>NC_139470.1:21305000-21905000 GCF_057233095.1 Heloderma suspectum | reverse complement strand
TGCAAATTCGGATGGCTGGCTTAAAAATTCACACCAAACAAAATTCTAGTTATGTTGCTGGGAAACAAAAGTGGGAGAAGGATATTGCCTGCTTTTTGGCAACTGTGGGAAAAAGGATTTTAGGTCTGTGGTCTGACTTGCAGGGCTTTTGTGGTATTCTTGACTTGGCAGCACTTATTGAGGAGCATACACGTAGGGATGGATGGACTCACCTCCGTCTGGTCCCTTCGGGCAATTGACGAGCTGCCGTTGCTGCCTGCACCTGTGAGCCACACTGTGGGAGCTACAGGACAGCTCAGCAACTGCCCTCACAGGGCCCTTTACCCATGTAATGTAGAGTCATCGCCCCTTTAAGGCAGCCATAGACACAACATTAGATTTGCAAAAGTAACCGAGGCATGATTTCTGCACACAATGGCAGCTCGGTAAGGCAATGGATGGCCTCACAGCACTTCCCACTGGTCACCTAGCAGGCAAGCAAGTCCCCCATGCCCTGGTGAGTGGGGTCAGGTGGTCATGTGGGAGGAGTCTGCCAGGCTCCATCCCCTTCTTGGACTCTTGCACCATCCCTATATGCAGGCATTAGAATCATGCTGTTGCAAATTTATTGTGGCATGCATTTTCACAGGCATGAAATGCATCTGAATGACCCAGTTGACTAGGGACCCACAAAACACATCCCACAACATCTTTGTTAGCCTTCAAAGTGCCACCACACCAAAAGTAACAAGATCTAAGACTCATCACCATTTCTGAATTTCAAGCCCCAGGAAACTCCAAATGCTGGGGATGATGAAAAAGGAGGTAGTTTAGTAAGATTCCAGGCTTCCTGCAACCTTATTTCTTTCTTTCTTTTTTAAAGGGGGGTTAATGAATCACTCCACAGAGCAGGTGATTCAAAAATTAAGTGAATACCAGAGCTGTAGAGGGACCATTTTGACTTCCTCATAAATGAAAGTGGTGCTGGAGGAGAGCTGGAAAATGCAACCACTAAAGTAGTAAATCTTCCATTGATAGGCCTTGGCAAGCCACCAGCTTGGAAAGAGGGTGAAGTGAAGTCAGACCTGAGCTGTACAATAATTTGCTCTGGTTTGAGGGATAAAGTAGCAGTCTTCTCTCATACATATAGGGATGCCCAGATTTTGTGAAATCCATCCTGTGTGTGTTTCATAGCTTGTGTGTTGTCGTTCATTCTGGCATCCATTCATTGATGGATTTGAAGTTTTTTTTTTCTTTTTCCATTATGCGGAAAAATAAGCAAATAATGCCATAAGAGGGTTTGCAACAATTTACATACGTTATGTTAGTGCAATGACATTTAGTGTATTGTCCCACATTCCATTTAACTTTCCCCTGTGTATATTTTCCAGCATGATGTATGTCTCAGCAGAAATTTGCATATATACTTTTAAAAGATGATAGATTAGATAGATGATAGATAGATAGATAGATAGATAGATAGATAGATAGATAGATAGATAGATAGATAGATATCCAAAAGTCCATGGACTCTGCCCAGCCTGAAAAGACTGGTCCATAGCGAATTCTGCAGGTTGGATTCTTAGGAATCTGAACTAATTTTTGGTGTGTCTTGAATTTCTCCAGCATCTCTAAATACAGAAACACTGCCAGTGAATATTTCAGTTGTTGTAGAATGTGGACAAGATGGGTCCTTCTTAATCTTTCCAAGCTGGTTAGATCAAGGCACCTCCTTTATCAATTCACTAATGGACATGAGCAATCATTGGTTGCTCATGTCCATTGGTGCATTTCACAACTCAGTAGTGATGCTACCAAAGTTCATATTTGCTAGAGATGGGAGAGGAATTCATTCAGGGAAGGCACAATCCAATGGCAATAGGTGGCCTCCTCCAAACTTGGAGGTGACTGTGTATCCAATTAAGAGCAGGAGAAGCATGGAGGAGATCATTCCCTCTGCGCTTCAAGCTGCCCTGCATTTGTGGCTAGAGTAGACAGCCAATTTTGGCTGTCTAGCCGTGGGAAGGCAGAGCGGGGGAAGCGGCAGCCAGACAACACATAGGCTGTGTCGTACCAGCATTTCTGCCTTCTCCACCCTGGAACACCCCCCCCCCCGGAACACCCCATTTTTGCCACTCCACATTCATCTTCCGAGCACAGAGTGCGGAGCCGACCCGTTCCACCCTGCCTACGAGGCAGCATGGGATGGGATGGAGGTTGGTTCTCAGGGAACCAATCCTGGAGCATGGGTTCCGGGGTCTATGTACAATGATGGCATCATTGTACATAGAGGTGTGGACCTCTTCTAAAATAGCACTTGTAATCTGAAGTTTATATGAGGGATGCTTGACCATTATGGAAGAAATCCTCAGGGACGGATGTGTGGATTGTTATCCTTTGGATTTCACACTCGTCCCAATTTAGCAATGCTCTAAAAACAAAGCAAACAACCACCAGGAGTGCATCCGATTTATACATTTCATTTTAACATTTTAACATTTAAATTTGTATAGCTTTGGAAATTTTTTATTTAATTTTTAATTTAATTCCCCAAGGAATGCCCTGTTTTCACCACTCCACACTCCTCTTCCAAGCATGGAGAGTGGGGCTGTTCCATGCTGCCTACAAGGCAGTGTGGGAGGGGTGGAGGTCAGTTCCTGGGAACCGACTTATCCCATGGCCATCTAGCCACTGACTAGCAGCCATAGGATTGCGGTCTAAGTCTTTTAATGGGAATTAACATAATTTCACATTTCCAAACCACTGTGGAAGTGTCACAATTTCCAAACCACTTTTGAACTCATTTATCCATCAAAGTTTGCGTTTCTTTGAATTTTGCAATGGAGTTTTCCAATTAAAAAATGCACATGACAATGCATGCTGAGGAAAAATAATATTCAGAAATGGATTATATTTGGAAAATTGCCTGCATACAAAAATGCATGCATTAAGAGAAATGTGCACAGAAATGCTTATGAATTTTCATGTGAGCCTCTTCTCAAAGTTTGGGATGAACTGAATTTAAGACTAGAGAAATTCTCAAAGTTCAAGATAAACCAAATTTAAGATTGGAAAAATGCCAAAGTGAGAGAAACTGAAATTGACAGTTTCGTCCCCCCTATTGCTTGGCTCAGAATATGAATCTGATCAGCTTGTTATGTTCAGGGAATTAACAAAACAAGCACCTGTTCCACCCGATCCCCCAAAGTCCTTCAAATATTTGAAATGAATAACGTGCGTACATTTGTATTGTTAAGCTCTTGCTGCTGTTGAAAGTTTTGAGAATAATAAGATAAAATGAACACAATATACTGATCAATAAACTCAGAGATCAGAGCATAACTCTTAGGTCCTATCTCATCTGCATTAGATGCCCATTTGTTTTCAGGCTCAATTTAAAGTGCTGGTATTGATCTTTAAAGCCATACATAGCTTAGGGATAAGGTTAAGACTACCTGCTCCCATGCAAACTGGACTGTTTTTAAGGATCTGTTTCAAAGGATCTGCTCCCTGATTTTGCACAAAACACAAGGACAAGCAACAGGGTCCTCTTGGTGGTGGCTCCACCATTGTAGAACTCCCTCCTTTTAAGGAGCGACATGTTTTATTGAGATCCATGCTTTCCCTGGTGTGTTTCACTGTTCAGTTGTTGTTATTACTAATATTGCCGATGTAAAGATGTAGTTTTCATGTTTGGGCTTTTATATTGTATTTCCGTGTTTGTATCGTAAGCCATGTTTGTTATTATTTGAGGTATCAACAATACCAAATAATGAACACAATTAACAAATAATATTTGGGATTAAGTTGGTAAATCTCTGAGTCCTGAAGCAGCATGATGGATAGGATAGATAGATAGATAGATAGATAGATAGATAGATAGATAGGATAGATAGATGATAGATAGATAGATAGATAGATAGATAGATAGATAGATACTCGCCATATCTACCATATTGTGGTGACTGCAGATAGCATTGCTGACACATGGAACCATAGAGTTGTAAGTGACCTCAAAGGTCATCTAGTCCACCCCACTGCAAATTCAGGAAATATGCTGCAACAGCAACCCTCAGATTCTCTGGCTACCTTCCAATACATGCTGGGAGAGCAACAGGATGACACTTCCCAAGGTGCAGTGGAATAATGTGCATACATGACTAGGGATGGCTGTCGTGGAGAAACTCAGCCCTTTGGTGGCTGGATCTCCCTGGAGCCCCCAGTTTAGCTTCCATTTGTGAGCCGAGCCATGGACTTTTCCCCTAAATCCAGGAACTTAATCAGTTTCCCCCACCCCTAAAATTGTTATTTCTCCAAGATCCCCAACGTAGTGCCCACAGGTGCCATTTGCACAAATTGTGGTCATAATTTGCTTAATTTTGCTATTCGCTACCAGGCCAGGTTTAAGGACCAGGATACCTGAGATAGTGCCTCCTTCCTTACCAACCTGCCCAGCCACTGATGTTATCAGAGGGCATGTTTCTGGTAGTTCCATATGGACCCATGGCCCGATTGGAGTCCAACAGGAAAGGAGCCGTCAGTGTGGTGGCCCCCTTCATGTGGAACTCCCTGCCTTTGGAGGTTAGGCAAGCACCAATGTCGTGTTCCTAGTGCCTCCTGAAGACATTGTTATTTTGGGAAGCCTTCCTTGAGTGACCAGCCATGGTTTATCAAATTCAGCCATATCAGAACTTGTCTCTTTTAAATATCTTAATGGTTTTAAATGGTGTTTTATTCTTTTATCCTTGCTGTTCACCATTCTGAAATCTTTTGATGTGGAGTGCTAGAATAATATTGCAAATAAATAAATAAATAATAAAATTTCAGCTGTTAATTCTGCAAATTATGCAAATAGCACAATTTACATCTGAGATTTGGCTAAATCATGCAAATTTGCACAATTTGCTGCCATAATTTGCACAATTTTTTTTTTATTTAAAAAAAACAAATGAACAGAAATTCCACCAGCTGGCTGAACTCATTGCCCACTGATTTGGGCCAGCTGGCAGAAAATGGAATGGAGTCCGGTAGGCAAGCTCCATCGAGCTCCACCCACCCTCCATATTCCCTTGACATCCCCATACATGAGGCAACATCAGCACAGATGTGTGAGATACCATCAGCACACATGTGGCAACATTCTAAGCCAGGATGGAACTCTTGCAAAGCACTGGAGCTTCCTCTGAGTGCTCTCCAAGAAAGCTCAGAAAGAATCAGCCAGGACCAAATTGAGATGGGGTGAGTTTGTTCATCGCTATGGATGCTATACTGAGCAATGAGTCACTTACCCCATGGGTCACTGAAGGATTTTTTTTTCCCCAGTTCTGCCTCCACTTGCACCTTTAGTACAATGAATGACATTTTGACCACAACAGCACATTGTACTCTAAATCAAAGGAGGGAATAACACACACGGCACAGATGGAATCTGGAAAAAAAAGCATTTTAGTCATTAGCAGTGCAACAAAAACAAATAAATAGAAGTTGGTGACATTTATGGGGAAGGCCGCCAGAACTCCAAGAATTCCTGGCCTGATGCCGTCAAGGCCTTTCCAGCACTGGGGGTATTTAAAACTAAATTAAAATCCTCATTAGCTGCTCTTGAGAACCTTTGTGTTGATGGGGTCCCATGTGGATGTGGTTTTTATGGGCACAGACGTAAACCTGTGCGGTGTTGCCACAGTACAGGCTTTCAGCTGTGCTGATGTAACCAGGGTGTCATAAGTGTTCTGAGAGTCTTCAGACTGAGATGCCTGTTGAACAGCAAAGTGGACAAGAAGGATCCAGGGAAGATGTTTGTTATAGGGTGGTTAAAACAAAAAGGGGATTGTGAGGAGCTCCAAAAGGATCTCTCCAAACTGGGAGAAGGGGTGTCCAAAGGGCAAATGCAGTTCAATGTAAGCAAGTGTCTGTAAAGTGATGCATGTCCAGGTAAAAAATCCCAACTTCAAGTATAAGATGATGGGATCAGTGACCGACCAAGGAAGAGGTCCTGAGGTTGTGGACAGCTCGAAAATATCAAGCCAGTGTGTGGCCACTATAAAATCTCAATGTTCTGAGAGTCTTCAGACTGAGATGCCTGTTGAACAGCAAAGTGGACAAGAAGGATCCAGGGAAGATGTTTGTCATAGGGTGGTTAAAACAAAAAGGGGATTGTGAGGAGCTCCAAAAGGATCTCTCCAAACTGGGAGAATTGGTGTCCAAAGGGCAAATGCAGTTCAATGTAAGCAAGTGTCTGTAAAGTGATGCATGTCCAGGTAAAAAATCCCAACTTCAAGTATAAGATGATGGGATCAGTGACCGACCAAGGAAGAGGTCCTGAGGTTGTGGACAGCTCGAAAATATCAAGCCAGTGTGTGGCCACTATAAAATCTCAATGTTCTGAGAGTCTTCAGACTGAGATGCCTGTTGAACTGCAAAGTGGACAAGAAGGATCCAGAGAAGATGTTCATTATAGGGTGGTTCAAACAAAAAAGGGATTGTGAGGAGCTCCAATAGGATCTCTCCAAACTGGGAGAAGGGGCGTCCAAAGGGCAAAAGCAGTTCAATGTTGTTGTTGTTGTTCAGTCATTAAGTCATGTCCGACTCTTCATGACCCCATGGACCATAGCACACCAGGCCTTCCTGTCCTCCACTCTCTCCTGGAGCATGCTCAAGTCCATATTCATTGCATCGGTGATGCTATCTAGCCATTTCATCCTCTGCCATCCCCTTCTCCTTTTGCCTTCAGTCTTTCCCAGCAACAGGGTCTTTCTCTTCGCATTAGGTGGCCAAAATATTTGAGCTTCAGCTTCAGTATCTGTCCTTCCAATGTGCACTCAGGGTTGATTTCCTTTAGGATGGACTGATTTGACCTCCTTGCAGTCCAGGGGACTCGTAAGAGTCTTCTCCAGCACCACAGTTCGAAAGCATCAATTCTTCAGCGCTCAGCCTTCCTTATAGTCCAACTCTCACAGCCATACATTACTACTGGGAAAACCATAGCTTGATTATATGAACCTTTGTCGGCAAGGTGATGTCTCTGCTTCTTACTATGCTGTCTAGGTTTGCCATTGCTTTCCTCCCAAGGAGCAAGCGTCTTTTAATTTCATGGTGACAGTCACTGTTTGCAGTGATCTTGGAGCCCAAGAAAATAAAATCTGTCACTGCTTCCATTTCTTCCCCTTCTATATGCCAGGAAGTGATGGAGTCAGATGCCATGATCTTTGTTTTTTTAATGTTGAGTTTCAAACCAGCTTTTGCACTCTCCACTTTCACCCTCAACAAGAGGCTCTTTAGATCCTCTTTGCTTTCTGCCATTAGGGTGGTATCGTCTGCGTATCTGAGGTTGTTGATAATTCTCCCGGCAATCTTAATTCTGACCTGTGATTCATCCAACCTAAAAGGGCTTGTGAGGAGCTCCAAAAGGATCTCTCCAAACTGGGAGAAGGGGTGTCCAAAGGGCAAATCCAGTTCAATGTAAGGAAGTGTAAAGTGATGCATGTCCGGGTGAAAAATGAAATCCCAGCTTCAAGTATAAGATGATGGGATCTGAACTAACGGTGGTGACCGACCAAGGAAGGGGGCCTGAGGTTGTGGTGGACAACTCAAAAATGTCAAGCCAGTTTGCGGTCACTATAAAAAAGGCAAACTCCATGTTAGGCATAATTAGAAAAGGAACTGAGAATAAAACTGCTAACATCACGCTGCCCTTATGCAAATCTATGGTGCAACCACACTTGGAATACTGTGTACAGTTCTGGTCACCACACCTTAAAAAAAAGGATGTTGCAGAGCTGGAAAAAGTGCAGAAAAGGGCAACTAAAATGATTAGGGGTGAGGGAGAAATCCTCTGCGGACCCCAGTGAAGCCAGATTCAAAAGAATCCAGCCCCACAGAGTCCGTGGAGGATCAGAAGACTTACCTCCACCTCCTGGAGGAATCATCACCAGCTGGATCCTCCCCGCCGGCCAGCTCCAGAGAGCCAGCAATACGGTCACCATTGATTGCCATATCGCTGGCTGGGTAGATTTACTGCAGGTGCAAATCAGGTGCACACCCAGAGTGGCTGGGTGACCAGCCAGATGGGCGATTAATAAATTTAATAATTAATAAATAAATAAATAAATAAATAAAAATGGTGTCCACTACACCATTTGCATCCTCAGTCAATCCGCACAGCCAGCGATATGGCAATCAATGGCAGCCATATCGCTGGTGCTCCGGAGCTGGCCGATGGCTCTGCAGAATCGTGGAGCGGAGCCAGCTGGCTAGGATTCTGGGGGGAGGGATGGATCACCTCCCCCCATGTGGACACACACACACCCCAGACCCGGAGGAAAGCATTCTGCCCATCCTTAAAGATGATCAAGGGGCTGGAGCATCTCCCCTATGAGGGAAAGTTACAACAGCTGGGATTGTTTAGCTTGGAGAAAAGGAGGAGACATGATAGAGGTGTACAAAATTATGCATGGTGTGGAGAATGTGGATAGGGAGACATTTTTCTTCCTCTCTTGAAATACTAGAATTCAGGGTCATTCCATGAAGCTGATTGCTGGGAGATTCAGGACAGCTAAAAGGAAGGATTTCTTCACACGGTGCATAGTTAAAATATGGAATATGCTACCACAACATGTAGTGATAGCCACAAATTCAGATGGCTTTAAGAGGGGGTTGGAAAAATTCCTGGAGGCGAAAGCTATCAATGGCTACTAGTCCTCATGGCTATATGCTACTTCCACTACCAGAGGTGATATGCCTATGTACACCAGTTGCTGGGGAACTTGGGCGGGAGGATGTTGTCGCACTCGTATCCTGCTTGTGGTTTTCTGGTTGACAGCTAGTTGGCCACTGTGTGAACAGAATGCTGGACTAGATGGACACTTGGTCTGATCCAGTAGGGCTCTTCCTATGCTGTTATGTTCTTATGTTGTTAGAAGCAAAGAAAGACCAATAGATTTAGCTATGTGGCTGCGATAAAGGTTATAAAGCATTTCCACATTGAAAGAAACAGCATGTGGTACAGACCTTCCAAGACTGTTCAACTTCAGAATGCAGGGGAGAGATCTAGGGATGTATGAAAGTGACTTACCTTTCGCGGATTATGTGGATGGTGGGGGAGGAGGCATTCCATCCCTCCCCCCGGAATCCTGGCCAGGGGGGGAGGTGCTCTGTTCCTCCCCCTTGAATCCTCGAACGGCCAGCTGTGCTCCGCGGCAGCTCCGCGGAGCAGCCGGCCAGGCCCAGCCCGGCCAGGCCAGAGCTGTCCGCAGCCAGATTTCCAGCCACAGAGGGCTCTAGGTAGGTAAAAAAAAAAAACAACCGCGTACGCAAATGGCGGCAGCTACGGACGCTGCCATTTGCGTTCCTTCTTTTCAGCCTTCTTAATCTATGTAAATATTTACGTAGACTACGACGGCGAAAATCAAGGGGAACGCAAATAGTGTAGCGGGCACTATTTGCGTCCCTTTTTCATTCACCGTTTTAGCCTACGTAAATCTTTACGTAGGCTAAAATGGCTAATCAAAAGGGGATGCAAATAGCACCCACTACACTATTTGCATTCCCCTTGATTTTTGCCGTCATAGTCTACATAAATATTTACGTAGATTAAGATGGTAAAAAGAAGGAATGTAAATGGTGGCGGCCATAGCAGCCGCCATTTGCGTACGCTGTTGTGTGTTTTTTTACCTACCCAACCATGATAGGCGACGTAAAGATTTACGTAGCCTATCACGTCTTTTTTTTCTTTTTTTTTAAACCTAGCCATGATAGGCTATGTAAATCTTTACATAGCCTATCACGTCTTCTTCTTTTTTTACACAAGCCTGGAAATGGCAGCGGCCGCCGCCGGTTGGAAGACCGGCCGCTGCCGCCACTGCCGCCGGAGCCTCCACCTCCCGGAAGATCCACCCCAGGTGAGTCTCATCCCGGGGGGGATCCGCAGGGGGCGGGGGGTGGCAGGGCGTTCCGACACGGAGTTCGGGGGCTGAATGCACTGGCATTCGGCCTCACTGAGATCTGTGGCAGAATTCTCTGACATCCCTAGAGAGATCACAGGACTGAATGTTTCAGCAGGTCACAAATTGAAAGCTAGCACATCAGGGACAAGGTTAAGCTACAGCATCCTTGATATTCAAATTTTCTACTGGAAGGACACTTTTTTTCCAATTCTGGAAGCTCTACATCATGAGATCTTCCACATGAATTCTAAATTGTTTGAAGTCCCAGGATGGCTATCCCATGTGCTTTTCTAAACATGTAAATAGGCCCTGAGGACAGGGATGGAGACACCAAAAACTCCACACTTCTAGTGGTCTACTGCCCAGATGTGTGGTCCATGTTCTTCCTTGCTCATGAACACAACTGACTCTGAGCGGTAGTGTGGATGGTGAGATCTCCACAGTGGCAAACTCCACAGAGTTCACAAAGAGTGGGAACACTACTTCCAGTCTCCTCAGTTAAGAGTCGTCCACAAAGCACTAGCAAAATGTACCCAAGTCTATGGGAAAGGAACATTACGTTATTCCGTAAAGCAGGCACAAATAGCAATGTCTTTGTATAAGACATGACTATCACTTGAATATTTCATAAGAATGTAAACACCACCTTGCTATATCAGATCGAATTAGGGTTGGCGGAGAATTTCTCCCCGAAACTTCGGGGGGCCGAGAGCCAACATGTTCGGCCCCCCGAACAAGTTTCGGGGAGAAATCCTCCGAACCCCCCCGCACCCCGCACCCCGCCCCCGGGATGGGACTTACCTTCGCCGAATGTCCCTCCCGGCGGCGGGTCCGGCCGGCGGTTCGGCAGGTGTTTGAACGGGGCGGGAGTGGCAGCCGGTCTTTCGACCGACTGCCGCCGCTGCCATTGCAATAAAAGAAAATAAAAACGCCCCCTGATAGGCTACGTGACGATTAACGTAGCCTATCACGGCTAGATTTGCAAAGTCAGCCATGATAGGCTACGTCAATCGTCACGTAGCCTATCACGGGTGACTTTAAAAAAAAAAAAAGTGTGTACGGATAATGGCGGCCCCCATAGGGAGCCGCCATTCCCGTTCCTTATTTGGTCGCTGTAGTCTACGTAAAGATTTACGTAGACTACGGCAAAAATAAGGGCAACGCTATTTGCGTTGCCCTTATTTTCGCCGTAGTCTACGTAAACATTTACGTAGACTACAGCGACTAAATAAGGAACGCGAATGGCAGCTCCCTATGGGGACCGCCATTAGCATACGCGCTTTTTTTTTTTTAAAGTCACCCGTGATAGGCTACGTGATGATTGACGTAGCCTATCATGTCTGACTTTGCAGATCTAGCCGTGATAGGCTACGTGAATCGTCATGTAGCCTATCAGGGGGCGTTTTTTTTTTTTTTAACTTTCGCGTTCGCGGCCGGGCGAGGCGGAAAGCCTCCTCCCCGGCCTGAACTTCGCGGGGGGAGCAGCGAAGCGCCTCCCCCCCACCACGAATGTCCTTCGAGGACAGGTAAGGGACTTTCGTCCACCCCTAGATCGAATGTCCATGTTGTCTTGCTCACTGTCTCCAGTGGTGGCCAAGATGATGATGGTGATGATGATGGTGATGATTTATTATATTTCAATCCCACCCCATAGCTGAAGCTCTAGGAAGCTCTAGGAAGCTCACAAATTGGCCATAATGAACAGAATCAGCCCCTATCATTGGTTTCCTGTAACTGGTAATCCCAAATATATTGCCCCAGGATGTAGAGATTCCATTCTAATAGTCATTGATTATTTATTTATGTATTATGGGGTTTATAGACTACCTTTTAGGGGACAATTGCCCTTTCAATGCTTTGTACACAACTCCATAAAAACAGAATAATTATAATGCATAACATAATACTACAATTAGGGATGGACAAACACACCCCTGTCCACACTCACCCTGGATCTCATCCGTGAGAGCCTGCCATTTTGTTTATTTTTACAGGGGAAAGGAGGTTATTAAAAATGTGCATATTTAAATATGCACAGATTTGGGCAGGGAAAGCTTGATATATGAAACATTAGAGGCATAAATAGGCCATTTATCCCTATAACGTTGCATCTAGTAAGCATTCCCAGCCCGAATTTGCTCATATTTAAATACGTGCATTTTTAATGACCTACTTTTTTCCCATAAAAATAAGCTCAGCAAAATGGCAGGCACTCATGGACGGGCCCAGATGAGTGCAGGGAATGTCTGGGGTGGGCACTAGCAGGGGTGAGTGATGCCAGATGCTCAGTGGGCACAGTCCGGGGACTTGGGCAAGGGGGAGCCCAATGGACTCCCGTCCCGGACCCAGGTGGGTGTCCACTCCATCCCTAAATACAACATTCATCCATAATAAAATAAACATTCAAATAATCATCCACTACACCCTCCCTTAAAAATTGAGGAATAGCAGTTAGTACATTAACAGAAATTTATAAAATCAGCAGTAAGGAATAAAAATCAAACAGAAATAAAATGTTTTTATGTTTGTTTGTTTTTTCATTAAAGATTTCCCAAATGGGATCATTCACATTCCCTGGGTGGCGGCGGGCGGGGGGGAGAATTCCACCACAGAAAAGCCCCTGTCCTTGGTACTCATTTATGGCTGCATTTATCTCAAACTAAGACCTTTACAGCCGCAAATGGCATCCTGGATGCCATTTGCATCCCCAGTCAGTCCCCTTCAGCCAGCGATATGGCATGGCAGCCATATCACTGGTGCTTCAGAGCTGGCTGGCGGCTCCATGGAATAGCTGCAGAGCAGACCCAGCTGAAGAGGATTCCAGGGGGAGGAACAGATCGCCTCCCCCTGTGGGCAGATTCCCCATGAACTGGCAGGTAGGGAATCCGCCCATCCCTAGTGGCTGATAAAAGGTGGATCCTTCCAGAGGGCCCTTCCCTGCATGGCCAGCCTTTTAGAATGCCTCATGAGTTGACACTGCTCCTCTCTCCTTGCTTAACAGCTCACCCTGAGATCTCATATTTCCTCCTCCTCCTCCAGCACTGGCATTCCCACAGGTGAATAGAGCCCTGGCTGGCTAATTTCTAACTGATTAGTTTGCACATGGACAACTTCTTCTCTGGGACTCTTAGTCTCCTGCAACCTTGTTCTTTCACCAAAACCTTCTGCCTCCTCCCCCTCTGACTCCAAATCCGTTCCCACATCTTCTTGGAGTGCCTCTGCAGAGGTTCTGGGCCCAATCCCGGTGCTGATCATTTGGAGTATGGACACACGATGAGCCTTTCGTGCGTGCTCCTATTAGAAACATCATTGCAGTCTGTAGGCAGTTGATGGTTTTGTGAAGGGAGGTTTCCTGCCTTATCTTTATTAACTGTGAACTTACCCCAGTTCTTAGATACAGAACTCTGAAGGGAGGAGACATGGAGTTGGAAGTTGGGGAGATCCCAGCTGGACAAGGATCGCATGCAATAAATTGGATAACAGTGTGACTGTCCCTCAAACACCCTGTTAATTACCTTCCCTTTGAAACACACATTAAATACAGTCCTTGTGACCAAAGGTACACAGGAGTTGGGTGCAAGTGAGCAATTGCTTGATAAGTCAACGTTGTTTCAAAACATCATAAATTAATCCCTAGGTGTAATTTACCTGAGAGCAATAAAGATAATAAATCACATTGCTGACGTTAAGGGTGACGAAGGAATCTACTTCTGCAACCTGCCAACACACTGCCCAGGTGACACCATGTGGTAAAGGTTAGGGATGGGTGAACAAGCAAGGTTCAAGCTTGCCAATATTCTCCAAACGCCAGCACCCCGCTCATATTGCACTCGATTTTCACTCACATTTGCGATCACCGCTGGTTTTGTGAGAACAGGAAAATTGTGCAAGACAAACAGCTCTCGAAGGTGAAAGTTGTGCAAAAAGTCCCCACATTTGCACAAACGAAAGGGGACGATGTTAAAATTTGCACAGATTTGGAAATTTGTGCAAATCGAATGGGCAAAAATGGGCAAATCAGATGCAGCTATAGGTTGGTTGATTTCCGAACATTTCTGGCAGGCATGTTCTCATGCTTAGAATGGCAAAAACGGGCATGTGGTTTTAAACTTCTTACATTTTTATATTGTCTTTTATTGTCTTGTATTTTATGATTTTATTTAATCGTTGTGAACCACCCAGAGAGTTTCGGCTATTGGGTGGTATAGAAATGTAATAACAATAAATACATAAAAAATAAAAATAAAAAAATAAACAAGAACAATTTGAGACTATGTGGTATCCTTTCATTCCATAGGTCAACCAATACCCATATACCAATAGACCAGCAAATGCACAATACTAATTTTGGAGTCTTTAATTTAACCTAATCTAGTTTGTAAATTAAGCTAGCTTAATCTAGCTCCTAGTCGACAGCTGGTTGGTCACTATGTGAACCGAATATTGGACTAGATGGACCTTGGTCTGATACAGCATGGTTCTTCATATGTTCTTACATTCTTATGTTCTAACTCTTTCACATGCATACTATTAGGGCTGTGCAGGGACCCCTTGATCCGACTCGGAAGCCTCTTTGTGGCTTCAGAGGTGGCCCCGATTCGGCTCGGGCAGATTCAGGAGGGGCGACCCAGCTCAGTCCTGAACCCGAAGCGGGATTCAGATGTCAAACCCTGCTTCGGGTCCCCCCGACACCCCCGCACAAACCCCCTTACCTTGCCGCCACCACTGTCCTTGCTATCATCCTCACCACCACCACCCTCATCCTTGCTGCTGCTGTCCTCACCACTGCCTCCATTGCCGCCACCGCTTCACCTTGGAAGGGTCTCAAAGTGACCCAAACGGTTGGATTTGAATAGGGCAAACTGCATTAATGCTTGGATACTAGTATACATTTACTGTTTGTCAGCAAAGGTTGAGGGGAAGTCCAGGGAAATCTCAGAGCCATCTGGAGATCCTGGCACCATGGACACAAAGGGAGTTGTTCCATAGTGCAAGCTAGAATCTCTCCTGGAAGAAGTGAAGGGGCTCAAGTCATGCCACTGTCCCCTTCACCTTATCAAGGAGGATGAAACATTTCTAGATGAAGCCCTCCTAGTAGAGAACCAGGAACAGAACAATTTCCAAGGAAGAAGAAGAAGAAAACAAGGGGCAAGAGGTAGGGCAGTGGAAGAATGTGACACAGAGGACCAGAAGAATCAGGAGAAATTCTGTGCCACTAGATCTATACAACTGATAGCCTGGTGGCTTTTCCCATGGATGATCACCCTGGCCTACCTGAAAATGGGACACCACCCTGTATTCTACATAACTAAGGAAGATATTCAGTCCCACATGGATGGGACGAATGTAGCCACCAACCCAAAGAGAAGCAGACATGTGGTAGTGGTAGGAGATTCCCCAGTGAGAGGGATGGAGGCAGCCATGATGGAGGCAGCCATCAAACATGTCATCTTGGGAGGTGTGCTGTCTTCCTGGAGTATGTATTTGGGATGTGATGGAGAGGCTACTAGGACTAGGCAAACCAACTGACTACTATCCTCTCCTGCTTATTCATGTAGGAACAAATGATCGAGCCAGAGGAAATGCTGAATGGATTGCCAAAGAGTACAAAACACTGAGTACAAAAGGTGAAGGAACTGGGGGCAAGGGTGGTGTTTTTATCAATCCTTCCTGTTGAAGGATTGAGCATTGGCAGGGAAAGAAGGTTACAGAAAGTGAACAGCTGGCTATGCAGATGGTGTCATTGGGAAAGATTTTGTTTCGTGGATCATAGCCTACAATACAGCAGGGAAACTGGGAAATTGTAATACCCATGAATTGATTGGGATGTGCGATTCAGCAAACGTGAGCTTGCCGAAATCCTCTGAATTCCATCTTCAAGCTAGGGATGGACGAAAGGGACTTACCTTGGCCCGCAGCTTGCTTCGCGGTGGGGGAGAGGCGCTTCGCTTCTCCCCCCGAAGTTCAGGTGAGGGAGGGAGGCGCCCCGCCTCGTCTGGCTGAAATTCAGGCCGGGGAGGAGCGCCCCATCTACCCAGCCACGAAAAAAAAGTAAAGTAAAAAAACACACACACACACCCGTGATAGGCTACGTAACGATTTACGTAGCCTATCACGGCTAGATTTCCAAAGTCAGCTGTGATAGGCTATGTAAATCGTCATGTAGCCTATCACGGGTGACTTTGGAAAAAAAAAAGTGCATACGCAAATGGCGGCACCCATGGGGCGCCGCCATTTGCGTTCCTTAGTTTGGCATGTCTAGTCTACGTAAAGATTTACGTAGACTATGGCAAAAATAAGGGAACGCTATTTGCGTTGCCCTTATTTTCGCCGTAGTCTACGTAAATCTTTACGTAGACTAGACGTGACAAACTAAGGAACGCATATGGCGGCACCCCATGGGCGCTGCCATTTGCATACGCGCTTTTTTTTTTTTCAGAGTAGTCACCCGTGATAGGCTACGTAACGATTTACGTAGCCTATCACGGCTGACTTTGGGAATCTAGCCGTGATAGGCTGCGTAAATTGTTACGTAGCCTATCACGGGTGTGTGTTGTTGTTTTTTTACTTTACTTTTTTATTTTGTAATGGCAGCGGCGGCAGCCGGTCAGAAGACCGGTTGCCGCCGCCGACCCCGCTGAAATGCCGCCGAACCGTCGCCGGGACCCGCCGCCGAGAGGGACATTCGCACAAGGTAAGTCCCATCCCCGGGGGGCGGGGGGCCGGCGGAGAATTTCTCCACCAATTTCGGGGGGCCGAATGCGTTGGCATTCGGGCTCCTGGAGATTCGTGGAGAAATTCTCCGCCATCCCTACTTGAAGCTCTTTCCGACTCGAATCCATATCAGATTAAGAGCTCTACTTCGTTTTGTTTTTCCACATAAAAACCCATGCATATTTCCATGAAGATTTTCCGAGCTGTATGCATCAATTCTGCAGAGTTTTAAAATGTACCCATTTTGAAATGCATGCATTTTTAAATGTACACATTCTTCTCCCATGATTAAAGTGTATTTGTGCACATTGAAATATATTCATTTTGAAATGTATGCATTTTTTAAATGTATGCATCCTGTCGAATGCATAGGGATGTACAAAAGTGACTTACCTGTTCGCGGATTATATTTATGGGGGGGAGGCATTCCGTCCCTCCCCCCAGAATCCTCGACAGGGGGGGAGGCACTCCGTTCCTCCCCCCGGAATCCTTGAATGGCCAGCTGTGCTCCGTGGCAGCTCCGCGGAGCAGCTGGCCAGACCCAGCCAGGCCAGAGCCGTCCGCAGCTGGATTTCCGGCCACGGAGGGCTCTGGGTAAAAAACAAACAAACCCGCGTACAAATGGCGGCAGCTATGGCTGCCGCCATTTGCATTCCTTCTTTTTGGCCGTCTTAATCTACATAAATATTTACATAGACTATGACAGCGAAAATAAAGGGGAACTCAAATAGCGTAGCGGGTGCTATTTGCGTCCCTTTTTGATTCACCGTTTTAGCCTGCGTAAATCTTTACATAGGCTAAAACAGCGAATCAAAAGGGGATGCAAATAGCGCCCACTACGCTATTTGCATTCCCCTTATTTTTGCCGTCTTAGTCTACTTAATTATTTACGTAGACTAAGATGGCCCAAAATAAGGAACACAAATGGCGGCAGCTGTAGCCGCCGCCATTTGCATACACCTTTTTTTTTTTTTACCTAGTCGTTTTAGGCTACATAAGTTTTTACGTAGCCTAAAACATCTGGGTTAAAAAAACAAAAAAGGCATACGCAAATGGCGGCGGCCATAGCCGCCGCCATTTGCGTACGCCTTTTTTTTTACCTAGACATTTTAGGCTACGTAAAAACTTACGTAGCCTATCACGTCGGTGTAAAAAAAAAAAAAAACCTGCAACTGGCGGTGGCGGCAGCCGGTTGGAAGACCAGCCGCCGCCACCGCCGAAGCTGCCACCGCAGCCGCAGCTGCCAGGAAGATCCGCCCCAGGTAAGTCTCGTCCCAGGGGGATCCGTGGGGGGGGCAGGCCGTTCCGCCACAGATTTCAGGGGGCCAAATGCACTGGCTTTCGGCCTCTCCAAGATCCGTGGCGGAATTCTCTGCCATCTCTAACCAAGACTGGAAATGGCAGCGGTGGCAGCTGGTCAGAAGACCAGCCGCCACAGCCGCAGCTGCCAAAGCTGCCGCCAAAGCCACCGCCGCCTGGAAGATCTGCCCCAGGTAAGTCTCGTCCTGGGGGGGATCCGCGGGGGGCGGGGGGGTAGGCCATTCTGCCACAGATTTCAGGGGGCCGAATGCACTGGCGAATGCCAGTACATTCGGCCTCACTGAGATCCGTGGTGGAATTCTCTGCCATCCCTACGAATGCGTCCTTTCCCCCCCCCCTTTTTTTTTTGGTCCATAAATCACACTGCAAGCTCAGAAATGTATGGACTTTGACTGTAGATTGCGTCTGAGTCCATATTCTGAGTCCAAAAGGTGCAAACCGGGTAAAATCCTAAGGAAAACTGAACTAAACAAATTTCTCATACATCCCTACCCATGAACTCTTATGTCTATACACTAATGTTTGGAGCACTGAAAACAAATAGGATGAAAATAAATTAAATTAACTAAATAAACTTGGAATCTTGAGACAAGGTGATAAGAACTATCTGATATTACTGAGACTGGGTCAGATGCTAGTTGGAACATAGCAATTAAGGGTATACCTTATTCAAAAGGAATCGACTCAACCGGAAGGTTCAGGCGTAGGGTTATGTGTAAAGAATGCATTCACCTGTATGGAAATCCATGATTCTGAGAACAGAAGCCCCGTTGAAAGCATTTGGGTAAAGACAGAGGGAGGGACAAACAAGAGTGATATTGTTGTGGTTGAATACTAGAGACTGCTCAGCCAGCCAGAAAGGTGCTTTACTAGAACAAATGACAAAACTTTCACAGAGGCAAGCTGTAATAGTAATGGGGGATTTTGTTAACTCTCTATGATATATCATGACAAGACATTTTGCATAGAAAACATATGGGGAATACAGCATTTGTTCGAGATGGGCAGCTGCAAAATCCACTGATATGCGTATGATCTCCAGAAGGTTCTATATTTTACCTCTCATGCACACTTGGCTTCTAGTTAAAAAATAAAAGAGCCATTCATTCATTCAGCTTTTGCCAGCTAGAGGGCAAGGTTTTGATTTTGGAGTTCAGAGAAAACTGAGTGGTGGTTACATGTAAGGAACCCATACTTTGGCCTTCAAGAAACAAATTAGCAATACAAACCGGGGGGGGGGTACATTTCGCAAAGATACCACTGCCCCTCTGGAGCAAGTTGGGGCTCTATATTTTCATATGTATTTTCATATATCTACTGCTGCGCGCAATGGTGGCTGTAAAGGGCCATTTCCACAAGATTAGAGGCCTCTATATGAAAATATAGAGCCCCAACTTGAGTAAAAGATGGCAGCTTGAAAGGAGGATGGGTGGCTGTCAGCCTTGAGTGGACAGGTCCAGTAAGTATCAGCTGGGCGGCAGCTCGCTGAGCTGGATTCGGGGGGGGGGGAGCAGAGGGGAGTCTGACAGAATCCCATACTCAGTCAGGCACCTCTGCCATCCCTACGAATAGCTGGTGTGCTGGGGAGAGGGAGCAATGGGGATGTCAGAGAAATCTGCAACAGCATCAAATGAGATTGGATTTGTATGAATCTGAGCCATGGATTCTGCAGCGGACCGGCTTTTCCCTAATCGCATGGATTCCATGGACTTGCGGATCCGTTGTTTTACTTTCCTGATTTGTACACAAATTTAGTCAGAGAAATATACATAAAATAAAAAAGGAGTGGCTGAAAATGTGCATTTCCCCCATAGGCTTTATTTATTTATTTATTTATTTATTTATTTATTTATTTTATTGCATTTATATCCCGCCTTTTTTCCTCTTGCAAGGAACCCAAGGTGGCTTACATTATCCTCCTCCTCTCCATTTTATCCTCACAACAACAACCCTGTGAGGTAGGTTGGGCTGAGAGCCTGTGACTGGCCCAAAGTCACCCAGTGAGCTTCCACGGCCAAGTGGGGACTAGAACCCGGATCTCCCGGCACCCAGTCCATCACTTTCACCACTACACTACACTGCACATGGGGCAATTTGCACATTTTCACAAGTGCAAATTTGCACTAATTCACAAAAAAATTGGCGGGGGGATCTGATTCTGTCAATGAACAGAGGACAAAACAAAATGCACCTGGCAATCTGCAAAATGCAGACAGAATGGATTTTACATCCCTAGGGAGCGATTCTGAATGGGAACACGGTAGGGGCAAAGGGTTACATCCCTTTCTCCCCGCTCTGGCTCATCCCCCCCCCCACCAGTTTTTGGTTTTTAAAACACAGCCAGCCACAGCTAAGCCATTACACAAATCACATACCTAGTTTAGCTCTTAGTGTGGTTTTCCTATGGTCCCTTGCCCAGTGCCTGTGATATGACATCATGGTACTGTATAATATATGAGGGAAAATAGTCACACCATTTCTTTATTTATTTGTATATTTATCTTGCCTCCCCTTGCCCCTCCAAACAAAATACACAGGAAAGGAGAAATAAGCTGTGCTACAAGCCCTGCCAATGGTGAGAAACTGTTAGAGAATTTCTCCTCCCCTTAGAGAAATTCAGTGAAATTGCCCCCAACTCCCATTTTTCTTAGGGACGTACGAAAGTTACTTACCGTTTCGTGGATCTGCTTCGTGGTGGGGGGGAGGCGCTCCATCCCTCCCCCCGGAATCCTCGATGGGGGAGAGGCACTCAGTCCCTCCCCCCAGAGTCCTGCCTGGTTGGCTCCGCTCTGCGGGGATTCCACAGAGCCGCCGGCCGGCTCGGCCAGCAGCCGGCCATCCAGCCGCTGGGTAGCAGGGACGCAAATGGCGGCTGACGTAGCCACCACCATTTGTGTCCCTGTATTCAACCATGATAGGCTACGTGAAGACTTACATAGCCTATCACGTCTGGGTTAAAAAAAAAATTAAAAAAACGCGTACGCAAATGGCGGCGGCTACGGCAGCCGCCATTTGTGTTCCTTATTTTTCGCCATCTTAGTCTACGTAAATATCTACGTAGACTATTGCGGTGAAAATAAAGGGGAATGCAAATAGCGTAGTGGGCGCTGTTTGCATTCCTTTGTGATTCGCCGTTTTAGCCTACGTAAATATTTTTAAGTCTTTACGTAGCGTATCACGTCTATGTAAAAAAAAAAAAGACCAGACTGCAAATGGCGGCGACAGCAGCCAGTCGGAAGACCAGCTGCCACCGCTGCCGAAGCTGCCGCTGGAGCCGCCGCCATCCGGAACATCCACCCCAGGTAAGTCTCATCCCAGGGGGGCGGGGGGGCAGGCCGTTCTGCCACGGATTTTGACGGGGCGATTGCCAGTGCATTCGGCCTCACTGAAATCCATGGCAGAATTCTCTGCCATCCCTAATTTTTCTGCCCACAAATTGGGTGGAGAATTTTGAGAGGCCATTTATGCACAGCTCTAGTTTAAATGCCACATGTGGAAGAAGATGAAGGAGGAACATTCTAGCTCCATCCCCATTACCATCCTCCTGTTTGTCCTCCATGAATTGCACAGAAACATTTGCAGCAGGGGGCCTTTTGTACTAGGGATGGGAGTATCAGCAATGTTCAGATTCGCTGACATTCTCCAAACTCCTCTTCAGAGTTCAGTTCATCTCACTCCTCTTCTCGTTTGCAATGTTTTTCTTTTCATTTGAACTAGAAAAGTGTGCATTTCAAACTCAAAAAATGCACATTTTCGTGCATATTTTTCAAAAGTGTGCACTCCCCCCCTCCCCTAAAGCATGAAAATGTGTATTTATTGAAAGAATTGCAGTTTGAATTGCACATTTTTCTAAATACACATTCTGGGGTACGCTAAGGATGTACGAAAGTCACTTACCTTTTCGCAGGGGTGCTTCGCGGTGGGGGGGAGGCACTTTGCTTCTCCCCCCGAAGTTCAGGCAAGCGGAGGGAGGCTTCCCGCCTCGCCCGGCTGAAATTCAGGCTGGGGAGAAGCGCCCCGTCTCCTCGGCCGCGAAACAAAGTGTAAAAAAAAAAAACGTGATAGGCTACGTAACGATTAACATAGCCTATCACTGCTAGATTTCCAAAGTCAGCCGTGATAGGCTACGTAAATCGTTACGTAGCCTATCACGGGTGACTTTGAAAAAAAAAAGCGCGTTTGCAAATGGCGGCGCCCTATGGGCGCCGCCATTTGCATTCCTTATTTGGTCCCAGTAGTCTACGTAAAGATTTACGTAGACTACGCTGTAGTCTACGTAAATCTTTACGTAGACTACCGGGACCAAATAAGGAACGCAAATGGCGGCACCCATAGGGCGCCGTCATTTGCGTACGCGCTTTTTTTTTCTTTCAAAGTCACCTGTGATAGGCTACATAACGATTTACGTAGCCTATCACGGCTGACTTTGGAAATCTAGCCGTGATAGGCTACGTTAATCGTTACGTAGCCTATCACGGGGTTGTTGGGTTTTTTACACTTTGTAATGGCGGCGGCGGCAGCCGGTCGGAAGACCGGCTGCCACCCCTGCCCCCAACGAAAGGCTGACGAACAGCGGCCGGGACCCGCTGCCGGGAGGGACATTCGCCAAAGGTAAGTCCCAGCCCGGGGGGTCAGGGGGGCGGAGAATTTCACCGCCGATTTCGGGGGCCGAATGCATTGGCACTTGGCCCCCCGAAGATTCAGGGAGAAATTCTCTGCCATCCCTAGGGTACGCGATTGGAAATTCACATTAGGTATAGCGACTAGGGCAAGTTAGAATGATTTGCAGACTGAAATAAAATTCTCATATATCTATTCTCTGCTTCTGTGAGTGTCCTACATAATGTAGAACCCTGATTGTCCAGGTTTCTAGTCCTGAAATATAGCTGAAATATAGGGTTTGAGTGGAGTTTGCTGACATCTCTATTTAATATAGACAGACAGACAAATTAAAAATTGAGATGAAGTATTTCAGCACTGAGGTTGCACAGAAATACAGTGACATCAAAAAATGAAATACAATACCTTTTCATGGATTTCTTAAATGATGGGCAGGGATGGGATATCTGTATTTTTAAAAAAAAAAATCTCTGTGGGTTTCTTTGAGTATATATTGATGCTTTGTAATTTTTTTCTATATTAATAAAATAATGCATAAAAACTAGAACCTGAACATTTACAACATGGCATAGAAATGGAAAGCTGTGTCCGTCATCACTATCCAATGGGTGCTATGATTTCTTTCTAGTGTGAGGAATGCTCAGCCACATTCCATGTAGCAATTAGAATACAAACGGGTGCATTGTTTATAGAATTAGTTGAAGTTTCCTAGTTGCATCAAATGCTTTGAAAATACAATATCTCTGTGATAGAGGTATAATAATACATTGCATTAACTAGCTACCCAGGCCTTAACATAAAATCAGAACCATAAAAGAGCAGACGTATACATTCTACACAAACCTTACCTTTCACAAAAATGACCGAAAGGACATATCTATCCATCTCTCTCTCTATCATGTGTATACAATCAGTACAATTACGATGACAAAAATGCAGCTTGGAGGGAGAGGTCCCAGCACAACACATGGAAATGTCTGCACATTTACTCTAAAAGGACTAAGGCTGCAATTCTGTGCATACTGCATACTTACCTGGGAGTAAGTCTCAGTGAATTCAGTGATAATTTACTTCTGAACTGACATGGATAAGATTGCATCGCCAATGACTCCATTTACCCACCAAAGAGCCACCCTTGAATTGCCTTCAGAAAAAACCTGTGTCATTTTTACAGCTGTTTCTTCTGCTCTTCCTCTAACAGCTCTGGATGAAATCTCAGAAATGACCTTTGCTATGTTAGCAGATGGACAGATCACTCTTTTTGTGGTCCATGTCAGTTTCATATATGTCTTTGAATTAAAACATGCACATGTAAATTAGCATCATTTTTGAAGGTATTATTTCACAAAGTACACATTTTTGTATGCATTTTACCCTTCAATATGTTTTTGTCTGTAGATGTCCCCTAGAATTTGCATTTTTCTACACATTTACCCTAAAACATTTTTTTTTAATTCATTTGACTTAAATTATAGAGATGTACGAAAGTCACTTACCTGAACCCGAAAGTTGATTCGCAGTGGGGGGGAGGTGCTCAGTCCCTCCCCCTGAAATTCTGGCCGGGGGGGAGGCGCCCCATCCCTCCGGCTGCGAATCCTGTCCTGCCGGGATGCAAATGGCGGCGGCCGTAGCTAGGGATGGCGGAGAATTTCTCCCCGAAACTTCGGGGGGCCAAGAGCCAACGTGTTCGGCCCCCCGAACAAGTTTCAGGGAGAAATTCTCCGCACCCCCCTGCACCCCGCACCCCCCCCCCGGGATGGGACTTACCTTTGCCGAATGTCCCTCCTGGCGGCGGGTCCGGCCGGCGGTTCAGCGGGTGTTCGTGCAGGGCGGGAGCGGCAGCCGGTCTTTCGACCGGCTGCCGCCGCCGCCATTCCAATGAAAGAAAGAAAAAACACCCCCGTGATAGGCTACGTGATGATTAACGTAGCCTATCACGGCTAGATTTGCAAAGTCAGCCGTGATAGGCTACGTAAATCGTCACGTAGCCTATCACGGGTGACTTTAAAAAAAAAAAAACGCGTACGGATAATGGCGGCCCCCATAGGGAGCCGCCATTCCCGTTCCTTATTTGGTCGCTGTAGTCTACGTAAAGATTTACGTAGACTACAGCGAAAATAAGGGCAACGCTATTTGCATTGCCCTTATTTTCGCCGTAGTCTACGTAAAGATTTATGTAGACTACAGCGACCAAATAAGGAACGCGAATGGCGGCTCCCTATGGGGGCCGCCATTAGCGTACGCGCTTTTTTTTTTTTTAAAGTCACCCGTGATAGGCTACGTGACGATTAACGTAGCCTATCACGGCTGACTTTGCAGATCTAGCCGTGATAGGCTACGTTAATCGTCACGTAGCCTATCACGGGGGCGTTTAAAAAAAAAAAAAAACTTTGGAGTTCGCGGCCGGGTGAGGCGGGAAGCCTCCTCCCTGGCTTGAATTTCGGCCGGGCGAGGCAGGAAGCCTCCCCCCCGGCCTGAATTTCGCGGGGGGAGCAGCGAAGCGCCTCCCCCCCACCGCGAACAACCTTCGACGACAGGTAAGTGACTTTCGTCCACCCCTAGCCGCAGCCGCCGCCGTTTGCGTCCCTGCAGTCAGCCGTGATAGGCTACGTAAATGTTTACATAGCCTATCATGGCTGAGTGGAAAAGAAAAAAAACCGCTCCTACACAAATGGCGGCGCCCATGGGCGCCGCCATTTGCATTCCTTATTTTGGCACGTGTAGTCTACGTAAACATTTACGTAGACTACAGCGAAAATAAGGGGAATGCTATTTGCATTCCCCTTATTTTCGCCGTAGTCTACGTAAATGTTTACATAGACTACACATGCCAAAATAAGGAACGCAAATGGCTGTGCCCATGGGCGCCGCCATTTGCGTACGCGCAGTTGTTGTTTTTTTCACTCAGCTGTGATAGGCTACGTAAACATTTACGTAGCCTATCATGGTGTTTTTTAAAAATCTAGCCGTGATAGGCTACGTAAAGATTTACGTAGCCTATCACGTTTTTTTGTTTTGTTTTGTTTTTTACTTGGAAATGGCGGCTGCAGCGGCCAGTCTGAAGACCAGCTGCCGCAGCCGCTGCCACCAAAGCGCTGCCGAACTGCTGCCGAACTGCCGCCGAACCAACGCCAGAGCTGCCGCTGCCAAGAACATTCGCACAAGGTAAGTCCCATCCCGGGGGGGGGCGGTGGGGCAGACCATTTTTCCACCAATTTCGGGGGGCCGAATGCGCTGGCATTTGGCCTCCCCGAGATTCGTAGAGAAATTCTGTGAAATCCCTACTTAAATATGATTTTAAAGGTGCGTATTTTGCACAGATATAACTTAATGACCATTACCACACTGTGTGGCTGCATATTCCATCCAGACCCAGGACGTTGAATGATTTGCTCTTAAAAACCTGTGTTCGAATCCCTGTGTTTGAATCCCTGTGTATTCAACCATGAAAGTGCTGAATTAGGGTTGCCACCTCTTTTTCTGATAGGCTCCTCATCTTTACCAACTACATGGCAGGCACAGCATGGTCCTCTCCATGCTGGGAATAGCTATACATGCTGAATTTGGCCAGTACTAGGGATGGCGGAGAATTTCTCCCCGAAACTTCAGGGGGCCGAGCGCCAACGTGTTCGGCCCCCCGAACAAGTTTCGGGGAGAAATCCTCCGCACTCCCCCGCACCCTGCACCCCCCCCCCCCGGGACAGGACTTACCTTCCCTGAATGTCCCTCCCGGCAGCGGGTCCGGCTGGCGGTTCGTCGGGTGTTCGAGCGGGGCAGGAGCGGCAGCCGGTCTTTCGACTGGCTGCCGCCGCCGCCATTGCAATAAAAGAAAAAAAAAAACACGTCCCCTGATAGGCTACGTGACGATTCACGTACCTATCACGACTAGATTTGCAAAGTCAGCCGTGATAGGCTACGTGAATCGTCACGTAGCCTATCACGGGTGACTTAAAAAAAAAAAGTGTGTACGGATAATGGCGGCCCCCATAGGGAGCCGCCATTCCCGTTCCTTATTTGGTCGCTGTAGTCTACGTAAATCTTTACGTAGACTACGGCGAAAATAAGGGCAACGCTATTTGCTTGCTATCAGGGGGCGTTTTTGTTTTTTTTTTAACTTTCGCGTTCGCGGCCGGGCGAGGCGGCAAGCCTCCTCCCTGGCCTGAATTTCGGCCGGGCGAGGCAGGAAGCCTCCCCCCCGGCCTGAATTTCGGCTGGGCGAGGCGGGAAGCCTCCCCCCCCAGCCTGAACTTCGCGGGGGGAGCAGCGAAGCGCTCCCCCCCACCGTGAACAAGCTGCGAGAAAAGGTAAGTGACTTTCGTCCACCCCTAGCCAGTACAGATAGGCGAGAATTTCATTTTAGTTCAATTTAAAATACATAAAGAGCCACTGACAGCCAATGAGGTGTAGTGGTTAGAGTGTTGGACTGGGACTCAGGAGATCCAGGTTCTAGTCCCCACTGAGCCATGAAGCTCACTGGGTGACTTCGGGCCAAACACTGACTCTCTGCCTAACCTACCTCACAAGGTTGTTCTGAGGATAAAATGGAGAGGTAGGGGACCATGTATGCTCCCTTGGGGTCCTTGCAAGAGGAAAAAAGGTGGGATATAAATGTAATAATAAATAATAATAATAAATACTAAATACGCAGAAATTCAGAAATTTCTTCATATTTGGGAAAGAAAGAACTTGAGTTTAGGGATGGGAGAATCAGCCAGGCTGAAGCTCAGTGAGATTCTTTGAGTTCCACCTCAAAGCTTGCTCCATCTCGTTGGAACAGGAAAAGTGTGCATTTAGGTCTGCATTTTTCAAAGTGCACCCTTTACCCCTCCATTGGCTAAAGCGCGAAAACGCTTTCTTTTTTCTAAATGTGCATTTGTAAAGTGTGTGTTTTTCTAACAAACACATTTTGCGAAAGCGATCACAAGCTTGGGAGCTTGGCTTGGGGTGTGAATGGGGAAAGTTCTCATGCTAAGTGAACTCTCACAACCCTACTTGATATTTTAAAAAATGTTGATGCAGGGGAAAGTGAAACTGACAGATTTGCCCATCCATAATAGGGGCCCACTTCCTGGCATATAGAAGGGGAAGAAATGGAAGCAGTGACAGATTTTACTTTCTTGGGCTCCAAGATCACCACAGACGGTGACTGTAGCCATGAAATTAAAAGACGCTTGCTCCTTGGGAGGAAAGCTATGGCCAACCTAGACAGCATAGTAAGAAGCAGAGACATCACCTTGCCGACAAAGGTCCGTCTAATCAAAGCTATGGTTTTCCCAGTAGTAATGTATGGCTGTGAGAGCTGGACTATAAGGAAGGTTGAGCGCCGAAGAATTGATGCTTTCAAACTGTGGTGCTGGAGAAGACTCTTACGAGTCCCCTGGACTGCAAGGAGGTCATATCAGTCCATCCTAAAGGAAATCAACCCTGAGTGCTCATTGGAAGGACAGATAATGAAGCTGAAGCTCCAATATTTTGGCCACCTAATGCGAAGAGAAAACTCCCTGGAAAAGACCCTGATGCTGGGAAAGACTGAAGGCAAAAGGAGAAGGGGACGGCAGAGGATGAGATGGCTAGATAGCATCACCGATGCAATGAATATGAACTTGAGCACACTCCGGGAGAGAGCGGAGGACAGGAAGGCCTGGCATGCTATGGTCCATGGGGTCACAAAGAGTCAGACATGACTTAACGACTGAACAACAATAGGGGCCCAATGTGGCTGCTTTGTGAAGTGGCCAGTTTAAGCATGCTTTTCAAGGCTGGCCCAGTACATCTTGCTGACTGAGGCAGAACTGCTGGTTGGAGTTTTCTGCTCACCCTATGGAGGAGCCATACACAGATTCCAAGTTTTCCGGTTTGTGCTACAGCAGCTCGTAATGCATGAATAGAAATACCAGCAGGACACTGTCACTCCTGAATCCTTCCATGATTATTGCCAAGATACCCTTTTGTCCTCTGAATGAACTCATGTGTTCCTCCACCGCCACCACCACCACCTTGACCAAAACAACATTTTGGCCTCCAAATATGTTCTGACTTCCTCTTGTAATGTGGAAATAACCCAGATTAGGGTTGGGAAGTATGAGAACTTCATTTCACTTCATTTTTTAAATTAGGATTTACCCAGTTTGCACCTTCCAGACCAAACGCAGACTCAGTTGCAACCTGTGGTTGAAGTGTGTATATTTCCGAACTTGCAATGTGATTCACGGAGCAAAAGAAATGCATTGGGCAGCATGCAAACGTGTGCATTTTGAAAAATGCACACAAATATGCTCAAATGAGCACAATTGATTTGGAAAAATACACTCCAAAATATGCACAAATTTTCATGCAAAAAGAAAAAAAAAACAAGCTCACAATATGATAGGGACTCGGAGCTTCGAGATGGAACTCAGCGAGCTCAAATGTTGCTGATTCACACAAACCTAGAATAGACTTCTAATGCTTCCAGTGCTGTGCTTTCTAGTAGATACCTTGGCCTGGGAAAAACCTCAGAAATGACCTTGCATTCCCATGTTGAAGATCTGACTTTTCTTTCTTCCGAGCATATATTTCTTCGGCACTATCTTCCTGCTCATGCAGCCCCAGCACTGATTCATGCCTTTGTCAGGACATGATTTGACTGCAGTCACGCTCCTCTACTCCATGAACGCTGAGTAACCCTAGAATCAACTCTTTATGAAACATGGAGGGTTCAAAAGTTCTTCATGAACAGGTCACACATAAACAACCCCTTCTGTGCAGCTGTCAGCTAAGCTGGGTATTGCAACAGCAGTCACTTTGTTTGAAGGGATGGCTTTCATTTTTGTTAAGTAAGGGAGTGTCTCCCCTTGATTCCAGCTATTGGTCTAAATTCTACTCTCAGTTACCCTTATGCATGCGAGTCCTTGAGACTGCAACAGGGTAACAGTATGCAGTATTCTATAGATCTCAGTTTTAAACACACCTTAGTCCAGTGCATTTCGTAAATATGTAGTAGGCTATGCAATGACTGATAACCAATAGTAATTAAGAATGGATGTATCTGTCAGTTTCAGTTTCACTTGGTTTCTCATTTTTCCAGTCTTAAGAACTTGGAAAAACTTGGAGAACTTGGAGCGGGGGGGTTATTTTCCATGAAAATTCATCGTTTTTCTGCATATTTCTCCTATTACATGCATTTTTGTATGCATTTTTGCCTATTATACACATTCCCAACATAATGCAATTTTGAAAATTATTTTCCCTAATACATTTCTGTATACATTTTTTTATTATTATTATTAGAGAACTCCATTGCAAAATTTGGAGAAGTGCAAATTTTGAAAGACAGCTGAGTTTCGGTTTGAATAGTGGTTCAAAAGTGCAAGATCAAATAGGTCTGGGGATGTATGGATTGTGCAAAAGCCATTCCATCTGTGTTTCATGGATTGTCATGCATCTTGATTCCATTGTCCAGCCATCAGCAGAATTGGGGGGAGGTTGCTTCTGAATTTGTGCAAATTCACATTTGCACAAATGTACCAATGCACAATTTTGCATGTGAGAAAATGCATAAATTCCACAAAATGTGCATCTTCATACTTTAGCCTATGGTGAAAAGGTGCATTTTCATGCTTTAGCCTATGGGGAAATGTGCATTTTTGGCAGGTTTTTTATTATTCTGTGTACTTTTCTATGACAAAATTTGCACAGAATTCAGGAAAGTTAGCAAATTGGTTAACAAGTGGATTCCACCCCATGGAGGGAAAGCCAGTCAGCTGCATAATCCGTGGGTCAGATTCATGAAAATCCTAACTCATTTGGTTCAATTGTGGATTTCTTCAACATCGCTAGGTAGGTTTGCATTAAAATGTGAACTGCTCAGATTTCCCCCTGACTCTAATAGCAATATAGCTGGATAGAACTGAAGGAGAGCTTTAAAGCACTGCAAGATAATATCATGCGGTCCAGCCATAATGCCTGTTCCCCCACTTATAAAATGTATTGCCTGTTTGATGTTTTTAAAGTGTCTGATACCTAAAGCCCATATGACTTCCATCCATCTTGGAGGTGTTTGCAGAGCTGGAAAATGTGAAGAAAAGTGCAGTCAAAATGATCATGGGGTTGGCTTTTTATATTGGGGGCTTTTCAATTTAGAAAGAAAGGCAATTAACTAGGACAAGATAAGTGGTTTATAACATAATGCATGATATGGAGAAAATGGATAAGACGTTTTGCCTAGGAAGGTTTTGGGGTAGGAAAGCAAGGGGGGAGTGGAGGCTGAAATGGGTAGAAACAAGACAAATATTTATTTGTTTGTTTGTTTGTTTGTTACATTTCTATACCTCCCAATAGCCAAAGCTCTCTGGGTGGTTCACAATCCTAAAATACTGAGGGGTTTTATTTTAAAACACATACTTCTTGAAATTCCATTTTTCCCCCAGATATGTATCCCAGCTATGGTATTACGTATATGTTCAATAACAGGTGCATACTCCCTATGTGTGTTGCTTATAGCATTCACCACTTCAAAGTGTTGAGTTCTATGTTAGGGTGCACATTCCGATGGGCATTGATCCTTGTTTCAGAGGCCAGGGTGTGAAAAAGAAATGCTGGTGAGTGGGATTAAAAGATCAGGTGCTCAAAACAGCATGAGGAGTTGTTAACTTGTCAAAAACTACTTGGACCTGTGTTTTACATGGAGTGATGGTTGCCCCAATTTGGAACAAGGTACAATGCAGGAGAAGCCTATAAGAGGCTGAAAATAATAGGAAGGTTGCTGTATTCAGATTCTTGATCATATTCATCATTGTCCCCCAACCCAGAATGAAGACAGAAGGCTTAAGCTGAATTAAATGGGAACAACTTTATTAACTTTTAAAACCTGCAGTGAGAACAATAGCTTAGACAGAGGCTAACTGACTATCAACAGGGATGTACGGATTTTATAAAACCTGTTCCATCTGTGTGTCGTGGATTGTGAGGTGCCCTTCATTCTGTCATCTGCTCATTGCCAAAATCAGATGTTCTCCAATTTCACACTTGTGAAATGCACAAATCCTCCCAAAATGTGCCAATTCCCCCACCCCCAGGCATTTTCATGTGTTAGCCTATAAGAGAAATGCACATTTGTGGCCGGTGTTTTTTTTATTATTTTACCTATTTTTCTATGACTTAATTCCAGAAATGTAAAATTCCAGAAAGTTTCTTTTAAAAAAAAGAAGATCTACAAATGCAAAGGATCCATGCAACTCAGGAAAAAGTGGTCCATTGTGGAATCCATGGGTCAGATTCATAGAAATCTGAACTAATTTGATTCTGTTGCAGAGTCCTCTGATATCTCTACCTATCAGTGCAGGTGTCTGATCTTCAGGTGAGATCTCTGCTGCTGACTCTCCCACTGCCAACCTGTCAAGGCCAGCATGGAGGAGACCCCAGCAGTCACACACCACCATGAATGCAGCAACATGGTTTCCACAAAAAGGGGTGGTGAACCCTAGATCTGTCTTCCAAGGACTTGTTTGTGACTTGGTGAGCCACTGTGCAATGGAAGCAGGGCACTACCAAGTGACAGTTCAGCACTTCAAACCCTTGGGATCAGGTTGCTAAAAGGATGGTCTACTCCCCTTTTCCTAACCTGTTCATGGGTAATTCACGACACTTGACATTGACAGCTGTCAAATCACTTCCCAAGGGTGGGAGGGGGAGATTGACAAGTTCTTTGACAAGAACGGAATATGGGTCTACTGCTAAACAAAGTGATGTGGAGAGGATGAAACTGACAAGGATATTGACAAGAGGGGAACATGCAAGAGGGACTCCATAGTGGACACAGGCAGACTTGCGATCCTGCATGGTTGCGCAAGAGAGGCATTTTTTAAAAATACAATTTTTGCATACATTTCAAGAAACACCCAAAACAAATTAAAAATTGCCCAAATTGCAATTTGTGCAAAAGGTGGAGCCCCCAGGGGGGGCAAAATGTTCCTGGAGTCTGAGGGAAAATCTGATTCACTCCTCCCCCGCTTACTGGATGAGACCTGCTGCAGAAAGCTGTTGGGCTTGAACAGAACAGATTTCCCAGTGACAGACATCCCTGTCCATAGAATCATAGAATCAAAGAATAGTAGGGTTGGAAGGGGCCTATAAGACCGTCAAGTCCAACCCCCTACTCAATGCAGGAATCTAAGTCAAAGCATCTCTGACAGGCTGTCCAGCTTCATCTTGAATGCCTCCAGTGTGGGAGAGTCTACTACCTCCCTAGGTCATTGGTTCCATTGTCGTACTGCTCTAAGAGTCAGGAAGTTTTTCCTGATATTCAGTCAGAATCTGGCTTCCTGTATCTTGAGACCATGATTCCATGTCCTGCACTCTGGGATGATCGAGAAGAGAGCCTGGCCTTCCTCTCTGTGACAGCCTTTCAAGTCCTTGAAGAGCACTATCCTATCTCCCCTCAGTCTTCTCTTCTCAGGGCTAAACATGCCCAGTTCTTTCAGTCTCTCTTCATAGGACTTTGTTTCCAGTCCCCTGATCATCTTTGTTGCCCTCCTCTGAACCCTCTCCAGCTTGTCTGCATCCTTCTTAAAGTGTGGTGCCCAGAACTGGACACAGTACTCCAGATGAGGCCTAATCAGTGCTGAGTAGAAGGGAACTAGTACTTCATGGGATTTGGAAGCTATACCTCTATTAATGCAGCCCAAAATAGCATTTGTCTTTTTTGCCGCCACATCACATTGTTGGCTCATATGCAGCTTGTGATCTTTAACAATTCCAAGATCCTTATAGCTTGTAGTATTTTTGAGCCAAGTATTCCCCATCTTGTAACTCCACCATGCAGGTGAAGCATCCAGGAATGAGCCAGCTGCTGGAGGAGCAGATGCTTCATCTGTGCAGTGACTTCTGGCAATGGAACCAATTCCCTAGGGAAGGGCTGGGCTCTCCCACACTGGAGGCATTCAAGATGAGGCTGGACAGCCATCTGTCAGGGATGCTCTGACTTGGATTCCTGCATTGAGCAGGGGGTTGGACTCGATGGCCTTCTAGGCCCCTTCCAACCCTACTATTCTATGATTCTATGATTCCTCAAGCTGTTGGAGATGCCACCCGACTGAGCCAGAGAAGTGCTCCAACTAAATTTAAAAGAATAAAATACAGTATTAAATCATAAAAGCTGAACAAGTAAAATACAATACAAAACAACAGACAAGAGAATAAGTATATAAAATGTATAAAGTCAGCAATAAAATCTTAAGAGAAAAAAAAACTGAACTCTAACATGACTGGGAGAAAAGTTCAGGGTCTGGATGGACCAAGCTGTCACTATGTATAATGTATTTTAATGGTTTTTAATCTTTGTAAATGGCCCAGAGAGCTTCGGCTATTGGGCCATATAGAAATGTAATAAATTAAATGAAATTTCAGTTTCTCCCATATCTATCTATTTCTTTTAATCTCAAGTTCCATTTGTCTCAAATATGGAAAACTTTGTGAATTTATCAAAACCAAACTGAAACAAAATTATCACCCATCCTTAGTGGAAATTGGATGGAACAGACTGTGTTAAGTGAATGCATGTGAAACTAATCCAGATATAGACTAATTCACACTGATTCATGCATCCCTAGTATAATCGCATACAAATTGCCTTATTTTGCAGTGATTTATCAATGTGCATTCATATGTGCATCAGTTAAGTAGATGGAGGGAAGGATCCAAGGATCTACTGAATGCACCAATGGGACTGTCATGGCCTGGGACCAAAAACCTTCTGAGGTCTCTAGTGGCAGTGACTCTGGGGAGGAGACAGAACCTGTCCTCTTGACCTCCAGCATCAGTGTTGCCCTCTGACCCCAAGGAGTGGACCTCAGACTCCTCCAGTGAACTGGGAGACATTGGGGAACACTCCCTAACTAGTTCCTTGCTCCAAGGAGTGGACCTCAGACTCCTCCAGTGAACTGGGAGACACTGGGGAACACTCCCTAACTAGTTCCTTGCTCCAAGGAGTGGACCTCGGACTCCTCCAGTGAACTGGGAGACACTGGGGAACACTCCCTAACTAGTTCCTTGCTCCAAGGAGTGGATCTCAGACTCCTCCAGTGAACTGGGAGACACTGGGGAACACTCCCTAACTAGTTCCTTGCTCCAAGGAGTGGACCTCAGACTCCTCCAGTGAACTGGGAGACACTGGGGAACACTCCCTAACTAGTTCCTTGCCCCACAGATGCTCACCACCCAGAAGAACCAGTGACTGTGGGAAAGGACACTGGCCTTTTAAGAAAACCAGATGGTGCACTTGAGGAGGTGGAGCTTCCAGAAAGTATCTACTGGCCTGGCTATAAAACCCTGACAGTTGCCCTCAGCCAGTGCTGGGGTAATTTGTCAGTACTGTAGTTGCAGGTCTGCTCTCCATGGTCCTGAACTCACACCACCTCCTGAACTAATACCTAAAACTTCCCTTTTTCCAGTCACCTGTCCCACGTCATGGCCCGCCTGAGCCATTGCCCTGGGTAGGTGATGGAATCCTAGGTGAAGCAAGACAGGGACCTTCCATGTAATGCAAACAGCAGCTTCAGAGAGGAGATCATTTTTGTCATGAACATGGCAGGGTGAAAAAAGAGATAAACCCCCATCACCATCCTGCTGGAGGAGGGTCCTGAGGTTGCTATGGCTTCCCTTCAGCTGCCATTTACATAACAAAAAATATGCATGCTGACTGCATTCACACAATTAACATCATGTTTCCTTTAGCCCTTAAATCCTCCATCAAAGTGAGTATAGCAGCAGTATTGACCAATGGGCATTTACTTCTCCCCATCTTCTTCAGCTGACCATGAGAGGGACAAATACTGTTTGGTTAAAAGCAGGCACACATGCAATTGCTTAGATTGCAATCCTTACCTTCTCCATGAGCCCCTGCCAAAGGAAGTGAGGCGGGTGGCTACTAGGAGGAGGGCCTTTTCTGCTGTGGCACCCCGGCTGTGGAATGAGCTCCCTAGGGAGGTTCACCTGGCACCTACATTGTATTCCTTCTGGTGCCAGGTGAAGACCTTTTTATTTTCCCAGGCATTTTAGCATTTTAGCTCCTTAAACTTTTAGCTTTGCTGTTTTAAATCTGTATTTTAAATCCCTGCACTGCTGCTAGGTTTTACTCTGGTTTTATTCTGGTTGTATTGTTTACCATGGTTTTAATGTTTTATATATTTTCTATTGTTTTATTGTGTGCTCTTTGGTTTTAATTTTTGTGAACTGCCCAGAGAGCTTCGGCTATTAGGCAGTATAGAAATGAAATGAAATGAAATGAAATGAAATGAAATAAATGAATAAAAACTTACCTAAGAGTAAGACAGTTACTTCTGAGTAGACATGTATAGGGTTGCCCTGTAGCAACACCAGAGACCATTCAAAGGAATTATTCCTGAAGAAATAATACCTGCTAAAAGAATCATTTTCTGGGCAGCTTACCAATGCTGCAAAGACGTACGATGTATTTCTTTAAACTGAAGGCCTGGGAAATAAATTAGTTTGCTAGGCTCTGGATTGCCTTGCTAGGCAAAATACAAGGAAGTAATACACTAGTAAAAGTCAGTCTGTTAAAGGATTCTGCTTGTACCATTTGACAGCTATCCATCTTCTTGAGACAATGGGATGAGGCATTCTATGGGTGAGAACAAGGATACAAGGCAGCTGCTGAAGTCTGCACAGCAATACGGTGACTTGTGTCTGACCAGCATCTGAGTCCCCACTACCCCATTAAAAAAAAAAAAAGAGTTAGGGTGCAATCCTGTGCATGTTTAGACAGAAAAAAGATCTACAACTCCCAGCATTCCCCACCTCCCCCAACCCTGAAGATGACCCCCCTCAGGAACTGTCCCTGCAAGTTGAAGCAGCTGGTAATTGATTTATAGGTTCAGCATTTGCTTAGTTTACATCACTGATGGAAAGTACAAATGAGATTCCACTCCAGCCAAGATTTCATCATGCATACCCCAATATCCTTATTGACCCAGTGTGGTGTAGTGGCAAGTGTGTTGGACTGGGAGCTGGGAGATCTGGGTTCTAGTACCCACTCAGCCATGGAAGCTCACTGGGTGACTTTGGGCCGGTCATACACTCTCAGCCCAACCCACCTCACAGGGTTGTTGTTGTGAGGATAAAATGGAGAGGAGGAAGATTATGTACGCCACCTTGGGTTCCTTGCAAGAGCAAAAAAGTCAGGATATAAATGAAATCAATCAATCAATCAATCAATCAAATCTCAGCCATTTAGCCTTACCAGTGTAATATTACTTAAATCATTGTTAGGTTATGATACCTGCTTTCTCCAATGTTCCTTCTATCTCTAATGTTCAAGCTGTGAGTGCCACTGCTTATGTACCCAGAACACCACCATCCTAGTAAAAGAGGGGGGTATCAGCATGCTTGTGAGAACCCCAAGGTTTGCAGAAGTAGAAAAAACCTAGGGGGGGACCATTAGGGGAGATTGGGCCACAAAACATGCTGGATCATTGTTGTGGGGGCGGGGGAGAAAACTGGGGGGGGGGGATGGAATGAAGTGGCCGGAATCCTGAACATTCCACACTGTGACACTGTGTTGCAACACTGCTAGAAATCTTTTACTCCTTACAGTGTGACCTTTGTTGCTCCAGGGAATTTCAGGGAAGCCATCCTTTAAATGACACTACCAGCTGAAAGGCTCTTGGAGTAACAGCAGTTTCCTGTTTAGCAGGAATTCAAAGATCCAGGGATGTGAGACTCCAGCTGCCAGCACAGGCTGGGAAGGGAAGAGGACGGAAGATAAGAGGTGCCCAGGGCTTCTCCACCCACTCCAGCAGATAAGCATCATGGGCTCTCAGACATCTTGACCACCGATCTCAGCTGTGTATCTCTTCCTGCTTTCTCGTGTCCACACCGCTGCATCATGGGGCCTGTCAGCACGAGCAGTTTGATAAGAGGAGACTAGAGGAAAGTGGGAAGGGAAGGATATCTGAAGATAAAAATGTGAATAAGAGATGTGTGGTCTAGGGGGGACAGGGGGCAGAGGAGAAAAAGGAGAAGACAGGTGGCTTGCTGACTGACAGAGTCTTCAAGTCCACTTCTGAACCAACAGGCCTGTTTGGAGACCAGAATAGTTATGTAAAGAGACAGAAATCCAGTGGTAAACATGCAGCTGTGAATCTTACCCTGCATTAATAAAAGCATAGTGTCCACATCACAGGAAGTAATCCCTCTGTTCTGTTCTGCATTAGTCAGGCCACATTTGAAGTACTGTGTCCAGTTCTCAACATCACATTAGAAAAACATTGGCAAACTCAACCATGGTGAGTGGTCTGGAAATGAGGTCCTATGGGAAATGATTGAAAAAACCAGGGACACTTAGCCTGGAGAATTAACCATTAAGATGAGATACAGACTAAAGCATGAAAATATTATTTTTAATGTGCATTTTGAAGTATGCATTTTTCAAAAAATACTAATTCTTCAAGCACAATAGGAAGTTATGTGTGAGCTTTTCTCCGCAAAATGTGCTTCCATTTGCATTCAGGGTTGGGAAGAGGGTAAGTTCTGAAGATTTGCAGACTGAAACCAAATTCCCATACCTCCCTTCTCTCCTGCATAGGATCCCCTTATCAGATGAGACTGTATGTCTTCTTTGCTCCACAAAACCCCTTGGGGATGTGTATCTTGTTCTGGTCCTTTTCTTCACTTACGGTCTGTGAGCAGAACCGGACCAGCCAAACAGGCAGCTACCTGGGGCAGCAGAATTCAAGACATGCCAGACATACTTCTGAAAAATGTGTACAAACATGCTTTAATCAATGGGTGATGAATGCATACATTTCAAGCATGCACACAATCGATGTGTACATTTGGAAAATGCCCACAAAAATACGCACGGATTTTCATTTTAAAATAATAATAAAAAAGCTTCCAATCGGATATGGACTTGAGATGGAAAGAGCCTCAAGATGGAATTCAGAGACTGTCAGTGAGCTTGAGTTTTGCTGATTCACACATCCCTGGTCCAGGCTGAATCTCTGGAGAGTGCACTCCCCTGGGAATTCCCTAAGGGTGTGTGTCTGGATTAGGGATGTACGGATTCCCCACCATCCGTTCTGGTGGGGAATCTGCCCGGGGGGGAGGTGATCTATTCCCCCCCCCCGGAATCCTCCAGAGCAGCTCCGCTCCATGAGGATTCCATGGAGCCATTCGGCTTAAGGGCCACTTACCTGGTCCTGGGCCCATTCGCCTCCACGCCAATCGCCATCTTGCTTTAAAAAAAATGGTGATCGGCAGGATGTGCCCATAGACTCATACGTAAGATTCATGGCTGTATTTTGCATATAAGTCTATGGGCACACCCTGCCGATCGCCATTAAAAAAAAAAAAGGCAATTGGCGCAGAGGCGAACGGCTCCAGTTAAGCAAGCAGCTGAGAGCTGTTCCACACAGAATCCTCCTGGAGCGGATGCAAGTGGGGCTGTCCCGCCGCGGATTCCGGAGAATCTGACCTCATTTGAATCTGCAGCAGCTTTCTCTAACATCCCTAGTCTGGATGACAAGGACAGCTTTGTAGTCATATAGGGAAGGGCATGCTTAGGGTTACACACTCCCTGACTCTGAACTGTAAGTGTCTTTCACACTGGTGGTGCCAGATAGATAGCTGAGTCCCCTCTTCTCCTAAAACTGCTTTCCCCTCCCCATCATTCTGAAGGTTGGAGGGTAGCTACAAGATTCAGCCACTGAATACATAGTTGCAAAATTCAGCAGGTCATGGAGCTGGATCTAAGCACGGTTTCACTCCCTTTGATGGCCTCAGCAGTGGTCCCACTCCAGCAACTTTGCCTCTGACCTGACCTCCCAGTGAGGTCTAAAAGGGGTGCCTACTTGTGTTCACTTGAATTCAAGTAGAAGCCCCCACCACCACCAATGCAATCAGGAACCCTGATAAAGCAGAGTCCCCAGTCGTGCATAGAATTTGACTTGCATTCAAGTGAACATGAGTAGAAATGCCCTCCCCCTTCAGGCCTTTCTTCTCAAACCGGCAAGAACAGTAGGGATGGACAAGACCTCCCCTGTCCACCCTGCACACTGCTTGCTGAACCCCTGCTACTTACCCGACCGGTTGAGCAGTGCTGGATGAGCTGCTGGGCCATCCGGGGGGCTCTCAGCAGCTCTTATTTTTTCGATGAGCTGCCATTCTGCCCAAGATTGGGCTCTGTATTTTTGTAGATCTACTATTTGCACAGTAGATCTACACCATGGTGGTCATAAAGGTTCAGGCTGAAATGAACTTTTATGGCCACCATTGGGTAGATCTATTGTGCAAACAGTAGATCTATGAGAAACAGAGCCCCAACTTGTGCAAAAACGGACACTCGCATGGATGCCGGGCGGCTGCAGTGACTCCCAGCCTCACGCATGGGGTGGGGGTGGGCATTTGCCAAGCCAGATTCATAGGTGCAGGTGGGGGGGGGATTTGGTGGGTTCCCAGACCCAGTCGAGTGCCCACACCATCCTTAAAGATCAGTTACAGGGAAGGCAGGGCAGAGATGTGGGGGGGGGAGCAGTATGCATGACCCTGTGACCCTTATATCCCCTGTCCAGGTATAACACCTGAACAGTGTGTGTCATAATAAGGGAACAGTGTGCCACAGAGAGGTCTCAGTGAACAGCCCTAGAGGATTTGGGTGTGCAGGACTAGGAATAAGCTAGAAAGAAGGGATGGGCAACCTTTGGCCCTCCAGATGTTGTTGGACTCCCATGACTTCTGACCATTGGCTATGCCAGTTAGGGCTGATGGGAGTTGGAGTCCAACTACAGGGCCACATTTTGCTTCGCAACCTTGCTTCAAAGAGAGGACAGCATCACTAACTATCCTAGCCTTCAACAACTGTCCTTATTAAAAATGGCATTTGGATGGAGGTGACGTCTCAAGACATTCCCAGCATCCACCACCAGTTGTGACCAAGAAAGAGAAGTCCCAGCTCCTCCTGAACTGTGATATTCTTACCAGGGGTATGCACTGACCCCAAAATTTCCCACCATCCCTAGCTATGCCCCTTCTACTAATTTACTTCTATCTGAGGGGAGACTAGGTTGGTTGGTTGGTTTCTTTGAAAAAGGTCAAGCCTGAAGATCTGGTTCATGGGAAGATAAGCGGGAGCAACAGGAAAAGAGTGAATTCCTCAAATGACTTTGCACTGGGCTTGAGGAAATCTCAGTGACATCAGGCCCTGCCAGTCGGTGCATCACAAGCAATCCCCAAAGGCCCCAGTGACGTGAAAAGTTAATGTGAAAACCTGATGGGGATTGTTCAAGGTGAACAAATGAGCCGCCGGGCGGAGGGTGCTGTGGACGACCAGCGTCCGCCCGTTCCTGTACTTGGCCTTCTCGCCCCTTCTTGCTTAGTTTATGTGGAAATGACTTCATGATATGTTTGTCGCCTTGTCCCTAATGCCTTTTTATTTTTAAGACTGCAGAACACACGCCTCGGCCCCAGGGGAGCTGAAGGAGGGTCAACATGGCACCAGCGCCAATCGACCTCTTAACAATGGGGCTTTTGTTGTTCACACTTTCCCTATCAGTGCATCCGGGGCTGTATTGTGATGCTATGACCTTGGACTGAGGTGGGGACAGGAAGGGAGGAGTCAGGTGTATCTCGAACTTTGAATAGCATTGCTTTTACTTGTTTTCTTCCCCCCACCCAGAGTTTTAATAACTCCTTGAGGTGGGGGGGGGTCTTGCCTTTGTGCTATAAATACAGCCATTTCACTGTAATGCATGTGCTCATTATTGTGGTCTTATTATTATACTTTTTCCCCACACACACTGGGAGCCTGAATGCCTTGACTCCCACAACATCAGGAAATACAAGATGGGATTAAAGATGCTCTTGATGTGACTTGGAATCACCAGAGCAGGAAGGCTGGGTCTTTTCCTATCAACTCAGACTTACGATGTGCAGTGTTGGCATCCAGATATAATTTTCCTGATGGAAGCATTTCGGTCAAGCCGCAGTCCTCCCACACTAACCATCTCTCTCCCCGCCCCCGCTCCCCGCCCTGAGCACAGTGTCTCCTCCGCTGTAGGGCCTCAGTCTCCAAGGAGGAAACAGATCTTGTAAGCGAGTTTCCTGGTATTATGCCATTTGAACAACCTCTCTCTTGATTTAGGTGTTAGGGGGCAGCTAAGAATATTCCCTGACACTTGAAAGAGACCTTCATTGTTTTCCTAATTGGTGAAGAATTGCTTCCCCCGCCCCGCCCCGCTCAAACTTTTCTTTGTTGGGGCAGACTGGAGCCTTGTTACTGTTGTTAAATTTAGACCATAGACTATATTAAGGCCTCTGGCAGCCTGCCCTCACGCTTTCACTTCTTAAAACAGGAAGTTAGGCCTTGGCCTATTTGTATCCGTGAGGTTTAAGTGGGTGAGAAGCTGGCCTTTAAAGAAAAAAAGCAGGGGGAGCACTGGGAAATAAATGGACAGCACATATCCAGCAGAGATGAAGGGGGATTTTTTTTCCCCAAAGGTGCAAAAGAAAGAACAAAGCATCAAAATTCCATTACCTCTCCACAGGGGCCAATGTGTCTAGTTTGCCACATGCACACTCCGTGGGAATCTGCTATCATTTGGGCTTCCGGCTGTGTTTTTAGGAGGCAAAGTAGACATATGTGTGCCCCTCACATGTGATGACATGCTCATGGGTACACATGTTTCCCCCCCACACACACACACTGGACATGTATATCCATGAGTAAGGAATTGATCTTTTGTCAAGTGGTCTTTATTACCCTATGGGGTTTGGGAAGAGTCTTTATGAATGAATTGCTTTTAATGTAACATTGTCCCATTACTTTATGCTAAAAATACACACACTGTTTCAGGCTGTCTTTGACCAGGGATGTGCCAAATTTATTTTCTGGGATGTGTCCCACCCTGGTACACCACTATAGTGGGTTGTCCCTATTTTTTGCCTTGTGGGGGAAGCCTCCTACAATTCTTTTTTAGTGTGCCATCTGGGGAACTATGGGAGTTGTGGTCCAACACACCTGGAAAGCACCAACTTGAGGAATGCTTCAACAAAACAATAATTAAAAAGTACATTGAGTTTATTGCATGTATATATCACTTCACACTAGGCATGCTGGAGAAATCTGCTATGGACTCAAAATGAGGTGGGATTCCAAAGAATCCGACCTCTGGAATCTACAGCAGACCGGCCACACTCACCTCCAGTTCTGGAGGAGTTCCTGCAAGGCGGCTCTCGGCTTCCTATAAAATGCAATAAGGGAAATTGCAGCCATAAATGGAAATGTTGCAGGGAAATTGCAGGGAAATTGGGCAGGGTAATTGCTGCTGTAAATGGGATGTTGTACAACATTTGCAGCCATATATCACTTACTTTTACTTAACTACAACTGTAAAAAGCTGCAATTTAGGTAACAGTAAGTCCTTTACGGCTGCAAATGGCCTAAAATATGCTGTTTACAGCTGTAATTTTCCCGCTATAGGCTAGTGGCAGCTGCCATTAGGGTAGCAATTTTGTAGGAAGCCAGAGAGCTGTTCCGCCAACTCCGGAGATGCAGCAGGGCTCTGGAGGACTCTGCAGGGCCCCAAGTGTCCCAAATTGTCCCACAACCCCACCCTCCCAGACAGGACATTTGGACATCCCTACTTCACACAACTGAAAGGAGTCCTGAAACAATTTGCAAAAAAAATTTAAAAAACACAAATACAAAATACAATAACATATTCATTAAGTTTGTGCATATTTACTAGTTTAAAGTAATTTAACCAATTTAAAACTAGAAAAAGAGTTAGTATGGCAGATAATTAAAACATCAAAGTCAGCATTAAAAATCAAAGGCTTATAAAGAGGAAGGACCGCCTTCACTCATATCAGCCTGCCTTCACTTTAAGATAAGAAAGAGAGGCCCTTCTCATTTGCCCACCCATGAGAGCGGTCAGGTGGGTGATCACATGTGAGAGGGCCTTCTCTGCAGTGGCCCCACACCTTGGGAACAAGTTGCCATCAGAGGTCTGCCATGCTCTGTCATTGCAGGTTTTTAAGAATGCCTTAAAAACATCATTTTACTGTGGCCTTCTCTTGAAATGACTGCCATTGTTGCTGTTACTGCCATAGTCATTGTTGCTGGTTTTATTGTTGGCTTTTCTTGTTGCTTTTCTTGTTTTTATGTTTTTATCACTTTTAATATTTTAATTGTTTTTAGGGCGCGATCCTATGGGGATAGATGGCCTCCTCCAAACTCGGAAGTGACCGCCTATCCAATGCAGCGCAGGAGAAGCACGGAGGGGATCGTTCCCTCCATGCTTCTCCTGCCCTGCATTTGCAGCTAGACAGCTGATTTTGGCTGTCTACCTGTGGGAAGGCAGAGCAGGAGAGGATGCTGCTGGACAACACATAGGATGTGTCGTACCGGCATTTCCACCTTCCCTGGCCTGGAACGCCCTCCAGAATGCCTCGTTTTGGCTGCTCTGTGCTCCTCTTGCAAGTGCAGACTGCGGGGCTGTTCTGCACTGCCTGTGAGGTAGTGCAGAAGTGGGGAAGGTTGATTCTCCAGGAACCTACCTCGGAGCACAGGCTCTGAGGACAGTTCCCGGAAACCCACATATCCTATGGCCATCTAGCCGCTGACTAGTGGCCATAGGATTGCTCCCTTATGTATTTTATTGCTGTAAGCTGCCTTGGGAGGGCTTCTGAAAGATGTCCAAGAAATGTTATAAATAGGTAGGTAGGTAGGTAGGTAGGTAGATGATAGATAGATAGATAGATAGATAGATAGATAGATAGATAGATAGGATGCCTAAACAAAATAGTCTTCAGTAGTAGGAGGAAGCTAAAAAGAGACAGGGGTAAATAAATCTCCCATGGTGGGAGAGAAGTTGACAACAAGGGTGGGGCAACAGAAAAATCCACATTAACCTGTCCCAACCATGCAAATATTAACCCATACTGGGATGCAGAGAACAGCCTTTCTATTAGAACTTAGAATGCAGGAGGGTGGTATGGGAGGAGACACTCCTTTTGATACCTTAGACTGGGGTCAACAGACTTCAGGATTGTGGGATCTACTTTATTTCTTACTAGAACCCTGAGACCCATTAATCAGAACCTAGCGTAAAAGACATGCATTTAGAACTAAAGAATTCTCAGCCCAGAAATTTGTTTTGAGTGCCAGAAATGAATGGAGCCCACAGTCCTTCCACAAACGTCCTCTCCCGGTTACCCCTAGTATTCTTCATTTCAGCAGAATATTTGGGGAGGGGGGTTCATCATGCCAGATCAGATGAAGGTCCATCTAGTCCAGCATTCTGTTTACACAGTGACCAACCAGCTGCCCACAGGAAACCCAGAAGCAGGACATGAGTGGAACAGCACCCTCCCGCCCATGTTCCCCAGCAACTGGTGTACATAGGAATACTGCCTCTGATAGTGGTAGTGGCATAGAGCCATCAGGACTAGTAGCCATTGATAGCCTTATCCTCCAGGAATTTGTCCAATAATTGTGAAATAACTGGGATCAGACATCCTTACTGATCTCCTGCATATCACCCAGAGATCTACCAGAGGATCCAGATCTGTGAGTATGATCTAAATAGGAGGTAGTGTTGGGTACCGTTTCTTCTCTAGCAGAGCTCCTGGGCCCTGCATGGAAAATCACTGCATGGCAGGAAGAAATCCAATAACTGAAGCTTTTCCTAGCAGAGAGAAGTGATGATGGGGAGGTCTTTGCCCAGTTTCTGCCTGGCATACAGATGTGACAGGTATCAGAGCCCAGCCACAAGTGATTGTAAGGGGATGGGGGTGGGAAAAAGAATGGCTGCATTATATAACATCCTTTGAAATGTTTGCAGCAATTCCTTGCAATGGAATCATATCGGGTGCCATCAAATTACTCTAGAGGGGTCAGCAGTGGAGGCTGATGGCCCCGATGTCTGTGGTGCAGTGAATCCACTCTGGGTTTCAGTCAGAACCAGTCAGAACTCTAAAGGAGCGATCACCTTGGATTGCGATTCTGACTAATTCTGACTGAAACCCAGAGCAGATTCCCCACCCCACTGACATCGGATCCACCAGCCTGCACCGGGAGTCAGGATGAAAGGGGTTAACATGGCCCCTCTTCATTCTCTTCCATATGTCATCTCTATAGCTCATCCTTTCTGTCACCAGACACAGAGGAGCCAGGAGCCTGTCAAAAGAGGAACCAAACTGGAGACAGGCTGTTGAGAGGAGCAAAAAAAATGTTCCTTCGAGGGCTCTATAGATACGTGTGTGTGTGTGTGTGTGTGTGTGTGTGTGTGTAAAAGCATTCCTAGTTTGGCACAGGGAGTGTGGATGGGAGTGGACAGGGGACACAAATAGAGATTTAAAAAAAAAAAACACTTCCATCCACTGTCTGCCTTTTCATAATTCAAGAGGCTGTCAGTCACAGCTAGCAAAGATACTCCTAAACCCATCCAAACAAGAGGAGTAGTGTGGGTATTGTTATAAGAGATGTATGGGGAGGATGGGGGGACAGAAGATTCCTGCTGACATGGAGATTGGTGGCTGTCCCAGCTCCCAGGGGAGAGCTGGTGGCAGCCAGGAACTCCCCAGGCTGGTAACTGAGAACATAAACACATTAGCTGGACATCTTCAACACCAGATGCGGTTGGGCCTTTCGAGATGGAGTGCATCCAGCCCCGACGGCAGTGGCCATATGATAAATGATGAGATGGTTAGAAACGTTCCAAGAGGGGACCCATGCGTCTGTATTACAGTACTACATTACAAGTTGAAACCAGCTTTGAAGATAGATTCAAACTAGTTTAGGGAGCAACCCTATGCATGTTGAGATGGGAAAAAAGTCCTACATCTCCCAGCATGCCCCAGACAGCCATGGCTGGCTGGGGCATGCTGGGAGATGTAGGACTTTTTTCTGTCTCAACATGCATAGGATAGGATTGTCCTTCTGCACCAGAGTGCAAGGAACAGGAATGTATGAGAATTTCATTTATGTTCGCAAATCAGTCACACACACCCAGATGTGAACGAGAGCAGGAGAGTGTGTTCTTGAAAATGTTCACAAATTCCTGAATGTGTGTTTGTTCTCAAAACAATGCACTTTAAAAAAAAAAATGTGTATGTTGAAAAGTGTACATTGTTAAAATGCACATTTTCATGCCTGGTTCTATGTGGGGGTTGGGTGGGGAGTGTACACTTTTGCTGTGCTTTAAAAAATGCAAATGTTTCCCACTCAAAATCTGCCCCTTCCCATTCACATAAAACAAAAACAAAAAAATAAGAATGCAAGCAAACATGGAAAACAAGACAGTGGTGGCTGGTGACTCCAGTTCCAGAGGGGCAGTGATTCCAGTCTGGGTTTTAGTGACCACCAGCCCAAACCCTAAAAGTGATATCCAAGGTGCTGAACCTCATCCCCTCAATAGATTCAGCACCTCGGATAACACCTTTAGAGTTTTGGTGGGTTGTAACTAAAACCCTGAATGGAATCACCACCCCTCTGGAACTGGAGTCAATACAGACAAGCTTCAAATTGAAGTTCAGAGAATCTGGCTATTGAGAAGATCGCTTGTTTCCCATCTCTAACAAGGAATTTGCCAGAACACCTTGTCCTTTTAAAGAACTACAAGTCACAATGTACCTCATGAAATACTTCCGCTAACTCAGTTTCCTATTACGCCACAGCTGCATTGTAGAGCCTCAACTTCAAGAAGATATGCTGGAGACTTGAATTGCACATTTCTTTCACTAGTTATGATCATACAAGAACCAGGCTGAAATTTCTCAGATGGCATGTTTCTAGGGTGGGCGGATTCCCTACCTGCTTCTCCGCTGGGGAATCCGCCCTTGGGGGGAGGCAATCTGTCCCTCCCCCTGGAATCCTCACCAGCCAGCTCCACTCCGCAGTGATTCTGTGGAGCTGCCGGCCAGCTCTGGAACGTCAGTGATACGGCCACCATTGCCATGCCGTACCGCTGGCTGAGGCTGACTCTGGACGCAAATGGCATCCACTATGCCATTTGCAGCCATAAAGCTCTTAGATTAAGGTGAATGCAGCCATAAATGGCTGCATTTAGCTTAAATTAAGGGCTTTACAGCCACAAATGGAGTCTGCTACACCATTTGCGTCTGTGGTTTTACACGCGATAGGCTAGCCAGATAGAATCCGGCCTCATTGGGGTCCATGGCGGAATGCTCTGACATCCCTACATGTTTCATAGAATCATAGGGTTGGAAGGGGCCTTGTTTGCTTGTTTCTGAGAATGCTTTGGAAGTTTTTTCTTTTCTTTTTTTCACCCTCCCAGAATATTTCCCAACCATTTTTGTGGGAGCCACAGTTTTCCATCCATGATGCCCCAGAGCACCACTAGGTCCAAGGGACCCTTGTCTGCTTGGTAAGGGAGTTGACTCAGTTACCTACCTTTTATGTATGTATGTATGTATGTATGTATGTATTTCATTTATATCCCTCCTTTCTTCCATCATGGAACTCAAAGTGGCTACATGTGGTTCCCAGGTGGTCTCCCCTCCAAGCACTGACCAGACCCAAACCTGCTTACCTTCAGCACAGTGGCTGCCTCATGTGACTTCAGACTAGGCCCTGGGATCTGCCTTCCCATCTGCCTCTATCACAGCCCACCTGCCTCTTCCATCACCTGCCTCCTCACTCTGTCAGCCAGCCTGCAGTGGAAACCACCACCGACAAGTCCTTCCTCTGCTTGCTGTTCTCTTGGTGCAGACATTCTGCTAGCCTGGGTGAATACTAGGGATGGATGAACCACCCCGCACCTGCCCTGCACAGAGCTCACCGAATTGCCATCACTTACCCACCCCTGTTCTGTTCCCTGGGGGAGGTTTGCGGGGGGTTGGCAGGCACCCTACGAATGGGAACAGATGCCCAACTCCTCAGCAAGCTGCCATTTTGTGTAGAGACAGCGGCTTGTTGTTTTCCATAAAAAAAGACTTACGCAAATGGCTGGTGTAAAGTGGCCATGTATGCAAGTTTACAGATGTGAATGGACCTGTAATCTTGCAGACATGGCTGCTTTACAGCCACCATTAGAGGAAGACATCTTTTATGGAAAACAATGAGCTGCCATTTCTATGCAAAATGGTGGCTCACCGAGGAGCCGGGTGCCTGCGGACCTCCCCGCACCTCACCCAGGGAACTGAACAGGGTAGGTAAGTGGTGGTGGTCCTCAGACGGGAGTACGAGAAGCTGGGGGGGGCAGTCCATCAGTGTCCACGCCCTCTCAGATTCCCACAACATCCCTGTTGAATACTTCATATTTTGCCACCCATGATAGCAACGGGAGGCTCGAAACATCAGATTTCTGAATTCTAACTTGGGTTCAGTACCCAAGTGGAAGTGGACAACTTCTAAATTGAGCTGAGCTGAATCAGGCCATTTTCTGAAGTGCCAAACTGAGATCCAAGTTGGGGTCACTGAACACTTCTCATTTCTACCCAGATTTCTATTCAGTTCTGTGTCCTTCTTAATTTCCAACTTAAAAAAAAACACATATGTATTTAAATACCAAGTTAGGGTATTGGTCCATTTAACCCAATATTGTGTTCTCTGACTGGCAATTGGGAATATTTGAGGAGTTCAAGCTTTGCAAATTCCTGTACAAGATGACCCGTTTGGCACCTTTCAGACTAAACTATCTTAATACATATTTAATGCATGTTTTCTCAAAATGGTATGTCCCATCTGGACATTATTTTGCCGTACTTGTTACATGAAGAGGATCAAGAACCTTTCTTCCCCATCACTCCCTCTAATACCAAACTCAAGGTGGTGAGTGCCAAGCCTGCCAACATGATTGGAGCCAAAATGGGCCATTGATGAACAAGAGGGAGATATCATCAGCACACAACTAAAATGATCAAGGGGCTGCAGCATCTTCCCTATGAGAGAAGGTTACAACAGCTGGGATTGTATAGCTTGGAAAAAAGGAAGGTAATGGGAGACATGACAGAGGTCTACAAAATTATTCATGGGAGAATGTGGATAGGAAGACATTGTTCTCCCTTTCGCAAAATACTAGAACCCAAGGTCATCCTATGACGCTGATGGGTAGGAGATTCAGGACAGATAAAAGGAAGTCCTTCTTCACACAGTGCACAGTTAAACTATGAACTTAAGGAGTAGGAGGGGAAGGTCTCCCCCTCTCCCGTGGGGCCTCGGGACATAGCTGTTGACGTCAGGCCAATCAGGCTGAGCGCCTAAGCTCAGCTCCCACAACCTCTCGCTTGTGCCTGCGCCTCACATCTAAAAGCTCAAGTTGTCCCTCCCTTTCCATGCCAGGGTCACTGTTGCTCCCAGGAATGTGAGCGGGGGGGGGGGTCCCCCTCCAGCTGTGCCTCTGAAACCTGAGAGAGTTCCTTTCCCACGGATTGTATCTCCTCCTCAGAATCAGAGATGCTTTGGGACTCTATGGGCTCAGATCCAACCCTGACAGTAAGGCCCCATAAGGCAGGGACTGTCTTCTTTAACTGATTATATGTAAGCCACTCTGGTAACCTTTTTTGGCTGAGCAGCAGCATAAAAATCCTTCAAAGAAATGAATAGGGATGGCAGAGAATTCTGCCATGGATTTCAGTGAGACTGAATGCACTGGCATTCGGCCCCCCAAAATCCGTGGTGGGACAGCCTGCCATCCCCCGCCCCCCCCATGGATTCCCCCCAGGATGAGGCTTACCTGGGGCGGATGTTCTGGACAGCGGTGGCTCCGGCAGTGTGTCCAGCAGGGGCTGCGGGGGCTGGTCTTTTGACTGGCTGCCACGGCCGCCATTGTCATCCTGGTCTTTGCCATGATAGGCTACATAAGTATTTACATAGCCTATCATGGCAAGCCAATAAAAAAAAGGCGTATGCAAATGGCGGTGGCTACGGCGGCCGCCATTTGCATTCCCTATTTTTTGCCAATTTATCTTACGTAAATATGTACATAGGATAAAACGGCGAAAAAAGGGGGAACGCAAATAGCGTAGTGGGCGCTATTTGCGTTCCTTTATTTTTCACCGTCCTAGCCTATGTAAATATTTATGTAAGATAAATCAACGAAAAATAGGGAACGCAAATGACAGCCACTGTAGCTGCCGCCATTTGCGTACACCATTTTTTTTTCTTCCGGAACAAAGTTGCCCAGCGGCCGGATTTCCGGCTGCAGGTGGCCCTGGCCAGTGGCTCCACAGAATCTCTGTGGAGTGGAGCTGGCCAGAGAAGGATTTCGGGGGGAGGTGCGGAGCGCCTCCCCCCCACCTCGAATCACCTCGTCGAAAAGGTAAGTGACTTTCGTACCTCCCTAGAAATGAATAAACCCTGAACAGAAGCACTCCTGTAAGTAGGTAACATTTCATTCCAGGTCCCATTTGTAGCTAACCCTGATCATAAGAAAGAAAGAAAGAAAGAAAGAAAGAAAGAAAGAAAGAAAGGAAGGAAGGAAGGAAGGAAGGAAGGAAGGAATCAAGTCCTTACTAGGGGTATCACAAGCAACTGAGTAGAGAATTCTCTAAACATAGCTGAAAGAAAGCAGAGCATAACATGTGAGGTAGCTCATCTTCAAAGAGATATGGAGCAGAACCAGAGGAGCCCATCCAACTACATGAGGATGGCTGAATCCCTGTGGTCCAGCACTTGTTATCCCCTGTCTGACTTGCATTTTTCTGCCCTGCCCCAGGCTTCTATCCTAGAAGGACAAGTGTGCTTAGAATAGGGTTATAATCCCACTACAGACCCATCAGCAACAAGCCCAGCTGAGTCTAGGCAAAGGTTTGATTTTCTGAATTCAAAGGGGAACAATTTGCAAAAGGATCAGGCAATTTAAGGCTTTCACAGGGAAAAAATGACAACCATAAATTTTTAACTATTCATCTGACACAGAGACAGGGAGGCAGTGATGCTACTTTCACTATTCCCCTACCACCATCACCGCATATGGCCATGGAGAAGATCTGGATTTTTCAGACAGGACAGCATCCGTCATTAAGCCAAAAAATGTAGGACAATAGGAATACAGAGATTTAAAAGCTGCCAGGTTCAGAATGTGGGAATGCAAGGGCTCCCATTTGGGATGTCAAATCAATCATTGTAGGTTTTGGTTTTTTGTTTTGGCTTTTACCATGTTCTCTTTTCTTTTTCTTAAAAATGTTGGCATTGAAGACATGTGCTACTTCCTATGAAAAGAACTGGAGTTGCATTAAGCAGAACACAGTCCAGATCAACACCTTAAATCCTCAGGCCAATTCATGCATTTTAGCAGACATATGCTACAAAACGGGATGTACAAATTGTGTGAATTCCACTCTGTCTGTGTTTTGTGGATTGTAAGGATGTTAGAGAATTCTGCCATGGATCCCAGGGGGGCCGAATTCCAGTGAATTTGCCCCCCCCCGAATCCGTGGCGGAACGGAGCCCGCCGCCCCACCACCCCACGAAAGCCCCGCGAAACGGAGCCTACCTGGCTCCGGCTCTGGTGGCAGCAGCTCCGGCCACTGCCAGGCTGCTATGGCCACAAATGGCAGCCCTATGCCGGCCCATGATAGTCTACGTATATATTTACGTAGCCTGTCACAGCTAAAGCAGGGATGCAAATGGCGTCCCCTACGCCATTTGCGTTCCCGCTTTAGCTGTGATAGGCTACGTAAATATTTACATAGCCTATCATGGGCTTGCATAGGGACGCAAATGGCGTCCCCTATGCAGGATGCCATTTGCGTCCGCAGCAGCCTGGCAGCGGCTGGAGGCCCCACTGCGGGTTGGCCCGGCCGGCGGCTCCACGGCCTGGCCGCAGAGTGGAGCCAGCCAGGCAGGATTCCGGGTGGGAGGAAAGGATCGCTTCCCCCCCTGTCGAGGATTCCGGGGGGAGGAACGGATTGCCTCCCCCCACCTGTGGAACCCAGCAGAGCCAGGTAAGCAGGGTTTCGTACACCCCTAGTGGATTGTCAGGTGCCTTTTGTTCCATCATCTGTTCACAGATGGCTTCAATTTTTTTGTTGTTGTGTGGAAAAATACGCAAATAATTCTGTAAGAGGGTTTGCAACAACTTACATAATTTACCTTAGTACGTTGCATGTAGTATATTGTCCTCCATTCCATTCAACTTTTCCCTGTATCTGTTTACCAGTCTCAGCAGAAACTTTCCTATGAATAAATATGCATACATTTCAGGAAAATTTTAAAAAATCCAAAGATCTATGGACTCCGTGTAGCCTGGGGGGGGGGGAGTCTGCACCAGATTCTTCAGGTCAGATTCTTAGAAATCTGAGCTTACTTTAGTCCATCTCGAATTTCTCCAGCATCCCTAGCTACAGACCGACAACATGAACCTACTAAAACTGTAAAAAGCTGCACATCTGTTCTGAACCATGTGTACACCACAGGTACATCATGTATGGCACGAGGAAACCCACAGTGGCTTACAAAGTGTCTAAACGTAGTAAGGGTGCAATCCTACACATGTTTAGACAAAAAAAAAGTCTAAAAGGTATGACTGGCTGGGGAATAGTGGGAGTCGTAGGACTTTTTTCTGGCTTGCTGGGGAATGCTGGGAGTTGTAGGACTTTTTTCTGTCTAAACATGCATAGGATTACACCCTTAAAGCAGTAGAAGCTCTAAGAGAAGCATAAAAATATACAACCCACTGGCCAAAATTAAAAAGAAAGATCAAATTGAAGTGAGAGGCTGGAGAAAATGTCTTTGGGTGGCACTGGAATGACACCAAATTAAGCATCAACCAAACTTCCTGGGGGAAAGCATTCTATACCTGATGTACCACCAGTTCTTCTGAAGTCACCTACCCTACCTCGAAATGGTGTAGTTTTTTTTTATTTTTTAGTTAAAACATTTTTATCCTGCCCTGTATCATTAAGATCTCAGGGTGGCATATAGATAAATCAATTTAAACAGTATAAGACAATAAATAATTTAAACAGCTAAAAACATATTAAACATTAAACAAGCTAATACCAATTAAAATCGAAGACAATAAAACAGTTAAAACAGTGTGCTACATTGGGGAATGCATTTAGCCCTCAAAGGCTTGGTAAAAATCTATGTTTTTACTTGGCTCCAAAATGAAATCAATGTCTGCACCAATCAGGCCTCCAAGGGGAGGGCATTCCACAACCGGGGTGCCATCGCAGAGAAGGCCCTCTCCGATGTCCCACCATAGGGTATGTCTCGCACTAGTGGGATGCAGAGGAGGGCCCCTCCCACAGACCTCAGTCCTTGGGCAGGCATAGGTAGGGATTATGCAGAGAAGGGCCTCCTTTTAATATCTTCCTGTATGGACAGGAACATGTGGATTCTTCAGGTACCTGGAGGGGCTTTAAAGACCAACACTTTGAACCAACCCTGGAAATGAACCAAAAGTCAGTACTGTTGGTGAGAAGCATAGAGAAAACATGAGCATTATGTTTGATCCCAGTTAGAAATCTCTAGCAGCTGTATTCTAAAAGACAGCTGTGAGCAAATGGCATCATGTCAAAATTCTCCACCCAGTTTGTAGACAAAGAAATTCAGGGGACTATTTCACTGAATTTCTCCAGGGGGAGGAGAAATTTTCCAATAGGTTCCCAGCACTTAGGGATGTATGTGAAATTCTTTCTGGTTTGTTTTTTATTAGGATTTACCCAATTCACACCTTCCAGACTGAAGATGATGGACTCAGACACAATCTGTGGCCAAAGTTCGTACATTTACGAACATGCAATGTAACTCCCTCCCATGTGCCTGACAGCATGCATACATTTAGAAAAAGGGCATGAAAAATACGCACTTTTGAAAAATGCACACCAATATGCTTTAATCAATGGGAGAAAATCAGTACCTTTCAAAGATGTGTACATTTGGAAAAATGTACATGGATTGTCATTTTGGGAGGTGAAAAGGAAAAAACAAACAAACCTCACAATCTGATAAGGACTCGATTTGGAAGGAACTTCAAGGCAGAATTTGGAGAATTCTGGCAAGTTCAAATTTTGTAGATTCACACATCCCTAGGGGTGGTTTACCATGAGCGCAGCTTCTTTATCTCTTCCAATGTTTTTTGAAAAAAAAATTGTGTTCCACACTACAAAATTGTGTCGGCAGCCTGGTATTCTTCACAACACCCTGGACTTAGCATCGTTCCAGGGCATTGCAGCAGGGGGGCTGTGGAGTTACAACAAAATAGTGAAGAAGATTTGGAGACAATTCTGTGGAGTGGCCTTCTTTTTCTATGCGGTGAGAAAAAGAAACATTGCATACATTTTCTGAGAAATTTCAGCTGGGCTCTATAATCTGACCTAAATACATATCTGAACTGTTTTCAAATATAGAGTATTTCTCTGTAAATGCAGCTGGCCTGCTTGTAGATAACCAAGAATCACTTTTCTGTGTTATATGAACTCTGGCATTAACATAAGAACATAAGAAGAGCCATACTGGATCAGACCAAGGTCCATCTAATCCAGCTTTCTGTTCCACTGCCCATGGGAAGCTCACAAGCAGGACATGAGTGCAACGGCACCCTCTCACCCATGTCCCCCAGCAACTGGTGTACATAGGCAGACTGCCTCTGGTACTGGAGGTAGCATATCGCCATCAGGAATAGTAGCCATTGATAGCCATCTCCTCCAGGAATTTGTCCAACCCCCTTTTTAAAACCATCCAAATTGGTGGCCATCACTACGTCTTGTGGAAGCAAATGCCATCGTTTAACTATCCACTGTCCTTCCTTTTATGTGTCCTGAATCTCCCACCAACCAGTTTCATGGGATGACCTCAGTTCTGGTATTATGAGAGAAGGGGGAAAAAATGTCTCCCTATCCATTTTCTCCAGATCATGCATAATTTTGTACACCTCTATCACAACTTGCCATTTTTCCTAGCTAAACAATCCCATCCGTTGTAACCTTCCCTCCTAGGGGAGTTGCTCCAACCCATTGATCACTTTATACTGGGGTGAGGAACATACAGCTGCTTGCACCTTCCCCAGGCTGTTGTGGCTCCCACCCCGCAAAGTGCTGCTGCCACCATGCTGCCAAAATTTGGTGGCACCACTATAGCAATCTTGGCTGTCGTGTGGGGTCTGGGAGGCGAAAATTGGCCCCAGACCCTCTGATGTTGCCCACCCCTGATTTTGATGAAAGAATGTCTACATTCAAAGCCTGTTCAATGATGATGATGATTTGCTAGTGATACACCAGCAGTGGCAATCTTTTTGGGTGTGGATCAACCAGAGTTGTAATCCGTGGAGGCTAGTGACTCTATTTTCACTGGGGTTGTGAATCCATTCTGGGTTTCAGTCAGAACCAGCCAGAACTCTAAAGGAGCTCTCCAAGGTACTGAATCCTACCCCCAAAAAATGGGTTATTGATTGATTGATTGATTGATTGATTAAATTTATTAATCACCCATCTGGCTGGTCACCCAGCCACTCTGGGCGATGTACAACAACAAAACAGTTAAAACAATAAAATTCTACATTAAAAACATCATAAAAAATACCCTAACCCACCCCGAATGCCTGCCTGAACAACCACGTTTTTAATGCGCAGCGGAAGCTCATTAAAGAGGGGACATGGCGGAGTTCCCTAGGGAGGGGGTTCCACAGAGTGGGGGCCACCACAGAGGTTCAGCACCTTGGATATCCCCTTTAGACTTCTGGCTGGTTCTGACTGAAACCCAGAATGGATTCACAGCACCAGCAAAATTGGAGCCACCAGCCTCCGCCAGTTGCAATAACTCCCCTGGCTCATTCCTCTGGAATAAAACGAACATGGTTTGCGCAGTCCTTCTGTTGCCTCTGCTGCAACCGATTAACACATCTACCCCTCCCGATTGTTTTCCTCTTGCTGCTTGTGCAGAAGGCTGCCTAAAAGGACCCAAAGAAATTGCCCTGACCTTTCCATTTCAACTGAAATTCCCCAAGATGGTTTGACCTGACAGGAGTCTCCACATCCGGTGACAACTAGACTTGTGAGTCTCTGCAGATGGTGTCCAAAACAGACCTTCTTTCTCTAACTCCAACTGTGGTTTGATTCTCTCCGGAGTTGCGTTGGGCCTCCATATTTGTCGCCTCCTGTTCCACAGCTAAACCGGGTGTGATAGAGGGAAGGTGCTAATCCCTCAGTAATTAACACCTCATTGGGAGGTTAGGGTAAGGTCAAGAGAGCAGGTTAATTTAGTTCCTTTTCAGAAGAATTCCAGCGAGTTCCTTGTTTTCATTAAGGCTGCATGATCCTGAAGGGTTCCAGAGCTCTGTGTTTGCTGGCGGGGCAACAGGAGGGAAAGAAGGGCTACCATTGTTTGAGATGTTCCATTCTATTGTAGCAGCAAATTAGCATATGTCAAGTATTGAAGCAGAGATTAGTTTCACTGTTGACACCTCTTTCCTTGTCAATAGGGGTCTTTCCAGATAATGGGGAAGGGCGATGGACTGGGGGATGTCTAGTTTTCACCCATTTAGGCTGCAATCCTATGCATGTTTAGACTGAAAAAAAGCCCTACAACTCCCAGCATGCCCCAGCCAGCCATGCTACCTGGGGGCGGTGCTGGGAGTTGTAAAACTTCTTTTCAGTCTAAACATGCATAGGATGGTGCCCTTATTGACTAAAAGACAGATGACAAGAGACAGTGGGATGCTGTGATCAAAGTCCTGGATGTAGAGCAAAGAGAACTGAGTTTAAATTCTCCCTCAGCCTCAGCCACACCCACCCTCTCAGCCTTAAAAAAAAAATCCCCTCCTCACAATTTAGATATGCTGTGTGGGGATCCTAATAAAAAATGCACTTTTCACTGGCCATTTCACTGGAATGAAATTTAATAGGGATAAATGTGAAGTTCTGCACCTAGGAAAAGAAACCAAATGCACAGTTACAAGATGGGGAATACTTGGCTACAAGCGACAAGGATCTTGGAATTGTTGTCAATCGCAAGCTGAATATGAGCCAACAATGTGATGTGGCTGCAAAAAAGGCCAATGCTCTTTTGGGCTACATTAATAGAAGCATAGCTTCCAAATCCCAGGTAGTCCTAGTTCCCCTCTACTCAGCACTGGTTAGGCCTCATCTGGAGTACTGTGTTCTGTTCTGGGCACCATATTTTAAGAGGGATGCAGACAAACTGGAGAGGGTTCAGAGGAGGGCAACAAAGATGATCAGGGGACTGGAAACAAAGCCTATGAAGAGAGACTGAAAGAACTGGGCATGTTTAGCCTTGAGAAGAGAAGACTGAGGGGAGATAGGATAGCGCTCTTCAAGTACTTGAAAGGTTGTCCCAGAGAGGAAGGCCAGGATCTCTTCTCGATCATCCCAGAGTGCAGGACACGGAATAATGGGCTCAAGTGACAGGAAGCCAGATTCCAGCTGAACATCAGGAAAAACTTCCTGACTGTTAGAGCAACATGACAATGGAACCAATTACCCAGGGAGGTGGTGGGCTCTCCCACACTGGAGGCATTCAAGATGAGGCTGGACAGCTATCTGTCAGGGATGCTCTGACTTGGATTCCTGCACTGAGCAGGGGGTTGGACTCGATGGCCTTGTAGGCCCCTTCCAACTCTACTATTCTATGATTCTATGATTTTTGTTATAATAAAACATAAGGAAGTTATCTGTAAGGTTTGTACTGTCCAAGTTGTCTAGATAACAGTTCTCACCTGCATATTATGTGCTTGATGAACAAATTCCGGGGACCCTAGCACCTTCCCAGCTCGGGCGCACCAAGCTGGGCAAGGGCGCAGGCATCTGCTCCCTCAAAGAGCACCATTTGCCACTCTCAAAGGGCTGCTTGTTCTTTTCTGAAAGTATCTCATCAATGAGGGCCTGAAAAGGGCAATGTCTGCAATATTACAGGCATAGATGGCTCTTCTTAAGTTCTTAACTATGGACCCTCATCTATGAGCTGGTGTTTCCAGTAACCAAAATCCAATGATAACCCCACCCAACAGTACAATAAAGAGGGAATACGCAAGAACCATCTTCATCTTTCACATTGCAGGGGAGAGGTGTTTCCTTTCACTGTCTTGCTTTTATAAAACTCTGTAAAACAGACGGGCACACCATTTGAGGAACTTCTTCAACCCAGCTATGTTTCCAGTCTATGTCAACACATTAAAAATATATTTTGTGTCATAGTCTATACTGTATTACTCTCCCTGTTACTGAATACGTTTAACCGCAGGTGATGGTTTTCAATATATTTCCTTTGTTGCTTATTTTGTTGAATGAAAGATCTTAGTAATGTAGTTGAACAGACAGCACATCCATAAGAGCTGGTGGGAGAGAATTTGCTCCTTCAGGGGAAGAAAATACTAGCTGTTTCAGAGGAAAGAGACAATTTTCTAATTCCAGATGGTAGAGACGTGCATCTGCTTCAGACAAAGCCCTAAGTCAGAGCGGAATCAGGCCAGTTTGGTCCAGTTCCGTTGCTTTCCAAGTCAAAACAGGCTCCCCTCCGAAGGCAACAGAACCGGCCCCACTCCAGAATGAGGCTTCATTAGTGACTCATGTTTTGAACTTGTGGGAGAAGCAGAGACTTTGGCACAGTTCACCTGAAGAATGGGGCCAGGCCAGGGGAGGAGAGAGAGAGAGGAAGAAATTTGCTGTTTTCCACATCTGCCACTTCAATGGCAAAAACTCTTATAATGGTGCTTACAATTTGGAATAGTGTATGAATGGATAGATAGATGAGAGAGAGAGAAGGACAGACAGACAGACAGACAGATGATAGACTTTCTTATCACTAAATAAATCTTATTTGACTTATTATTAGTTTTAGCCAATTGATTGATCAGTTTTTTATATATAAATTTGTCTATGAGAAAAAAATATTCAAAAAAGTAAAAAGCAGGAGTCACCATCTTATGAAATGCATTTCCCTACCTTTCTCTCACAAGATGGAATGCCTCTTTTAAAGATGCCTCTTCCCATCTGCAGTTAGTCTGTGAGATAGCATAAGGGATTGTTCTAGCTATCCCTTGTAGTTCGAATGAGTTGATCCTGGAGAAGAATTTTATGATTTGAAAGTAGGGATGGGGGAGAATTCCATTTGCTCCTCATTTTTCATGAACGAACCTAAGCTAGTTATATTTACCCTACTGCTTTATAGCAGTAAGAAGTGCGCTGATAATGATTGAGACACATTACACATTTGATATACTGCTTTTGTAGACTTATTTCCTGCTTTTTATTCCAAAATACCGCAACAAATGTCACTCTGTGTCTGGCGAAGTATAAATGCACAAGAGGGATATAGCGTTACCATGACAGGATCGTAATGATATGACACAAGGTGTAAATCTGTCCCTAGTCCCCATTTTCCAGATTAATATGTGGATGGGAACACAGTTATCCCTTGAGTTGTGCACTTCTTTGAATTCTATAATGCAGTTGTTACCTCGAAAACTATATGCAAAAATGAATACACTAGGGAATATGTACAAAAATGTGTCTATTTGAGAATGTTGAGTACAAAAAAAACATGTGTATGTTAGGGGAGATTGTATATGAAAATAAAGTGAATATTCATGCAGTTACTTTATTTTTTAAAAAACAGACTGATAAAGAAATTGGATGGAATGGATTTATGATTTAATACATGTGAAACTAACACAGACTGGGAATAGACTGAACCATCCACCCCCACTTGAAAATAGGAATGTCAGAAAAATCCACAATGGATTCAAATTAGTTCAGATGTCTATGGATCCAACCTGCAAATTCAGCAGTGGAGCAGCTTTTTCTGAGTCGTGCGGATTCCATTGACTTGCAGACCAGTTTTTCAGTTTTGTGCTAAGTGGCATTAGCGCAAGTGAACAAATGTGCTAATTTGTTAATGTGTGTTAGCACAAGTTTGCATCAGCGCTAATGTGAATTAGCCCAAATGGAACAAAATTCTGGTAAAAAAATCCAGCTTTGTCCGATAAAGTTCTGATGTTAAGCTGACAGAAATGAAATTCTTGTACCTCTGTAGCAAAATGTCTGTCTCCAGCCCTAGTCAAGTATAGAAGAAAGTCCTATAAAGCATGCCCTCAATCTGCAAAACAAACATAAAGGGGAAGAGAGAAGGTAGCACAATGCAGGAAGAGATTTGGGAAGAGTAAAAGGAGAGCTTCCTTCCCTTTGGCCTTTGATCAGAAGTCACCTTCAAGGTTTGAGCCAACCAAGTCAAGCATACAAGGCATGTTAAATGACAACCTGAAGCCATAAAAACCTCAATGCTTATGGAGACCATTAAGGAGAAAGACTCCCTGGTTTTCTCCATTCTACGCATTCTGTTAATCAAATATTGATGCAAAATGAGGGTGAATCTCAAGGGCTGGCATTTGTAACAGAAGCCAAGGAAGCACAGAAAATGGACAAGAACATGCATGAAGAATACTTCTCATGGACCAAAACAGGGCATATGTTTGGGGAGATGGAATTTTGCACCCCAACCAATTTCAGTCACTCACTTACCCACGCAACTACCTTGGGTTGAATAAATATGGCTCCAGTCCACCAAAAATTGGTTATAACTAATGGCTAAGCCACATGTTACATTAAATGCATAGCACGTAGGTCCTAACATTTTTAGTGTAAGCACATGAGCCCCTGATCTGGACTTGGACCACCATGCAAGGGTAAGGGTTAAACCTTCTGACCCAGCCACTTTATTTTATTTAAATCGCATACACACATACAACCAGGAGCTAAACAAACAAACAAACACCCTCCATTGGGCCGCAGTGGAGTTCTTTCTTGCTTTCTTGCTTGCCTGCCTGCCTGCCTGCCTGCCTGCCTGCCTGCCTGCCTTCCTCTTTCTTTAGCCCCCACATGGAAGAAGGGGGGAATTTAAAGAAGAAAGGGAAAAAAGGCTTGGTGGTAAGGTTTAACTCCCCCAACAACCCACAGGTGGTGGTCCCAATCCAGAGCAGGATGTCCATGCTTACACTAGAGTAAATAAAGACACATTTAACACAGAGTGTAGTTTAGCTCTAAGAGCTTAACTAGGCATTATGAGAGAAGGAACCATTGCTGCTCATTGTCTCTTTCCCTCTCTTCCTTGTCATCCCTAGATAAACACAATGTGACATTCTCATGATGTGACTTCATCCCACATCCCAGCCTTACTTCTCATCACAGGCTGCCAGTTGAAAGCACAGCAGGGCAATGCACCATGTGGTTGTGTTACATCACATCTACTGTTTACCTAGACCAGGGGTGTTGAACCTCTTTCAGCCTGAGGGCCAAAGTCAATTTCGGAGAAGCTCTTGGGGGCTACATTCCAGTGGCAGGCAGGGCTGAAGGCTAAGGGGTGGGACCAGAAATACAAAAAATGCCAGCATATTGTAGCTTAAAACTTTTTCTGCCAATAACTAAGCCTTAGGAGAAGCATTTCAACCATTTTAGAATGGGGAAAACCTGCACAAAAACTAGGAAAGGTTTTTGGGAGAAAGGGGTGGGGCCATGGGAAAGGGGCATGGCCAACTGGGGGAAAGCTGAAGGGCTAGATTGAGACTGCAAGAGGGCCAAATTTGGCCCCTGAGCCTATGGCTTCCCATCCCTGACCTAAACATTATGAAGAGAAGAAAACACAGCTTGGTGTCTCTTGTAATATCAAGCTAAGCCCTTCGTTTCTTCAAACTGAATGGATTTGGTGCAGAAATTAAGTTAGTTTGGAAACTTCAATTGGTACAAAATGAGGTTGCCAGGATGCTAGCAGGAGCAAGACGGTTTGCTCATGTCACACCAATTCCACATCATCTGCACTGGTTACTAATTCATTGGATACTAAGGGAGGGAATAGGAATATAATAAAATAAATCAGGCTAAAAGGAGGAGCAGAGGATATGAAAAGGGTCTGGGATTCTGTCTCACTGGCACTCTTCGGTGGCAGTAACGTATGAGCTGACAACAGCAGAGAGAGCCCTACGTCGACATGTGCGGTAACCAAAACCTGTGGAATTTCCTTGTCCACATGGCTTGCAGATATCTTTCAAGGGGAGCAGCGCATGTTAAAATGCATGCAGAATCCTCTGAAACAAGGAGGGGAAAGCCTGTGTTGACAGAGGGAATCAACTTGCTTGATCTCTTCCTCTGTGGCTAAAAAAAGAAATGCCAAGCAGGCGGAGGGGGGGGGAGGCAGGGGACGCCAAGGCCTATTCCAGTAAAACTCCAGCTGGACTAGTCCCAAGCATATGGTCACCTAGTGGTCAAAACTGGACAGAGATGGCTGTGCCCTTATGCTTAGCCATCCATGCACCAGTGAGGGGGGTACAATGCTGGGTTCAGGCACTTACCAATGGGAACGGAAGGAGAAAGAGGATCGTAACAAAGGAACATAAGAACATAAGAAGAGACATGCTGGATCAGACCAAATGTCCATCTAGTCCAGCTTTCTGTTCACACAGCGGCCAACCAGCTGTTGACCAGGAACCCACAAGCAGGTCATGAGTGCAACAGCACCCTCCCACCCATGTTCCCCAGCAACTGGTGTACATAGGCTCATTGCCTCTGGTACTGGAGGTAGCACATAACCATCAAGACTAGTAGCCACTGATAGCCTTCTCCTCCAGGAATTTGTTCAACCGCCTTTTAAAGCCTTCCAAATTGGGGGCCATCACTGCATCCTGTGGTAGCGAATTCCATAGTTTAACTATACGCTGTGTGAAGAAGTCTTTCCTTTGATCTGTCCTGAATCTCCCACCAATCAGCTTCATAGAGTAGGGATGTATGAATTACTTACCTGCCATTCCGGCGGGTGGGGGGGCCACGGGAGGGGGAGGCGATTCCTCCCTCCCCCCGGAATCCTTGCCAGCCAGCTCTGCTCCACGGCAATTCCGTGGAGCCGCCGGCCGGCTCCAAAGCCCCAGCGATACAGCCACCATTGCCGTATCGCTGGCTGAACTGACGTACTGCAGAAGCAAATGGCATCTGGCGTAGCGGGCACCATTTGCGTCCCTGCTCTTTGATGTAATAGGCTACATAAATCTTTACGTAGCCTATCGTGTGAAGGAACAGGGACGTCCCTGTTTTTTCACGCAAAAAGATTTACGTAGCCTATCACGTCAAAGAACAGGGACGCAAATGGCATAGCAGACACCATTTGCATCCACAGTCCGTCAGTCCAGCCAGCGATATGGCAATGGCGGCCGTATCGCTGGGGCTTCGGAGCCGGCGGCAGGCAGGATCTGGCCGGCGAAGACTAGGGGTGCACGAAAGTCACTTACCTGGTTTCGCAGCTTTTCGCGGTGAGGGGGAGACGCTTCGCTGCTCTCCCCCCGAAGTTCAGGCCACGGGGGGGAGGCTTCCCACCTCGCCCGGCCAAAATTCAGGCCAGGGGGGAGGCTTCCCGCCTCGCCCGGCCGCGAAATTAAAAGTTAAAAAAAAAACGCCCCCGTGATAGGCTACGTGATGATTAATGTAGACTATCACAGCTAGATCTGCAAAGTCAGCGGTGATAGGGTACGTAAATCGTCACGTAGCCTATCACGGATGACTTTTTTAAAAAAAAAAGGGCGTACGGCTAATGGCGGCCCCCATAGGGAGCCGCCATTCGCGTTCCTTATTTGGTCGCTGTAGTCTACATAATCTTTACGTAGACTACAGCGACCAAATAAGGAACGTGAATGGCGGCTCCCTATGGGGGCCGCCATTAGCCGTACGCGCTTTTTTTTTTTAAAAGTCACCCGTGATAGGCTACGTGACGATTTACGTAGCCTATCACGGCTGACTTTGCAAATCTAGCCGTGATAGGCTACATTAACCATCACGTAGCCTATCACGGGGGCGTTTTTTTTTTTTATTTACTTTTATTGGAATGACGGCGGCGGCAGCCGGTCGAAAGATCGGCTGCCGCCCCCGCCCCTGACAAAGACCCGACGAACCGCCGCTGGGACCCACCGCTCGGGAGGGACATTCGGGAAAGGTAAGTCCCGTCCTGAGGGGGGTGCGGGGGGCGGGGGGGCGGAGAATTTCTCCCCAAAACTTTTTTGGGGGGCCGAACACGTTGGCGCTCAGCCCTCCGAAGTTTCGGGGAGAAATTCTCCGCCAACCCTAGCAAAGACTTCGCGGGAAGGCAGAGGTAAGAGATCCGATCCTCCACGGACTTCGGTGGGCAAGCCTCATTGGGATCCATGAAGGATTTCTCCACCATCCCTATCATAGGGTGATCCCGGGTCCTAGTATTTTGAGAGAAGGAGAAAAATGTCTCTAGAATACCATCCAGAGAAGGCTTGATATGGCTGGACCAGGGGCCATACCTCAGTGGAAGACCATATGGGCCATAGCTCAATGGAAGACCATGTGGGCCATAGCTCAGTGGAAGACCAGATGTTCTGCATGCAGAAGTTTGATCCCTGGCAGCTCTAGTGGAAAGGCTTTTTCTGCCTAAAAAACAGCTGTAAGTAGAATAGCACTGGAGGCTCCTGCTTATGGGCCAATGCTATTTTCACACCAACACACTCAAGGAAAAAGAAAATGCAGTGAAAGATTGATTCAGAGAACAATCCTGTGGACCCTAGACAGAGTCTTGGTGGTGGCAGGGGGGAGAGGATAGTTCGGATTCCTGGATCCAAATTTGGAGCCAGTGCTCCAGACTCAGAGCCAGGAATCCGAGCTCCCCACCCCTCCCCCTCCCAGCTGACATGGAGAAAACCTCACTGGCTGCCTCTCTGAGTTTGAAAAGGTGACAGGAAAGGAGGGAAAGGGGGTTTGCCATTGGGCAGGGTGGGGTGGGGACTGCACAGGCTGGCTTACACCCTATCCCCAGGCCTCCCCAGCTTCATCTCCCTCTCCACAGAGCCCTAGCTAGATGGGTGAAAAAATGTCTGTCTAGCCCAAATGCAGGGCGGGAGGAGTGCAGAGGCAAAGATCACCTCTGCCACTCCTCCCACTCTGCACTGGATGGCCGTGAGCCTCTGAGTCCAGAGGCATTCAGCCATCCCCACAGGATTGCACCCTTGATTGTCTTAAATTAACCCCTTGAAGTTAATTAAAGGAGCAATCCTATGGTCACAAGACAGCGGCTAGATGGCCATAGGATATGTTGTTTTCTGGGAACCAGCCTTGGAAGAGGAGCACACAGAGGCTGAAAGGGGCATGACGGGGGGATTTCTGGGGTGGGAACGGTGGAACTGTCTGTACGACGCATCCAGTGTGTCATTCAGCAGCCTCCTCCCCCACTCCCCCCCCCACGGCTAGACAGCCAGAATCAGCTGTCTAGCAGAAAATGTAGGGCAAGAGAAGCGCCGAGCAAACAATCCCTTTCGTGCTTCTCCTGCCCTGAATTGGATAGGCAGCCGCCTATCTGTATAGCATTGCCCTCTTAATGGGTGTAGTTCGGTGTACAGCCAGTGTGGTGTAGTGGCTAGAGTGTTGGACTGGGACTCAGGAGATCTGGGTTCTAGTCTCCACTTGACCATGAAGCTCACTGGATGACTTTGGGCCAGTCACTGACTCTCAGCCTAACCTACCTCACAGGGTTGTTGTGAGGATAAAATGGAGAGGAGTAGGACTAAGTAAGCTGCTTTGGGGTCCTTAGAAAAGGAAGAAAGGCAGGATATAAATGTAATAATAAATTAATCACAAAAAATAAAGTTTTCTGTGTGACTTAGGCTAAGTCACTGACTAATTAATTCTGTTCTTGTTTTTGTTTTTAATTGTCCAGTCACATTGCTTCTCTCTCATGTCTGAGTCTCTAGTCTCAAGCTGGCTTTTCATTTACACTTCCTTCATGTCAGCAGGTTGAGGAGGAAAGGGCCAGCAGATTAAAGACTCACAGTTTGGGGAGAGGGTTCTTTCTCAGTAAGTCCCATATGATTCATTATACAGCCACTAGATGGTGCTGCGGTACAGTGGAATTGCGCATTTTCACAAGACTTCTATGGTGGGTTTTAGCAGGATAGAGAGAAAATACTAGACTTTCCCCATCATGAAAAAAGCCTGTGATAATGGTTACTAAGAGTGGGAGACACCCTGGAGGATGGCAAAGTTGTCTGAAGGACCTGCAAACTACCATGAGTGAGCAATCACAAGTGTATAATAAAAGCCTTGGATAGAAAGGCCCAGGGGTATTGAACCCAAGAGCCAAATTCATTTGTGGAGAAGGCATCTGTTACAGCAGCAGTGCCAAACTTTAGTCCTGCGGGCAAGATCTGGCTCTCCTGGGGTCCCAATCCAGCCCTCTGGGGTTCCCAGATGGCCACACCCCTTCCCTGGCCACACCTACTTTCCTGGCCACTCCCCCTTCCCCTGGCCACACACCCTTCCCCTGGCCATCAATCATTTGGTGGTTTCCCAGCTTTTGTGAGGCTTAGTTACTGGCAGTAAGAACTGTAAGCAAAAATTATGCTGGTATTTTTCGCCCCACCTCTTTTGCCTTCAGTGCCACTATGGATGGGCAAATGAGCGATGTTCTGGATTACTAGGAGTCTCCGAATATTGTCTCGCTGCTCATCTCATGCCTGATTTCTGTTCGCGTTTGCAATCTCTGCTCGCTCTGTGCAAATGGGAAGGATGCGCAAATCAAGCAGCGATCAAACAGGAGATTTTCACAACTTACCTTAAATTTGAGCAGATTTCCTAAATTGCACAATTTCTCTCCATTCAGTCCATGCCTGATTCAGTCCACCAAGGAAATTTGCGCAAATTGAACTGGGAATCAGGAACGAGGCTAATGCGAACACATGTTCGAGAATATGAGAATATTTTGTGTGGGCACATGCTCAAGCTCATATTTGCATTTGAAGCTTCAAGCAGAGCATGATCACATGTTTTGAGAGCAAAAGCAAAATTCTCATACCTCCCTAGGTACCACCTGCCACTGGAATGCAGCCTTCAAGAGCTTCTCCAAAATGGAATTTGGCCCTCAGGCTGAAAGAGATTCAATACTAGGGATGTACATCGATCTCTACTCAATCTGCTTCGAGTCAGGCCAGTTCACAGAATTTTGGGTGGGGGGTTGCTTCCACAAGTAGAAAACTGCACAAATTGTAGCCGCAATTTTCACAGTCTATGCAAATTTTGGCCATAATTTGAGCAAATATTATGGCTGAAATTTGCACAAAATATGCAAGTTGCAGGTGCAATTTGTGGAAATTTCTATGTTCGCAAATGAATTAAAAAATGGAAAAAAGTTTCTGGATTTGGGGGGGGGGAACACAGCTTGGATCACAAATGCAAGCCAAATTTGGGGTGCCATGGAAATCCGGCCAGCCCCAAAGGGGCTGGGTTTCCTGGAGATGGACATCCCTATTCAACACCCTTGTGCTAGAAGGAACCTACTCCCTGGGATTATGGGACCCTCATCTCTTATCTTAACCCAGGTATGGGCAGAAAGTAGGTCTCCAGATGCTTTGGACTTCAACTCCCAGCATTCCTAAGCATTGGCAAGGGCTTCTGGGAAAAGAAGTCCAAAACAACTGGAGATCTAACCTCTGCCCACCCTACAAAAATGTACTCTTGACCAGGGTAAAGCTTTCTTCGGCCTACAAAATGAATGCAAGCAAATGGCAAGATTCGGTTAAAAAGACAGAAGGAAAGTCGAAGGAAAGAAAAGGAGGAAAAGGCAGAGGGGCATATTAGCCATTCACATAATTAATTAAACGAAGTTGAGAAGCAGCACACCACTCTCACCAACCCACCGCCAGCAGAGGGGCTATTCTCCAAGGCCTGTTGTGGGTTACCACAGAGCGTGTCCACCGATCCTGCCGCCGCTTGCTTAAATATTTGATATGAAATTGAAGCCCCAATCCAGCTTTTATGATCATCCTCTCTCTTTACCCCACCACCACCCACCCACCCACCCCAGGATCCCTCCACCCAGTGTTCTTCTCCCTAGCGCACCCCTTCCATCCTTCCCAAGCCTCCTCTGTCAAACCCAGAGCATTAGCACAATTAGCACAAGCCCACTGGCGCCAATTAGCAGCCAATACTGTCTCTGTGGTGGGAGGGGGGCTGGAGGAACGGGGGCTGATGTCTCCAGCCTGCCTTCACACTCAATTACTTTAAGTGGAGTCTCTGAGCTGCGGTTGGTTGGACAGTTGTTGCAGTAATTGTGTCTTCTCTGTTGCTGCAGGCACTCTGCTCCCAGGCTCTCCGATACCCTCTTTATTGACTCTCTGCCTTGTCCGCTTACATCAACACAGACTTCTTCAAAGAGAAAAGATGTGTGTGTGGGGGGGGAGGCATAGCAGAGGGAGGGGGAGAAACACTTGATGTCTTACTCTGAAGTTTTAGAGAAGTCTTGCTCAGAGGGTCAGAAGAAGACGAAGCCATTTCGCAAAATCTTTGGCCTTTTAAAAAAATGTGCACGCACATCTGGCTGATGGCATCACACCAGTTTGCATGTTCCGATGTTAATATCCTGCACTCTTGTAAATAGTATCAGCTCAGTTGTTTGGGGATGGCGGAGAATTCCGCCACGGACTCTAAAGAATCCAACTTCCCGGAGTCCATGGCGGAAAGGAGCAATCCCCACCACCACCCCGCGAATGGCATCCTGCCACGGACCGGATCCTACCTGCTTCCAGTGGTCCGGGTCCAGCCGCAGCTGGCCGCTGTTCCAGTGTGCGGCCGCGAATGGCATCCTGCATAGGGGACGTCCACTACACCATTTGCGTCCCTGCTGTAGCCATGATAGGCTACGTAAATATTTACATAGGCTATCACAGCTAAAGCAGGGATGCAAATGGCATCCGCTATGCCATTTGCATCCCCGCTTTAGCTGTGATCAGCTACGTAAATATTTATGTAGCCTATCATGGCTACAGCAGCAACGCAAATGGCGTCCCCTACGCAGGACGCCATTTGCGTCCACAGCAGCCTGGCTGCAGATCGGCCTGGCTGGCGGCTCTGTGGACACGCCGCGGAGCGGAGCCAGCTAGGGAGGATTCCAGGGGGGAGGAATGGATCGCCTCCCCCCCCCGTCGAGGATTCCAGGTGGAGGACCGGATCGCCTCCCCCCCTGTGGGCCCCAGCGGAGCAAGGTAAGTGGGGTTTCGTACACCCCTATTGTTGTTACATTCATAGAGCTTTACACACAATAAGAGAGAGCAAGCATCAGCAATGGCATAAAATGATGCTCTTATCCCCCACATCTCTCTTTTCTCCTTCTCTTCCTCTCACTTCTTCTCTCCTTTTTCTCTCCTAGATTGCCCTCTTTTTTCTCTCTCTTCTGACTTCCTTGTCTCTTTCTTCTTTCTCTATGTATGCATGTATCATAATATGACAAGCACAGAGGCAGGAATGCTGTTGGAGGCAGAAATATGGTGTTATTGTTAAGCTTTTCTAATACACTAGAAAAAAATGATAACAACAAAAAGAAGAAACAAGAAGCAACATAACTCAAAGAAAGGTCATGCCTTCAAGATGATTCACTGGATTCAGTGTCTGTTTTCTTTGTACCAAAACAAAGGGGCAATCAGCACCTATTAAGTAGGGAGGTTTGAAAGTCACTTACCTTTTAGCAAAATTGATTCGAGGTGGGGGGGAGGCGCGCCATCCCTCCCCCTGAAATTCTGGCCACGGGGGGAGGCACTCCGTCCCTCCCCCCCCAGAATTCTGGCTGGCCGGCTCCGCTTCGCAGGGATTCTGCGGAGCCGCAGGCCGGCTCCGCCAGCAGCCGGACATCCGGCCGCTGGCTAGCAGGGACGCAAATGGTGGCGGCCGTAGCCACCACCGTTTGCGTCCCTGCAGTCAGCCATGATAGGCTACGTAAATGTTTACGTAGCCTATCACGGCTGATTTAAAAGAAAGAAAGAAAACGCACATACGCAAATGGCGGCGCCCATGGGCGCCGCCATTTGCGTTCCTTATTTTACACGTCTTAGTCTACATAAACATTTACGTAGACTAAGACGGCGAAAATAAGGGGAACACAAATAGCGTAGATGCTACGCTATTTGCATTCCCCTTATTTTCGCCATCTTAGTCTACATAAATGTTTATGTAGACTAAGACGTGCCAAATTAAGGAATGCATTCGCGTACGCACGTGTGTGTTTTTTCTTTTAAATCAGCCGTGATAGACTACATAAACATTTACGTAGCCTATCACAATGTTTTTTAAAAATCTAGCCTTGATAGGCTACATAAATCTTTTCGTAGCCTATCACGTTTTGTTCTTTTTTAACTGGAAATGGCGGCGGCAGCAGCCGGTCTACGTAATCTTTATGTAGACTACAGCGACCAAATAAGGAACGCGAATGGCGGCTCCCTATGGGGGCCGCCATTAGCCGTACACGCTTTTTTTTTTTTTTAAGTCACCCGTGATAGGCTACGTGACGATTTACATAGCCTATCATGGCTGACTTTGCAAATCTATCCGTGATAGGCTACGTTAATTGTCACGTAGCCTATCACGGGGGCGTTTTTTTTTTTTTACTTTTCTTGGAATGGCGGCGGCGGCAGCCGGTCAAAAGACCGGCTGCCGCCCCTGCCCCTGACGAAGACCTGCCGAACCGCCGCTGGGACCTGCCACCAGGAGGGACATTCGGGAAAGGTAAGTCCCATCCCGGGGGGGGTGGGGGGTGGAGAATTTCTTCCCGAAACTACTTCGGGGGGCCGAATACGTTGGCGCTCGGCCCCCCGAAGTTTCGGGGAGAAATTCTCCCCCATCCCTACTAGAGACATCTCTATGGCGCATATACCATTTTCATAGAAATGGCCCTCAAATATGGAGAGAGAGATGGGGAAATTAATCATCCTCCCCAAATGAACACTCCCTTTCCCTACACCTAACATTCTGAAATTGTGCAGGTTTCCTAGGTAGGACATCCTCTATGCTGTATGTAATTTTCATAACAACTGCCCACAAAAAGCAGGGGGATAAACTTTTGTATACCTCTTTTGTATACCCTCAAAATGTAAAGTCTGGTCTTGCACCTATTAATCTGAAATTTGGCAGCCGTGATCCCTTCAGAAAGGGCAACTATCCCTGCAAATGTCAACCAATTCTGCCAAGAAACAAATAGTTATTGGCAGTTACTATATATATATATATATATATATATATATCTGCATGCATGCAGCACAACAACCCCTACACTTATTGTTCAGAGAAATGGCAGGCCTAAGTCACTCATAAGAGAACACTATGCCTGCAAATTTCATCTAGCTATGACAAACAGAAAAAAATTTGCAGCTGTTTGTTTATTTCCAATGATAGTCAATGAGAGCCTTGAAGATTTAAATTTCTAAATCAAGATTCAAACCGAGTCAAAGCAGACAGCTTCCAAATTGGCCTGAGCAAATTGGGCTGTTTTTTGAATCACCGAATCAGTGTCCAAATGAAATCTTATGGCTGGTGCACACTCCTACTCAATACCCATCTAAAATTTGGGGACAATAACACAGGCCTACTTTTCAGGGTTGTTGTAAGGGTTACTGTGAATATTTGTGAAGTGTTTTGTATGCTTAGAAAAAACGCAATATATCAAAGATGTGAACATTACAGCGCTGTGAATCTCAAACTGTTCCTTTTCCCCAAAACTTCATGTCTACTTCTGCTTTCTCAAGGGTAGGAAAATGAGTATCAGTCTCTTTCTATCCTGTATTCAGGGTGACTCATAGGCTGGTCGGTGTATACAAACACATGCCTTGATAATGGGGAGGTGAAAGTGTGAGCTTAACCCATTGAAAAGTACAAAGCATAGTATTACCAGTCCAGAAAAAGGACAGTCAAAAAGCAGGGTCTTATCAAGGTCCAGAGGTCAGCAGCACAAGAAATCAATCCAAGGAGAATCAAGGTTCAAGGTAAAGAGAACAAGGATGTACAAGAATTTCATTTCTGCTCACAAAACATGCGAGCATGCCCTGTTTACAACCCTGAATGCAAGTTGGAACAGGAGGAAGTATTCTTCAAAAATGTTTGCAAATTCTTGAACATCCGCTCATGTTCAAAGATATGCAAATGCTGATGAGAAAAGAAGTTCACGATTGCACAACTTCACAAATGTGCCATTTCATGCTTTATTATAAGGGGGACATTTCCACAACTTTGGAAATTTGTGCAAATTTGAGGTTATTTTGCACAACTTTCTCATTCAATGGCGCTTATTTTGCACAATTTTCCCATTTGTGCAAAATGAGCAGAGATTGCAAGCACAAAGCAAGGAGAGATGAGCAGCAAGCCGATGTCTGGGTGAACACAAACATCGCTTGTTCACATATTGTATCCCTAACAGGGACCTGAAATAAAAGTGTTGTTCCAGCAACCAGCAAGTCTCAACTGAGAGCTTATAAGCCTGTGCTTCCAGAGCCCTACCCAATGCACAGCTGTGGGGTGTCACAGGCATTTTGTGAGGAGAGCATTGCTCATGAGGATGCCTTTATATTTATTTATTTATTTAAAATATTGCTGGGCTGCCTTTCAGGGCGGATGCCCTCTCAAGGCAGCTTACAGAAATAAAATACATAAAAATAGTTAGAATATTTAAAAAGATAAAAATGTAAAGACAGTAAAATACCAATAACAACTACAATAAAACCACCAACAACGACAGTAGCAGTAACAGAAACACCAGCAGTCTTATCGAGAGAAGGCCAAGGTTTTAAAAAAAAATGTTTTCAAGGCCTTTCTTAAAAGCCTGCAATGATGGAGCATGGCAGACCTCTGATGGCAACTTGTTCCAAAGGTGTGGGGCCCTCTCACCTGTGGACACCCACCTAACTGCTCTCAGAGGTGGTGAAATGAGAAGGGCCTCTCTTTCTGATCTTAAAGTGCAGGCAGGCTGATATGGGTGAAGGCAGTATTTCAGGTAACTTGGTCCCAAACCATTTAAGGCTTTGAAGATCAAAACCAGCCCTTTAAATTGGGCTTGGGAACACACCAGTAACCAGTGCAGCTGACACAGTATAGGCATTATACTGGTACAGCTGGCGCAGTCTAGGTATTTACTCTTGAGGATCCCTCTGCCACAAGTGGGCACTCATTCGTCTGGCCACTGTCCTGCCTCAGAAGCTAAGCTCTCTGCTTCTCAAAGAGGCAGATCTGAGTGCATCACCCCTGCAGGTCCAGAGCCATCTTGGCCATCCCTGTGGCTCCTCTGCAGTGGCCTGTTCCCTGGAGACCTCTGGCTCCGAAGGATTTAGTTTTTCCTCTGATAAGGAATCCCCTGGTGGAGTCATGACACTTTGCGCCTATTCAGACACGCAGAGGGAGAGGGTGGTTAGGGTAAATACAGAGGGGGGTGGGTTAGCCAAACCATCCATGACACACCAGATGATCTGCCAGATGATCGTGGAACCACACGTTGCTGCGTGGTCCCACTATCCACCCCACTCTGTAGTTACCTGGTGATGTTCCCAATGTGGTTAGCGACGCACACATCCTGTCATCCACTGTGCATGGGCTTCCAGCGCCTGCTCCAGCATCTGAAATGGCTGTGTGACCACAAAGAAAGTCCATGATGGCTAGAGCATTGCCAGCAGTGGTGGACACTGTAGCTGGCGGACTCTATGGTAGCAACCTGGAAGTCCTTCAGAGCCCATTTTAACCACTGTGAAGCCTGTCAGACAACTCGGTAAGCCATCCCAGAGAACCTTAACCCTGTTGCAGGGGGGTGCTTAGCCATGGTGGCTTACTAACGATGAGGAATATGGTTTTCTCTCCCCATATGACACACAAAGCCACTGCAATTAGAGGAAATTCCCTAACCATCATGGCTTAGCGTGATGTCTGAACAGGCCCTTTCTCTAATACTCGGGAGATGGAGCTGAACCCTGAAGAATGACAATGCAGCAAAGCAAATCAACTTAAAAGAAAAACCGGGCATCTTCAAAACACAAAAATAGGGACAGTGATTTACCAGGGGCAGCAGGACTCCAAAACAAGGTCAATTGGAGCATATAAAATTTGACATTTTAAGAAGTGCCACAATTTCAAAACTGGTGGAAGACTCTCAGAACATAGTAATTTTGACTATATTTACTTACTCTTTTATTGGTTTTGAAAAGTGCAACTAAACCACATGTCTCTTGAAATACATTCAAGTAACAATCAAATCCATAATACATAACATTAGACTACAGTCAACATTACTGAGCAAAAAGGGTCCAGAAACTTCCTGGAATGTAAAGTTGCTGATGCAGGACATCTTCCACATGAGGCATAAAGTAACACTTGCTTTAATTGGGACTGTAATTAATTGTGAGACCTGATGAGATAAGGGAGTACTGTGAGGGAAAGAACAGGCTAGTAACCTACATACAATCTGAACTCCAGATTAAAGATGGGTGAAAATTTCATTTCAGTTCAGAATTTTGTGACCAACATTCACAAAGTTCTCCATATCTGGGACAAAACGAACTTGAGATGTTAAAAAACTGAATGGGAGAGATACCAAAATTCACCGATTTGTCCATCCAGATCCAGGACTTTGAGTGTTTTCCTCTTAAAAGTCTGGGTTTGAAACCCTGTGTATTCAACCATGTTTGCAATTCTGAATTAGGATTCTCATATATACAAACGATAAGCCTATCTGCTCACATGGGCATGCTGAAGGATATTAAGAATACACATGAATGGTGGTGGCGCTACCTGTATGGAATATTTTATTTATTCATTTATTCGTTCATTTCATTGTTTGTTTATTAATAATACTTGTATACAGCTTGATATAACAAAGTATCTAAAGGCACAATCCTAGGCATTTTAGAGAGACAAAAGGCTTACAACTCCCAACATGGCTGGCTGGGGCCAGCTGGGAGTTGTAGGCCTCTTTTCTGTCTAAACATGCATAAGATTGTGCCCTAAGTTTTATATCCTAACATTTTAATATGTGCCTGGGAGGACTACTGGGCAACCCAGGGGGTCGGGGAGGTGCCACCATAACTGTGGTCACGGGCAGGGGGAGGTATGGCGTTGGGGGATTAACAGGCCAGATGAGGAGAAGAGGGGCTAGACACCTTACAGCTGTCCCCTCTTCTGGTACTTCCCCCAACCTGATGGTTCCTGGCAGCCTTACCAGTCTGCCCTCGGGTCTGGTGGTGCTGCTGCTGAATGCCAGGTCGGCCCCAAAATAAAATCTCCCTCATCCATGATTTGATTGTGGATGAGGGGGCTGACGTGGCATGTATTACTGAGACCTGGGTGGGGGAACTGGGAGGGGTCACTCTCTCCCAGCTGTGCCCTCCTGGGTACTCGGTACAGCACCAACACCGACTTGAGGGTCGGGGAGGGGGGGTTGCCGTGGTCTATAGGAATTCAATCTCCCTCTCCAGGCTTCCTGCTCATTTGAGTGCAGATCTTGAGTGTTTGTACCTTGTGTTGGGTACCTGGGACAGATTAGGGATTCTGTTGGTGTACCGCCCACCCCGCTGCCCATCAGACTCCCTGCCTGAGCTGACGGAGGTGGTCTCGGACTTGGTGTTGAGGACCCCTAGGATGACAGTCCTGGGGGATCTCAACTTCCATGCCGAGGCCACTGTATCCGGGGCGGCTCAGGACTTCATGGCCGCCATGACAACCATGGGGCTGTCCCAACATGTCATCGGCCCAACGCATATAAAAGGTCACACGCTTGATCTGATTTTCTCGACAGGGCAGGAGGATGGTGATCTGAAAGTGGAGGAATTAACATCTGTCCCTTTGTCATGGTCAGATCACTTCCTGCTGAGGTTTAGACTTCTGGCGGCCTTTCCCCTCTGCAAGGGTGGGGGACCTATTAAAATGGTCCGCCCCCGGAGATTAATGGATTCCGATGGATTCCAGAGGGCTCTGGGGGATTTTCCTGCTGGTATGGCTGGTGCTCCTGTCGAAGCCCAGGTCGCTCTGTGGAATGCAGAGATGACTCGGGCGGTTGACACGATCGCGCCCAAGCGCCCTCTCCCTCTGAGCAGAGCCCGGCCAGCTCCTTGGTATACACCTGAGCTGAGGGCAATGAAGCAAGAGGGGAGATGGCTAGAACACAGGTGGAGGAAAACTCGTGCTGAGTCTGACCGAACACAGGTAAGAGCCCACTATCGAGCCTACTCTGTGGCGGTGAGGGTGGCAAAGAGACAGTTCTTTTCCACCAGCATTGCATCTTCTCAGTGTCGTCCAGCGGAGCTTTTCCGAGTGGTTCGCGGCCTGTTACATTCCGGGCCAGGGAGAGAGACGGTGGAACCCTCGGTAGCACGCTGTGATGAGTTTGCGCGGCACTTTGAGGATAAAGTCGCTCAGATTCGTCATGAATTGGACACCACCATTAATGCAGTTCCATTGGTAGAGGCGTTCAGAGCACCGTCTGGTCCAGTTTTATTGGATGAGTTTCAGTTACTGAGGCCTGAGGATGCAGACAAGGTGCTTGGCCAAGTCCGATCGACCACTTGTGTGCTTGAGCCTTGCCCTTCATGGCTTATTAAATCAAACAAGGAGGGGTTGTCCGGCTGGGTCCAGGAGGTTGTAAATTCCTCCTTGAGAGTGGGAGTGGTGCCTGCCACTTTAAAAGAGGCGGTAATTAGACCACTCCTGAAAAAGCCTAACCTGGACGCAGAGGATGTTAACAATTATAGGCCAGTGGCCAACATCCCCTTCCTGGGCAAGGTGCTTGAGCGGGTGGTTGTAGAACAGCTCCAGGCACTGTTGAATGAAACGGATTATCTAGATCCATTTCAATCGGGCTTCAGGCCTGGTTTTGGAACGGAAACTGCCTTGGTCGCCCTGTGGGATGACCTCTGCCAGGAGAGGGACGGGGGATTGCAACCCTGTTGATTCTCCTGGACCTCTCAGCGGCTTTCGATACCATCGACCATGGTATCCTTCTGGATAGGTTGTCTGGGTTGGGAGTTGGAGGCACTGCACTACAGTGGTTCCACTCCTACTTGGATGGCTGACTCCAGAAGGTGGTGCTGGGGGATTATTGCTCTGTGCCATGGCAATTGTGCCATGGGGTTCCACAGGGCTCTATTTTATCCCCCATGCTGTTTAACATCTACATGAAACTGCTGGAGGAGGTTATCCAGAGGTGTGGGCTGAGGTGCCATCAATATGCAGATGACACCCAGCTCTATCTCTCTTTCTCATCAAAACCAGGTGAGGCAGTGGCTGTTCTGAATCAGTGCCTGGGCATGGTAATGGACTGGATGAGGGCCAATAAACTGAAACTCAATCCAGACAAGACGGAGGTACTGTTAGTGGGTGGTTCCTCTGCCTGGCTAGGTGATATTCAACCTGTTCTGGAGGGGGTTGCACTCCCCCTAAAGGATCAGGTTCGTAGCTTGGGGGTGCTCTTGGATCCAGAACTGTCACTTGAGGCACAGGTGAACTCAGTGGCACAGAGCACTTTTTATCAGCTTAGGCTGGTATACCAACTACACCCTTATCTGGACAGAGATAGCCTAGCTACAGTTATCCATGCTCTGATAACTTCTCGTCTGGATTACTGCAATGCGTTATATGTGGGGCTGCCTTTGAAAACGGTCCGGAAACTTCAGCTGGTCCAAAATAGGGCAGCAAGATTGTTAACAGGGACTGGCCTGCGAGCTCATATTGCGCCAGTACTTTTCCAGCTGCACTGGCTGCCAGTCCATTTCTGGGCCCGATTCAAAGTGCTGGTGTTAACATTCAAAGCCCTTAACAGCTTGGGGCCAGGTTATCTGAAGGATCGCCTCCTCCCATATGTGCCTGCCCAGACCTTAAGATCATCATCAGCGGCCCTTCTCAGTGAGCCCCTGCCAAAGGAAGTGAGGCAGGTGGCTACTAGGAGGAGGGCTTTTTCTGCTGTGGCACCCCAGCTCTGGAATGAGCTCCCTAGTGAGGTTCGCCTGGCGCCTACATTGTATTCCTTTCGGCGCCAGGTGAAGACCTTTTTATTTTCCCAGGCATTTTAGCTTTCTAAATTTTTATCTTTGCTGTTTTAAATCTGTATTTTAAACTCCTGCACTGCTGCTAGATTTTATTGTGGTTGTATTGTTATATTGTGGTTTTAATATTCTATATATTTTAAATTGTTTTATTGTGTGCTTGGTTTTAATTCTTGTGAACCGCCCAGAGAGCTTTGGCTATTGGGCAGTATAGAAATTAAATAAATAAATAAATAAATAAATAAATAAGTGGTTTATATGCCAACTATTAAAGATCACTACTAAAATACTCAATGAATACACAATTCGAGTTATAACAAGCAAAGATAAAATACGTAACAAAAACAATTAAAATGGTTTTTCTTCAAGATAAAAATAATGAAATAATAACAATCAAAAGGGTGTCATACAAGGTCCTACCTCACAGGGTTGGAGGTGCAGACACATCAGTTTGTCTCATGTGATAAACGGGAAACATCTACTGACATCCCAGACAACTTCATTAGCTCAGCACAGGTGGGAACCATCTCTGCCTTGCAGGCAATAGCTCTTGTGTAACCAAACCTGACAGCTGCATAGTTCTGTGATGTGGCCACTTCCCCGCTCCTTCTGAATCTTACCTACTAGTCTTGGGCCCACCCCCAGGTGACATGGGGCCAGGCAGAGCTGATAGGCAGCAGGAGTCCCAATTAAACCCTGCTAAACCTCTTTCCTCTCCTCTGGTCTTTCCGAGGATGCCCAGGGCAGCTTGGGTCTCAAAGACCAAAAGCATTATGATGTTCTCCCTAATTCAGGCAGTAGGAAGATTAACCCAACCAATTAACCGCAGTATAACCAAGGGCTTGCAGAAGTGGCAGGTCATGAGGAACTTGCCTCTTTCCAAATAGAGATGTAAACATCGGGCCTTTGCTTTCCAACTCTACTGATGTTGTGGTATCATGAAAAGGGAATTCAGCACGTTGGGCTTGGGGGGGGGTCAGGCCTAGCCATTTCAATGGGGTACATAGAAAATCCTCACAAACACCCCCAAGCCCTCACTCATATTGTGTAAATATTCACCATGTTTCAATCCTGTTTGGTGCCATTTTGTCCCCTCTGATGGCTTCATCTCCTTCGATCCTATTGTCTTACCATATGTAAACCGATTAAAGCATTACCCCAAAAATAGGGGTGGGCAGGCACGCGCGCGCGCACACACACACACACACCGTCTAGGTTCTCTGGGTGCCCGCCCAGCCCCTGCCCCTGCTCACACGCACCTGGACACGCACTCAAGCTCCCCGCCACTCACTGAACTGCCCACACTCACTTAGGCAGCCTCATCGAGCTCCACAATTGACATTTTTGAAAAATAAAATGGTGATCACAAAAATGTGCATATTTGCATATTTGCGAATATGTGCATTTGCAAAAATGTGCATATTCGCAGATATGCAAATATGCACATTTTTGTGGTCGCCATTTTATTTTTCAAACAACAGCAATCATGAAGCTTGATGAGGCTGCCCGGGTGAGTGCAGGTGGCTCAGCTAGTGTGGGCAGGGGAAGAGCATGGACAGGGGCTCGGTGAGCATCGCTCAGGGGTGTGGGCAGCAGTTTCTGCCAGATTCCCAGATGGAATCAGGTGCCTGCACTATCCCTACACAAAAAGCAATCTTGATGTGGTTATATGCACAGTTTTACCAGGAATCTTTTCCTGCCATGTTTTAGTGATGAAGGCATGTATTCCTGCACCACACTAGAACACTACACAAAAAGAATCCTGATGCAATTGTATGTATGTGCCAGGAGCTGCTGGATTCTGTGTACAGCTGCCCTGTGTAGTGAACCATTGAACTGCAGGTAGCAGTTCTCAGTGAAGTACCTTCAGACTCTGGACTATCTGCATGCAGCCTAGCCATTGGATCGTTCTTGGCAGGAAGGAGTATAAATGACTTCTTGTTCCAGGTGGTCCTTAGTCAAGCAACATAGTTTTCCTGAACGGTGCCAAGTTCCTGCAACTTTGGTTATTCTTTGGTCCTGTGTCCTAGTTTGCTCCTCAATCCTGCATCCTATTTTATCCATCAGTCCTGCTTGCCCTTTGGTCCTGTCCAGTGATGGATGAGCTTACCCCAACAGACATTGTCATTTGCTTGTTGAGTTACACATTCCTCCATCCAACCTCAGACAAACATTTTCTATTATTCAGTAGTGCAGCCTTCCCCACTGTGGCACCTTCCAGATGCAATGGACTGGCTAGGGATTCTGGAGAATTCCTGGGAGATTACCACAGTTACTTTTAGGAGCGCAAAAGCACCATTGCACAGGCAGTGGGTTTTGCAAGTACAACAGAACCAGAAGAAGCAGAGTGGCCCCATTGGATACTACCCTTGGTTGGGACCATTCTGGTTGTAACAGAAAACAAGGAGACTCTTTATGAATTTATTGCGGCCTGACAGCAAGGCCAGCACTGCCTCCATATCTTTCATTGCCATACACTTATTTAAAATGAGAGGACAAGAATTGAATGGTAATGATTAAACCATTCACAATGGAGAAGACGATGGACAAGGTCCTCCAGATCTTACCTTGGAGATGCTCAGGCAAAAACATCAACCTCAAGCAAACAATCTGCAGCAGACAGATGACAGGAAGCCTCATGGGAGCCATCAGGTTTCCTTCTGAACCATGAATCAAACAGGAAAGAGATTCCTGCGTTTCTTAAATGCAGTGCTCAGACACATCTTTTCAGCACTTAAAACACCCCCAACAGGCTCCTGATAACATTTTCCAGGTGAGCACCCTTGCTCTTTCTGCCATGTCACCCACTCATCATTCACCCCTCCAACACGATAGGAGCAGCCGGTTGACACAGTTTTTCTCACGCTTGCAGTCCCCTGAAGCTGACCTACCTTCACTCGTGCTAGATCAAATCCAGGAGAGTGTACTTAAGGCTGGGTCAATGGACAGTGTTAAAAGCCTTTCTCTTCTGCTCTCGGTAATGTAAGTTGGAAGGTGGCAACTGAGAGTGAAAACATTTCAAGTTGATTGCCTTTACAGGTGATATTTCCAGCTGTGTAGAGAAGCCATGGAACAGGAGATGTTTGAAAATGCCTGCACACATATGAGATAGACAGATCATAGCGGTGATCCCATAGTATGAAGGAGGAGAAACTGCATGCTTAATGCATTTGCTCATTTTCCTCTTCCCTGCTCATTCCCATTTTTTGTTTCCCTTTGAATAGTGTCTCTTAGAATGTAAGCCATTAGTTAAAACTGTAAGCCATTTTGAGGGCTTTGCCAGAAAAGCAGTATGTAAATAGAGACACAGTGTGTAGAGAGCTTTGGCTATTGGGCAGCATAGAAATGAAAACAAATAAATAAATAAATGTAGTTAGTGAACAAAACAGACCAAGAAAATTGTCAGCTATAATTTTGCTTCTTTAGGCAAAGCAGATGAGAGCAAAAGGAGCTCAATCTTTGGACATGATCCCCAAACTTGGGCTTCCACAATACCCTGAGAAAAACACTAGGGATGATGATGTACAGGTTGGTCTACCCAGAATATAACCTTCAACACTTGCTCCCATGCCCTTCCTACTGGAGGATGGGCCTACCCCTGTCCTCTTACTCAAAAGACAAAACCCCAGCTGTGCCCATCTCCTTGCAGGAGCCAACAAATTCAGAATCAGGTGAGGGCCTTTTAAAAATCAGAACTGGCTCCTCCAGGGAGGCAGGGCCAACTACAGTACAAGGCCAGGTCAGCCTACATAAGGCTTCAGATGGCTTCAGCTCCCTGCTGAGACAATCTCTCCCTACAGCTCAGCCAGCAGGGCCCACTGGGAACTAGGGATGTACGAAACTGACTTACCTTTCCATGGATTATGTTGATGGTGGCCGCAAGAGGTGGCCTGTGGCAAACCAGTTTTGTGGGATCGGTTCCAGCTTCTTCCTCCTGATGAAGTGGACAAGGTGCTTTCATCGGTATGGCTGACCACCTGCTTACTTGATCCTTGCCCATCTTGGCTCATTATGAGCTGCAGAGAGAGACTGGGTGAGGGGATCAAGGCAGTGGTGAACGCCTCCCTTGAGGAGGGAGTGATGCCATCAGCCCTCAAGGAGGCAGTGATAAGACCGCTCTTAAAGAAGCCCTCCTTGGATCCTCAAGTTCTGAACAACTTTTGCCCAGTCTCAAATCTGCCATTTTGGGGCAAGGTGATTGAGCGGGTGGTGGCGGTGCAGTTGAAGGCACACTTGGAAGAAACTGATTATCTAGACCCATTTCAGTCAGGCTTCAGGCCTGGGCATGGGACAGAAACGGCCTTGGTCGCCTTGGTAGATGATATGAGGAGGGCTCTGGATAGGGGTGAATGCTCCTTCCTTGTTCTCCTCGACCTCTCAGCGGCTTTCGATACCGTTGACCACAGTATCCTCCTGGACTGCCTGGAGGGGTTGGGCATTGGGGACACCGTATTGCGGTGGTTCCGGTCCTTCCTCTCCGGCAGGTACCAGAGGGTAGCACTGGGAGAGGAGGTTTTGGACCCGTGGCCACTTACTTGTGGGGTGCCACAGGGTTCCATCCTCTCCCTGATGCTATTTAACATCTATGTGAAGCCGCTGGGGGCTATCATCAGGAGGTTTGGGGTGCAGTGTCATCAATATGCAGATGACATGCAGCTCTACCTCTCATTCAAATCTTCACCAAGGTTGGCCGTAGAATCCCTGTCCAAATGTCTGGAGACGGTGAGTGGCTGGATGGGGAGGAATAGGCTGAAGCTGAACCCTGACAAGACTGAGGTACTTTTGGTGAGAGACAAGAGGAGGCTGGGGGATGTTGACCTGGTGTTGAATTGGGTACGGCTATCCTAGAAAGATCAGGTCTGTAGCCTGGGGGTCATTTTGGACTCCCAGCTGTCCATGGAGGCTCAGGTGTCAGCTGTGAGCCGGACAGCGCTGTATCAACTCCATCTGATACGGCGGCTGCTCCCCTTCCTTCCCGGCCATCTGCTCCCATCGGTAGTACATGCCCTGGTCTCCTCTCGTTTAGACTACTGTAATGCGCTCTACGTGGGGTTACCCTTGAAGACGGTTCGGAAGCTGCAGCTGGTACAGAACGCGGCGGCTCGCCTGATTAAAGGCAGCTGCCGGCGAGATCACATCACTCCAGTGCTGAAGGAGTTGCACTTAGGGGTGGACGAAAGGCACTTACCTGTCGTCGAAGGATGTTCGCGGTGGGGGGGAGGTGCTTTGCTGCTCCCCCCACGAAGTTCAGGCCGGGGGGGGAGGCTTCCCGCCTTGGCCCGGCCGAAATTCAGGCTGTGGGGGAGGCTTCCCGCCTCGCCCAGCCGCGAACGTTTTTTTTTTAAAAAAAAAACACCCCCTGATAGGCTACATGACGATTCATGTAGCCTATCACGGCTAGATCTGCAAAGTCAGCCGTGATAGGCTACGTGAATTGTCACGTAGCCTATCACGGGTGACTTTAAAAAAAAAAAAAGCGCGTACGCTAATGGCGGACCCCATAGGGAGCCGCCATTCGCGTTCCTTATTTAGTCGCTGTAGTCTACGTAAATGTTTACGTAGACTACAGCGACCAAATAAGGAACGGGAATGGCGGCTCCCTATGGGGGCCGCCATTATCCGTACGCGCTTTTTTTTTTTTTAAGTCACCCGTGATAGGCTACGTGACGATTTACGTAGCCTATCACGGCTGAATTTGCAAATCTAGCCGTGATAGGCTACGTGAATCGTCACGTAGCCTATCAGGGGGCATTTTTTTTTTCTTTGATTGCAATGGCGGCGGCGGCAGCCGGTCGATAGACCGGCTGCCGCTCCCGCCCCGCTCGAACACCCGCCGAACCACCGGCCGGACCCGCCACCGGGAGGGACATTCGGTGAAGGTAAGTCCCGTCCCGGGGGAGGTGTGGGGGGCGGGGGTGTTCGGAGGATTTCTCCCCGAAACTTGTTCGGGGGGCCGAACACGTTGGCGCTCGGCCCCCCGAAGTTTCGGGGAGAAATTCTCCGCCATCCCTAGTTGCACTAGTTACCAGTTGTTTTCTGGGCCAAATTCAAGGTGTTGGTTTTGACCTTTAAAACCCTATATGGTTCTGGCCCAGCCTATCTTAAGGAGCGCCTCCAGCAGCACCAGACAGGCCGCTTAACAAGATCAGCCTCGGATGGCCTTCTCTCTGTCCCATCAGCCAGGACAGCTAGACTGGTGGGGATGAGGGAGAGGGCCTTTTCTGTGGTGGCCCCCACTCTGTGGAACTCCCTCCCTAGGGAAGTCTGTCATGCCCCCTCTTTAATGAGCTCCGTCGTGCATTAAAAACATTGTTGTTCAGGCAGGCATTTGGGGTGGGTTAGGGTATTTTAGAAAATATTTTTATTGTAGAATTTTATTGTTTTAAACTGTTTTTATTGTATGTTGTACATCGCCCAGATTGGCTGGGTGACCAGCCAGATGGGCGATTAATAAATTTAATAATAAATAAATAAATGGTGGGGGGGAGGCGTTCCGTCCCTCCCCCCAGAATCCTGGCCAGCCGGCTGTGCTCTGCAGCGATTCTTGACATCCAGCTACTGGCTAGCAGGGATGTAAATGGCGGCGGCCATAGCCGTCGCCATTTACGTCCCTGCAGCCAGCCGTGATAGGCTACGTAAATGTTTATGTAGCCTATCACGGCTGATTTTTAAAAAAAAAACACGCGCATACTCAAATGGCGGTGGCCATGGCCGCCGCCATTTGCGTTCTTTATTTTGGCTAGGGTTGGCGGAGAATTTCTCCTCGAAACTTCGGGGGGCCGAGCGCCAACGTGTTCAGCCCCCCGAACACGTTTCGGGGAGAAATCCTCCGAACCCCCCTGCCCCCGCACACCCCCCAGGGACGGGACTTACCTTCGCCGAATGTCCCTCCCGGCGGCGGGTCCGGGCGGCAGTTCATCAGGTCTTCGTCCGGGGGGGGGGAGCCCCAGCCAGTCTTTCGACCGGCTGCCGCCGCCGCCATTCCAATAAAAGAAAAAAAAGAAAAAACGCCCCCGTGATAGGCTATGTGACGATTAACGTAGCCTATCACGGCTAGATTTGCAAAGTCAGCCGTGATAGGCTACGTAAATCGTCACGTAGCCTATCACGGGTGACTTTAAAAAAAAAAAAAGTGCGTACGGATAATGGCAGCACCCATAGGGAGCTGCCATTCCCGTTCCTTATTTGGTCGCTGTAGTCTATGTAAAGATTACGTAGACTACGGCGAAAATAAGGGCAACGCTATTTGCGTTGCCCTTATTTTTACCGTAGTCTACGTAAAGATTTACGTAGACTACAGCGACCAAATGAGGAACGCGAATGGCGGCTCCCTATGGGGGCCGCCATTTGCGTACATGCTTTTTTTTTTTTAAGTCACCCGTGATAGGCTACGTGACGATTTACGTAGCCTATCACGGCTGACTTTGCAAATCTAGCCGTGATAGGCTACGTTAATCGTCACGTAGCCTATCACGGGGGCGTTTTGTTTTGTTTTTTACTTTTTATTTCAGCCGGGCGAGGCGGGAAGCCTCCCCCCCCCCCGGCCTGAACTTCGCGGGGGGAGCAGCGAAGCCCCTCCCCCCCACCGCAAAAACTGCGAGACCAGGTAAGTGACTTTCGTGCACCCCTAATTTTGGCATGTCTTAGTCTACATAAACATTTACGTATACTAAGATGGTGAAAATAAGGGGAACGCAAATAGCATAGCGTACGCCATTTGCGTACGCGCGTTTTTGTGTGTGTGTTTTTAAATCAGCCGTGATAGGCTACGTAAAGATTTACGTAGCCTATCACGGTGGTTTTTTTAAAATCTAGTTGTGATAGGCTATGTAAATCTTTATGTAGCCTATCACTTTGTTGTTGTTTTTTTAACCTGGAAATGGCAGCGGTGGCCGGTCAGAAGACCGGCTGCCGCAGCCACTGCCGCCGAACCGCCGCCACAGCCGCAGCCAGAGCCGCCGCCGCCAGGAAGATCCACCCAATGTAAGTCTCATCCCGGGGGGGGCAGGGGGGCGGGCCATTCCACCACCGATTTCAGGGGGCCGAATGCGCTGGCATTCGGCTTCCCCGAGATCTGTGGCAGAACTTTTGTACATCCTTACTGGGAACTGTCTTCTGACTTCCATTTAGAAAGGCCTGCAGTGACCTGACTTTTCCTTGTCCTGACTTGATGGGACCTAGGAAGGTATGGAATTTGTTAAATCCGTACCTCTCTAAGGTCTGTGTCTTCTGCCTGTGGATGATCAAGCACCTTTCATTCTGCTGCCTGTTCATTCATTGATGGTATCTGATTATGTTTAGAGATTTCTGAGAATTTTGTTCCACTAGCATTAATGTGCATTAGCATGAGTGCAAATTTGTGTGTGCGCGCACACACCCCAGTTAAAAAATGGCCCACAAGTCTGTGGATTCTTGTGGAATCTACACAAGTCAGAAAAAGTCAGTCCACTGAGAAATCTACAGGTCAGATTCATAGAAATCCAAATTCGTTTTAATCCGTTGCAGATTTTTCTGACATCCCCAGTGGGATTTGATGTTACCTGACTTGACCTGCCCAGAAGAGACCGGGCCTGAGTGCTTCTGCTTCCCCCTGAAACTCTCAAGGCCCAGCAGAACAGGCTCCCAAGCTGGCCACAGCACTACCTCTGATGTACCCACCAACTATGTATGAATGCTTGTCAATCCCATTGCTTTTGCAAAAAGTAGATCAAACTGTTGGTAGGCCGACTGTCCATGGGAGGTGGGCTGCATTTGGCTTCCTGAGGCAGAAGTTATGCAATCAGGTTTTAAAGCCAGAGACAAAACCACAATTAGACATAATGCTAAACTATGGTTTATTGTGATGGGAACGAGCCTAGAAGAGCCACTGGTTGGTGTATTTCATAGAATCCTAGAATTATAAAATAGTAGGATTGGAAAGGGCCTGTAAGACCATCCAGTCCAGCCTGCTGCTCAATGCAGGCATCCAAGTCAGAGCATCCCTGACAGATGGCTGTCCAGCCTCATCTTGAATGCCTCCAGTGTGGGAGAGCCCACCACCTCCCTAGGTAACTGGTTCCATTGTCGTATTGCATTAAGAACATAGAATAGTAGGGCTGGAAGGGGCCTACAAGGCCATCGAGTCCAACCCCCTGCTCAATGCAGGAATCCAAGTCAAAGCATCCCTGGCAGATGGCTGTCCAGCCTCGTCTTGAATGCCTCCAGTGTGGGAGAGCCCACCACCGCCCTAGGGAATTGGGTAATTTCTCCTCTCTCTAAAGTGCCCCATGGAGTGCAGCCCATGGAGGGGGGGATTGGGGGTAAAAATGGCCCCAGGACCTCCCAGAGTTAGAAGTTGGCTGCAGTTGGCTGCCCATTACGAAATGAAAGTTGGCTTTTATCTGATGCAGACTCACTCCTGTCTTTGTTGTGCCTTTCTTTTCAAGGCAGCAGCTGAGGTGAGGAAACAGACAGCACTTTTGCCACGCTTCGTAGAAAAGGGGGGCAAGCTCACAGTGCCACAGTCAATTCAACGTGTGCTCAGACAGATTCTGCGCCTACTTTATTCTCTTACCATGGGCTTCTTGGCCCAGTGGGGAGAAGGTCCTCTTCATCCTCCTGCTGCACAGCCACCCGTAATGGAAAGGGTACTGGCGCCGCTTTCTACGGACGCCCACGGTAACAGATGAAGCTGTCATCGAACACCTCTGGGGGAAGGGAGGCACACATCACTGTGGAGTTGCCTCTACTGTCGTGGGCCGGCTGGCTAATTGCTTGCTGCGGAGAACACACACTTAAAGTGCTACCATCGTCATCAATAATGGGGCATTATGTGCCTCCTTTCCTGCACTGCATTGATCTGTTCCATCCTCTGGCTGTTGTTATTGTTTGTGTGTTTTCTTCCCCTTCTCCCTCCCTCCCTCCCTCCCTCCCTCCCTCCCTCTCTCTCTCTCTCTCTCTCTCTCTCTCCCACCCTTTCTCTCTTTCTGTCTCTCTCTCTCTTTCTCCGGTTAAAGTGTTTTCTGAGCGTGTGTTTAGCATGAGTGGTGCTTAAGTGCTAATTGTTACACCGCCAATTGATTGGCGACAAGTTGGCTTGCCAAGTTCCATCTCCCTTCTCCCAGAGAGGGGTGTGGAGGAAGGCCAGGGAGCTGGGATGGAGAGGGGGAATCCTTTTGTGTTCACTCACTTCCTCTTTCTCTCACTTTTCCAGTATGCCTTGGAAAGTAAAGGTCATTCATGTCTGCTACTGCCAATTTCCATCCCTATTCTGTTGTGTCCTTTCTTCTTCTTCTCCTCCTCCTCCTCCTCCTCCTCCTCCACACACACACACACACACAAATGCACACACACACACACACACACACACACACCATATTGTGGACAGTTTAAAAAATATTGACATACACATTGCTGAATAGCAGAAACAGCCCCATATTTTGACAAGTACAACATTCTGTGATGCTCCCAAAAAAAATCCCTTCAGGGAACACTTAAATTGAGGGGGGTGGGGAGGTGGGGAGGGGGAGAGAGAGCTATCATTTCTTAATTGCTTACTTAAGAAACATCTACTGTCTTTCCACTAATCCAGCCCTCAAAGCAACTGTCAAACTTTTCTTGATGTTCACAAGTCTCCTACTGATTACACAAGGACTCTGAGGTCAGGTTTTTTTAGCAATGTGTAAGGGATGTGGCATGACTGGAAAAATAACTTAGGCCTTCCAGGAAATGGCCTTTCCATGATTCTCCATTCCACCACCACCCCTCCTGTTTTTTGTTTCCCTCTCCTAGGGGTGTACGAAACCCCGCTTACCTGGCTCCACTGGGGTCTGCAGGTGGGAGGAGGCGATCCGTTCCTCCCCCCCAGAATCCTGCCCGGCCAACTCTGCTCTGCGGCCAGTCTGTAGAGCCACTGGCCGGGCCAACCAGCAGCGGGGCCTCCAGCCGCTGCCGGGCTGCTGCGGACACAAATGGCGTCCTGCGAAGGGGACGCCATTTGTGTCCCTACGCTGGCCCATGATAGGCTATGTATATATTTACATAGCCTATCACGGCTAAAGCAGGAACGCAAATGGCGTAGGAGACACCATTTGCGTCCCTGCTTTAGCCGTGATAGGGTACGTATATATTTACATAGCCTATCACTGGCCGGCGTAGGGAGGCAAATGGCGGCCGCTACGACAGCTGCCATTTGCAGCTGCAGCAGCCCAGCAGGGGCCAGAACCACCGCCGTCGCTGCCACTGCTGCTTCATCCACCGCCGCCGGAGCCGCAGCCAGGTAGGCTCCGTTTCGCGGGGCTTTCGTGGGGTGGTGGGGTGGGTTGGTCTGTTCTGCCACGGATTCCAGGGGCTGAATTCACTGGAATTCAGCCTCTCTGGGATCCGTGGTAGAATTCTCTAACATCCCTACCCTCTCCCCCAACACATTGTCATCATGCACAGTCCTCACTGGCTTTTTTTGGGGGGGGGATCTCCCCCTGCCCAGGTTTTTTTTTCCTAAGGATTTAAAAAAAAATCCTGCAAACTTTTGGCATCCCCCAGGCCTACTTATATTTTCATCATGTGCATAGTTGGTGCTACTCTGACTACATAAGAACCCACACTTAGAGGATAAGTTTGATATGAGTATATGAGAGAGAGAGAGAGAGAGAGAGAGAGGGGATAGACACAGCAATCATGTAGCAGAATCAAAATAGATAAAAGTAATTCCAGCAAAGATCTTAAATACAGGGAGGACGTGGCATGCCAACCGGAAAAAAAGTCCCTCAACAACACTACAAGCGAGAAGGATCTTGGAATTGTTGTAGATCACAAGCTGAATATGAGCCAACAATGTGATGTAGCTGCAAAAAAGGCAAATGCTATTTTGGACTGCATTAATAGAAGATAGCTTCCAAATCCCGGGAAGCACTAGTGCCCCTCTACTCAGCACTGGTTAGGCCTCATCTGGAGTACTGTGTCTAGTTCTGGGCACCACATTTTAAGAAGGATACAGACAAACTGGAGAGGGTTCAGAGGAGGGCAACAAAGATGATCGGGGGACTGGAAACAAAGCCCTATGAAGAGAGACTGAAAGAACTGGGCATGTTTAGACTTGAGAAGAGAAGACTGAGGGGAGATAGGATAGCGCTCTTCAAGTACCTGAAAGGTTGTCCCAGAGAGGAAGGCCAGGATGTCTTCTCGATCATCCCAGAGTGCAGGACACGGAATAATGGGCTCAAGTGACAGGAAGTCAGATTCCGGCTGAACATCAGGAGAAACTTCCTGACTGTGAGAGCAATACAACAATGGAACCAACTACCTAGGGAGGTGGTGGGCTCTCCCACACTGGTGGCGTTCAAGATGAGGCTGGACAGCCATCTGTCAGGGATGATCTGACCTGGATTCCTGCATTGAGCAGGGGGTTGGACTTGATGGCCTTGTAGGCCCCTTCCAACCCTACTATTCTATGATTCTAGGATTCTATGATCCTATGAAAGACAACAAGCGAACATATCTAGAAAGAGAATACCACAGTTAGGGCACTGCCATCAAAATGGTCCTTTCCCTGGGAGCCACCCACCTGACTTCTCAAGGTGCCACTCCCTCCCTTGAAAAGGGCTTTAAAAGAAGCTCTCATCTGATGGGTGGGTTCATGTAGAAGAAGGAAGTTGTATCCTGAATTGAAATCCAAAGCAAACCAATGTTTTTTGTTGTTTTTTCCACATTGCCTCCCGCTATTCCCACCACAGCACCTTGCTTCCTGAAAAGCTACAAAGCTACACTGAAAGTAGCAGTCAATCTGGTTTGAGGCTGAGCAGCCAGAAGGGGGAGAGAGGAAAAACAAAAACAAGCAACCCATCCACACATGGCACAGAAGTTAGGGTAGCCGTGTGTCCTCTTTTACAGAGGACCGTCCTCTAGTAAACAATTCCAGTTTAAAGATACATAAGAACTGCTGCCCATCAAGATTTAGCACCTGAACACCAGACTGGACAGGTGGACACACAGGTCACATGGTCACACTTTTCTGCATTATGGTGAGATGTGCTGTTGTTGTTAAGTCGTTCAGTCGTGCCCGACTCTTCATGAACCCATGGACTAGTACGCCAGGCCTTCCTGTCCTCCGCTCTCTCCCAGAGTGTGCTGAAGTCCATATTCATTGCATCGATGATGCTATCTAGCCATCTCATCCTCTGCCATCCCCTTCTCCTTTTGCCTTCGATCTTTCCCAGCATCAGGGTCTTTTCCAGAGAGTTTTCTCTTCGCATTAGGTGGCCAAAATATTGGAGCTTCAGCTTCAGTATCCGTCCTTCCAATGAGCACTCAGGGTTGATTTCCTTTAGGATTGACTGATTTGACCTCCTTGCAGTCCAGGGGACTCGTAAGAGTCTTCTCCAGCACCACACTTCGAAAGCATCAATTCTTCAGCGCTCAGCCTTCCTTATAGGCCAGCTCTCACAGCCATACGTTGCTACTGGGAAAACCATAGCTTTGATTAGATGGACCTTTGTCAGCAGGGTGATGTCCCTGCTTCTTACTATGCTGTCTAGGTTTGCCATAGCTTTCCTCCCAAGGAGCAAGCGTCTTTTAATTTCATGGCTACAGTCACCGTCTGTGGTGATCTTGGAGCCCAAGAAAATAAAATCTGTCACTGCTTCCATTTCTTCCCCTTCTATATGCCAGGAAGTGATGGTGCCAGATGCCATGATCTTAGTTTTTTTAATGTTGAGTTTCAAACCAGCTTTTGCACTCTCCACTTTCACCCTCAACAAGAGGCTCTTTAGATCCTCTTCGCTTTCTGCCATTAGGGTGGTATCATCTGCATATCTGAGGTGAGATGTGCTGTATTTCTATTTAAATTAGACTAATTATTTCTAAATGCGCATCCAGACATAGAAATCAGCACATACACATTTTATTCAAATCATTATTTTGTCCTCTTTTGGGGAGATGCATTTCCTCTTGTTTAGCGATTCATCAGTGGCCACCCTTTGCCTTGAGCATCAGCCTGTCTCAAGAAGGGAAGCCCTTATAATGAAAGCTGAATTTCTTTTTGTGTTGAAATTGCATATTCAGTGAAGAAACAGCTATGCAAATAGCACAGAAGTCAAGTGTTTCTGGGCACTAATCAATAACGGCTCAGATAGAACTGTCTCCAAAGTCCCCAAAGCATTTTGTTATTATTTTTCAAAGACTTTAGGGAACTGTCAATCCCTGAGCTTGGCTGCAGGGCTCAGAGATGTTTTTGAGGCCTAATATTGAGGAAGTGGTGCTTTATAATGTCTGAGCTTGTCTAACCAAGATCCCCAAAACCTGAGGTAAAACTGCCAACTCTCTCCTCCCCCAACCCCTTATCTCTCTCTTTAGCATCTCTCCCCACACCCACCTACCTCTCAAGAGTTTGGAGAAGGAGCAGGGACATGTTAGAAAAATGACCTCTTTTGAAATCTAATGTGACTGTGTAGGACTTCCTAGGCAATTGTCCGCTAATATACATATACCTGTATATGCTGAATTTGATAGCACTGCAGTCGCTGTTTCCAATTGGTTCAACAACACTGATATCTCACAGTAGGCTTGGAGCCTCACTTAGGATTCAGTCCAGAGTCACCTCCCCTCTGGTTGGTTCCACAACCATCTGTCCTAGGGCAATCATTTACGGCAATCATCTAAGAATTTTACCTCTTGTTCATGGCCAGAACAAACATTTTCCCAGCCTATGAGAAGGTAATCATCGTCACCCATTATATTTTCTCTTTTGGATACCTTCCTGGTTTCATTCTCCGTCTGAAGATCAGTATGAGCATTTGGGGCAGGAGGGGTGGGGGGAATTGTATGTCGCCAGGACTAAATTATTTTGGAGATGGCCTGGTATTGCGACCCACAGCTATTCTGTGGAGGAATCTGACCCATCTCGCTCTTTCTAGCATCCGATTTTCCCTCCTCCTATGCCATTGCATAGTCAAAGGAGGCAATTGCATCAATCAGGGCCATCCCTCCCATGAAGCGAGGTGAGACACCTGTGTCAGCCAACATTGGGGGAGGAGGTGGTGAATTGTGCTGCTTCCCTCTCCCCGCCCCCACCAGGAGGGCCCATCGCCACTGCCCTGCCAGCTCCAGTGGGTGCTCTGGAGAGCCCCTCCAGCTGCTCCCCCACCATGACATTTGACACAGCGAGAGAGCATCTGGCCACCTCACTGGAGCAGCTGCCCGCCCTCTTTTTCTCTTGCTGCTGCATCAGCTCTATGGAGAGCTTTCTGGTGAGAAGCAGATCTCCATAAATAGGGAGGTCGCAGGTATCCAATTGGGGCTCAAGGCTTGGCAATTTCTCACCGGCTCAGCCCCCCAGACACCAGCCCGCAGACCCCCATGCTTGCCCGACTCGGCACATGCCAAGTCAGGCAAGCACACTGTTCCTACTGCTCTGCCAAGCCACCATTCTGGACAAAATGGCGGCTCGGCTCTTTCTGTAAAGGCTGATTTTACATAAATGGTGGTCGTAAAGAGGCCCATTTATGCAACAATACAGGCATAAATGTTGTGCAAGTGGGCCTATTTACGGCCGCCATTTAAGTAAAGTTGGCCTTTACAGAAAAGGCAGAGCTGCTATTTTCCACAAAGTGGCAGCTGGGTGGAGGAGTGGGATGCCACATGCCACTCTCCGGGCTCCCGTGAACTATCCAGTGATTCATCACATGTGGCTAGCAGGGTCAGGCAGCTGGCCAGGGTCTGGTGAGCAGCACGCAAGGTGGGTTGAAATGAGGTCGCCCATCCCGATCCATAAAGCCAACATGGCGGCAGCAAATGTAAGGGGGTGCATGATGGGGGAACGGGGTGGGGCACAATGCAGTGGGCAGTAAGGACATAGATGTGCTAGTGGTGGTGCATGTTCTCTCCTGCCTCAGGAATCAAGAGAGCTTGTGATGGGGCTGGCCTCAACTACATACAGGTATTCACTAACAAGCATTCAGTTTTCTGCTGATCAGATTAGTAATACAGCTGTGCACAAATGGCCTCTTGGAATTCTCCACCTTACTTGTGGGCAGAGAAATTTGGGAGACAATTTCTCTGAATTTCTCCGGGGGGAGGAGAAATTCTCAACAGTTTCTTCCAGGTAGGGCTCCCCATTGGCAGGGCTTGTAGCACAGCTCCTTTCCTTTTTTCCTAAGGGGTTTAGGGGGGTTGTGTTGCAACAGCATCAACTCTCTCGGCAGGCCAGCCCCCAGTTTGCATCCACCACAATGAGGGGGGGGCAGTGTTGTGTCCAGCTCCAGGGATGCAGTGAAGTTGGTGCTCTGCCAAAATCTGCACTCCAATTTCCTGAAAGTTTTCTCACCCCGTGAAAGAGGCTTCCATTGTTCTGCCTCATTCTTGGGGTGTTTTATACTTTATTTTTGAGGTGTTTCTGAGCTTACCCAATCACAGCTAGCGTGCCAGAATGCCTGGATGTCCTGATCCTGATCTGAAAAAAGCCCTATGGGAGGAATTACCTCATGGTGCCTTAAACTTGGCTTTAGTTGAAGTGTAGGAAGGTGAGGGGGCTACAGGCTGCCAGAGAGATGATGGTACAATGAAAAACAGGACTCTTGTGCTCACTCCTCCTCCACCTCCCAAGTCAGGTAAGCCCCAGAAACTAGGGATGGCGGAGAATTTCTCCCCGAAACTTCGGGGGGCCGAGCGCCAACGTGTTCGGCCCCCCGAACAAGTTTCAGGGAGAAATCCTCCGCACCCCCCCTGCCCCCCGTACCCCCCCCCCGGGACGGGACTTACCTTCACCGAATGTCCCTCCCGGTGGCTGGTCCGGCCGGCGGCTCGGCAGGTGTTCGAGTGAGGCGGGAGCGGCAGCCGGTCTTTCGACCGGCTGCCGCCGCCGCCATTACAATGAAAGAAAAAAAAAAACGCCCCCTGATAGGCTACGTGACGATTCACGTAGCCTATCACGGCTAGATTTGCAAAGTCAGCCATGATAGGCTACGTGAATCATCACGTAGCCTATCACGGGTGACTTTGAAAAAAAAAAAGAGTGTACGGATAATGGCGGCCCCCATAGGGAGCCGCCATTCCCGTTCCTTATTTGGTCGCTGTATTCTACGTAAACATTTACGTAGACTACAGCGACTAAATAAGGAACGCGAATGGCAGCTCCCTATGGGGGCCGCCATTCGCGTACGCGCTTTTTTTTTTTTTTTCAAAGTCACCCATGATAGGCTACGTGACGATTCATGTAGCCTATCAGGGGGCGTTTTTTTTTTTACTTTCGCGTTCGCGGCCGGGCGAGGCGAGGCGCCTCCTCCCCGGCCTGAATTTCGGCCGGGCGAGGCGGGAAGCCTCCCCCCCGGCCTGAATTTCGGCCGGGCAAGGCAGGAAGCCTCCCCCCCCAGCCTGAACTTCGCGGGGGGAGCAGCGAAGCGCTTCCCCCCCACCGCAAACAGCCTTCGACGACAGGTAAGTGACTTTCGTCCACCCCTACCAGAAACCCAAACCCAGCCCATGAGAGTTTCCCTGAAATTTCTTCACCATTGAATTTCTTTTCAAAAGCAATTTCTCATCTATCAAATTGAATGAGAATGGTCAAAAAAATGTGGGAGAAATTTTCAGAACAGCACCATACAGAATAGCTGTGTGTCAGCTATAAATAGAATCGACTATTAAATATAATTCCCTGCTAAGAATCAACGACTCTGATTTTCAATGTCAAAATTAGTAATGATGGAGGATTTTGTTTGGTTCTCATTGCTAAGGGAACCAATCTAATTTGCACTTCCCAGACTGGATAACAGTTATCCCTCAGCTTTTGCACCTGTCTGAGTTTTTTGATGGAATGCTTTGCTGTGCCAAAACATTTCTTACATATCTTTTCTGACCATTCTCATTCAATTTGATAGAAAAGAAATGGCTTTCAAAAAGAAATTCAGAGGAGAAGAAATTTTGGAGAAATTCTCATGGGTTGGGTTCAGGGTTCCTGGGCTTACCTTAGGCGGAGGAGTGTGTATGAGTGTCCTGACTTTCACTGAACAATCATCTCTCTGCATTTGCATTAAACACAAGATGTATCCACAATCACCCCTCAGAAATGTTATTCTTTCAGAAGATCCTGGGGAAGGTGTTGAACCACAAAGAATGAGAAATAGAGCCAAAATTTCTCAGAAGCCATTTTTCTCAGAAATGTCCTGAGATGTGTCTTTGTTTACCCCACTATTTATTTATTTAGGGTGTTTTTACCCCACTCTTCAGCTGAAAGAGGCTCCCAGAGTGGCTTACAAAGATGAATATTAAGACAGCCCCTGCCCTCAGGCTTTCAATCTAAAAGACACGACTCAAAAGGAAAAGGGATTGGGAGGAAGGAGGAGAAGAAAAGCAAATCACCAATGACTGATGTATAGGACCAGGTTGGTCTCCCCCCTGCAGTGATGGTCATCCTGGGAGTAGAGATGTACGAAAGTCACTTACCTTTTGGGGATTATGCTAATGGTTGGGGGGGAGGCGTTCCGTCCCTCCCCCCGGAATCCTAGCCGGGGGGGAGGCTCTCTGTTCCTCCCCCCCCCTGGAATCCTGGCCAGCCGGCTCCACTCTGCAGGGATTCTGCAGAGCCGCCAGCCGGCTCTGCCAGTGGCCAGACATCCGGCCGCTGGCTAGCAGGGATGCAAATGGCGGCGGCTGTAGCCGCCGCCGTTTGCATCACTGAAGTCAGCCGTGATAGGCTATGTAAATGTTTACGTAGCCTATGGCTGATTTAAAAAACAAACAAACACGCGTACGCAAACATTTATGTAGACTAAGACGGTGAAAATAAGGGGAACGCAAATAGCGTAGATGCTATGCTATTTCGTTCCCCTTATTTTCGCCGTCTTAGTCTACGTAAATGTTTACGTAGACTAAGATGTGCCAAAATAAGGAACACAGATGGCGGCGCCCATGGGCACGCATTTTTGTTTTTGTTTTTTTAATCAGCTGTGATAGGCTACGTAAAACTTTACGTAGCCTATCACGGTGTTTTTTAAAAATCTAGCCATGATAGGCTATGTAAATCTTTACGTAGCCTATCACGTTTTTTTGGTTTTTTTACTGGAAATGGCGGCAGCGGCAGCCACCGCCGAACCGCCGCCAGAGCCGCCGCCGGAGCCACTGCCGCCAGGAAGATCCGCCCCAGGTAAGTCCCGTCCCAGGGGGTGGGGGGGCAGACCATTCCGCCACCGATTTCGGGGGGCCGAATGCACTGGCATTCGGCCTCCCCAAGATCCATGGCGGAATTCTCTGACATCCCTACCTGGGAGGCAGGATGTGCAGCCCCCCAGTGGCCCTCGGTTCTCTAGCCGATGGATGAGGCCAGAGTCTGCAGTCCCAAGAAATCAAAAGGCAGAATGTTCCCAAAAATTGCAGAATGTTTCCAAATTTTCTTCCTTATTTTTGGTGGGTTTCACCTTCTCTCTTACCCACCCCCCCAAAAATGGGGGACAGGTTACCAGCATGGTTGCTTGTGTTGGGAAGTGCACCCCCCCAACCCTTACAAAGGAAGAAGCTGTGCTACAGCTAGGGATGTCTGGCTTGGGGAAATCTGCCCCCCTTGGGGCATGTTGGGTTTCCACTGAGCCCCCAGCACAACCTGCTGTGTGAAACTGTCTCCTTCTCCCTCCCAGACCTTGGGAGGAGAAGGAGACATTTGCACACAGCACCCAGGTCGCTGTGCACATGTCTTTCCTTCTCCCTCCTGGGCCTCCTGGGCCCCAGGAGGGAGAAGGAAAGACTCGCACACCGCAACCAGCAATGGTGGAAGCCGTGGCAAGGATTCCCACCACCACCCGCCATATGCAACGCATCGTGCTTTCCTTCCTGCGTCAGCAAGGAGAGCACGAAGGGTCTGCACATGGCTGTGGTGGAGCCACCACCGGGTGGTGGGTGGCAGTGAGAGCCATAAACCCCATAAGGCATAAACCCCTTATGCTCTCCTTGCCACTGTCAGCACTGGCAAGGAGAACATGAGAGGCATGCGCACAGTGGTGCCAGCGGGGAAGTCCATGAGCTGGCCCAACTTGCACAGGTCAAGTCGGGCCAGCTCGTGGACAAGTGAGCCAGAGTCTGGGGGGCTGAGCCACCATGAGCTCAGCGGACGTGACCCCCTGAAGAGATTCCTCCACCATCCCTAGCTACAACCTCTGCCAACGGGGAGCCCTACCTGTGAGAAATTGGTGGGGAATTCCTCCGCCCACTGGAGAAATTCGGTCAAATTGTCTCCACAGATCCTCTGCCCACAAATAAGATGGAGGGTATCAAGAGGTCATTTGCGCACAGCTCTATTATAGGGATGTCTGTCGCTTGGAAATCCAGCCATTTTCGGGCTTTGATGGACTTCTGTTGCCTGCCTGACTTGCTGCAGACCGAGTCAGGCCAGTTGGGGGAAAATGGAAATAAGTCCAGAGGGTCAAGCCAATTAAAGCTCTTTGAGCTCCACCCTGCAAATGGATTCCTTTGACATCCCTTTTCTAGAATGTGTCAAAAGCACTGAGAAAGGGAACCTTTTTCAGTGCTAAGCAGGGGAAATCACTTCTCTCCAACCAGTTGCTGATGGACTTTTCCCTCTATGGCAGACGGAGGGGTGGAACAAGGGGAAAAACCTGCTGTGTCAAATTGGAATCCCCTTGGACTTATCAGATCCAAGTGCCAGCGTTTCCTCATTCCTGCTTTAGACCTTCGCCCCTCATCAGAAAGGAGAGCCCCCCACCGTGGTCTTCACCCAAACACAGGCCAGCCACACTGCCAGTGAGGAATGTGTCCTCTTCTATATAGGGTATCCCTTTCTAACATTGTCATCTAGCATTTATATTATGCCATGTTCTCTGTTGTCAAAGCAGCCTCCACAGCAGCTGATGACATATACACAACAATAATATCAACAATAAAAGCAAAATGAAAAAGCACTTCTAAAAAATCAATAGAGCTCACATTTAAAAAAAAACACAAATATACTTTTATTACCATTGTGATAGCAACTTTCTGGAGCAAAGGGTTCCACCACTTGATTATACACTGTGAAAAATGGCCGGCCTTTTAAAAAATGTGCTGAAAACAGAGATAAATCACAATCCCTCCTCCCTACCTATTTTCACTGGATTGAGTTTACATGCTCAGCAGGCATTTTTAGAAAGGATTAGATTGTACAGCAAATATAAAGCATTGGATTTGATTTCTGGCAACAGAATCGGAGCTAGCAAGACTGGGAGAGATGTTGGAGGGCTGCAGGCTTTTAGGATTGACTATACTGGGTCAGGGTCAGCCCCTGGCCTGATTCAGCATGCCAGGGGTACAGGACTCAGTGAAGGCTGGTGGCTCCGGTTTCAGTGGGGCTTTGAATCCATTTAGGGTTTCAAGCGGAACCATTCAGAACTCTAAAGGAGCTATCCAAGGTGCTGAGACTATTTAGGGGATAGGATTAAGCACCTTGGATAGCTCCTTTAGAGTTCTGGCTGGTTTTGACTGAAACCCAGAATGGATCCATAGCCCCACTGAAATCAGAGGCACCAGCCTCCATTGGCAGAACTCCTCTCGGCTCAAGGGCCAAATTCCATTTCAGAGAAGCTCTCAGGGGCCACATTGCAGTGGTGGGTGGGGCCAAAGGCAAAAAGGGGTGGGGCCAAATACCAAAAATAGCAGCAGCTTTTTGCTTAAAGTTCCTCCTGCCAGTAAGCCTTAGGAGAGGCATTTCAGCCTTTTAGGATGGGAGATAAAGTTCTCCAATCTATTTACTGGAGAACCGACCTCCCCCCACTTCCTGGAGAAAAAACCTCCCTGCACTTCTGTGCTGCCTCCATGCTCCGTGCTCGCAAGAGGGCAGCCAAAAGGGGGTATTCCGGGGGGCATTCCGCAGCGAGGAGGGTGGAAATGCCTGTACAATATGTCCAATGTGTCGTCCATCAGCCTCCTCCCCCACTCAGCCCTCCCGTGGCCAGACAGACGAAATCGGCTGTCTAGCCAGTAGCCACAAATCCAGGGCAGGAGAAGCATGGAGGGAACGATCCCCTCCATGCTTCTCCTGCCCTGCATTGGATAGACAGTCGCCTCCGAGTTCAGAGGCAGCCCCCTATCTGAATAGGATTGTGCCCTTAATTATTTATTTCTATACCGTCCAATAGCTGAAGCTCTATTGGATCTAAAAGACCCAAAGTTGTCACCTTTCATCATAGGGGAGTTTCTCCAGCCCCCAGATCATTTTGGTTACCCTTTCCTACACCTTCCCAAGCTGTACAGTGTACTTTTTGAGATGACCAACATAGGGAGTCATTCTTGCAGACAAGAAGGGAGAAGAAATCAAAACCAAAGAGAAATAGGAAATGTTTCCCACTGTTTCTCATGTCCAAAAACCACAGAACAAATTGTCGTAGCCATTCTGCCTCTCCCCCCAACTCTACACCCCTCCCACCCACCCTCGCAACCCCCACCACCACCACCACTGATGCCTTTTAGCATCCATGGTTCTCTCCTGAGGGTCAGGGAGGAAAGGGGGAGACTGCTGGCGTCGCAAAGCCGCGTATTGTCTGAAGACGCTGTCAAGAACATCGTAAGGAAAGAGCTGTGTCTGAGGTCATCAGATTAGAGGAGAAACAAGGAAGAAGCAGGGGGGTGGAACAGAAAGGGGCAAGAGAGCTGAGCTGACCTTTGTGAACCCTGCTTGCACTAACTTGATATAACAAATAGTTCTGAAAAACCAAATACTGTTAACCCTTTTTAATTGGGTCATACCCTGCTGCGGATGGCTTGCTGAGTCGGGAATCTTAACCCTTTCTCTTCCCAATGTGTTCCAAATATCTGTAACGGATGATGGATGGGCAGATGGCTAGACTGCACATTCTTGCATCTTCCTCTGGTTATCATCGATGTATTTTTAAATATTCCTTTTCCGCCCTTCCACCTTGTCCCCAGGATGCTCGAGGCAGCTAATGACAGTAAATTAAAGAGAAAGGAGATGAATACAAATAAAATAGTCAATGAATACCGGGCCCTGCACAAGCACATTACCTCCTTGGGTAGCTGTTGGGGCTCTTGTGGCCTGGCGGGTAAGTAGCCGCCTGTGAATTGCCAAAACAGAGAATATGCATCACGTAAAAAGAGAGGGAAAGAGGACATCTATTTGCATATGATTTGCATATCTTTGGCCTGGTGTGCTATGGTCCATGGGGTCACGAAGAGTTGGACACGACTTAATGACTGAACAACAACAACAACAACAATTCCTATAGGTGCAAATTTAGAGATGATGATTCTAATTTAAATAGAAACACACTGCATCTCACCATAGGATGGAAGACTGTGGCCAGGGAACTGTGCACCTTACTCAGTTTGCTGTCCAGGTGCTGAGGAAGGGCAATTTCAAGGCCAAGCTCTCTGTTCTGAATGTAGGGATGGAAAGCCTCACCTCCATCCAGGGATGCCGGTCACTCGCTTAGCGGCTATTGCTGCCCGCACCCACTCATCACATCTCATGAGCCCCTAGACAGCTCAGCAAGTGATCAACGAGCACTGTAGAGCCACCCACTCCTTCCCCGAGCTGCCATTGTTACACAAAATGGCATCTTGGATCTTTCCAGAACACTAATGTTGTGTAGATTGAAGCCGTAAAGGGGCTATCTAGGCAACATTACAGGCCATTTACGCCTGTAATGTTGTGCAGATGGCCCCTTTACAGCCACAATCTATGGAACATACATTTTCCGGAAAGACCCGAGATGCCATTTCGCGTAACAATGGAGGCTCAGGGAAGGAGCGGGCGGCTGACCCCCATTTGCAGTTTGTACGGCACATGGCGAACAGGTCCGGTAAGTGCTGTGCAGTCCATGAACAGGAGTCTGGGCGGCGAAGCAGGGTTGGGGGAGCTGTTGGACTCCACCCCTGTATCAGGCACTCACGACATCCCTATTAACCAGACCTGGGCTTCAAAAAGAGGATGCCTTCAAAACAGACGACAATGCATCAAATACAGGACTGTCCTCTGTAAAAGAGGACACATAGCCACCCTACAATTGATGCCTGCCAAATGTTTGTCTAGTGACAGCTATTTTAATTTTCCCACAATGCCCCAGGGTGACACTGTGTCCAGGGCACTGTAGGGAATTTAAGCAGCAGCTGTACACAGCTGCTGCTGCTTTGCTAGACCCACCAGGTGGACCCAGTGACACAGGAATGGGCCATCAGAGCAGAGGGCATTTTGCCAAGAGCACCCACAAATCTGGATCCAGACCTGGATATCACGTATCTTAAAAGCCAAGGAATGGGGTGGGGGGAGGCATGCAACAGGTGGTCATGCCCAAGGCACATAAGGTGATCTTTACATGGACTCTAAATGCTGTCAAGATGTGGACACCTGGTTCTCCTGGAACAGAGAGTTCCATCCCTGGGCAACACAGCAGTAAAGGCCCTCTCCAACCATATCTCTGCTAGGGCTGGGACCTGGGCAGGGCTGGCCCACCTATGAAGCAGGGTGAGGCACCCACATCAGGCAGCAGACCAGGAAGAGAAGTGAATTGTGCCACTCCACATTGCTCCATGCCCCTGTCAGGAAGTCCCACTGCCTCAGCCTCCACCAGGTGCTCTGAGGAGTCCCACAAGCCGCTCCCCGGCCATGGCATTTGGTGCAGTGAGAGAGCGTCCAGCGGAGCTCATTAAAGCAGCCACCCGCCTTCTCCTACCCTCACTGTGTGCAGCCAGAAGAAATAGCTGCAGAGCTCTCGCAAGAGCTTTCCCAGGTCTCACGAGCCCCACAAGGTCTCACAAGAGCCCATGGGTGCTTCTTCCAGCCATGCAGCTCTCCATAGAGCCTATGTGGTCGTAAAGGTAAGGGGGGGCACAGGAAGGGGGTGAAGTGGGTTATAGTGGAGCAATGTGGCAATGGTGTGTCTTCTCTCTTGCCTCAGGCAGTGAGAGACCTTGCAGCAGGCATGGACCTGGACTCCCCTGATGACCTAAGCAGGTTTGGGAGGAGATGGTTCTTTGTGTATCCCACTTCTAAGCCATGCCAGTTTCAACCAGCCTGAGCAAATGCACATGCACACAACCCAAGAAATAGGACAGGAAATTCACTGACTATCTCCTGTTCTTGCTCCATGGTTATCAAGGATGTCAGCAAAGTTCTCCTGAGCTAGAACTTCCAGGGTTTCTAAAAGCCTAATCCAAGAGAGAGAAGATTTTAAAGCCCACATATCCTTCTCCAGTTTGGAAGGATTAAAAGCTGAGCAGGAGAAGAACTGCCAACTTCCCTGGCTGACAAAGACTTTGGATGGCCTGAGCAAAGCCTGTGTCATCCAGGCATGATAGGAGCTTTGGAAGCCAAGGCCAACGCTGCTTCAGTTTCCCACCCCCACCTGACATCTCTTATAATTGGACCTATGCAATGCAATGGAGCCAAGTAGCTCCACTATATTTCACAGGGTCAATGTTAAGATAGTGTCATGCCCCCTTTGGAGGAATCCTCTTCAGAGGATGAACTGAAGCCCCCTGAGTCAGATGTTCCCAGGGAGCAAGTCACTTCAGGGGGGTCCCAGGGCTGACCAGGGGGTTCCTGAGCCCTCAGGAGAAAGGGCTTCATATTTTCTCCCTCGAAGGGTAGAAAGCTCAGCGTCTGAAGCAGAGGGAGAATGCTGGGCCACCGCCTAGCCCCCAAGAGAAATGGCACCTTCAGATTCATGACAGGAAGGTGGCCAAGCAACCCTCACTTACTGTAGAGGGTTCCTTATGAGAACAGAGCAGTCCTCATGAGGAGGACACAGGCCTCTAATGTGATGCTGCTGAGCCCTAGGTAGGACTCTGGTAGCTCTAGCTATATCAGTTCTCAGTTGTGTAACTCGAGATCTGCCGCAAACTATGTCTTACCTCTGTGTATTATATTTTTAATGTTTTTAATCTTTGTAAACCACCCAAAGAGCTTGGGCTATTGGGCAATATAGAAATGTAAATAACAACAACAACAGCAACAACAACAACCTCAGTTCCTAGTCTCTAGTATCCTGTTTTTCCCTGACCTTGCAGTGTGTTTGAACCTCCGTGCCGCTAACCTCCGGACTCCTGCCTGACTCTGCTTTTTAGATTGCATTTCTACTTGACTGCTGTCCTGTGTTTTGACCTTGGCTGAACCTCAGACCTCTGTTCTGCTTTGACCATTGCCTGTATCTTGACCACTCTTCCCTCTTTGGATTTGTCCCTGTAATTGCATAGTCTTGAGCCTTACCCAGCTGGGGGGGCGGGGAGCTGAGGATTGGGGGGGGCATCTGTGGATGAAGGAAGGCCACCCCTTAAGAAGGACTTCTGCAGGGAGAGGCTTCTCCCCCCCTCCATTCAGTATGACTGCCCCTGTGTGAACTAATGGAGCCATTAACCATGACAACTCCATCAGGTCAGCTGGGCTCCTCCCCTCCAGAAGAGTATCCTCAGGGGCCATTCCAGCTGCTGACTATCAGTTATGTAACTGTATAGCCCTCTGCAGAAATTACACCCTAGAAATTACGTACGTGCAAAGGCTCCATGTGATTGGGGACCTTGCACAACCAGGGTTCCCAACTGCACAGAAGCCTTTACAACCCCACTCACACATTGATCGAATGCACAGGTGTACTTTCTGAAGGGAGTTTATCGGACTTGGTTTCTTGTTAGTTTTTTGTCTTCCTTCCCCATTCCTTTTTCCTTTTGTATCATGGCTATTCCATTGTAAAGCTATGGATACAGATTGCCATTTTGTAAATCTCTGTACAGTATTTAGATGATATTAAGCGAAGGAGGAGGAGGAGGAGGAGGAGGAGGAGGAGGAGGAGGAGGAGGAGGAGGAGGAGAAGAAGAAGAAGAAGAAGAAGAAGAAGAAGAAGAAGAAGAAGAAGAAGAAGAAGAAGCAGCAGCAGCAGCAACACATTTTTGAAGTATGGAATCCTGTAATTCAGGATCCCAGACACTTCATTCCTTTCCATTCATTCCATTCCTCCTCCCCTGTTTTCCATTTCTCCTGAATTAGTCTGCATTCTGCACTCACTGAGCATGCTCAGTCTTCATTTGGATGCTTTCAGGTTTTGCTGCCTCCATTAGTCTTTTTTTTCCCTAAAGACTTTTTGTGCTTCTCCAAACCTTGAGGCTCCTCTCAACCTGCCGATGCCTCCTTCTTGTGTATGGTGGGTGCTATTTTGGCTACATAAGAACTCAGACAACTGTGATTGCCATTAGTACATATGATGATAATCACATGCCAAAGAAGGTTGAGAAAATTTCCACTCATTTATTAGATGCACAAATATTTTCACCTTAGTGAGCAGCCTTTATTCCTACCCAAATATTCCTCCTTGGCCTCGGATATATCCTCTCCCCACATCAGAGTGTGGTGTGTGGTTTGTATCGCTGGCGTGGGAATGTGTTTTAGTAGAAGGACCTGCAAATGGATCTCACTATGGGATGACTGCCAAAACCATCGCTTGATGGGAGGAAGCAGTCACGTCAATTACACCAATTTAAATTGAGGGACCTGCTTTCTGCCACTTCTCACTCCTTTGCTTCAGCCACTTCTCCAAGTCCAGCTGTGCATCAACTACCTGGGGAGGGAGATGACGTCAGAAGTCAGCTTTTCTGTGCTTCTCGACATTGCCCAGGAATGGCAAGGCAGGAAGCCAGAGCCAGAAATCTCCTTGGCCCTCTGTCTGTATATAAATCCTGTTGAAATCCTCAGTATAATTATAAGCACACTGAATCTACACACACACACACACACACACACACACACCCCTTTTCTTGCAGCACACAGAAGAGAAGGAGAGCAGTCTGCAATCTGAGCTGTACATCCCAAGGCAGAGTGCCCTGGCTGGGTGAATGCTATTTAGCCACTGCTCTGGCATCTTCCCAAGGCTGCTTTTGCAAGTTTAATGGGACATCAATTGGTTGTTAAAAACACTAATTGACATTAAATAGGGGGAGTTATCTGATAACAGTACTGGCTCAATGAATGCTTTCTAAAAATGCCCAAATATTCCCCATGCTGAGACCCTTCAAGCGATCTTCATGAGCCAAGATTCAGCTGAGCCATAGATAGTTTTCTAACTCATCATCATCATCCTCATGAAGTGGTATAGTCCCATTTGTGGACATGGTGCTTTCCAGACCGCATTTCAATAGTAGGAGAGATGCCATTGGATGAATATGATGGGATGCAGCAATACAATTGTAGGATTCATTATGATTGGGATGTAGGAAATAAGAGGTTGGGCCCAAACATTTCGTGGAAGAGGTGAGTTAGGAGAAGGGGTGTGAGTGAAAGACAGCATGGGAAGTACTGTGTATGCAATCTTGGAGAAATTTACAGAAATATAAATGTTAATAAGGGAGTAATCCTGAACGACTGAACAACAACAATCCTATGGCCCTTGGGAGAGTGGCCCAAGGACCATAGGATACCCTCAGAGGTCAGAGACAGCACTTGAGCCTCAGAAGGGGGAATCAGAGATCCAACCCCTGTCTCCACCCCCTTGAAGCCAGTGGGGAGAGAATTATGCTGGTTGCCTCTCCAAGACTGGAAACTCAACCTTGGACAGGTGGGGAGGGGTGTTCCAGTGGACAAAGAGGGGAGAAGACTGGAGAGGCCAGGACACCATTTCTTGTGAACCTCCTCCAGCCTCCTTCCGTCCCCTCTGAAGTGCCCCCGCTAGATGGGCTGAAAAGCCCATCTAGCAAATAAGCAAAGAACGGAGGATGGGAAGTCAAAGATCACTTCTGCTGCTCCTCCCACCCTGCCAGCTTCAGCCCAGCAGGGTATCGGAATCTTGAACGCCTCTGAGTTCAGGGAATTCTGAGCAGTGAGGATGCAAGCCATAGGACTGTGTCCCAATAAAATGAATGTATAGGGCTCTTACAAAATACACCCCGCCCCCAGTTTGTCACCCTATTTTCAGGTGGTGAATTTTTGGAGGGTATTTCAGTCAGTTGGGGGACTGGAAGTTTCTCACACCCCCAGGTTCATGGGGGGGGTCACCATTAACAATACCCATGTTTGTGTGTTTGTCTGTCTTCTTTCTTTTTTACTTTTTCTTGCTGCTGCTCTAGCTGATAGAAACAGGAGACCTCCTCTCTCCCTGACTGGCCCATCCTCCATTTTGTTTTCCCCTGAATGTCCTAGATAAGACCATACCATTTGGAAGAAACACAAGGGTGGGGCTTTGGAGAGCTGGCAGGAGACTGTCCTCTATTGGAAGGTGCTTTCTGTTTGATGGATGGTGCAGTCCAATAGTGGTTTCATGTAAAAAAAAAAAAAAAACCAAACAGAGAAGGGGAGAACAGGGGAGTTGAAGTTGCCCATCTACAGTTATCACCTGGATAGCAGACTTCTCAACTATGGTGTGATGTGTTGCATTTCTATTTAAATTATAATGATTCTTTTTAAATTTGTACCTATATGTATAAATTGGCCCATGGAAATGTTATGCAATTTGGTGTCCTCTTTTCTTTCTTTCTTGTGTGTGTGTGTATGTGGAGGGGGGGAATATGTAAGTGGCGATCCTACTCTCCAAGCAAGCCTAGACAGAAGGAAAAGGAGTCTGGGTACTCCGCTACCACCCTTCTCTCCTTCTGATGCCTTGAGTATGGATGTATGAGAAATTCGTTTCAGTACGGTTTTGAACAGGATGTACCCAGTTGGCACCATCCACACTGAACACAGACTCGGGCACAAATCTGCAGTTGAAGTTCATAGATTTCCGAGCTTGCCATGTGATTCGCCAACCGCCCAAAAATGTGTTCGACAGCATGTGTACATTTGAAAAATGTGCTTGAAGAAAATGCATGCTTCTGAAAAATGCACCCAAATACGCTTTAATCAGTGGGAGAGGAATGCATGCGTTTCAAAGATGTGCACAACAGATGTGTACATTTGGGGAAATGTACATGAAAATACAGATAGATACAGACTCGATACGGACTTGAGTTGGAACAAGCTTCAAGATGGAATCTGAAGAACTTCAATGAGCTTAAGTTTTCCTTATTAGCCCATCCTTAGCCTTCATCAACCAACTGGCATTCATTACTTGGGGTGGTCTGAAAACAGGGTCCAATAAAGGCTGAGGTGCAGTACACCCCACCCTGCATATAGGGCTCCGAACCCAGTTCTCTGCAACAGAACTATCTTAAACAGGAGCTACATCCCACGGATGATCACACCATAAATTTAGTTGATTGCTCCTAGGCTGGAGCCAGACTTGGGGGCAGTTTGGGGCAGACTTCTCCAATTCACCCCCTCCCAATCCCCATTCTATCAAGGAATGTCTCCCGAAGCCCAGCACATGAGCAGCCCAGCTTCATTGCTGCCTTTCTTAAATAAATGGTCTCTTTTTTTCCAGTCATCCAGAAGAAGATGATTAGGAAGAAAATCAAAAACAGCCCAATGCTGGATTTCCAGGTCGCTGCCCGCCTCTTCCGCGGTTGACTAGGGGGCAAAAAAACAAGTCCTTAATAACATCGAGTGGCTACAGGAGAGTGTGAGGCTCGCAGCCTCTAATGAGGGGCCATCAGGTGAGGGTTAGTTAAGGCATGTTGTTAGGAGGAGAGAAATAGCTGCTGTAGAAAAAGGGACCGGAGGAAAGGGAGCTGCTTGTTTGCTTTGTCCATATAGTGAAACGCAGGCTGGGGGTGGGGGGTGTTAAGTGTTGATTCTAAGCACTCCATGGCTCTTAAATTAGTTATGTTGTTATTTAGGGAGCATGGATGGGTGGTGGGAAGGGAAAGAGACAGACTCCTTGCATTGCTTTCCATCAGTACCAGGATTTGGTTCATAAGGATCTCTCCCTCCTGCCCCCATCCGATGTGACTTCCGCCCCTCCCTTTCTTTTTAACTAGTAAGTGGGCGCCAGTCTTACAACAGGTCCTTAGAAGCTGTCACTCAAGGGTCATGAAATATTCACAGGGCTTAATCTTCGAAGGGGATCTACAGAGACTCCTGATGGGGGCTGAATGCTCTCCATGAGCTTGCAAAGTGGGGAATATGGGGAAGGGAGGAGACACGTGGTAGAGGAAGAGAAAGTCCGGCGCCTAGATACACCAGGGACTGTCCCTGAGTAATCAGAACCTCAACAGATCTGAAGTATCCCTTCCTGCTCATGGGAGAGTCTTCCTTCTTGTTAATGTTCTACCCGTATAGTCCATAAGCCTCTGTGTGCGTGCAAGTGTGTGTGCGCTCACACACACACCCTTCATCTACCAACTTGCATTAATTTTCATCTGCAGTCATTTGTTTTGTTTTATTATTCTGGGTAGCCTCACTGATTATTCTGGGTAGCCTCACTGAAGGAGAATCTCTTTCCATCCTCTATTCCAGACCCTATTTAAGAACTCAAAATAATAAATCCAGTTCTTCCCCCACTCCCATGAATGCTCATTACTGATCAAGAACACTTGCAATGCAATCCTACTTATATCTTTTCAGAAGTAGGTCTCATTGAGTTCAATGGGACTTACTCCCAGATTAGTGAGCCTAAGATTGCAGGCTTCATGGTGGTGTAAAATAGCATTGGGGATGAGATTATACCCTGTGGCACTGCACGGTCCAGCTACCAGGATGCCAAGAAATAAATAATTACCTTATGGCACTCTCTGAAATCAACTGTGTAGGTCAGAGTGGATCTACTGAACTACAGTGCTTCTGACCCCAAACCCATGGAATCATTCCAGGAGGTTACCATGGTTGATGGTATCAAAAGCCAACGAAAAGTTGAGGAGTCACAGGGTCACACTCCTCCTGTCCCTCTTCTGATAAAGGTCATCCATCAAGTGACTAAGGTTGCTTCTCTCCCAAAGCCAGACTGAAGTGGGGTTTAGAGCAGGGGTGGGCAACGTGCAACCTTGCTGCCCCCAAACTGTTAAAAAATAAATAAATACCAAAATGGCAACTGAAGCAGCCATTTTGAAGTTTTTCTTGTGCTTTTCGTGCTCCATAGCTACTACAGAATGCCAAAAGGGTTGTTTCATTAGCTTGAAACAAGCTAATGTTGACCCTTTGAGGGCTCTGTAACCACTCCAGATGCCATTTTTAAAATATATTTTTTGATGATGATGATGATGATGATAGACTGAAAGAACTGGGCATGTTTAGCCTTGAGAAGAGAAGACTGAGAGGAGATATGATAGCGCTCTTCAAGTACTTGAAAGGTGGTCCCAGAGAGGAAGGCCAGCATCTCTTCTTGATCATCCCAGAGTGCAGGACACGGAAGAATGGGCTCAAGTGACAGGAAGCCAGATTCAGAAAAACTTCCGGACTGTTAGAGCAATACGACAATGGAACCAATTCCCTAGGGAGGTGGTGGGCTCTCCCACACTGGAGGCATTCAAGACGAGGCTGGACAGCCATCTGTCAGGGATGCTCTGACCTGGATTCCTGCATTGAGCAGGGGGTTGGACTCGATGGCCTTGTAGGCCCCTTCCAGCCCTACTATTCTATGATTTTATATGATGATGATGGCACTGTGCAGGGGAGGTATTGGCCATGGGGGGGGGGTGCCTCCAGACGTTGCCCACCCTGGGGTAGAGAATTTGTCTCATCCAAGAGCGTCGGCAGTTACACCACCACAGCCCTTTTACCATCCTCCCTAAAAGATGTGTGTGTGTGGGGGGGGGGGAGGGGTTATTAGCAACCAGACAGCAGTTGTTATAAACCATAGGATCCAGACTGGGGTTCTTTAGGAGTGGTCATACCATCTCCTCCTTCAAGGCGGTAGGTATCTTGATCTGCAGCCATTTTATACAAGCAATATAAGAATTGCACCGTTCCATAAAATGGCTTATTTATTTATCACATTTAGAGCTTGCTTTTCCTCAGTAAAAGCTCTAAGGGGCTAACAACTAAAATAAAACCATATAGTAATGATTTAGAAGTGTTGGACTGGGAGTCAGGAGATCCAGGCTGTAGTCCCGACTTGGCCACAGAAGCTCACTGGGTGACTCTGGGCCAATCACAGGCTCTCAGCCCAACCTACCTCACAGGGTTGTTGTTGTGAGGATAAAATGAAGAGGAGAAGGATTATGTATGTCGCCTTGGGTTCCTTGGGGGGAAAAGGTGGGATATAAATGTAATTGTTTAAAAAAGCAGTAGAAAAATAACGACAATACACCAATGGCAGCAATTTAAAAAAATTCTTTTAAGCAAAGAGTTAAAATGAAAACAATTTCTGAAATTCGACAAACCAAATGCCTTTCTAACTTCTGGAAGGCCATTGAAGAGGGAGCGAGGCACACCTCCATCAATTGGGCCCTCTCCCTGGTCCTAACCAAGTATATTTCTGGGGACTAGGGATGGGGGAGAAATTAATTCAGTTAACATTTTAATGATAACTTACCTAATTTTGCACTTTCAAGCCACTAGGCAGTTGTCCTTTGAAACTGGCACTTTTACAGATTTGGCAATGGAGTTCCCTAATCCAAATATGTGTACACACACACGTATCCTCGAGAAAATAATGTTCAAACATGGATTTTATCAGGAAAACTGCTTGAAAAAAGTGCATATTCGGCAAAAATACATACAGAGCTGCACGTGTTACGAGAAATTTGAATGGAAATGCTTATGAATTTTCATGCAACCTTAATTTTAAACTTCTCAGAGTTCAAGACGAACATAAGATGGGAGAGATTCTCAAAGTTTGAGATGAACTGAATTTAAGATTGGAAAACTGAGGAACTAAGAGAAACTGATAGTTTCACCCTTCCCTAGTTGGGATGAATGCCAGCACCTCCAATGATGATGCAAGGAGGAGGATGATCCAATGCATCCAATGCACTGCTGATGATGATCCAATGATGATGATCCAGTGATGATGATCCAGTGATCCAACTGATGATGATCCAATTGATGACGATCCAATGATGATGATCCAGTGATGACGATCCAATGATCCAATTGATGATGATGATCCAGTGGTGATGATCCAATGATCCAGTAATGATGATCCAATTGATGACGATCCAATGATGATGATCCAGTGATGATGATCCAATGATCCAATTGATGATGATGATCCAGTGGTGATGATCCAATGATCCAGTGATGATGATCCAATTGATGACGATCCAATGATGATGATCCAGTGATGACGATCCAATGATCCAATTGATGATGATGATCCAGTGGTGATGATCCAATGATCCAGTGATGATGATCCAATTGATGACGATCCAATGATGATGATCCAGTGATGACGATCCAATGATCCAATTGATGATGATGATCCAGTGGTGATGATCCAATGATCCAGTGATGATGATCCAATGATCTAATTGATGATGATGATCCAATGATGATTCAATGCATCCAATGATCCAGCACCTCCAATGATGATCTTAGCTGGCATGTTGGCTCATATAGGAGAAGGACAATCTTTCATATATCCCAGTCCTAAACAATTCAGGACTTTAGAAGTTATACACTGCAGTTTCCTGTTACATCTTTGATAAAGTTTGCTATTACAAATATTATACAGCCTGCATAGTGTTTCATACCTGTGATCAGTAGCAAGGGATGCCAAACCAGATGTTCAAATTCAAACGGACAGACCTCCCAAGTTTGATTCCACCCAGTTTTTCATTTTTCCTCCATTAAGTTTATTCCATTCCTGTGAGAGTCTGTAAATTTGTCTTTGAAATCTGCACAAGAATTCACACACATTTTCTTGCGCATTTATCTAAACGTATGCATTTTTGTATGCACTTTTCCAAATGAATGGGCTTATTTTTCTTGTCTTTTTTGCAAGTGATTTTCCTTAATATGATGTGGTTTTGTGCACACCTTTCTCTAATAAATGCAGTTTTGTGAGCACTTTTCTCTATTGCGTGCATTTTTGCATTTGCTTTCCCCTATTATATGCATTTTCTGTGCATTTGTTTTTTTAAAAAAATTGCAAACTGCATCCCAACATTTGTGAATGTGCAAATGTCACCATAGCACTGCATTCTGGTTTCATATGTAGGTTTGGGAATTTGCTAAGTTTGCACTAAAATGTGAAACCAACACATTTCTCACCCATCCCTATGTTCCAAAAAAGTAATTCACCTGTGCCATTTATAATTATTATTTACAGGCTTATAGAACAGGATCATGAGAGACAAGTGGAAAAAGAAACCAAATGCACAGTTACAAGATGGGGGATACATGGCTCAACAACACTACGAGCGAGAAGGATCTTGGAATTGTTGTAGATCACAAGCTGAATATGAGCCAACAGTGTGATGTGGCTACAAAAAAGGCAAATGCTCTTTGGGGCAGCATTAATAGAAGCATAGCTTCCAAATCCCAGGAAGTACTAGTTCCTCTCTACTCAGCACTGGTTAGGCCTCATCTGGAGTACTGTGTCCAGTTCTGGGCACTTCATTTTAAGAAGAATGCAGCTGGAGAGGGTTCAGAGGAGGGCAACAAAGATGATCAGGGGACTGGAAACAAAGGCCTATGAAGAGAGACTGAAAGAACTGGGCATGTTTAGCCTTGAGAAGAGAAGACTGGGGGGGAGATATGATTGCACTGTTCAAGTACTTGAAAGGTTGTCACAGAGAGGAAGGCCAGGATCTCTTCCCGATCATCCCAGAGTGCAGGACATGGAATAATGGGCTCAAGTGACAGGAAGCCAGATTCCGGTTGAACATCAGGAAAAACTTCCTGACTGTTAGAGCAATACGACAATGGAACCCATTCCCTAGGGATGTGGTGGGCTCTTCCACACTGGAGGCATTCAAGATGAGGCTGGACATCCATCTGTCAGGGATGCTGTGACTTGCATTCCTGCAATGAGCAGGGGGTTGGACTCGATGGCCTTGTAGGCCCCTTCCAAACCTACTATTCTATGATTCTATGAAGTGGTGTGGCCGCACAAACTGCATCTTTGCTATATTCCCCTAATTCAGTTGTGTGGAAGAACCTGAAAGGAGAGAAGCCCGACCATGACAGATTTCTCCATGTTTGCCATGGCAGGTCAGGACCCCAACCTTCTATGGAGTGTCAAGGATGGAGTTATGCCTCCAGCACTCTCTTCTCTCTAAGCAAAAGCTCTATGTCTCTGACAAAGGTCACATTTGCCTTTCAATCCATGATAGTCTTCTCAAAGGTCATGCAATGACTCCAGGTGTTGAAGCAGAGACAGAAGAAGGCTTCTTTCCACTTCAGTTATTTGTTCTTCTGGGTTTTTGTTTGGTTGTCTGGTTGTTTTTGGCAGCTTCCTTTCCCTTCAAGATACCCACCTTATTCCCAAAACTAGAACATCACGCCTCTCTTTCTCTCTGTGTGTCTCTCTCTCTGTCTCTCTCTCTGTGTTCGTGTGTGTGTAACTCTGTGTGTGTGTGTAACTATCTCTCTCTCTCTCTTTCAGATGCAAGCACACACACATGCACACACACACACACAGCATATAACTTTGACAGTCATATGTTGACAGGTTCAGTCTGAGAATCTTTATAGATAACCATTCTTTAGCACAGCTTTCCCCAAGCTGATGCTAGGGATGTATGAGAAATTCATTTTAGTTAATTTTTTTAATCAAGATTTATCCTGTTCGCACCTTCCAGATCAAAGCTTTCTGAGTGTGCAATGTGATTTTCAGAACACACCCCACAAAAAAAAATGATCAACAGCATGTGTACATTGTGCATACTTTTGAAAAATCCATACAAATACGCATGAATCAATGGGAGAAGAATGTGAACATTTCAAAGATGCGCACAATTGAAGCATACATTTGGAAAAATACACATGAAAAGAAAAAAACGAAGATTGAAATCTGATGCAGACTCAAGTCAGAACAAGCTTTGAGTGGAATTCACAGGACTTTGGTGAGCTCTCGTTTCTCTGATTCACACATCCCTAACGGTGATCAAGGAGATACTGTGATTTACAGCCTGTGAAGAGGATAGGGAAATGGGTTTTTAGAATGACCAATAACCGCTATTTTATCATTTTTGGAAAAGATGCATTTTTGGAAAAGGTGCATCTTTGAAATGTATGCATTCTTCTCCCATTGATTAAGGCATGCTTGTGTTCATTTTTCAAAAGTACACATTTCTTCATGTGCATTTTTCAAATATATGCATGCTGCTGAACACATTTGTTTGTGGTCTGCAATTCACATTGCAAGCTTGGAAATGTCCAAACTTCGACGGCAGATTGTGTCTGAATCTGTGTTCAGCCCAGAAGTTGTGAACTAAGTAAATCCTGATCAAAAACGATCCAAAACAAGTTTCTCATACATCCCTAGTCATCTTTGCTTGGAAGATACCCTTTCAGGAATACAAAACCAAAACGAAATCACAAAGGGGACCTTGCTGTCTATGTCACCTTGTGCAGATGCCATTGAAAATGACACTTGGCTTTTGTTGATCTTCTGCAATAACCTCAATCCCACTCCAGGATCTGAGTCCCAGGAAGAAACATGCATCCAAAGTCTTGGGGTGACATGAGGTCACATTTGGCTCTAAAAGGGGGACACTCTTTCTTCTCTATCCTTAACACTTAGCAGATCTTCCAAATAAACAGACCCTCTGTTGGAGGGGCAGTCAGGTGTTCAAGATCTGAGCTGGGGACTCTCAGACTCCCTGAAATGTCCTGCAGGCATCTGAGGCCAAAGAAAAACAGGCACATGTTGACCCTTCTTTCCCTTCCTTTTCCCCGGCTGCCACCCTTGACCCTGCCAGGACTGTGGATGCTTGGCTAATTTAGATACATTGGCGTTGATTGCTCTTACCAGCTTCCTGCCAGTGGTTAGCAGGAGTCAAACATGTGGCAATTTTGAGAAGGTCAGAAAGACTATTAGACTCCAACAGTTTCAGAGGAAATTGGACGCAGCCCACCTTGGTGCCCCTATGTTATGTTTTGTTTCCCTCTTTCGTGTGCCGAGCTGCTTTTCTTGTTGCTGTTGCTCACTGCAACATTTCTGAACATCTTCAAAAAAATGGTACAAATTGGAATGGATTTAGAGGATGGCAGCCAAGATGGCCAGCAATATGGACAAGAAGTCTTATGAGGAGAGGTTGAAGGAACTGGCTAGGTTTAGTATGGAGAGGACGGAGGGGGGACATGAATGCACTCTTCAAATGACGGCACATCTCTCCCGAAATGAACCTACCCATACATTACATTCAGCATCTAAGGTCCTCCTTCGAGTGCATCCTCCAAGGGAAGCTCAGAAGGCAGCCTCGAGGGAGAGGGCCTTCTCAGTGGTTGGCCCCCATCTGTGGAACAAGCTCCCTGATGAGGTCCACCTGGTGCCAACATTATTATCTTTTAGGTGTCAGGTTAAGACCTCTCTCTTTTCTCAGGCACTTGGCAGCACATTATGAGTTTTAATGGGGCCTGGATGTGTCTTTAGTTATGACTGATAGCTCAATGTTGGTTTTAGTTATCTGTTGTTTGTATATATTGTCTGTGTGCTTTTATGTGCTTTTTAAAAAATGGCTTTTAATATTTTCTATTGTATTTAATGTTTTAACTTCTGTAAACTGCCCAGAGAGCTTCAGCTATAGCCTATGGGGCAGTATAGAAATGCGATAGATGATAGATAGATAGATAGATAGATAGATAGATGATAGATAGATAGATAGATAGATAGATAGATAGATAGATAGATAGAGATACCTGTAGGCCTGAAGCTCAGTGATAGATCATTTGCTTTGTTTGCAGAAGGTCTCAGGTTCAACCCTCAGCATGCCCAGGTAGGGCTAGAAAGAAATCCTGCCTGAAACCCTAGAGAGCAGCTGCCAGTCAGTGTCAACAATACTGGGCTAGATGGACCAATGGTATGACACAGTATAAGGGAGCAATCCTATAGCCACTAGTCAGTGGCTAGACAGCCATAGCATATGTGGTTTTCCAGGAACCAACCTCAGAGCCCGCACTTCAAGGTCGGTTCCCAGAGAACCGACCTTCCTCCCCTTCCATGCTGCCTCGCAGGCAGTGTGGAACAGCCCCGTGCTCCGTGCTCTGAAGAGGAGCGCAGAGCGGCGAAAACGGGGCTTTCTGGGGGGCGTTCTGGGGCAGGGAAGGCAGAAATGCAGGTACGACACATCTTATGTGCTGTCTGGCAGCCTCCTCTCCTGCTCTGCCTTCCCGTGGCTACACAGCTGACATTGGCTGTCTAGCCGCAAATGCAGGGCAGGAGAAGCGCGGAGGGAACAATCCCCTCCATGCTTCTCCTGCCCTGCATTGGATAGGCAGTCGCCTCCAAGTTTGGAGGCAGCTGCCTATCCCCATAGGATTGCACCCTAAGAAGATTTCCTATGTTCCTAGAAGAGAGGAAAGACTTGTTCTCTGCTGCCCCTGAGGGCAGGACTATACGTAATAGGATTATGTTATATGAGGGTAGATTTTGGTTGAACATTAGGATAAACATCTTGGCAGTAAGAACAGTTAGGCAATGGAACCAGTTCTCCAGTGTTGAGGTGGGTTCTCCGACACTGGATGTCTTCAGGCAGAGGCTGGGTAGCCATCTGTTGGGGATGCTCTAGCCCTTGGATTTCCTGCATCAAGCAGGGGTTGGACTAGATGGCCTACAGCCCTCTCCAACTCTATGATGCAATGTTTCTGATGATAGGGGCAATTGGGAGTTGTCATCCAACAATGTCTGGGGAATATCAAAGGTGGGGAAAGGCTGTCTTAAGTAGAGGTCTTTCTAAGATCTGAGACTGAGCCAAGCTGCAGCCATTTATTTTAGGGGAAAAGATGACTAATGGCAGATATGTTAGAAGATTACACCTTCTGGATGGGATGGAGAGTGGAAGAAGGAATGAGGGAACCACCCTTGTTCTGTCCCTTTATTGTTCCAGAAGATCAATCTGTGCTGTATTCCACTCTTCCTGAGTTCTGGCTTAACTAGGGAAAAAAATCCAAAATTAATTCTGGAATCAGAGCAATTTGCCACAGATTTTGGTTACACCAGTTCACTGCCTTCTTCCCCCCACCCCACCCCCTTTACATTACTGACACACACATAAAAAAGCAAAGGAAGCTGCACTGAACCTTAAGAAAAAAATCCAAAATCCACAGCTGGACAATAGCTTTATTAGGACAATGTCACAAAATAGTGAGCAAGCTTTTGACTCCTCCAAGACTCTGGATGCCATGCAAAAAAAATTGAGGGGGGGGGAGAGAGGGGGGAGAGAGAGAGAGAGAGAATAAACATTGACTTGATGTTGTTGGCATAAAGTCTGAATCTCAGTCTCAAGATAGAGATTGTAGATTTAGGCTGCAATCCTGTGCACACATATCTGGAAGTAAGCCCCAGTGAACAAAGTGGGGCTTACTTCTGAGTAGACATGGGTAGAATTGCACTGGTAATTGCATGAGGGGACAATCCTTTGCATGCAAGATAAAGATTTTTTTCCACAGAAAAAAGTCCTACAACTCCCAGCAAGCCCCAGCAGTTCCAGGACTTTTTCTGTCTAAACATGCATAAGGTTGCACCCTTCATTTCTGTTAGGTGGTGTAGGTCAAAGCTTATAGTATAATTCTGGGACAAAAAGAAATAGCTGATCTCCCCACATTTTGGGAAACATAAAGTCCAGAAGTTGCCCAGATCTGCCTCCAGCCTTAAGCAGAACACAACGGTTCCTTCCTAGGCACAGAGCAGACATGCATGCATATGCATGGACAAAACACTACAAAATAAATGCATAAATAACCAGCCAGTGCTTATCAGGTTTCCTTGAAACTTTTCCAGTGAAGGGGTGGGGAGAGAGTGGAGAAGGAAAATAAGGTTTTTTGGTGGCAAAACGCTGTGGATACTCAAAAGTGCCCCATTTAAATTGCTTTCATGCTAAATGTGGCCCTTTTGAGTCTCCATAGTGGTGTACCAATTGTTTTGCTGCTGCTGGTAGTATGGCGGCGGGAATGTGGCCTCCCACAGTGGAGGCGGGTGGCTCTGATTTTGGTGGGGCTGTAATTCCATTCTGGGTTTCAGTCAGAACCAACCAGAACTCCAAAGGAGCTATCCAAGGTGCTGAATCCCATCCCAAAATTAATTTCGGCACTTTGGAGGTCATGATTTTCAGACATTTTAAATGTAAACCAGTTGCTGGGGAACATGGGTGGGAGGGTTCTGTTGCACTCATGTCCTACTTGTGGGTTTCAGAATGCTGGATTAGATGGACCTTGGTCTGATCCAGCTAGGGATGTCAGAGAATTCCTCCATGGATCTTGGTGAGGCCAAATGCCAGTGCATTCAGCCTCCCGAAATCTGTGGCGGAACGAAGCCCCCTCACCCTTCCACCCCGCGAAAGGCGCACAAAACACGACACCTACCTGCTGCCATTCACGCTGACTTGCAAATGGTGGCTAAATCTGCAGCCACCATTCGCTTTATCACTATAGCCATGATAGGCTACGTAAATACTTACATAGCCTATCACGGCTAATGTAGGGATGCAATTTGCGTCCCTGCGGAAGCCATGATAGGCTGCGTAAGTATTTATGTAGCCTACCACAGCAAAAAAAAAAGGGAACGCAAATGGTGGCAGCTATGGTGGCTGCCATTTGCGTTCCCTTTTTTTTTTTTTTTGCCATGATAGGCTATGTAAATATTTACGTAGCCTATCATGGCAAAATACAGGGATGCAAATGGTGGCGGCTACGGCAACCGCCATTTGCATCCCTGCAGGCTGCCCAGCGGCCGGATGTCTGGCTGTGGGCAGCCCCGGCCAGTGGCTCTGTGGAATCTCCACGGAGCAAAGCCGGCCAGAGAGAATTTCTGGGGGAGGGACGGAGCACCTCCCCCCACCATGAATGTCACCCCTTGAAAAGGTAAGTGACTTTTGTACATCCCTAGATCCAGCACAGCTCTTCTTTTGTTCTTACGTAAAGAAAACCAAGCCATCATTGAATTCCATGCAAAATATTGACAGACTACTCCCAATTTCTGGATCTTGTCCCATCAACCCTCTCAACTGAAAGACGTCATACATCCTGCACGCGCCACTCCAAAAAAATGTCTGTGGTGCTATTAAAGAGTAGCATGTGATGGAGCCATAACAAGGAAGCTGTTGTTGATGGTGGGTTTCATTCACCCCACCCTCCCTTCATCATCCCATGTCCCTGATTATTATTGTCAGTATCCAGTCGTCCAGACCTCCCGTGGGAATGCCAGGAGTTTGTCGGGATGCAGACGGCTCTGATGTGGCAGCAAAGCAGACTCTAAGCGGTGGTGTAATTTAATAAAGAGACACTTAAAGCAGTTTACGGTGGAGTCAGTCCACTTCAGATGGCCTTCTCCGCTAATTTAACACGGGCCGCAGCCCCCGAGCTGGCGTCTCCTGGCTCATTAGGGACAGGGGGGCACTTCTGGCTTTGCTTCGATGCTCGAGAGACTTTATTATCCAGGGCAGCCAATTTCAATCATTCCCTTCAAGGAGGTGTGGGGGGGGGGAGAAAGAGCTTGCTACTGTCCTCCCCTGTTGTTCTTTTGACTAATTTCCTCTTTTTTTGTTTTGGTTGGGGAGGGGAGCATGACAAAAGGAGAAGATAATTGCTTTTTGCCTCCAACTCACAAGAGTGCCCTTCAGCCATTAGGAGCAAATTTGTTCTCTCTCTGTAGAGGTTGCTCCCTGATCCCAGCTCCAACCTTGAGGCAGCTGAGAAGCAACGGAAGAACATTGTGTAAAGTTTCTGATCCATTTTCCACCTCCCCTGTAGGACCGGCATTCTCTGTGATGATGAAGAACACAGGATCCCCTGGACCCCTGGACTGATTGTGGGTTGCAGCAAACCTGTGCCTACATAAGCAATAGGGAGATGTTTTCCTCTCCCTGTTTCCGTAATGATAGATCCCATGAAGCTGGTTAGTGGGAGATGCAGGACAGATCAAAGGAAGGACTTCTTCACACAGCACATAGTTAAACTATGGAACTCACCGCCATGAGATGTAGTGATGACCACTAATTTGGATGGCTTTAAAAGGGAGTTAAGCACATTCCTGGAGGAGAAGGCTGTCAATGGCTACTAGTGATGATACCTATATATTACCTTCAGTACCAGAAGTAGCATGCCTCTATATGCCAGTTCCTGGGGAATACATGTGGAAGGGCCCTATTGCACTCATGTCCTACTTCTGGATTTCCCATAGGCAGCTAATTGGTCAGAGCAGAATGCTGGACTAGATGAACCCTTCATCAGATCCAGCATGTCTCTTCTTATGTTCTTAGTTTTCACCAGTCCAACATGGGAGCAAGAGGACAGGAAATCAAGGTTCATATTGTACAGGAGTGGTATGACACAGCACATTATGGGCACATATAGTCTATAGAGCAATAGGAACCTGGGAAGCTGCCTTATACTGAGTCAGATGATTGGTCCATCTAGCCCAGTGTTGTCAACACTGACTAACAGTGGCTGTCCATGGTTTCAGACAAGAGTGTTCTCCATGCCTATCTGGAGAGGCTGGAGATTGAACCTGGAACATTCTGCATGCAAAGCAGGTGCTCTACCATTGAGCAACAGAGCCTCCCTGTCAGGGGGGACACTGAGCCCACAGAATCCCAGAGTAGTTCTGATTCTGAGGAAGAGCAATCGCCCCTGGGAGAGGAGCGCGCTCCTCTATCCCAGGGCCCACAGCTAACGGAGATTCCTCCCACCGGCATTCCTAGCTTAGATAGCAGTCCAGGGAGTGACCGAGCATGGGAAGCAGACTTGGTGGACGCGCGACGCCGACGCAGAGAGCGGGGCCAAATGGAGGTCGCAGAAAGGAGGCGTAGTGCCCGGTTGGCGCGCAAACAACGGCTGCGCCCAGAGGATCCAAGGGAAAAGGGGAGGGACTCTCCCTAGTCCTTAAGTTCAGGGGTCTGCCAGTAATTCCCTTTCAAACGGGGACCAACTGTTTCAACTCAGGGCATAGGTACTGTGCTGCTCAGATCTAGTTGCTACCGGTAGAGTTGTTAAGTTGTAAAAGAAGAATAAAGCTTTGAAAGGAATCCCTTTGTCTGTGTCTGGACTTGGCTACTGGATTAGACTGAGAGAGGCCTCCAAGGAGCCCTTGACACTCCCCTTAATGTGAACAATGAATATGGAGCGTAGGAAGCCTTCTTATACCAAGTCAGACTATTTGCCCATCTAACTCAGTGTTGTCTACACAGGCTGGCAACAGCTTTGCGGGGTTTTAGATAGGGATGTACGAAAGTCACTTACCTTTTCGAAGGGTAACATTCGCGGTGGGGGGGGAGGTGCTCCGTCCCTCCCCCCGAAATTCTCTCCAGCCAGTTCCGCTCCGCGGAGTTTCCACAGAGCCGCCGGCCGGGGCCACCCGCAGCCAGACATCCGACCGCTGGGCAGCCTGCAGGGACGCAAATGGCCGCCATTTGCATCCCTGTATTTTGCCGTGATAGGCTACATAAATATTTACATAGCCTATCACGGCAAAAAAAAAAAACAGCAGACGCAAATGGTGGCGGCTACGGTGGCCACCATTTGCGTTCCCTCTTTTTTTTGCCGTTTTGCCGCTAAAACAGCAAAAAAAAAGGGAACGCAAATGGCGGCCACCATAGCCGCCGCCATTTGCATTCCCTTAGTTAAGCCGTGATAGGCTACATAAATACTTACGTAGCCTATCACGGCGTTCACAGGGATACAAATGGCATCTCTGCGTTAGCCATGATAGGCTACGTAATTATTTACGTAGCCTATCACGGCTTAATGAAGAAGCGAATGGCTGCTGCAGACACAGATGCCATTCGCAAGTCAGCGCAGATGGCAGCAGGTAAGTGCTCCGTTTCGTGCACCTTTCGTGGGGGGGGCTTCGTTCCGCCATGGATTTCAGGGGGCCGAATGCACTGGCATTCCGCCTTACTGAGATCCGTGGCAGAATTCTCTGATATCCTAGTTTTAGATAGGAACATTTCCCCACCATACCTGGAGATGCAATGGATTGAACCATCAAATTTCTGCATAAAAATCATGTACTCTATCACTGAACTATGGTTCTTCCTTAATGTGGTATCATCCCTTTTGATTTCTTGGTCTGGCCCTTTAGTATGTCTACTTATCTAGCAAGGTGCTGTCTGCTTTTCTGCTCTAGACTATACAGAAAAATCAAGGGTCAGTTGCACAGGCTCGATGATGATGTCACACACATGCTCCAAATGGCTACAGGTGACCTAGAAATAGAGATAGGTGAGCAAGCAATGTTTGAGATCTCTCAGATTCTCCAAACATTGTCTCACCACATGTCTTGCTTCAGATTCCTGTTCTCATTTGCAATCACTGCTTGCTTTGCATGAATGGGAAACTTGCACAAATTGAGCAATGATTAAATGGGAGATTTGCACGAATCTCCCTCCCCAAATCTGTGCAAATCTCCCCAAATTTGCACAAAATTCCTCCATAGGCTAAAGTGAGATGATTCAGTCTACTGAGGAAATCTGCACAATTTAGGAAATTTGCACAAATTGAACTGGGAATCAGGATTGAGATGAACACAAGCACATGTTCAACAATTTGCTGATATTTTCGGCGGACGTGTGCTCTCATTCACACTCGTGTTTGAACTTTCAAACAGGGCATTCTCACATATTTTGCAAGCAAACACAAAATTCCCATACATCCCTACCTAGAAGCTGTTGAGCATCCCGAAGTGGGCCAACTGAACAAGAACGATGCTGCCCAGAGCTGTTCAAAAGAGCAGCAAAGCCAGGAGATTGAGAGGGGAGAAGGAGAGAAAGTCAGAGAAGTGAAGAGGAGATGGGAGCTAGCAGATAGAGCTGAGGCAGACTAGACTGAGAGAGGATGTGATAGGGGTAGGAAAAGCAATGTCAGGCACCTGCCAAGGCCCATTCAGTGGCACATAACTCAGCAACAATAGGACCCCCTGAAATAAACATCTACTTCCAGGCCTAACAATGTGAATCAGGAAGTTATTCCTGCATTGAGCAGGGGGGTGGACTCGATGGTCTTGTAGGCCCGTTCCAACCCTACTATTTTATAATTCTATTATTCTAAGTTAGCAAGTGGATAGCACTGCTGAGCAGACTCCAGTGAAAACCTTCTGTTCTATCTCTGCACAAAGGTGTTGTCAGGATATATCAGCCTTCCTGAATATGGTGCCCTCCAGATGTTTTGGACTAAAAAACCCATCATTCTGTCCTGGACCAAAACCCCAAACCCTTGTCCTCAGGGGATCCTGTCCCCTTTTCCTCAAAGGAGACTCCAGGGTTAATAGTTCAGGAAGAGGATATGGCATAATGAAGCTTCCATCTTCCCAGGACCTAGTTTCCCAGAAACCCAGGGGTTGGCTCCCTTACATCTAAAGGAGGACTCCAGCCATGATGACACCCACATGCCAGTGCCTCTCCCACACGGTTGCAGTTTGAGGCTGCTAAAACACATCAGGCCCCTAAATGCTACCAAACTCTTATTTAAGGCTTGATCTGCTCTTTGTTGGAGCAACATATATACAATCCTGTCAGCCCAGCAGCCCCTCTTGGAGCTTTCTGTAGTGCTGATCTCTTCTTGTCTTGCTTCTTTGAGAAGCTGACCCCTACTAAAGCTCTGAGTCAAAGCAGAACCTTGCAACCTAGGCTACAGTGCAGAGCATCTATAGGGCCTGAAATGGTAAACATTCCCAGCCAGGATGGGCAATGGTTGGGATGTCAAGAGTTATAGTCCAAAACCTGAAGAAGACACCAGGTTGAGGAAGGCAACGATATATCTGTTCTGTTACTGCTCCCCCATTTGGTGAGCTATAAGAATTGCAGTTTCTGCAGTACAATACGAATTGTAGCCTCTTCTGGCACCGAAGGACTGTCAGGTTCAGGCATGATTCCTCCTACGAAACCTGGTCATTGTTCCCTGCTGGATAGGAAGGGTGATCAAAGTCTTCCTGTTTGGTTTAAGACCTTGTCTGAGCAGCAAAGTGTTCCTGGCTCTAGTGTGTTTCTTGGCTCTGACTCCTGGCTCATCTATGATAGTTGCCCAGACTTGGTACTGCTTGAAGAGGCACCCATGGGCAGCAGTGAAGAGGAGAAGCAGTTGCTACAAGGCTAGCCCTTTGTATGGGTGTGGGAAACCCACAAAGTCTGGAAGCCAGCCTTGTATGCTTGGGAGTACCTTGCTTTTCCTTGGACAACCACCCACTCTTCTAGTTATGTTGGGGAGCAACAATAAGAGAAGACTGTTTCCTTCATATCCTGCTTCTGGGTTTCTCATGGGCATCTGGTTGGTCATTGTGGGAAACAAGATGCTGGACTACATGAACCCTTGATCTTTTCCAGCAGAGCTCTTGTGTTAATGTCAACCAGAACCAGCCAAGAAGGGCCAGTGATAGGTGGACCCTCCTCCATCCCTCAATTCTAAGAATGGGAGAGAAGATTCACAAGTACCCAGCAGCAGAAGCCAGGCTGGGGCTTTTAGGAATGTATGAGGATGTTGTTAATGTTTGCAAATCATGTGAACGTGCCATGATCACAACCCTGAACATGCATGTGAGCAGGAGAGCATGTGCTCTGAAAATGCTAGTATATTTCTGAACTCATGTTCATGCTTGGAAAAAAAATGTGCATTTATTTTTTATACTTTACTCTATGAGGGAAAAGTGCGCATTTTGGGTGCGCTCCCTTGAAAATGGACATTTTTCCCATTTGAAATGCATATGTTTCCCATGTCACCAAAACAAGAAAAGTGTGCAGATGAACATGAGAAATGAGACAAGGCAAGCTTCAAACTGGTTTTCAGAGAATGTGGGTGACCATGAAAATTGCTCATTGACCCATTCCTACAGTCTTTGTTTCCCAAAGCTATCTCCTTTTACAAATCCTCCAGAGGTTCTTTATTGGCTTATTCAGTTTACATTAGGACCTGCATGCAATGGTTCTACAGGATCTCACTCAGGGCTGAGGGAACTTGTTCAACAGCTATGCTGCTTGCGATGGGTAGGCTAGCGGCCTGCTCTGATAAGCAAAGTCTGTTGCCTTCTTCTTCCACCAAGAAAGAAGATGCTGCTCCTTTAAAGAGACTTGAAGGGAGTATGGAATTATGAGTAACTCAGTTTGAAGCCTTTGGTAATGGCTTTCAGGAAGAGATAAACCATTAATCATGCACAATTACTGTGACCTTGCATGAACTAATGTGTTGTTGTTTTTCTGAACACATAAGATTGCCGACTCAAGTGACCTTAACAAACCTGGCATGACTGGCTCAGAGCAGGGCTTACTATGTTCTAAGCCTTAGCCCCACAACTGGTTTTGCCCCCTCAGTAACAAGATTCAGCCCTAAAACATGTGAAACAGTAATAGAAAAATTCCAAACACCACAGTCATGCAATATCTTTCTTAGGATCAACCAAAGTGTCACAATATAGTGAGCAATCATTTTGAGTTATCCAGAACATTGCATGAGCATCTTCAGAACTAGGTAGTTTTGAGAATTTTGTTTTGATCATAAACATGCAAGCATGCCCTGTCCGAAGGCTCAAACACAACCGCAGCATGTGTCTGCTGAAAATATTCATAAATTGTCAAACACGTGCTCATGCTCATCTCATTCCCAATTCCCAGTTCGATATGTGCAAATTTCCTAATTTGTGCAAATTTCCTCAGCAGACCAAATCAGCCCCACTTCAATCTATGGGGGAAGTTTATGCCTATTAGGAAATTTGCACAAATTTCAGGAGATTTGTGCAAATCTCCCATTCAATAGCTGCTTGATTTGTGCAAGTTTCCCATTTGCACTAAACGAGCAGTCGTCATCACAAATGGGAGTTGGACATGAAAAGAGTGGCAAAATGATGTTTGGAGAATCCTAGAGATCTCAAACACTGCTCGTTCACCCATCCCTATTCAGAACACATTTTCCTCACCACTGAGTAATCATACACAGACTATCTTACCCATCTGAGGTCAGGGAAAGGACTTCCAGGTCAGAGGGCATGACTTCCTGCTAAGTTGTTGTTGTTGTTGTTTTATTTTCTTGTAAATGACCTTGAATAAATATGGACCTGGATACTCCCATCTTAGAAATAAAGGCCTGGCTTAGCACTAAGACAACACTCAATGGCATAAGAAGATAAGAACATAAGAAGAGCCCTGCTGGATCAGACCAAGGGACCATCTAGTCCAGCATTCTGTTCACACAGTGGCCAACCAGCTGTCGACCAGGAACCCATGAGCAGGACATGAGTGCAACAGAAACTCACACCCATGTTCCCCAGTAACTGGTGTACCTAAACTCACTGCCTCGGTTACTGGATAAGTCTATGGACACATGAATCTTGTACACAAAATAGAACCATGTAAGTCTATGTGTCCATAGACTTATACGCAAGATTCACAGCTCTATTTTGCATATAAGTCTATGGGCACATCCTGCCGATCATCATTTTTTTAAGCAACATGGCCATCGGCGTGGAGGCGAATGGGTCCAGGACAGGTAAGTGACCCTCAAGCCAGGCAGCTCTGCAGAAACCTCGTGGAGCGGAGCCGCTCCAGATGATTCTGGGGGGCGAGGAACGGATCGCCTCCCCGCCCCCAGGTGGATTCCCCACCGGAACGATGGTGGGGAATCCATACATCTCTAGCCCGGTCATTGTCTGAAGGCACATAAAGCAGCCACCTTGCTGAAGCTAAGCAGGTTTGGGTCTGGTCAGTGCTTGGAGGGGAGACCACCTGGGAACTACATGTAGCCTCCTTGAGTTCAACAATGGAAGAAAGGTGGGATATACTGTAAGTGTAATAAATAAATAAATAAATAAGCAAGCAAGCAAGCAAGCAAGCAATATTACAGGCGTAAATGACCTACACAATATTACAGGTGTAAATGGTGGCTCGGTGAGCGGGGGGGGGATGCGTGAGCAGGTCTGTAGGCATGCAGTTGGGGGCAGGGGCTCAGCAGGCACCTGGAGAACCTGGACAGGGGGCACCCATCCATCCCTAGTTCCATCTAATTTCTGTGTATCAGTCTGGATTTTTTTTAAAAAAAAAATGCACAAATGTCCATGTCTGTTTTTGTATGCATTTTTCCCAATATGCACATTTTAATGCATTTTTATATGCAACTTTCTCTTATATACAAGTATTTATATGCAATTTTTGAGCCACAAACTATATCACAACATTTGGAGAAATGTACAGTCCAGAAGATAACTGTGTTCCCATCCACAGATTACTCCCGGAAGGGCAAGTTAGGTCACTTCATTTAAAAATGTGGACCAAAAGAAATTCTCCCCCGTCCTCAGGCAGGAGTCACATTAACCAGCAAAGCACATTCACTGCAGCCCTCTCTTCATTAGTGTACACTGAAACCATTTAGCCAATGCATAGGAAATGTCTCCTGAACCAGGAGGGTTGGCAGTTTCCTGTAGAAACATACAGAAATGTTCACATGCTATGCTGAGAGGTTACCTGGTGTTCCAGCTAGAAACTCAAGAGCCTGGAATCCTAATACACAATCAAGTGATTCATACCCGCATGCACACGCACACACGCGCGCACACGCGCACATGCGCGCACACAAGTCTATATGAGAATGTCAATTGTGCAAGATGAGTTTCATAACAAAGGTAAGCACAACAGAGGGAGGGATACATTGCTCTCCCAGACACGCAAATCTGCTTGATTTTTCATGGCTCTTGCAGTAAGCACGTTATCTGGCAGTTGATAGAGGAGATGCCACAAGGGCATCTTCCATGCTTTAGTTCTAAATGGAGATGTACGCAGGTTCAGGTCTGCATGTAAACAGCCCAGATGTGAAACCTTTTCTCCTATGTGCAGAAGTGTGAGGTCTGACTGTGCTGAAGGAAAGTCACACTGCTCTGGATTGGGGAAAACCTTTATGGCTTCGGAGAGCTGGCTAGGGATGGATGGACTCACCTCTGTCTGCACCTGTAAGTCCTATAAAGTTGCTTAAATGGGGGCTGTACAGGGGCTACTTAAGCAACATTACAGGCATAAATGGACCATTTATTCCTGTAAAGTTGTGTAAATGGGCCCTTTATGGCCACCATTTATGTAACTACATTTACGGGAAAACCCGAGCCCGAAAAACATTTCACAAAATGGCAGTTCGCTGAGGGGCCAGGCAGCTGCCAGGCACTTGAGGACCACACAATGGCTCAGCAAGAGGGGTCTGGTAAACATGGTGCCTTAGTGAATGGGGTCTGGAAGACCGAGGGGGGGAGGAGTCCACTGGACTCCAACCTCCTCTTGGACTCCTGCAACATCCCTAGAGTTGGTTTTGAGACCCTATTCACATGTGGCATGGTGAGCAGGAACACCAATCTGACTGGTAAAAGGTCAATTCTTATATCACAATATTAGCTTTTTGCTGGTGTCATCTATTAAATTAATCACTGGATTCTGATGTAGTAGACCTAGGATTCAAAATGAATCTCTATTTGGTTGGGAACTCACTGGGTGGCTCTGGGCAACTCCAGGACTCACCCTCAGATCCCCAACACCATGAATGACTAGTTACTACAAAGGCTGCTGTGATGGTGGAAATAAAAATTATAAAGCACTCTGGACACTTCTAAAAGTACATTCATACGGGATGTTTATTAAACGAATGAAGCCTCCAACTGCATGTCCAGAATCAACTAGTCATGCCTTTGTCCTATGTTTGTTCTAAGCCTTTGTCACCCACAAAGCCATGCCAAAAAGCTTTTCTGATGCAATCCACATTTTTTTTTAAAAAGGGGGGTACAAAAAAATCATATAATAGAGAAAACTGATGTGTAAGTAGAACAGAATGAATAGGATGTTGGAAAAATGAGACACTGAATGGAATCCAACTTGACAGATTCATCCACCCACTGCTCACCACTGGGTCACAATCTGACCTAAGGTGGGTTGCAACTAGGGATGGCAGAGAATTCTACCACGGATCTCAGTGAGGCCAAATGCCAGTGCATTTGACCCCCCGAAATCCGTGGTGGAACGAAGTCCCCCCGCCCCACCACCCTGCAAAAGGTGCGTGAAACGGAGCACCTACCTGGTCCCGTTCGCGTTGCTTTGCGAATGGCAGCCACGTCTGCGGCCACCATTCACTTCACGATTTTTCCCATGATAGGTTATATAAATACGTAGCCTATCACGGCTAACGCAGGGACGCCATTTCCGTCCCTGCGGAGGCCATGATAGGCTACGTAAATATTTATGTAGCCTATCACAGGAAAAAAAGGGAACGCAAATGGCGGCCACCATAGCCACCGCCATTTGCATCACTGTTTTTCACCGTGATAGGCTACGTAAATATTATCACGGCGAAAAAAAGTGATGCAAATGGCGGTGGCTACAGCGGTCGCCATTTGCGTCCCTGCGCAGCCAAGCAGCTGCCGGAGTCGCCCAGCAAGGATTTCCAGGGGAGGGACGGAGCGCCTCCCCCCATCCGCAGATGTCATGAAATGAAACAGGTGAGTCATTTCGTACATCCCTAGTTGCAACAGCGGCATTATCTCCATACAAATGGATGGTGAAGAAGATTAAAAAGTTTGTCCTAACGGTGGATCCCAGAAGTGAAAAGATGGAACACTCTGGCTCTGCACCAACTGTCACAACTTCTCAAATTGGGAACCTGACAAACTCGACTCTCTGTTGATACTAGAAATTGAGTCTGGATCCATCTTCAAAGCACGTGCTCTACCACTGAGCTGTTCTTATGTACGTGCACACATGTCTGCTCTGTTCCACATCTGTCATGCCTAAAACGCATAGACATATCTCACCACCGTGTATATTTGAAAGCAAATCAATGGCAGCATCCAGTAGTGGAAAACAGTGTTGGCGACAAACCTGGGCCCCTTCCCCTCCAACCCACCCCTGGAACATTCACTCCAGCACCACATCAGAGCTTGATCTAAACCCAAAGGAGCAAGATGTCATGTTTTCGTGTTAGATTCTTTCCCCCTTCCTTGAGGGCAGTTCCTTTCATTAAAATCCTGATAAATTGAGGAAGCCAGCATGCTGATGTAAACATATACCTCAAATGTGCCTTAGAGGAGACCTATGGGAGCTGGAGCTTCACTCCCAGAGGCCTTGAGAGAATAACAGCCTCTGGAGACATAAACCAGGAAGGAGTGCAGACACTTTGGATGACTTGATGGGGATTCGACATGATCTTGATAAGCCAGAGAAGTGGGCTGAAAATGGCATGAGGAAAGCCAATGCAAGCAAATGTAACATGACACATAGGACAGGAAAAGCAACAACAACACTCAGTTGCATGACTACAAGATGGGCACACACTGGCCAGGCAGGCAACAGCAATGCTGAGAAGAACCTAGGGTGGAGAAACAGTGAGACGTTTACTCGAGAAAGGGGTGGGAATCATGTGCTAGCCTCCCCTACTCCCAATTCAATTACCAGAAATCAAAATTCTACATTGTTCTGATTTTCCTGATCATACTTCAGTAACAGATGATTCCTCAATCATCCCTGTTTGCCATAGGATGGATAGTGGACTGACACAGGTCAAAGTCATCAATAGTGATTAAGTGGATTTGGTCCGGGTCTAGATGTATCAGATTTGGGGCAAATCTCTCCCCCAGCTCCCCAGTCCCATTATGGGGTCTGTATGAAGGCTGCAGATTCTGAAATAGGCCCTAAAAGACCTCAATCCTGAAACTAGGGTGGTCATGTGTCCCTTTTACAGAGGACAGTCCTCTATTTGAAGGACATCCAGACCTTTGTTTTGAAGGCCAGGGCTGGCCCTACCATTAGGCAGAATGAAGCAGTTGCCTCAGGTGGCAGATGACATGAGTCTTGGTACCTCAGCAAGGTATTGGCAGAAAGACTTGTGTGCCATGCAGCATTCTGTGTACTTCCTAAGTTAGCCTGCTGCATTCAGGTGCAGCAGGAGATGCTGTCCCATCACAAATGTTGAAGGAAGATTCAACTGTCAGTCCAGTTGGCTTTTGTACATGGAATGGGAGGGGGCACCATTTTGTCTTTTGCATCAGGCAGCTAAATGTCTTAGTCCAGCCCTGTTAAAGGCATCCTTTATTTGAAGAGCTGTCCCATCAAAGTCTGGTTTAAAGAATCATAGAATCATAGAATAGGAGGGTTGGAAGGGGCTTATAAGACCATCAAGTCCAACCCCCTGCTCAGTGCAGGAATCTAAGTTAAAGCATCCCTGACAGATGGCTGTCCAGCCTCATCTTGAATGCCTCCAGTGGGGGAAAGCCCACCACCTCCCTAGGGAATTGGTTCCATTGTCATATTGCTCTAACAGTCAGGAAGTTTTCTGATGTTCAGCTGGAATCTGGCTTCCTGGAACTTGAGCCCATTATTCCGTGTCCTGCATTCTGGGATGATCGAGAGGAGATCCTGGCCTTCCTTTCTGTGACAACCGTTCAAGTACTTGAAAAGCATTATCCTATCTCCCCTCAGTCTTCTCTTCTCAAGGCTAAACATGCCCAATTCTTTCCATCTCTCCTCATAGGGCTTTGTTTCCAGTCCCCTGATCATCTTCGTTGCCCTCCTCTGAACCCTCTTCATCTTGTCTGCATCCTTCTTAAAGTGCGGTGCCCAGAAGATAAAGAACACTCATAACAAGGAGCTGCACCTTGAAACTGTCCATCAACAGCCACTTGAACAGCAGACTGAGCAAGGCACACACGTCACCTGGGCACAGTTTTCTACATTATGGTGAGACGTACTCTGTTACTGCTTGAATTACAATAACCATTCCTAAATTTGCATCTATAGATATAAATTAGCATATGCAAGTTTTATGCAAATTGGTATCCTCTTTTTTGGTGATATATTTCTTTTTTGCGTTTGTGATTCCTAAGTGGCCACTCTACCTGGAGCAATCCCAGTGACTTCATCAGGGGCATAGAGCTCGCTTTGTGCATGTCCCATAGGGTGGCCCTGTGTGCTACTTCACAGAGCAAGCAAACACTTCTGTTTGAAAAGGCATCAGAGGACAGTGCTCTATTTGAACATGTCCTCTGTTTGAAGTACTCCCCAGTCCAAGTCCACATGAAATATAGAGATCATAAGAAGGAAGACCAGGGGGCCTTAACATGCCCATCAGCACTTAGCATCTGTACTTAGTGCAGACGAAGCTGCAAGGGAGGCTGGTAGCTCCGATTTCAATGGGGCTATGAATCCATTCTGGGTTTTAGTCAGAACCAGCCAGTGCTCCATTAGAGTTCTGGCTGGTTCTGACTACAAACCAGAATGGATTCACAGCCCCACCAGAATCAGAGCCACCAGCTTCTACTGCTAAGCCATCTTCCTATGGTGAGATGGATTGTATTTTTATTTACATTATAATAATTATTTCTAAATTTACTTCTATATCTATAAATTAGCATATGCAGATTTTATGTGAATCAGAGTTCTTTTTTGTCCTCTTTTTGGAGATAAGTGGCTACTTCTACAATCCAACATTGGGTTGGGTTTGGGTTGTTGTTGTTCAGTCGTTCAGTCGTGTCCGACTCTTCGTGACCCCATGGACCATACCACGCCAGGCCTTCCTGTCCTGTGCTCTCTCCTGGAGCGTGCCCAAGTCCATATTCATTGCATCGGTGATGCTATCTAACCATCTCATCCTCTGCCGTCCCCTTTCTCCTATTGCTTGCAATCTCTCCCAGCATCAGGCTCTTTTCCAAGGACTTTTCTCTTCGCATTAGATGGCCAAAATATTTGAGCTTCAGCTTCAGTATCTGTCCTTCCAATGAGCAGTCAGGGTTGATTTCCTTTAGGATGGACTGATCTGACCTCCTTGCAGTCCAGGGGACTCGTAAGAGTCTTCTCCAGCATCACAGTTCGAAAGCATCGCTTCTTCATAGGGATGGCAGAGAATTCCGCCATGGATCTCAGGGAGGCCGAATGCCAGTGCATTCAGCCCCCCAAAATCTGCAGCGGAATGGCCTACCAACCCCCCGCCACCCCCCCCCACGGATCCCCCCGTGATGAGACTTACCTGGGGCAGATCTTCCAGGTGGCGGCAGCTCTGGCGGCGGCTGCGGCGGCAGCAGCTGTGGTGGCTGGTCTTCCAACTAGCTGCCGCCACCGCCATTTGCAGTTGTTGTTTTTTACACAGACGTGATGGGCTACGTAAGTTTTTATGTAGCCTAAAACGTCTGGGTAAAAAAAAAAAAGGCGTACGCAAATGGCAGCGGCTACAGCCAGCCGCCGCCATTTGCGTACGCTTTTTTTTTTTTTTTTTACCCAGACGTTTTAGGCTACGTAAAAACTTACGTAGCCTAAAACGACTGGGTAAAAAAAAAAAGGCATACGCAAATGGCAGCGGCTATGGCTGCCGCCATTTGCGTTCCTTATTTTGGGCCATCTTACTCTACGTAAATAATGACGTAGACTAAGACGGCGAAAATAAGGGGAACACAAATAGCGCCTGCTACGCTATTTGCGTTCCCCTTATTTTTGCCGTCATGGTCTACATAAATATTTACGTAGATTAAGATGGCCAAAAAGAAGGAACGCAAATGGCGGCAGCCATAGCCGCTGCCATTTGCGTATGCCTTTTTTTTTTTACCCAGCCATTTTAGGCTACGTAAGTTTTTACGTAGCCTAAAACGTCTGGGTAAAAAAAAAAAAAAAGCGTACGCAAATGGCGGCGGCTGGCTGTAGCCGCCACCATTTGCGTACGCCTTTTTTTTTTTTTTTTACCCAGACGTTTTAGGCTACATAAAAACTTACGTAGCCTATCACGTCTGTGTAAAAAACAACAACAACTGCAAATGGCGGTGGCGGCAGCTAGTCGGAAGACCAGCCGCCACAGCTGCTGCCGCCGCAGCCACCGCCAGAGCTGCCACCACCATCACGTATTGTGATGTGCACCATCACGTATTGTGGTCCCAAGCCAAGCCATGCCTTGCCTTGCCTTCCTCTGTTGTTTCCTCTGTGTCAAATGTTATATTGTAAGCTTCTTAGGGCATGGATCTGTCATCTTGTACCATGGACACTGATGGCACTAACAAACAAAAACAAATAATAGGATGTGGTAATACCTGCTAGAATAGATAGGGATGAATTAACGTCAGTTTCAGTTTCAGTTTCGCTTTCTCCTACATCTTTAAAATCACAAGTTCCTTCTCTCTACAATATGAAGAACTTTGAGAATTTTGGTAAATTCTTATTGAAAATGACCTGAAATGAAATTCTCAGTCATCTGCAACAGCCCAGTTAAATAGGTACAGCTGTTCCCAGCATGGAGAAAACAGTGATGTGGCTGCCTGCCATATAGCTGTTGAAGATAATTTTGTGCCAAAAATTTCAATTCTTCCATTTTGGGCATTTCATGTGGGGGGGGGCTGAAAACTCGGGTGAAAGAGGCTGGGAGAGGTGAGAGTTTGGAACAACTATCTCCTTGGGGAAGAGGACAAGATTTCTGCTTACCTTTCTAAGTGCAGGCAGTGGTTGAGGAGTCTTCTTTCTATTTTTCTTTTTGTTTTTTCCCTTTAAAAACACCCCCTGCACTTTGAGCAGCCCAGGACTCTATAGAAAAGCTTCTCCAGCCTGGCAGCTCTTTCTGAACTCCCATGAGACCACGTAACCTATAGGCATTCACCTATAGGCATTCAGGAAACACACCCAGGCTTGAGAAGTTTCTGTGCAAAGCAAGAGTAAACGGGCTTTTAGAGCTTTAGAAAAGCTCTGTTCTTCCTATACATAGGGCAAGCAAGATAAGAGTTTTTCTAAAGTGCCAAAAGTCCCATTTGTTCTTGTTTGCCTGGGATTCTTTGCAAAGAAGCCTGAGACTCTTTGCAAAGAAGCTTCTGCAAGGTGCGAGTTCTTCCTGAATGCTTATTGGAGATGGCGTGGTCATGTTGTCTCTTAGGACTTCAATAAATGCGGCTTGTCTAGAGAAGCATGTCTGTAAAGCATCTCATCCTGGGGTCATTTTTCAATTCACACACACACACACACACACACACACAGAAAGAAGATCCTTCAACCATCTCCCAAATTTTAGAAGGTATGTAGAAACCCAGTCCCCCTGCCCAAGGCAAAAATTATTCAAAATTCTCCCCCTCCCTGTGAAAGAGGCAGAGAAAACAATGCCCCTTCCATGGGGAGAGAAAAAAATCCCAAAAGGGGGTGGGGCAGGATTCAGCACAGCACAAGTTAAAGATGAGGAGCCTGTCAGAAAAAAAGAGAGATGTCAACCCACAACTGAGCACTAACAAGATGGGAGGGATTTAAAAACAGACTTTTAAGATCAAAGCATCCAATGCCCTAGGCCTGGATGGACAAATCTGCCAGTTTCACCTTCTCTCACCTTTGATTTTTTTTTTTTTAATCTCAAGTTCTTTTTTTTTCCCCTGAATATTGAGAACTTTGCAAATGTTGGTAAAATCTTATCAAAATTGAACTGAAACAAAATTCTCACCCAGCCATAAGCATAGACAGTTAAGAGTTAATATAAATGAAGACACAGAAGAAGTATATGCTCATCAGTATCCTGGAGATTTGTATGAGTTCATATAGGGATTAAGAAGGTACAGATTTTGTAAAATCCATTTTTGGCAGATTGTCAGTTGCCTTTCATTCCAGTGTCCACTCATTGGCGGAACTGGATTTTTTCCAATTTCCCGAATTTGCATTTGCACAAATTCGTACTTGCAAAAACTTGCAAATTCCCCCCAAATGTGCATTTTCATGCTTTAACCTAGGGCGGAGAATATGCATTTCATTTGGTGTTTTTTTAAAAAAATGTATTTTTCTACAACTAAATTTGCGTAAAATTCCAAAAAGTTAAAAACAAAAACAAAAGTCCACAAGTCCACGGAATCTGTGCGACTCAGGAAAAGCTGGTCTGCTGAGCTCAGATTCATAGAAATCCAAACTTATTTGATACCATTGCAGATTTCTCCAATATCCATAGTAGGGACGTTGGAGAAATCTGAAATGCATTCAGATGACTTAGGATTTGTAAGAATTTGACTGATAGGCCAGATCTACACTAGTGCTTTTTATTGGTATTGAAGAGCACTGATAACTGTTGGGGGGGCACATTACACATTCCATATACTGGTTTTCTAGCATTATTTCCCACTTTATATTCCCTATTATCCCAAACTGCAACATATGTCATTGTGTGTGCTATGAGGGATAAATGTAGGAATGGGTGGAACGTTTACCTGCCGTTCCGGGGGGGGGGTTCCGCAGGGGGGTAGGCGATCCATTCCTCCCCCCAGAATCCTCTTCGGCCAGCTCCACTCCACAGCGATTCCGCAGAGCCGCCGGCCAGCTCCAAAGTGCCAGTGATATGGCCACCATCTGCAGCCATAAAGGCCTTAGTTTAAGGTAAATGCAGCCATTTACGGCTGTATTTACCTTAAACTAAGGCCTTTACGGCCGCAAATGGCATCCTGGATGCCATTTGCAACCTCAGTCAATCCGCCCAGCCAGCAATACGGCAATGGTGGCCGTATCGCTGGTGCTATGGAGCCGGCCGACAGGGAGGATCCAGCCGGCAAGGATTCCTTCTGGAGGTGCAGGTAGGAGATCCGATCCTCCGCGGACTTTGGGGGGCCAGATTCAATAGAATCCGGCCTCATTGGGGCCCGTGGAGGATTTCTCCAGCATCCCTAGATAAATGCATAGGAGCAGGAGGGATATAGTGTCACTATGATGGGATCGTATCAATATGAAGTGAGGTGTGGATCTGCCATTAGATTTCACAGTATGCCAGCATCTTCAGGGCCATATGAATTTGACAGACTTGCAGACTTTTTTCTTTTTTTTTTACTTTTAGGTTTTGACTTTTTAAGGAGTTTATATTCTTTTATTATTATTATGTTATCATATTTTATGCTTTTAGGTCTTGACAACTACACAAAGAGTGTCGGCTATTGGGTTGTACAGAAATGTAACAAACGAACAACTTCCTACTGTATTTCCCATTGTTTATTTTTTTAAATTGCTCTTCTATTGCTTGATATCGTTACTCTCAAAAACTGCATCAGGTACCAACCTCAGCCTAACGTCTATGTTCCCTTTGGCATTTTTGCCAGTCTGTGTCTTTATATGGGTGATTGTGTGCCTTCCCAAAACTCTCTCTCTCTCACTCACTCACTCTTTCTCTCTCTCTGTGTGTGTGTGTGTGTGTGTGTTTTAAAGTGCCTTAGACAGTTAATTCTTTACAGGTTCCACTCTTTATTTTGGCCCCCATTAAAGCAGACAGTTTGGCGCCCTAGTACAGTGCAGGATCACAAGCTTTGATAACCTGGCCATTTGATTTATGGCTACCAAGGCCAACGTGATCACCTAATGAGAGGAACATGGAGTGTCAATCTGTTTATTAAATACTCCAAACCAGCTGTAGCCACAGCCAAGGTAATCATATTTCTCTTTCATTTTGCTGGTGTCTTGCTCTCCCCACCCCAACCCCCATCACTCAGCATGGCCCCCTCTTTTCATCTAAAAAAAAAAAAAGAGAGGGATATAGGATGGGTCAATGGCAGAGCCTGTAGGGGGCACACAAAATGTTTGTGATATCCTACTGATTTCTTAGGTGTTTAGAAGTTAATAATAGTCAGCACCTCATGATTCTTTCATAGATGTCAAACAAGGACATGAAAAAAGGGAGGGAGCCTGGTGGGGGAAGTGAGAAAAAAAAATCCCTTTCCAAAATAAGTCCCTTTCCCCTTTTGCTTGGATGAAAAGCCTAGCAGGGCTGAAGTAAATTGGCAACTGAGGATGGATTTGAAGGGGAGATTAATTTTGAGCAAGGCTGAAAATGCTGTTCAGCTGGTTTAGGTGAGTTAGATTCTCCATTTATCTTCATTCATTTTCCTCCACCACAAAAACATTAAAATCCACCCCAATCATATCACTTTAGCCATATGAATGTCCTCCTTTTAACTCCCCATGACAGGTTTAATTTTAAACCCTTTGAGGTTTGCAAGGCTTTCACTAGCTAGCTTCTCTAAATCATTTCCAATAGCCTAAGAAGCCTGTTTGATCAGGAAGGACCAAGCAACACAAAAATCAGAGGAGTCGATGATGCTGTGAAACAGCTGATCCTGACTGAACAGGACATGAGATGTAATTTCTGAAGATAGAGGACTGCGCTGTGATCTTACTCAAGATGCATAGAGATGTTTTAGTAAGCTGTCCATCATGGTGATGCTTGCTTTATTAGTTGGTCAATCAATGCAGTGCAGAAAAGGGGCATCATCCAACTGTGTCATTCCATTAGCGCAAATGACGTTGCGCTAGCAGAAACTAGCTCCTGAACTATGCACAAGAGAAGGATCCGGCTAGAGCTACTTTTGCACAAGCGTGGTTGCACAAGTTGTTGTGCATAACTCTTGTTCAACATGTTGTGTAACATGTTGTTCATCCAGTCACGCAACTGCTTTGCTCCTGTAATGCACCCATTTGCGCATTCCGCTTGTGTAACTGGTTGTGTAACAGCTTGCAACCGTTGTTGTGAAAAGCTTTGTAGGACCGGTTGTGCAGCTGGTTGTGCAAGTATCATGGGCAACAGCTTGGGCAACAGAAAGACTCAGCAGAGCTCCACGAGCAGTATTTGGGTTTATGGAATGACACCACTGCGTACTGCCTGATGCATTAAAAGGCTTTCCATTTAACGTTGACAGTGGCCTTGGACCAGCTCAGATGATTTGTCCATCCAACCCAGTATTATCTATTCTGAATGTCAGTGGCTGTACAGGACCTCAGGCAGAGAAAGTTCTTTCCATCACCTCCTTCTTGATCCTTCTTACTGAAGATGCCAGGAATTCAACCTGGCATCTTTGTCATGCAAAGCCTATGTTCTACCACTGAACTGTGGCCCTTCCATTAAACAGACATACAGAGGAAACTGCCTTGTACCACGTCAGAATATTTGACCATCTATCCCAGAATTAACTAGTATGATTGTCATCTGTTCTTCAGGGTCTTGTACAGAAGTCTTTCCCATGACTTACTATCCAATTATTCTTGCTGGAGATCCCAGGGATTGAACCTGGAACCTTCTGCATGGACAGCAGATACTCTACCACCAAGCTATGGACCTCAAGGTGGGGTGGTGGTGGCGTGGTGGTGGCACCAGGCACCTGAGGGCTACATGCCACCTGTGGGCTGTGGGATGCCCATGTCTGTTGCAGACAATACTGAGGTAGGTAAACCAATGGTGTGACTCAGTATAAGGTAGCTTCCTATGTTTCCCTCCTCAGACAGTATAAGGTAGCTTCCTATGTTTCCTTCCGCAGACATATAACTCAACTCATATCATAGCTGGCAGTTGACTCTGCTCTGTGTCTACCCTCCTCTGGCTCTTGCTCCAGCGCTCCATTCAACTCCAGGCTCGTTCATGCTTGAAGACCGTTCAGGAGGACCTGTCGCTTGTGCAAAATGCGGTGGCCAGATTGATAAGAGGGACAAAAAGGCATTTGGGGTGGGTTAGGGTATTTTAGAAAATGTTTTTATTGTAGAATTTTATTGTTTGAAACTGTTTTATTGTATGCTGTACATCGCCCAGAGTGGCTGGGTGACCAGCCAGATGGGCGATTAATAAATTTAATAAATAATAATAATAAAAAGATCTGAGCAGATAACACCAATTTTGGCCTGATTGCACTGGCTGGCTGCATGCTTCCAAGCCCGATTCAAGGTGCTGGTTTGATCTATGAAGACTTACATGGCAATACCTGACTGAGTGCCTCTCCTGGCATGAACCTACCCATACACTACGCTCATTGTCTAAGGCCATCCTCCAGGCGCCTCCTCCAAGGGAGGATCAGAGAGTAGCAACAAGGGAGAGGGCCTTCTCAGTGGCAACCCCCAATTAGGTATGTGAGAACCCACCCCTGTCTTGGTTTTCCAGGCACCCCCCCAGCCCCCGCGCCCTCTTGCTGGTCCCCGGACCATGCTCAAGCCCCTCCCGTGCTCGGCAAGCAACCCACACTCACCCCGGTGGCCTCATCAAGCTCAGCCGTCACCAAGTTTTGAAAAATAAAATACACAAATAAATACGTGCTTTTGCAATCAACGTTTTATTTTTCAAAAAATGGCGACCACTGAGCTTGATGAGGCCACTGGAGTGAGTGTGGGCCATTTGCCAAGTGCAGGCGGGGGGGAGCGTGGGTAGGGGCTTGGTGAGCAGGGCTCGGGGGTGAGGGTAGAGGGGGTTCTGCCAGATTCCCGAATGGAATCAGGTGCCATCCCTACCCCCAATTATGGAATAAACTCCCCAGCGCGGCCTACCTGGTGCCACATGGATCATGGTTATCTTTTCAGTGCCAGGTTAAGACCTTCTTCTCCTCCCAGGCATTTGGCAGCCTAGGATAGCTTTTTAATCAGGCCCTGAGACATCGTTTGGATATGTGTGTACATATGTATGGCTGCTGTTTGTTGATATGTTTTTATGTGAATGTTTTTATGTTATGCACAATACTGTATATTTTAAGCTTTTTAGGGAGTAATCCTATGGCTGCTAGTCAGATGGCCATAGGATATGTCGGTTTCTGGGAAACAACCTCGGATCCCGCACCCCGCGAGAACCACCCTCTCCCCCACCCCACACTGCCTCGCAAACAGCTCAGAATGGCCCTGCACGCTGCACTCAAAAAAGGAGTGCGGAGCGGCGAAAACGGGGCACTCCAGGGGGCATTCCGGGGCAGGGACGGCAGAAATGCCTCTACAACATATCCAACATGTCGTTGGGCAGCCGCTTCCCCTTCTCCACCTTCCCACAGCTAGACAGCCAAAATCAGCTGTCTCGCCACAAATGCAGGGCTGCTGAAGCTCAGAGAGGACGAAACCCTCCGTGCTTCTCCTGCCCTGCATTGGATAGGCGGTCGCCTCTGAGTTCGGAGGTGTCTGCCTATCCTGGTAGGATTGCTCCTTCCATCTTTGTAAACCTCGGAGAGAGCCTTGGCTGTTGGGCAGTATAGAAATGTAATAAATGAAATGAAAATGCTTGGGCTCACACTTCCATGCCCAAGGCCTCAGCTGCCTACGACCCTCACTGCTAATGCTGTGCACTGCACAGTTACGATGGTTAAATAGAGCCTCCAGGTCCTGAGCTGGGATGACTCTGAGGACTATTTGCAAGAGGACAACAGTAGGAGAAGGTTATGACCTTCATGTCCTACTCATAAGCTTTCTGGAAGCACGTAGTAGGGCACGGTGGGAAAAAGGATATTGGGCTAGATAAGCATCAGGTCTGATCCAGCCGGGTTCTTTTTACGTTCTTGGGTCCACTGGGTAAAAACCAACATAAGTCCTACTTAGAGTAGGCCCATGCCTAACTTAAGTCCCATTCATTTCAATGGGTCTACTCTAAGTAGGACTTGTGTTGGATTTCATCCTTTGCCACAACAGCTTGCATACACTTGTTTATTTATTACATTTATATCCCACCTTTTTTCCTCCTTAGGGAGCCCAAGGCAGCGTACATAATCCTCCTCCTCTCCACTTTATCCTCACAACAACAACCCTGTGAGGTAGGTTGGGCTGGGAGTCTGTGACTGGCCCAAAATCACCCAGTGAGCTTCCATGGCCCTGATCCAACACTCTAACCACTATACCACACTTGCTGTGAAGGCCCAAGGATTACTGCTTGGCCTTGAGTAGGTCATTCTCTCTCTTTCACAGGATTCTTGTGAGGATAGAAGACGATAAAAGCTACCGTGTGACCTGTTCTGAGCTCCAGGCTAAGCTGAGAAAATAAAACGGAATTAAACAAACAGGGGGGTGGGGGGAAGAAATCTGAACATATTCTTCCAGTTTCTCGACTTCAAGCATGAGTTTTATATCTGTGTAAGAACAGATCTGTTTTACATATTATTTCTCAGCCCAAGGGAAAAACACACACACACACATTTTATATTGATAGTCAAGAAAATGCAGTCAGTATTTTGAGATCTCCTCTAAGCTACTCTGGCCAAACAAGGCAGCAAGGCTGCAAGATTCCCCCACATACACACTTGATAGGCAGCAAGATTCCCCCACATACACACTTCATGCTCTGATTTCTCTCCCTGGAGCTTTTTAAATTTAGCTTGGTTCTGAGTCCCAGTCAATATTGATTAAGCAGCCCCACAAGGAAGACAGGTCTGCCTCACATAGCATTTCTTCCATTGGCATTCCTATTCCTATTCCTCCGCCGCCGCCGCCGCCTCCTCCTCCAGATATGTGGGTTCCCTTAATCCAGATGTGTGAGCTCAGCTGGTTGCTGCCACCATCACCAAAAGTAAGTTATATCTGTGAGGCAAGCTGGGTGTATAAACAAAAATGTGCAGAATGGAAATTACATCCTCAACGCTCCATTCACCCTAACACACACACACACACACTTATTATACACACTCCATTTGGCTTCATCCTTTTTCTTCTCTTTTTTCCAAAATTGTTAGTGGCTTGGAGTAATATTTGGCTTCTTTCTTTCTTCTTTTTTTTTTCTTTGTTTTTCTTTTTAAGGAAATTAAAATTGTCAGGGACAGGAAGTAACATCGTCTGCTGGAGCTTCTCAGGCAGGTAGTAGATGGAAAATGATGGAAATTGCTCATTGCCTTCATTGTGTGTAGGGGGCAGTGGGAGGTACCCCAGTATTTTGAGGGGAAATGTTTCAGGGCTCAACGGAGATATTCCATCAGGGAGATGTGTTGCAGCAGGCAGGTGAACTGGGAATGGAGGGAACAGGAGAAGACAACGTGCCAAAGGGACCTGGGAGAAAAGGAATGTAAGAACATCAGAAGAGCCCTGCTGGATCAGACCAAGGGTCCATCTAGTCCAGCATTCTGTTCACACAGTGGCCGACCAGCTGCCCTCAGGAAACCCACAAGTAGGACATGAGTGCAATAGCACCCTCCCACCCATGTTGCCCAGCAACTGGTATACAAAACCATACTGTCTCTGATACTGAAGGCAGCATAAAGCCATCAGGACTAGTAGCCATTGATAGCCTTATCCTCCATGAATTTTTCTAATTCCCTTTTAAAGCCATCCACATTTTGGTCAGCAAATTCCATAATTTAATTATATGATATGTACTTCCTTTTACCTAAATCTCCCACCAATCAGCTTCATGGGATGATCCCATGAGTATTATGAGAGAGGGAGAAAAATGTCTCCCTATCCACTTTCTTAACACCATAATACACCTCTGTCATGTCTCTCATCACTCATCATTTTCCCAAGCTGAACATTCCCAGACACTGTAAGGTTTCCTGAGAAAGACATTGCCCCTAGAACTCTGTCGGCTGTCAGAGAACTCTGTTTGGGGGGAGTGGAGTTCAATGGGTTTTCCTAGTCTCAGCCCTACGGATTTCATTTTGATTCCCACTGCAGTGAGTTGGGCCAGTTCACAGATTTTCCAGGAATTTTGTGCTGGGGGGGGTATTCTGCAATTTGTGCAAGTTTCCGAGTGATTTACAGGTGAATTTGCGCAAATTATGAAATCATAGCCAAATTTGTGTAATTTGCACAAATTTGGCCAAGATTTGCACAACTTGCTCAGGAATTTGTGCAAATTGCAGAACCCTCAAAAAACATATGCGCAAAAAGGTTCCTGGAATTTCGGGAATAGCCTGCAGCTCAGCTCACAGATGCAAACCCAGCTGTACACACCAAGGAACTCTGTCGAACCAAAAATGAACTGGATTTCCCAACAAAAAACATCCCTAGTTGCTCTAGCCCCTTGATCATTTTGCTTGCCCCTTTCTGCACCTTGTCCAGCTCAACAACATATCACAGGAGGATCTGGGACTGGCTTCAGAGGAGGTTGAGAGGAGGGCAATGAAGATGATCAGGGGTCTGGGGAAAAAAGCCCTATGAGAAGAGACTGAAAGAACTGGGCACATTTAGCCTTGAGAAGAGAAGACTGAAGGGAGATACAATAGTGCTGTTCAAGTACTTGAGAGGTTGTCAAGAGAGGAAGGCCAGGATCTCTTCTTGATCATCCCAGAGTGCAGGACACAGAATCATGGGCTCAAGTGACAGGAAGCCAGATTCCTGCTGAATGTCAGGAAAAACTCCTGACTGTTAGAGCAATATGACAATGGAACCTCTTCCCTAGGGAGGTGATGGGCTCTCCCACACTGGAGGCATTCAAGATGAGGCTGGACAGCCATCTGTCAGGGATGTTCTGGCTTGGATTCCTGCATTGAGCAGGGGGTTGGACTTGATGGCCTTGTAGGCCCCTTCCAACCCCACTATTCTATGATTCTATGAATCTGAGTGGCAATGGAGTGGCTAGATTACTTCCCTCTTCTTCAAGAATCATTTTGCCAATATGATTGGCAATTCAATTGGCATGTGCTGCTTGAGACATACATCACCCTAAAGGGATGAGATGCCTTTACTGGCATTAAAGAGAGCTATGTAAGGAATCCTCTCCAGCCAGCAGCTACCTCAACTCTCTGGAGTCCTGGAAGTGACAGAAGAAGAACGGCGTTGCTGGCCTGTCTTTCAACTGGACATTTGCAGCTTTTTAAAGTTATGCCAGATCATAATGGATCAAAGAACCAGCAAGAAGTAACCCGTTACTCTTCCTTCAGTCTACAGTCCTTCGGGGCTTAGGTGTAACCAGCGGCAAGGAGGACGCAGAGCTGATTCATCCCCATGTTTGTGCCTGCTAAAAAGCAGCCTTGGGCAAAGGGTAGCCTGATTCTCACTGCTGCTACTGCGGCTGGCTCTGTTCGGTTCCAAGCAAGACTTTGTGACCAATTCATGTCACGATGGACCCTCGAGCAGCAACATGTCCAGTTCCCTGTTCTCTCATGTTCAATCCTCCCTGGTTATAGACATTCAGCAGACCTGTGAAAAGGTAACTGGTGCACCCACACCGAGACACTGAGCACTCAAGCTGCAGTTGTTTTCCGGGCCAAATTCAAGGTGTTGGTTTTGACCTTTAAAACCTTATACGGTTCTGTCCCAGCCTATCTCAAGGAGCACTTCTAGAGACACCAGACAGGCCGCTCAACAAGATCAGCCTCAGATGGCCTTCTTTCTGTCCCATCAGCCGGGACAGCTAGGCTGGTGAGGACGAGGGAGAGGGCCTTCTCTGTGGTGGCCCCCACTCTGTGGAACTCCCTCCCTAGGGACCTCTGCCATGCCCCCTCTTTAATGAGCTTCTGCCACGCATTAAAAACGTGGTTGTTCAGGCAGGCATTTGGGATGGCTTAGGGTATTTTTAGAAATATGATGTTTTAATGTAGAATTCAATTGTTTTAGAACTGTTTGTATTGCTGTACATCGCCCAGAGTGGCCAGGTGACCAGCCAGATGGATGATTAAGAAATTTAATAAATAAATAACTAAATAACCATTTGCTGCCCTTTTATGACACCCAAAATTTGCTGCCTGAGGCAATTGCCTCACTCTGCCTTATGGTAGGGCCGGCCCTGCCAATTCCACATTTGGGGGTGGAGAGAGGCTCCACTTAGCTGGCAGTTCTAGAAAGATAAAGACTTAGTCATTGACTGCAGCAGCTAAAGAGCTATCCATTTCTCAAATGCTACATACCAACTTACCAGTTGTTTTCCAGGCCAAATTCAAGGTGTTTGTTTTGACCTTTAAAACCCTATATGGTTCCGGCCCAACCTATCTCAAGGAGCGCCTCCAGCAACACCAGACAGGCCACTCAAAAAGATCAGCCTCGAATGGCCTTCTCTCTGACCCATCAGCCAGGACAGCTAGGCTGGTGAGGATGAGGGAGAGGGCCTTTTCTGTGGTGGCCTCCACTCTGTGGAACTCCCTCCCTAGGGAACTCCACCATGCCTCCTCTTTAATGAGCTTCTGCCACGCATTGAAAACGTGGTTGTTCAGGCAGGCATTTGGGGTGGATTGCCTTGTTGTGGTGAAGGGGCTTGCGTAACTCAGTGAAGCCATAAGCTATGCCATGCAGGGTCAAGATGGACAGGTCATGGTGGAGAGTTCTGACAAAATGTGGTCCACTGGAGAAGGAAATGGCAACCCACTCCAGTATTCTTGCCAAGAAAACCCCAGGGAACGTATCACAAGGCTAAAAGAGATGACGCCGGAAGATGAGCGCCTCAGGTCGGAAGGTGTCCAATATACTACTGGGAATTTCCAAGTAGCGCCAGAAAGAGTGAAGCGGCTGGGCCAAAGCCGAAAGGACACTCAGCTGTGGATGTGTCTGGTGGTGAAAAGAATGTCCAATGCTGTAAAGAACAATATTGTTTAGGAACCTGGAATGTAAGATCAGTGAATCAAGGTAAACTAGAGGTGGTCAAACATGAAATGGAAAGATTGAACATCAACATGTTGGGAATCAGCAAACTAAAATGGACAAGCATGGGCGAATTTAATTCAGGCGACCATTATATCTACTACTGTGGGCAAGAATCCCTTAGAAGAAATGAAGTAGCACTCATAGTCAACAAAAGGGTGGGAAAAGCAGTACTGGGGTACAATCGCAAAAACGATAGAATGATCTCAGTACGAATCCAGGGCAAACCATTCAACATCACAGTAATTCAAGTCTATGCCCCAACCACTGAGGCTGAAGAAGATGAGGTTGATCAGTTCTATGAAGACCTACAACACCTTCTAGAACTAACACCAAAAAAAGATGTCCTCTTCATTACAGGGGATTGGAATGCCAAAGTAGGAAGTCAAGAAATCACCAGGATAACAGGCAAGCATGGCCTCGGTGTACAAAATGAAGCAGGACAAAGGCTAATCGAGTTTTGCCAAGAGAACACGCTGATCATAGCAAACACTCTTTTCCAACAGCACAAGAGGCGACTCCACACATGGACATCACCAGATGCTCAATATCGAAATCAGATTGATTATGTACTTTGCAGCCAAAGATGGAGACGCTCCATACAGTCAGTAAAAACAAGACCTGGAGCTGACTGACATGATAGACAGAGTGCCTGAGGAAGTATGGACGGAGGTCCGTAACATTGTTTAGGAGGCAGCAACAAAATCCATCCCAAAGAAAAAGAAGTGCAAGAAAGCAAAGTGGCTGTCTGATGAGGCTTTACTAGCTGAGGAAAGAAGGGAAGTGAAAAGCAAGGGAGAAAGGGGAAGATATACCCAACTGAATGCAGAGTTCCAGAGAATAGCAAGGAGAGACAAGAAGGCCTTCTTAAATGAACAATGCAAAGAAATCGAAGAAAACAATAGAATGGGAAAAACTAGAGATCTCTTCAAGAAAATCGGAGATCTCAAGGGAACGTTTTGTGCAAAGATGGGCATGATAAAGGACAAAGAAGGCAAGGACCTAACAGAAGCAGATGAGATGAAGAAGAGGTGGAAAGAATACACAGAAGAACTATACAGGAAAGATCTTAATGTCCCTGATAGCCATGATAGTGTGCTCACTGAACTTGAGCCAGACATCCTAGAGAGTGAAGTCAAATGGGCCTTAGGAAGCATTCCTAACAACAAAGCTAGCAGAGATGACAGTATTCCTGCTGAGCTATTTAAAATCCTAAAAGATAATGCTGTTAAAGTGCTGCACTCAATATGCCAACAAATTTGGAACACTCAACAGTGGCCACAAGACTGGAAAAGGTTAGTTTACATTCCAATTCCAAAGAAGGGCAATGCCAAAGAGTGTTCAAACTACCGTACAATTGCGCTCATTTCACATGCCAGCAAGGTGATGCTCAAAATCCTACAAGCTAGGCTTCAGCAGTATGTGAACTGAGAACTACCGGAAGTACAAGCTGGGTTCCGAAGAGGCAGAGGAACTAGAGATCAAATCGCCAACATTCGCTGGATCATGGAGAAAGCAAGAGAATTCCAGAAAAACATCTATTTCTGCTTCATTGACTACGCTAAAGCCTTTGATTGTGTGGATCACAACAAACTCTGGCAAATTCTGAAAGAGATGGGAGTACCAGACCACCTTACCTGTCTCCTGAGAAACCTGTACGAGGGTCAAGAAGCAACAGTAAGAACCGGACATGGAACAACCGATTGGTTCAAAATTGGGAAAGGAGTATGACAAGGCTGTATATTGTCGCCCTGCTTATTTAACTTACTTGCAGAGTACATCATGAGAAACACCGGGTTGGATGAATCACAAGTCGGAATTAAGATTGCTGGGAGAATTATCAACAACCTCAGATACACAGATGATACCACTCTAATGGCAGAAAGTGAAGAGGATCTAAAGAGCCTCTTGTTGGGGGTGAAAGTGGAGAGTGCAAAAGCTGGTTTGAAACTCAACATTAAAAAAACGAAGATCATGGCATCTGGCCCCATCACTTCCTGGCATATAGAAGGGGAAGAAATGGAAGCAGTGACAGATTTTACTTTCTTGGGCTCCAAGATCACCACAGACGGTGACTGTAGCCATGAAATTAAAAGACGCTTGCTCCTTGGGAAGAAAGCTATGGCAAACCTAGACAGCATAGTAAGAAGCAGAGACATCACCTTGCCAACAAAGGTCCATCTAATCAAAGCTATCTTTTTCCCAGTAGCAACGTATGGCTGTGAGAGCTGGCCTATAAGGAAGGCTGAGCGCCGAAGAATTGATGCTTTTGAACTGTGGTGCTGGAGAAGACTCTTACGAGTCCCCTGGACTGCAAGGAGGTCAAATCAGTCAATCCTAAAGGAAATCAACCCTGAGTGCTCATTGGAAGGACAGATACTGAAGCTGAAGCTCAAATATTTTGGCCACCTAATGCGAAGAGAAAACTCTCTGGAAAAGACCCTGATGCTGGGAAAGATTGAAGGCAAAAGGAGAAGGGGACGGCAGAGGATGAGATGGCTAGATAGCATCACCGATGCAATGAATATGAACTTCAGCACACTCCAGGAGAGAGCGCAGGACAGGAAGGCCTGGCGTGCTATGGTCCATGGGGTCACGAAGAGTCGGACACGACTGAACAACAACAAGGGTATTTTTTAAAAAACAATATTTTAATGTATAATTTTACTGTTTTAAATTGTACATCGCCCAGAGTGGCTGGGTGATTGGCCAGATGGGTGATTAAGAAATTTAATTAATTAATTAATATAACAATTGCAGATATTGAAAAAATCCACAGTGGATTCAAATGAGTCTGGATTTCTATGAATCCAGCCTGCTGATTCCACAGTGGACCGACTTTTTCTGAGTAGGGATGCTGGAGAAATTTGTGACGGGCTACAATGAGCTCCGATTTCTCAGAATCCAACCTGTGGAATCCACTGCGGACTGACCTCCTCAGACCATGTGGAGTCTGTGGACTTTCAGATCTTTTCTTTTTTTACTTTCCCAAAATGTACACATATTTATTCGTAGGAAAATACGCAATGTTCTGCTGAGCCAGGTAAATACAGGTGGGAAAAAAATGAATGGAATGTGAGACAATATGCTAACTGCTACGTACTAAGGTAAATTCTATAAACTGTTGTGAACCTTCTTACAGAATTATTTGCGTATTTTTCCACATAACAAAAACAATTGAATCCATCTGTGAATGGACAATGGAACAAAAGGCGCCTGACAATTAGGGATGTACGAAATTGGCCTTACCTGGCTCCGCTGGTTCCGCTGGGGGGGGGAGGTGCTCCGTCCCTCCCCCCGGAATCCTTGCTGGGTGGGAGGTGCTCCGCGCCTCCCCCCCGGAATCCTGGCCGGCCGGCTCCACAGGGATTCCGCAGAGCCGCCGGTCAGCTCCACCAGCAGCCGGACATCCGGCCGCTGGCTAGCAGGGATGCAAATGGCGGTGGCCGTAGCCGCCGCCAATTGCGTCCCTGTAGTCAGCCATGATAGGCTACGTAAATCTTTACATAGCCTATCACGTCTGACTTTAAAAAAAAAAAAAACGCGCATACACAAATGGCGGTGGCTACGGCCGCCATTTGCGTTCCTTATTTTGGCCCGTCTTAGTCTACGTAAATATTTACGTAGACTAAGACGGCAAAAATAAGGGGAATGCAAATTGCGTAGTGGACGCTATTTGCGTTCCCCCTTATTTTCGCCATCTTAGTCTACGTAAATATTTACATAGACTAAAATGGGCCAAAATAAGAAACGCAAATGGCGGCGGCCGTAGCCGCCGCCATTTGCGTATGCGCGTTTTTGTTTTGTTTTTTAAGTCAGACGTGATAGGCTATGTAAAGATTTACATAGCCTATCACGTCATTTTTTGTTTTTTTTGTTAACCTAGCCATGATAGGCTATGTAAATCTTTACATAGCCTATCACGTCTTTTTTTTTTTAACACTGGAAATGGTAGCGGCGGCAGCCGGTCGGAAGACCGGCCGCCGCCCGGAAGATCCGCCCCAGGTAAGTCTCGTCCTGGGGGGATCCACGGGGGGGGGTGGCAGGCCGTTCCGCCACGGAGTTTGGGGGGCTGAATTCACTGGCATTCGGCCTCACCAAGATCCGTGGTGGAATTCTCTGCCATCCCTACTGACAATTGGTGAAACACAGACAGAGCAGATTTTACACAATCCATACATCCCTGTTTCTGAGTCATGGCAATTCCATGGACCTGCAGACTGGTTTTTCACTGGGGGGGGGGGGTGATTTGCCCTAATTTGCATTAACCAATGCACATTACCACATTTGCACAAGTGTGTGTTAGCACTCATGCAAGTTAGTACTAATGCAAATTAGTGCTGGTGCGAATTAGCACTGGTGCAGATTAGCGCTAATGCGAATTAGCACAAGTAGAACGAAATTCTGATTCAAAAAATCTGATTCCATCAATGAGCGGACAATGGACACCTGACAATCCATGAAACTCAGACAGAAGAGACGTAACAAAATCAGTACATCCCTAGGAACAATACAGAGGGCATATCTACACCACAGATGGAAATTGGTTTCCAGTCTGCAAAGAGCTGGTGGGTGGTCATTTGCCCCCACCCCACCCCAAATCAATTTCCTACCCCTATTCAATGGGGAGATTAAAAGTCATAGAACTATAGAATAGTAGGGTTGGAAGGGGCCTACAAGGCAAGTCATTAAAGCCTGAAAATGCCTGCTGAATAGAGAGAAGCAACTCACTGCTAAAGACAACAAGACATGAAGGTCTTCAGAGGTGTACTGCTTGTTTGTTTTTGCACCCACCAGACATTTTCAGGGCTGCTGCATCTTTTGGGCTCCTGATTTACAATTGCACTAGTCAACATTTCATAATTTCATCATCACACTTTTTCACAAATGGAGCTGGGCAGTGGGGGTATTTTTTTTAAAAAAATGGTTCTTTAAAGCTCCAGGGAGCCATTGTCAGGGGAGCCCTGCTGGGATGTGGACCCTTGGCAGGTGCCCAACCATGCCTGCCCTTGATGCCAGCCTTGCTTACCACCTCTGTGAAATCCAAAGCCCAGGTTTGCAACATCCCAGATTTAAGGAAATCAGAAAAGGGAGGGCAACTGTCAAGTATCACCCTACTTGGAGGGTGCTTGGAGCCTCCAAAATATTTATTACCATCTGTGGATGCCAAACTCTTTTTTAAAACAAAAAAGTACTTACGCAGTCCATACGGGGGTGGGAAACACCACCCCGCATGCTATTGTCTTGCTGTTATTTAGTTATGTGCATGGGGATTTAAGTCGAAGAGGTGGGAAAAGAATGCCAGCCAGAAACGTACGCCCACAATTACACATTGTGTTCTAATTTTAACACCTCAGATCCATCAGCATCAGTCTTTTGGCTCCAGAACATAATATCGCCAAATCCAGGAAGCCATTCTAATTTTCTGGTGTCAAAGGTCACTGCCATTGTAGCTCTCTTCCTCTGTCCAGGTTTTAAATCTGGAAACGTCCTAATTGCCATTGTACGTAATGTCACCTCCTCAGATAACCCCTCTGTGTTATTTTTGTCTCTTTCCCAAGTGATCCAAAATAACAGCCCAAAAAGAAAGAAAAGAAAGCAAGGGGGGAATAATAGAACAATTGACGCCTAGAAACAGAAGTTGGTAGCTGTCTCATCAGTCAGCATAAGAGGCCTTGGGTCACAAACACCTCATCGACTTTATTTATTGATGTCATGATGATACCAGAGGCTTGAAGCCAAATGTTTGGCTGATTCTTTCAAATCAACACGTGGACTTTGGCTTTTTGCTTTCCAGCAGCTCTGAATTCTCCCTGTTTTCCAGTGCTTGTCCCTTGTCAATCACTGTTCCAATTTTGTCCCATTTTTTTATTCTTATGGTGGGGAAGGGGATTTTAAGCCTGACTTTTCAAAAGTCTTGTACACATATGCTCTATCTAGCATCTTCAGCAGTGAGTGTTGTTGGTTATATAGCCAAAATGGCATCACCCAAGCACAAGAGTAAGGGGTTTACCACAGTAGAGCTACACAACGGTGGCCGTAAAGGTTCATTTCTATGGCTGAAAATACAGAGCCCCATCTTGTGCAAAAATGGACATTCGCATGGATTCTGGGCAGCTGCAGTGAGTCCCGGCCTTGCACATGGAGTAGGGGGTGGGGGGTTCACCAAGCCAGGTTCAGGGGTGTGGGTGGGCACCAGCACCGTCCCTAACTACCATAAATACACAAGAACTAAAAGGCAGCAAAATCTTAGCAGCCAGATAAAAGCAGACAGCAAGATTAGAATTATATCTGAGCAACCTGGGAAAATAGAAAGGTCATTGCTTGGCATCAGAAGTAGGCACTGGGTGGACTTCACTGGGGAGAGCATTTCATAAATGAGATGCCACCACTGAGAAGGCTCTCTTCCTGGTATCCAGCCACCATGCCTCAAATAGCAGGGACACCCACAAAGGCCACATGCCAAATATCTTAACCTATGAGTAGGGACATATGAAGACAGGTGGTCCATTTTGATACAAATTACATCTAAAAATGAATACAATCGGTAATTTTTATTTAAAACCAATTGTAGGTGTTAAATATTTAACTCTAAGTCAAATATCAGTCTGTGGTGATTGTTTTGACCATCCTGCACCCATTTCTGATCACAGCCCAAGGATCTGTTCCTCAAGATTCTTGGTATTTGGGATACTGTTGCAAAGTGCTGCTGAGTGAGCCAGTCCTGCTTACTTCTGAGCAGAAGTGCAGAGACTTATCCTGATTACTTCTGAGTAGATGTGCTGCTCATGCTTACTTCTGAGTAGACATGCACAGTGGTGTAGTGGAGCCAGGGCTCACAGGGACACAGCGCCAGCACTTTTTGATTAGCTGGGACACCGAGGTCATCTGCCACCCCCTTCAGGCTTCCCTGTTCCCTCTGAGCTTTGCTGCAGCCCTCACAGGAACTGGGTGGTGGGGGTGGTGGAGGAAATGAACTTTCTGAGTAGTAATACAGAGTATTTGGAGGTGATTTGGTCTTGAATGGGCAATTATATTTTGCTTAACAAAAGACCTGCTCCTAGTGGAGATGAAAACTACTAGAATGGGTTTATTGATATAGTCTGCCTGCATTTTGGGACTGTCCTTAGGGGTGTGGCTATGAGGACTGTCATGGTAAGCATGGTGAACTTCAAAATGTACCACTAGAGTACTGCATGCAGAGCCTTGGTTTGGGGGTAGCTATTTGAAAGTGCTGCTGAGTGTTTCAGTCCTGCTTACTTCTGAGCAGATACCCAGAGGCTTGTCATGCTTACTTTTGAGTAGGCTTAAAGAATTAGGTAAAGTAGGTAAGAATTGCATGTTGGCCCTGTCCACTCCCTTTAGCCCTGCCCATTTTGTTTTTGCCCTCACTCACAGATGCAATGTGCCCTCAAGACCTTTCCCACATAGGAATTTGGCCCTTGGATTAAAAAAGGTCCCTTTCCCCCAATGAAGACAGAAGCACAGAGGCAGTTTCCCATTAACTGAAATTGATTTACAGTTTCCTAGGGAGGTGGTGGGCTCTCCCACACTGGAGGCATTCAAGCAGGGGGTTGGACTTGATGGTCTTGTAGGCCCCCTCCAACCCTATGATTCTAAGATGAAATTGGACAGCCATCTGTCAGCGATGCTTTGACTTCGATTTCTGCATTGAGCAGGGGGTGGGACTCAGTGGACTTGAGCAGGGGGTTGGACTTATAGGCCCCTTCCAACCCTACGATTCTATGATTCTATGATTTGGCTTTTCCATACTTGGCTAGTGATGGGCAAATTCCCCCCCAGCCAATGGAATTGGCTAGGTAATTATCAGCGTTCTCAGAGAGCATTTGGAAAAATAGTTGTCTGTTTTCTGAGACTTCTTTTCTAGTTTGCAACATGGATGTTTGCAACATTCCAGCTGAACATCAGGAAAAACTTCCTGACTGTTAGAGCAATAAGACGATGGAACCAGTTACCTAGGGAGGCGGTGGGCTCTCCCACACTGGAGGCATTCAGGACGGGGCTGGACAGCCACCTGATGCTCTGACTTGGATTCCTGCATTGAGCAGGGGGTTGGACTCGATGGCCTTGTAGGCCCCTTCCAACCCTACTATTCTATGATTCAATGATTGTATGGTGTGTACATGACAATGGTGCCACATGCATGTGTGTTATTGTATTGCCTTCTGGGATTTGGCTGCCTTTAACTCCAGCCATGGCAAATAGCCACTTCAAAATTCAAATGTCTCTTTCAAAAAAAAGAAAACATATTGGGGGGCAGGGGAAAATCTGGATGGAGGACAACAATCCCATTAAACTTTTCAAGACACTGTTGAGAGAAGTGGCTCAAATACAGATGATACTAAAGAAAAGCCTGCTTAGCCAGGTAGCTTCCTCATATGTTTTACAGACATCGATGAGAGTTTTATAAAGAGTAAGAGGTTAACCTTAAAGAATGTTTGCACATCTGCTTCCAAAACACAAAACTTTATTTTATTTATTTTGTTTTGCTTATTTCATTTCTAGACTGCCCAACAGCTGAAGCTTTCTGGGCGGTTCACAAAAATAAAACAGCAAAGTGCAGCGTAAAACAAAATAAAATGTGAAAGCTTAAAACCACAATATAACAGTGCAACCAGAATAAAACCTAGCAGCAATGCAGAGATTTAAAATACAGATTTAAAACACCAGAGCTAAAGGACTGGGAAGCTAAAATGCTAAAATACCGGGAGAATAAAAAAGTCTTCACCTGGTGCCGGAAGGAGCACAATGTAGGTGACAGGAAGTCTTTGGGCATCTGGATTGCTGCATGTTGACTGTGCATGCATAGAATCCAATTTTACCTTCCAAAACAAAGATGAACTTTGGGGGGAAATGCTCCTCGGTTTTTAATATGCCTGAGCATTACAAGCTGGGCAAAGATGGACAAATTCATATGAGCATTACAAGCTGGACAAATTCATATGACCTTCGGTGACATGGCTGTGCTTAGCTACATCTTCGCCTCAGAAAACTAATAATAAATATTTCCCAGTGGTGTAGTGGGAAGTCCAGGTGCTCAGTATGATATTTCCCATAGCCACTCCCCAAAGGAGAGTCCAGAAATGCAGGAAGGTCATCCATATCAACAAGCCAGTTCTAGCAGTCCTCATCTCTACCCACCAGGAGCAGGTCTTTTGTAACGCTAATGGGGCTTAATTACCCATTCAAGCCCAGGCCATCCCAAAATACTTGGCCAGATAGCTCACAATATTAGATGGTTGCTGGGAAAATCCATTTTCCCCTGCTGCTAGGAGGATTGCAGCAAGGATGGGAAGGAATGTAGGGGGGGGGATCAGATTATGTCCCTGCTAATCAAAAAGTGCCAATGCTCCATCCCCATGACCCTTGTCTCCACTACAACACTGGTCTTTCTTCTGATTCCACTGGGGTTTGGACTATTGGGTGAAGTGAAATCCTTAACCAATTTTAAGAAGTTTTCTGGCCATCAAGCTAAACCCTTTGTGCTATGGCGGGGGGGTGTTAAGACAAAATTAGGGCGCAATCCTATGGGAATAGGCAGCCACCTCTGAACTCAGAGGTGACCGCCTATCCAATGCAGAGCAGGAGAAGCATGGAGGGGATCGTTCCCTCTGTGCTTCTCCTGCTCTGCATTTGTGGCTAGACGGCCAAATTTGGCTGTCTAGCCACTGCAAGGCGGAGCGGGGGAGGAAGCTGCTGGACGATACATAGGATTATCGAACCAGCATTTCTGCCTTCCCCGCCCCGGAACACCCCCCAGAATGCCCTGTTTTGGCTGCTTTTCACTCCTCTTCTGAGCGCGGAGCGCAGGGCAATTCTGAGCTGCCTGAGAGGCAGCACGAGAGGAGGGGAAGATCAGTTCTCCAGATATCCTATGCAGCCATAGGATTGCTCCCCCCATTGATAACTTCACAAAGTGGTTCTTTGATTTAAACCTTCTTAAGTATTTCCTCTTTGGCGTGTATGTGATCAGAAGTTCCTACGTATGTTTTTCTCTCTCTTTCTCTTCCCTATTTAATCACGGCACGATCACGCCTCCCTGTTTTTGACCTTCCTAATGAAACTCTAGCCAGGCCTTGCATGAATTAAGGACCAAGTAAACAGTACTTAATGGTTCTAATTGAAGGTCAGTAAATCCCCGAGAGATTAAACGAGTCCTGCAGGGAGTTGTGTAAATCTCCTAGCCTTTTTATGGTGCCTCAGCCAAACCCCTCACACTTGGTCACGCAAGGCTTAATAAACATGGTATGCGCCTTAATCAAAACCATTTTGCCACCAAAAGGGAGCAGGGTGTAAATCACAATTGCTCTTGGCACTAAACCCCGGTACAAAAACAACGATAACAAAAAAGGCCGGCTCATGCCAAAGCGCATCAGAGCTCCCTCCCGGTGCCTAGTTAGATGTCCGGCCGGACCACGCTTCAAGATCTAAATACCCATTTTGCTGCTCTGTGGGGGAAATGCCAGCCAGATGAGGGAAATAAAACACTTCAGATGGCGGAGAAGGCAATGAGGGCTTCCCTGCTTGCACTCTGCCAGCTCTCACTCCAATTTAGTGATTATTAATAAGCACAGGTACTGAGCTCTGGCACCACGCTAACCCTTTGCAGCTAACCCTTGTATATTTAATAATCTCATCAAAGTTTATGTCCCGGGCTGTATTTCAAGGTTTAATGGCTGGAGCTCAGAGTGCAACTTGAAGGGGGCTTGCGGGGGTGGGGGTGGAACTCTTTGAAGGCTTCAGTTTACATTTCAGACAGTCGGGTTGAAAGCAGGCAATGCCAGACTGATGGAGACCGTCACCTTTCACCTTTCACCTGCACACGCCTCCATTCCAGTTCATGAATCCCAGTGGTGCAGACTCTAGCAACCTGTGGACACTGTGAGGCACAGAACAGAGGTGGGCAGAAGGTGCATCTCTGGGTGATTTGCAGTAAAGGGTTTCCATCCCCTCAAAGGGTTTCCATCCCCACGTTCTCTAACAATATCAATAATTAAGAAGCTTCTCCTCTCCCAAATTCAATTGCTGAAAAAGAACACTCAGGGGCAGGACCACCTTCAGGTTTTTAAAGGCCTTTGGGCAAGACACCTCAGAAGGTCCCTTCCCTCAGGGAGTCTACCTTCTCATCACCAGTGGCATCAGCTGCTTTTGCTCCTCATCCTCATCCTGGGTATCTTAAAAACAAAAACTTTTAGTGTGTGTGTTTTTATTTTTTTTTAAAAAAAAAAAAACCTTAAACAGCTGTGTAAAGCAATTAAGAACATCAGAAGAGCCTGTTGGAGGAGACCACATGCCAATCTAGACCAGCATTGTGTTCCTGCAAGGGTCAACCATTTGCCTGTGGGAAGCCCATGACGAGGACATGTGCCTTTGCATTCTCCATTCATATTTTCAGTTAACTGTTACTGTGAGTCATATTGCCTCTGATCCTAGAGGCAGCGTATAGCCATCATGATTAGGGATGGCACATGAAGCAGCCACTTTGCTGAAGCTAAGCAGGTCTAGGTCTGGTCAGTGCTTGGAGGGGAAACCGCCGGGGAACCGCATGTAGCCACCTTGAGTTCCATGATGGAAGAAAGATGGGATAGAAATGTAATAAATATTTTGCATATTAAGCTTTCCTGGCCCCAAACTGTGCATATTTAAATATGTGCATTTTTTAAACTTCCTTTTTTACGCAGAAAACAAAGGCTGGAAAATGGCGGGTGCTCACCGGACGGGATCACAGTGAGTCCCCGGAGGGCACGAGCAGGCACGAGCGGGGGGCAAGCAAGGATAGTGTCTTGGCGGGCGCAGTCTGGGGGTTGTGGGCGGAGGGAGCCTGACAGACTCCCTGACCCAGTTGGGCGCCCACGACATCCCTAATGATGCCTCTAGGTCTGAGGCATTATAGAGGATGCACAATGGTCACCCTATTGTAGGGATGGCCAAACTCACACCATCCATGCTGCATGCTGCTCGCTGGACCCCTGCCAGCCACCCTACCCTGTTTGCCATGTGTAGCCACTCGATCACTCTCTGAGCCACCATTTTGCATGAGAATGGTGGCTTGGCCTTTTTCATAAGCAAATGGCAGAAATAAAGCGGCCATTTACACAAGATTACAGGCATAGATGGTACATTTACATATGTAATCTTGCATAAATGGCCCCTTTACAGGCACCATTTGTATAAATTGGGATTTACGAAAAACACCGACCCTCCATTCCTATGCAAAATGGTAGCTCAGTGGACCAGCGGGGACTGCCATGCTTGCCCGGCTCAGCACGCGCCAAATCAGGCAAGCATGGTGGCCTGCAAACTGGAGTCTGGGAGGCCAAGTGGGGGGAATCCCGCTGGACTCCACCCACATCCTGGACTCCTGTGACATCCTGACCCTGTTGCCAACACAATTGCACCCTTAGGGAAATCCTTTGGAAAAAAAGAAGACGTGCTACTGCCTCTTCTAAAGGTGAGACTGTAGGGATATACAAAACACCTACCTGGCTCCATGCCAGGCAACCTGCGGTGGGGGGGAGGCGCTCCGTCCCTCTCCCCGGAATCCTCGACAGGGGGGGAAGGCGCTCCGTCCCTCCCCCTGGAATCCTGCTCGGCCGGCTCCGCTCCGCAGCCAAGCCGCGGAGCCGCCAGCCGGCTCCAGCCACCCACAGCTGGGCATCCAGCCGCTGGGCAGCCCTGCAGGGACGCAAATGGCGGCTGTTGTAGCCACCGCCATTTGCGTCCCTGCAGAGGCCATGATAGGCTACGTAAATATTTACGTAGCCTATCACGGCAGGGGGAAAGACCCCAGCATATGCAAATGGCGGTAGCCGCCACCATTTGCGTACGCTGGGGGTTTTTTCCCCCTGCCGTGATAGGCTACATAAATACTTACGTAGCCTATCATGGCAGAGGGGGAAAAAACCCAGCATACGCAAATGGCGGTAGCCGCCGCCATTTGCATACGCTGGGTCCCCCCCCCGCCGTGATAGGCTACGTAAGTATTTACGCAAATGGCATCCCTGCGTTAGCCGTGATAGGCTACGTAAGTATTTACGTAGCCTATCACGGCTATGAAGAGGAGGAAGTGAATGGCGGCCGCAGGATGGCCGCCATTCGCAAAGCAGCGCCGATGGGAGCAGGTAAGTGCTCCGTTTTGCGCGCCTTTCATGGGGTGGGGGCGGCGGGGACTTCATCCTGCGCGCCTTTCGTGGGTTGGGGGGTGGGGGCTTCGTTCCACGATGGATTTCGGGGGGCCAAATGCACTGGCATTCGGCCTCACCGAGATCCATCATTCTCTGACATCCCTAGGTGAGAGCAGCCTTCAAGGAACTGTTGGAGAATTTCTTCTCCCTCTGGAAAAATATGGTGAAATGGTCCCTCCAATATCCCTGCCTACAACCAGGATGGAGAATCTGAAGAGGCCATTTGCACACAGCTCCATCTTTCACCCCAGATACTGAATGCATATTGGCCAGGGTCAAGCCAATGTTCCCTGATATATATCTTACACCAGGGAACCATTCCTAAATCAGCTTATCTCATGTCAGTTTCACAGCCATGTTCCTTCCTGATAAATATACAGCCAAGTCTTTTTTTAGGAATCTTTGGAATGGGATCAGTAGAAGCTATGGTCAATGGGTTCCAGGCTGCATCTTCTGCCAAGCAGGCAGAGAAAGAGTTTAATTTCTGACTCAACTTGACAGCCTGGAACACCACTTTGGGAGCGGTGAATCTGTCAGTTTCAGATCTTTTAAATCTCAAGTTCTTTCTCTCCTGGATTTGAGCTTTGTGATTTTTGGTAAATTCTTAACAAAAACAAACTGAAACAAAATTCTCACCCATCTGCACTAGCCAGATTCAAGAGGTACAGCTATTCCCAGCATGGAGAGGGCCATGATGTCCCTGCCTGCCACATTCATTCATTCATTCATTCATTTCATTTCATTTATATCCCACCTTTCTTCCATCATGGAACTCAAGGTGGCTACATATGGTTCCCAGGTGGTCTCCCCTCCAAGCACTGGCCAGACCCAGACCTGCTTAGTTTCAGCAAGGTAGCTGTCTCATGTGGCTTCAGACCATGCTTGGGACCACATAGCTGTTAAAGATGCGGAGCCTGACAGCAACAAGAGGTGGCAACCCCAATTCAGCACTACAAAAATGGCTGAATACACAGGGATTCAAACCCAGACTTTTAAGAGCCCAGGGCCTGGATGGACAAATCTGTCAGTGTTAATTTCTCTCACATAGGATTTTTTTTTAATCTCAAGTTCTATTTGTCCCAGACCTGTAAACGTTGTGAATTTTGGTAAATTCTTATGAAAACTGAATTAAAATGAAACTCTCACCCATCCCTTCTTTTGGTATGGATCTTCCAGTAGAAACATACAATGATGTAACCCCTTTGCCTGACTTTTTTTCCTTAAATGGCAAACAGGAACATAGTTTTTTCCTTCCATCATGGCGATTAAGATTAAAATATTGGGGCTGGACATTGTATGAGAATTGTGTTTTTTGCTCACAAAAGATGTGAAGCTCTGAACACAAGCACAAGCAAGAACACACATCCGCCAAAAACATTTGCAAATTGTCAAAGATGTGCTCACATTCGTCTCGTTCCCAATTCCCCGTTCAATTTGTGCACATTTCCTCAGTAGATCGCAACAGCCCTGCTTTGGTCTATTAGGAAATGTGTGCAAATTTGGGGAATTTGCGAAAATTGGGGGAGATTTGCGCAAATCTCCCATTTGAACCCTGCTCCATTTGCGCAAGTTTCCCATTCATGCCAAGCAAGCAGTGATCGCAAACACAAATGAGAATTGGGCGTGAGATGAGTGCGGGGAGGATGTTTGGAGAATCCTTGGGATCTCGAATATTGTAGGGATGTACGAAACCCACTTACCTTTTCGCGGAATTTTTCGCGGTGGGGGGGATGGGGGAGGCGATCCGGTCCTCCCCCCTGGAATCCTCGATGGCTGTCTCCAGTCCACAGCCAGGCTGCGGAGCAGCCAGCCAGGGCCGTCCACAGCCAGATTTCCGGCCGCGGACGGGCTGCTGCAGACGCAAATGGCGGCCGCCATAGTGGCCACCATTTGCAACCAGCCAGGCAGCCGTTTTTGCCACCATTTGCAACCCCCCCAAAAAACCCAGCGTATGCAAATGGCAGCGGCTACGGCAGCTGCCATTTGCATTCCCTATTTTTCGCCGATTTATCTTACGTAAATATTTACGTAAGATAAATCAGCGAAAAATAGGGAACGCAAATGGCGGCCGCTGTACCTGCCGCCATTTGCGTACACTAGGGGTTTGGGGGGGTTAGCCGTGATAGGCTATGTAAATTCTTACGTAGCCTATCACGGCTGGAAGGATGGCAATGGTGGAGGCTGCACCCCTCTACAGCCAGCCAGCAGACCAGCCGCCGCCACCGCTGCCAAATCTGCCGCATCCACCCCAGGTAAGTGCCATCCCAGGGGGATTCCGCAGGGGGGCAGGGGGCAGGAGGCCATTCCACCATGGATTTAAGGGGGCTGAATGCACTGGCATTCAGCCTCACTGAAATCCGTGGCGGAATTCTCCGCCATCCCTAGAATATTGCTTGTTCACCCATCCCTAGTTGGGGATACATCATGCTAACTGAAGTACAGCACTGCCTAATGAAACCTGGGGGCAGGGGTAGCTCTTCTTCCCTTCTCCCATGGAACATAACATAAGAATATAAGAAGAGCCCTGCTGGATCAGACCAAGGGTCAATTCTGTTCACACAGTGGCCAGCCAGCTACCCATGGGAAGCCCACAAGCAGGACAGGAGTACAACAGCACCCTCCCACCCATGTCCCCAGCACCTGGTATACATAGGCATCCTGCCTCTGATCCTGGAGGTAGCATATAGCCATCAGGACTAGTAGCCATGGACATTCCATCAACTTGGATTCTCATACTTTTAGTAGGGTTCGCAAAGAAAAAGGAGGTCTCACCACTGTTCATTGTGTGACTTGGTCCCTCTTTCTCTCTCTTCCCCTTCTTTCCTACAACTTCTGATTCTACGATCAGTCTCGTCTAGGATCTCTTTCCAGCTTCTTCTCCATGTGTTCCTCCATTGCTGCCCTCCCCTTTCCTTCCTCCCCCACTCCCACCCCAGCGTGCCTGGAGTCGGAGCAGGGAGAATCAACTGCACCCTTAATTGCTGCTCCACAGCCTGATGTCAACAGGAAGTGACAACTCCTGAGCACGAAGCTGCAACTGTCTTGGTGCATATTCCCTCTGTCTGAGCACATCAGAGCAGATGTCACAACCAGGACAGCTAGAAGCCACTGGAGGAGTGGGGAGCCACCGAAATCATTGTGAAGCTGGCATGAAACACCGAGGAGGTTGGTAAAACCCTGCTTCAATGGCGGGTTCTCCCAGTGCTTTCTGCACTTTTGGTCTTAGGCTGTGAGCATTTACAGGAACTGACATTTGCGGGGTTGGATTGCAATGTTACACTGGGGGTTTTAAGCAAAAGAAATGTTTGTATCCAGCTCCAACCATGGCCACGTGGCTCCCTGCTGGAAGATGGCTTTCTGGTAATTGAGCCAGATGGTGGTTGAGCGAGCACAGCAGAAAGCGGGAACTGAATCGTTCTCCATGAAATAAAGTTGGAGCCATGTGTTTTGATCACATCTCATACATAGAAAGAAAGAGGGTCCAACCCCCAAAGTCATTTTGCAAACCTTGTTCATGGGTGACAACAGTCCTTCAGGTAGGGATGGGGAAGGAATTTGTGCAGCTCTCATTTTAATGCAAAATTACATCATTTTGCACTTTTGAACCACTGTGCAAACTGAAACTCAGTTTGTAGTTGAAGTTCGCACTTGTGTACAATTTTTTTTGAGCGAATATTCACTTTGAGAAAAGTGGATGAAAAAATGTATATCTTAGTGAAAATAACATCCTGAAAATGCATTCAGTTAGAAACATTACTTGCAAAAAATGTCTCTATTCGGCAAAACTGCATTCAAAATCCATGCTTTAGGAGAAATGCACACAAAAATGTGTATGTATTTTCTCCGATTTGGGGGATGAATTGAAAAATCATGGGGAAAATGGGGAAAATCCTCAAAGTTCAGGACGAACCAAACTTAAGATGGGAGAAATGAGAAAATGAAATTGATTAGCTCCTGATTGGTGCATTAGATGGGGGCAACTCCCTTGCCCTTCCCCTTGAATGGAAAATGTGGATAGGGAGACATTTTCTCCTTCTCTCATAATACTAGAACCCAGCAGGGTCATCCTATGAAGCTGATTGGTGGGAGATTCCGGAGAGAGAAAAGGAAGGACTTCTTTGCACCGCACATATTTAAACTATGGAATTTGCTATCACAAGATGTAATTTCGGCCACCAATTCGGATGGCTTTAAAAGGCGATTGGACAAATGCATGGAGGAGAAGGCTATCGATAGCTACTACTCCTGATGGCTATATGCTGCCTCCAGTATCAGAGGCAATATGCCTATGTAGACCAGTTGCTGGGGAACATTTTTGGGAGGGTGCTGTTGCGCTCATGCCCTGCTTGTGGGTTCCCATGGACAGCTGGTTGGCCACTGTGTGAACAGAATGCTGGACTAGATGGACCCTTGGTCTGATCCAGCAGGGCTCTTGTTATTCTCTTACATTCTTTGAAAGCATTGTGCCTGTGTTGCAGCTGTCCAAGGTGGGGAAAAACAACTGATAGATCCTAAATTCCTGCTCTTCCTGTTGCCAGTCTGCACTATACCTCCAAGCTTGGAAGACAAGGAAGCCAGAATGCTGACCACTCTCTGTTTGGCAGAGCAGCAGTTTGGCATCAGGAAAGCAAACAGTCATGGGACACTGTAAAGTTCCTGTATGCTTTAGAAAATTGAAGGCATTTGAGCAATATAGATGAATTGGTAGAGGATGCCAAGACGGCAGGCACAGCGGGAGGAAGCAATCATGAAATGATAAATTGCTATCTTCGAAGTAAAGGGAGGAGAGGGACAGCATGGCCACAGTAATCCGTGCTCGGGCAAGATCCAAGATTGATTACTATAATGTGGTATACATGGAGATCCCTTAGGAGATGGCATGGAAAGTACAGTTAGAGCAGAATACAGCCCCAGAGACTGAGAGCAGGGATTGGAATATATCCCCCCAGCATTTAAAGCAAGGGTGGGCTATACGCAGCCCATAGGAGTTATTGCTTCTCCCATTGGAACCTCCACTGCTGTGGTGATTCTGCTAGGAAACAGGGTGTACTGGGGGGGGGGGATGCAAGTTGTTTCCCAGCAGAGTTACACTTCCATCCAGCCTGCCAAAAAGATTTGGCAGACTTGGGAGGGAGCATGATTCTGCCGGGAAACAAGGCACACCTTGAATCTGGTCATGTGGCCAATTCTGGTGGGGGACAGCTGCAGCCTGTACTGGGTCCCAGGGGGCAATGTGGCACCCAATCCACCAAAGTTGCCCACCCATGGTTTAAAGAGTTGCACTGGTTGCACAGCCCATTTCCAAGCACCACTCCTGGTTTTGGTGTTTTCCTTGAAAGCTGTACACTGCTTAGGCCTGGGTCCTTATGAATAATGAATCCTATTCAGGCTTTTTAAAAGCATAACTGTAGAGAGAAGGTGGGGACAGACGTATTCACCCTGAGCCCTCCACCTTTATGTCGCCAGGGAAGTCTGAAGAGAAAATGTAACTGCGTTCAGTTGATTGCACAGGTTGCCTGATCACATGGAACACTTTGACCGTGCCCAGCCAAACACAGTTACAACTGGGGATGTGCAAATCAGCAAAGCCCAAGCGACCTTGCGGTTTTCTGAATTCCACCTCAAAGCCCATTCCGACTTGTATCCACAACAGATCTTGAGCTTTGGTTTTCCTTGTTGCATGAAAATGCATACATGTTTTCATGCATGTTTCCCCAAATGTACACATTAGTTGTACATATCTTTTAAGATGTCAGCATTTTCCTCCCATGGAGTAAAGCATTTTGTGCACATTTTTCACAGGTATGCATTTTTCGAACACATTTTTTTGTTCTGTGAATGCCATCGCAAACTCAGAAATATATGGACTTCGACCACAGATCATGTCTGGGTCTGTGTTTGGTTCCGGGGGGGTCCAAGCTGCATCCATAATTAGAATCATAGAATCATAGAATAGTAGGGTTGGGAGGGGCCTACAAGGCCATCGAGTCCAACCCCCTGATCAATGCAGGAGCCCAAGTCAGAGCATCCCTGACAGATGGCTGTCCAGCCTCGTCTTGAATGCCTTCAGAAATTATAATTTCTCTTTAGACCTTCCCCATCAACATTATGAGGTTGGGGTGAAGGGGACTGGGCCGGTGCGCACACAGCCATGGTTATGACTTTTAATACCTGAATAGGGCTGAAGGGCTGAATAGGGCTGTATGCTTGTTCCCACATCATTCTTCCCATTTGTTGAAATCATCAAGTGATACATTCCTCCAAGTGCCCTCACCATCTGAAGCAAGACAGGTGGTGATTGGACAGATGGTCTCTTTGATACAGCATTTATAGAACACTCTCCCCGGAGATGCTCACCTGGTACCAAGCACCCATGCTGCTATATTTTAAGATGCCAGGCAAAGACTCACTAAATGATGACGATGACGATGATGATCCCATTCTTTATAAAGGTTTTAAGTCTTTCTTCTTTTCATCTTTAGGTAGTTTTGATTTTCAGTAGTCTTTCTTTGGGAGCCCCTGCCAAAGGAAGTAAAGTGTGTGGCTACCAAGGAGAGGGCCTTTTTTTCTGTGGCGCCCCGATTGTGGAATGAGCTTCCCAGAGAGGCTCGCCTGGGGTACATTACATTGAGCACACAAAAGTGCCTTACGTAATATATTTGTTGGTGCCTGGTGGTGCTGGAAAGCAAAGGCTTCTACAAACCCACGTACATCCAGAGCGGGGTGAGATTTTTGCTCATTAGTACTGCTTTAAATCGGTTGTTTTTAATCTGTTCTTGTATTTTAAATCTCTGCATTGCTGCTAGGTTTTATGGTGGCTTGTGCTTTTATACTCTAGTTCTCAGCTTTTGCATTTTATTTTGTATTTTATTATGTATTTTCTGGTTTTAATTGCTGTGAACTACCCAGAGAGCTTTGGCTACTGGGTAGTATAGAAATGTAATGAATGGATGGATGGATGGATGGATGGAGAAATAAATAAAGAAATGAATGAATGGATGAATAAATGGATGAAGAAAGAAAGAAAGAAAGAAAGAAAGAAAGAAAGAAAGAAAGAAAGAGCATCCTAATGCACATTTAGCTACTGTGCTGCTCTGAGATTACAGTGAGTTGAGGGCCAGTATGGCAACACCAGCAGTGTCAGCATAGGATATAAAGGGTTGTCTTTGCCATTCCCGTTTGTCAGTGGAGACTGACGACTCCAATTTCTGTGGGGCGGGCTATACATTCATTCATTCATTCATTTATGTATTTATTATTGCATTTATATCCTGCCTTTTTTCATCTAAGGAACTCAAGGCGGCATACATTCTCCTCCTTCTTCTCCTCCATTTTATCCTCACAACAACCGTGTGAGGTAGGTTGGGCTGGGAGTTTGTGACTGGCCCAAAGTCACCCAGTGAGCTTCCATGGCCGAGTGGGGACTAGAACCCGGATCTCCCAACTCCCTTCTGGGTTTCAGTCAGAACCAGCCAGAACTCTAAAGGTCTCTAAATCCAAAGAGTAGGATCCTATCCCTCAAATGGATTCAGCACCTTGGATAGCTTCTTTAGAGTTCTGGCTGGTTCTGTTGGAAGCCCAGAATGCATTTACAGCCCCACCAAAATAAAAGCCACCAGCCTCCACTACCGTTTATCATCCTCCATGTTCATTGCATTCAGTGGACCAAGGATAGATTTTGGAAGAAAGGACATTGCCTTAAAATTAAGAGAAAAACAAGAGGAATCTATCATTTGGACAGCACACATACATTGCCCACAGTGACATGGCTGTAAGTTAAAGGCCCACTTAGGGATGGATGAAACTGCCAATTTCTGTTTCTCTCAGTTTCTCGTTTTTCCAGTCTTACGGTCAGTTCATCTTGAACTTTGAGAATTTATTTTAAGTTTGCATGAAAATTCATAAGAATTTTTGGTGCACATTTTGCCTAATACATGAGTTTTTGTAAGAATTCTGGCCTAATATGCTCACTATTTGCAAGCAATTTCCTTAATATAATGCATTTTTGCATGTTATTTCCACTAACATATACATCTTTGTATCTACTCTTTAATTGCAGAACTTCAGAGAAGTGTAAATTTCAAAGGATGCCTGAGTCTGAGATGATGATGATGATTGCATTCATATCCTGCCTTTTTTCCTTTTGCAAGGAACCCAAGGTGGCTTACACAGCCCTCTTCCTCTCCCTTTTTATCCTCACAACAACAACCCTATGAGGTAGGTTAGGCTGAGGGTCAGTGACTGGCCCAAAGTCACTCAGGGAGCTTCATGGACAAGTGGGGACTAGAACCCAGATCTCCCGAGTCCCAATCCAACAGTCTAACCACTACGCCCCACTGACTGTCCAGGGGTGCAGAAGTGTGAAATTAGGTAACTCCATGTTAAAATGCAAACTGAACAGATTTTCCCCCCTCCCTACCCACCGCTAGAGGAAGAATTATGCCTTTTTGAGATACAAAGTTGAGAGTGGTACATAGGTGGAATCTCAAACACACGTATTTCTCTTGGGTTTTTCAACAAAGCCTCCAGTATTCCACTCACAATTGCCATGCCAAGCTTTGTTTAGTCAACATGGCATCCTCTCCCCCCCCCTTCCCTCCTCCCTCGCATGGACTGTTTCCGCTCGCAGACAGAGCACCAGAAGACGGCATTAGCTGCCAGACACAAAAGGCGGCAGAAATCAAATAAAAGGAAAATGCAGCAGCCACAGGTCAGCCTTGTATAAATATTTATGCTGGAGGAAGACACCGTGCCTGAGTGATGACCTTGTGGCTGGTATTAATAGAGATAATGTGGGGCTGGGAGACTCATTGGCAGAGAGAAGGCGAGAGAGACGGGAAGATTTTAAAACTCTGTGTTGAGCTGCATTTCTATCCAGCCTTTCAGTTGTGTCTTTATTTATGCGGCCCATTGCCTATCCCTCTCTGTCCCATGGGATCAGGGAAGATGTAGCAATATGCTTTGTTTTAATAAAGGGCCACTGTGCATTATTAGTGAGAGAGAGAGAGAGAGAGAGAGAGAGAGAATTTCGGAATTGGGAGCGGTTAAGAATACAAACCCTTCCAGGTTGGGAATCAGGCCCAGCATCAACGGTAGGCATGGTTGGGCACCTGACGAGGGCCCACACCCCAGCAGGAGCCCACTGACAAGAACCCCCTGGACTTGTTCCTTCTCTTCACTATTGCAACCTGCTTGTTCAGCTGCCTCTTGCTGTAGCCCAGACAATGGTGGTGGTGAGAAGGAGGACCAGCAGATGCCCCAGCCTGCTTGCTCACTGGCTCCCTGCCTGCCAAGCAAGCAAGTGGTAGCAATGATGGGAAGGAAGAGGAGGAGCAAGAGCATTTGGTGAGAGAGACAGTGTGGTGTAGTGGTTAGAGTGTTGGACTGGGACTCGGGTTCTAGTCCCCACTAGGCCATGAAGCTCCCTGGGTGACTTTGGGCCTGTCACTGACTGTCAGACTAACCTACCTCATGGGATCATTGTGAGGATAAAATGGGGAGGAGGAGGAGGAGGGTCATGTAAGCCACCTTGGGGTCCTTACAAGAGGGGAAAAGGCAGGATATAAATGTAATAAAGAACAATAAAATAACAATGGCAGTGAGAAGGGAGACTCACTGAGAGAGGGAGCCCAATGAGGGTGTCTTGCCCAGGGGCCCTCAAAAGCCTGGAGCTGTTGAAAATCTACATCCCTATTCTGGGGTGGATTGGCCTTAAATGGGTAATTGAGAACCATTTACAAAAGGTGTACAAAAGACTTTCAGAATGCACAAAGAGGTATGGATCCACATGGGTGCCTGCACGTTAGGACTCTCTTGGGAATGTGGCTATGGAACTGTCGTGATGACTGCCTGTACATCAAAATTTGACCTCTGCACCACTGGCAGGCCTTAGGGGTCCCTTAGGCAGAGCAGTCAATGTCAAAAGTGTTCCTTGTGATGCGGCTTCAAAAAAGGCAAATGCTATTTTGGGGCTGCCTTAATAGAAGTATAGCTTCCAAATCATGTGAAGCACTAGTTCCCCTCTACTCAGCACTGGTTAGGCCTCATCTGGAGTACTGTGTCCAGTTCTGGGCACCACACTTTAAGAAGGATGCAGACAAGCTGGAGAGGGTTCAGAGGAGGGCAACATAGATGATCAGGGGACTGGAAACAAAGCCCTATGAAGAGAGACTGAAAGAATCGGGCATGTTTACCCTGGAGAAGAGAAGACTGAGGGGAGATACCTGAAAGGTTGTCACAGAGAGGAAGGCCAGGATCTCTTCTCGATCATCCCAGAATGCAGGACACGGAATCATGGGCTCAAGTGACAGAAAGCCAGATTCCGGCGGAACATCAGGAAAAGCTTCCTGACTGTTAGAGCAGTACAACAATAGAACCCATGTCCTAGGGAGGTGGAGGGCTCTCCCACACTGGAGGTATTCAAGAGGAAGCTGGACAGCCATCTGTCAGGGATGTTTTGACTTAAAGTAAAAAGGTAAAGGTGTCCCCAACCAGTCGTGTCCGACTCTAGGGTGCGGTGCTCATCCCCGTTTCTAAGCCGAAGAGCCAGCGCTGTCCGAAGATGCTTCCGTGGCCATGTGGCCGGCATGACTGAACACCGAGGTGCACGGAACGCTGTTACCTTTCCCGCCAAAGCGGTACCTATTTATCTACTTGCAATTTCTTGCTTTTGAACTGCTAGGTTGGCAGGAGCTGGGACTGAAGACGGGAGCTCACTCCGTCACGCAGCACTCGGGTCTTGAGCAGGGGGTTGGACTCGATGGTCTTAGAACCCCCTTCCAACCCTACTATTCTATGATTCTATGAAGCTAGAAAGCCTCCCTCCCTAAAAGGTACATTTCAAAAACCTCCAAAATGTTATGGATAATTCATGAAGACAAGTAATAAGAACTAAAACCAGTGGAGAATTTGATGCACGATGTACCCCACTCTAATGATCATTCCCTTTAAGCTACCATAAACAGTGTGGTTTATTGTCTCTTAATTTACTGTTGAAGCCATTAAGTCTTCAGCGTATAATGTGTGTGCCAACCATCTGGGCAACTATTATATTTAATTGTTTTCTTTTATTAGCTTTTTCTCTCTCTATTGAATGTACAAAAAATAAAGTGCAATCATAAAAACACAAATCCCAGTGAAAATGTATTAAAAAGCCATTCCAACCCATAAAACATTACCATCTAAAACTAAGTCTTGATTTTTTTAAAAAAGAGTAGCAAAATTCAAGGAGTATGATTCACTTTTGCTAATTTCAATGGTTGAGAATTAGGCAAGTGAATTGTTTCAAATTTCTGTGCATTGCCTTAATGGCAATTTAGCAAATAAGGTGGTATATAAATGTTTATCTTCTGTCTATATAAACAGAAGTGTTCATCCGTATGTCCTCGATGGACTCAAAAACCATACAGCCAATTGTTATGAAACTTTCAGAATTTGCTGTACCTCTATCTGGGATGATTTTAGGTATAGTGAAAATGCTGTCCACCATCTTGAAACAAAATGGCAACCAATCAAAATTTTTAAAGATGTACTGCTTCAATACCATTTGATTGATTTCACCCAAATGTCACCTCATGATTCAACACTGCAGCGAGCAAATTTTAACCACACATTTTAAATCATGTGATTATCTATCACCATAAAAGAGGATGTGTCCCTGTCCATCCTTCTGTCTGTCTGTCATCACCATAGCTCCAAGACTGTGAAAGCGAGACAGCTGAAATGTGGCATGTATACTAAGGGGATCGTAGGCATTTGCACTTCAGGGTTATTTTGTTTTTTTAATGAATTAATTTCAATTAATTTAAGTGTGTCCATGTGGTTGAAGCCAGCAGTTATATTCTGAGCCAGTAGGGGCAGACTTCACTAACTAGTACATAACTTTGCACTCCACACCACATGAAGCCACAGCAAATCAGTAGGTTGAGGGACACAGTTATATGCCTGACCCTCTGTGGGGGCAGCCCCCCCCTTAGAGACAGTATCCCTGCCCTCCATGGGATACAGGGGTGAACCATGGCAGGGGCTGTGCTTATGGGTGTCAGTGGATGTGGCTTCACTCAGATGGGGCAGGCACAATGTGTCAAACTCTGACCGCTCTTAAGTTTGCTTGAAAGCTTCAGTGTACCAACCTAAGGGCTATTCCACCCATGCAAAGCCAGATCCGTTCACTAGTAATAAATAAAATGAATGCACTCAGGAGCCCTGTTCAGCCATTTGCCTGAATGTGTGATTATTAAAGTGGGTTGAGTGATGGGATAGTGGAACTCTCTGGGTGATCAGGAACCCCGATAAGGCAGGTGCACTGAGAGTTCTACTCGAGTTCAAGCAAACGTGAGCAGAACTCCTTTTCAGACCTTGCAGATGGATGTGAAAGATGTGGCAGGGCCTAGAGGCATTCTGGGGAAAGGAAGATTGCCAGTAGCTAGGGTGGCCACTTATGAATAACCAAAAAAGAGGACAGCAATTGGCATAAATTTGCATATGCTAATGTGTAGGTATAGATACATGCTTATAAATAATTATTATAATTTTAAATAGACATTCAGTACATCTCACCATAGCGAGATTGTGACCAGGTGATCTGTGTGCTTGCCTATTCGGTCTGCTGTCCAGGAGTTGCTGACTGTTGATGAGCAAAAGTGTTTATAGATCTGTATATTTAAACTGAAATCAGACAGTTTAAATATAAATATATTTAAACTTTGAAATAGAAGACATCTTCAAACAGAGGATGGTATTCTGGCAACTGTTCTAATGGAGGACTGTCCTCTGTAAAAGAGGGCACATAACCTGACAGGTAGCTGCAGCCTTTACCTGTGATTTGCTGTGCAGCATAAACTGCTGCCCTGGGAAAAACAGAAAGAGAGAGAGAGAGAGAGAGAGAGAGAGAGAGAGAGAAGTTGGCTAACAGTGTCAGCTCCATGCTGGGTTCTGAGACTGTGTCTGCTGGAAGCCATGAGTTATCCTGAATAGGATTCTCCCCGTTTTGTACCATGAGGCTGTCAGGTTGTCAGGATGAACTAAATCCCCTATATTTGGGGGCATGTATTCCTCCTACCCGATCCCCAACCCAGCCCTTTCCTTCTCAGTTTGACAGAGAGGGGCAGGGAGGGGAGCTGCCACTCTTGATCTGTGAAAAGGAGGATCTCAGACATGAAAGCACAGAGTAAGTCCCATGATTGCCTCCATAATGGACCACACGTGAGAAATTAAATAAACATCATTCATCACTGGCCTTTGTCGGCTTACAGCTGTATTTATTTCCAAGCTTGCCAGTTATTTATGGGCCCGTGTGCTTTATAGAAAAGCTTTGTTCTGAAGTGGTGCTGATGGGCGAAGGGGAACTAAGTGTTTCATTGCTTAAACCTACACTCCATCCTCCCGCCCAGTCTGAAGAGTGTCTTCCTTGTTTCCCATTACATAGGCTTTGGAAGTAGCCAACAATCACTGCAAAGGTTTCGTCACATACAGCCTGCCAGGTAGGGATGGGTGAACATGTGATGTCCAAATGCTGAGGTTCTCCAAATGCTTCCTTGAAACGCATTTCTCTTCGTTGGCATTCCTGAATCCGAGCGTCCTTTTCTCCTTTTGTTTTGACCAAGAAAATGTGCATTTTTTGATCTGGGAAAAATGTGCATTTTAAAAAGTATGCACCCCAAATGCCCACTTGTCCCCCTAGGCTAAGGTGTGAAAACGTGGATTTGAGAGAAGAACATGCACTTGCACAACTGTGCACTTTCGAATGCAAGTATGGGAAATTGCAAAAATTTTCCAAGAACTGTGCTCCTGCTCTCCATTGCGTTCAGGGTTGGAAACAGGACACATTGACATGATTTGTAAAGAGGAACAAAGTTCTCATACAATCCTATGTCCCACCATTGTGGAGGGCGATCGCGGCAACTTTGTTATGTTTTTTTTTTTTAAGTGCTTCCACACCGAAAGAAATCGCCATCACAAAGCAGCTGCCATATCTGTGACAGTCCTGGTTCCCTGAAACAATTCTCAAGGGGCACTTCACAGAGCATTGTGTGGACAAAAGTGGGGTTTCAGACAACTCTCCCATGTATTCAATGAACACTTGAGGGAGATCACAGGGTTGTGCAGGCTATCCCTGACTCTGCCAATGCCAATGAGCTTGGTGGCCATGGACTCCTAGTCATCCAGATGTTCAGCACATGTTGGAAGGGGCTCCACATGCATTCCAACGTAGGCTTGTAGAGCTCTTCTGCATGAGGGAGGAACGTGGCTGGACCAGGATTCTCTTCCTCAGATGGAGGAGCTCTATGCAAACCCATACTTAGAGCCTCTTTTGACTTGCGCCAAAAAACACAGAGCACTAGTGAGCATGGGCTAACCCATTTGGCTCCATGACACCCCTCATATGTTCTTTGAACATGTAAGGTGGGTAGCTGAACCCACCTAAAACTAACAATGCAAATTGGCCCTCAGAATGGAGTCAAACAAGGTTGATGGAGGTAACACAGTCTTCACATGGGGACTGTAGCAGATCAGTTTTCATGTGAAAAATTGTATTGTTTAAAAGCATGTCCAGGTGATCATTGTGCCATGTGCAAAATGTACCACATCAGCCTACTTTCTGATGTGGTAAGTGTCTTGTTTAAATGTGATGTGATGTCTGCATGGGGACACATTCCAATGACTTCCCACAGCACTCTTCTAAGGACTGTATTGCCTCAGTGATGCGCGGTTGAAAAGGCTTCTGAGATTTCTGAAGACATTGTTCATGCACGTTCAAGCAAATTTCTCCCACCAGCATAAGGGCTAGAAACTTAATTTTTAACATGGAAGTAGTTATGTTGGACACTAGAAACTGAATCCTGAATCCAATAACCACATTCTGTGGTTTTTCTGCACATGTGAACAGCCCCACTTACAATTAATCATCTAATTAATTCAGTAGTTGAATGCAGTGTCTAAGGCAGGGGTAGGAGATTTTTTTGGCCTGGGGCCAAATGCCAACTGAGGATGTTTCAGGGGGGGGGGGGCAGCCCAGCAGTGGACAGGGCTAAAGGTAGAGCAGGTGGGGCCAAGCACAGATTAGGCAGAGCCAAAACAAACTGGGTGGGTCCAGTTCAGTGGAGGCTGGTGGCTCTGAATCCATTCTGTGTTTTGGTCAGAACCAGCAAGAACTCTAAAAGCTGGTTATTACTGAAACCTGGAATGGGTTCACAGACCCACTGAAATCGGAGCCACCAAACTCTACTGGTCCAGTTGTAATTTTTACCAATTTGGACATTTTCCCAACAAGCATACAAATCACATCTCAGTTCTATGCAGGACTACTCAGATGTAAGCCACAGAAACAGACTTTAAAAACACAAACTTCTCCTTACAGGACAGGTTTAAATACCTCTACATTTTTAAGGCAATTAAAGAGCAAATTTAATTTAAAGTTTATGTGCTTCAAAATTTGTTCTTATCTCTGATCAGTGGTCAGAGATAAGAGCAGGATTTCCTTGCACTATGCTGAGGAAAGGCTGACTTTCTTTGGCAATCAGCAGGGAGATCTCAGCTCTTATGGCATGGTTTCCTGTACAGAGCTCAAGGGAGAAGGGGCAGGACTTGTAGAAGAAGCTCATGGCACAGATGGGCAAATGTCCAGAGGTTCCCCATCTTATTGTTCAAGAGTACAATAAAAGTAAATGGTGTGTGTACCTTATTCACAAGCTTGCCCTGTGTAAAAATAGTATACATGCTACTCAAAACACGATTCTTCTTTTTTTTCATTCTCTTATTTATAAAAAGAAAGAAGAAAGAAAATGGCCTAGAGGATTAGATACTCTGTGTTTTGACTTGATGCTTTATTAGCAGTAATGCCATTGTGGTTAGACTTTAGAGCGGACATCCAACAAGGCCCCATGGAGTAGCAGAAGGGCCCCCAAACCCAATGGGGCTGGCTTACTACTAGGGATGTGTGAACCCACCCTGTCCGGGTCCTCTGGGTGCCCGCCCAGCCCCTGCCCCCTCTTGCTAGTCTCTGGACCATGCTCAAGCTCCTCCCGCACTCCGTGAGCAGCCCAGACTCACCCCGGCAGCCTTGTTGAGCTCCGTGGTTGCCATTTTTTGAACAATAAAATGGCAATCACAAAAATGTGCATACTTGCACGTGCGCATTTTGCAAAAATGCACATTTTCACATACACAGCAATCGTATTTTCGTGCACGCACAGATATGCTCATTTTTGCGATTGCCATTTTATTTTTCAAAAAGTGGCAACCACGGAGCTCGACGAGGCCAACACGGTGAGTGCAGGCCACTCATTGAGCATGGGCAGAGGGCAAGCAGGGGCAGGGTATCAATGAGCAGGGTCGGGGTGCAGGCAGAGGGGGGTTCCACTGGATTCCCAAATGGAATCGGGTGCCCGCGCCATCCCTACTTACTACATTTTGAAGTAAGTAATTGTCAGGGTGGACACTGAGCCCATAGAATCCCAGAGTAGTTCTGATTCTGAGGAAGAACAGTCGCTCCTGGGAGAGGAGCGCGCTCCTCTATCCCAGGGCCAACAGCTGACGGAGATTCCTCCCACCAGCATTCCTAGATTAGAAAGCAGTCCAGGGAGTGACCGAGCAGAGATAGCAGACTTGGTGGATGCGCGACGCAGACACAGAGAGCGGCGCCAGATGGAGGGCGTGGAAAGGAGGCGAAGTGCCAGGTTGGCGCGCAAACCACGGCTGCGCCCAGAGGCTCCAAGGGAAAAGGGGAGGGACTCTCCCTAGTCCTTAAGTTCAGGGGTCTGCCAGTAATTCCCTTTCAAACGGGGACCAACTGTTTCAACTTAGGGCATAGGTACTCTGCTGCTCAGATCTAGTTGCTACCTGTAGAGCTGTTAAGTTGTAAAAGAAGAATAAAGCTTTGAAAGGAATCCCTTTGTCTGTGTCTGGACTTGGCTACTGGATTAGACTGAGAGAGGCCTCCAAGGAGCCCTTGACAGTAATACACATTTCCATCTAAAGCAGAGTTGCGGAACCTCAGGCCATTCGTCCCAGTCTAGCAGCTAGAATACACTGGTATTTTTGGTCCCACTTCTTTTGCTTTCAGCCCTGCCCCCCTTTTGCCTCTGACATCACCCATCACTGGAATACAGCCCCTGAAAACTTCTCCAAAATGGGATTTAGCCCTCAAGCTGAAAGAGGTTCTGCACTCTCGACCTAAAGACACACACACACACACACAATTACATTGTTAGGTTCAGAATCTACCTAAACTGCACCACTGTTACTAAACTATAAGGTTGAAAGAAATAGACATTTGCATTCATTTTAGGACTTGCCAGTGGGGGGCGGGCTTATTTTCTCCAGTGGCATTAGTTGAACCATTCCAGAGCATTCTGGGGAAAATGTAGTGGCTGCCACTGGATGCAATGTCCAAAGCATTCTGGGTAAAACAAAATGGCAGCCACCAGGAGGAGCTACTTTAAAGATGAATGTGAAGTGCTACTGTCACTATCTGCTATCTTTTTACAGCAGCAAAAAATAAAGATGAGGAAAGGGGAGGAAGAAAGAAAGAAAGAAAGAAAACCAACGTTGAATGTGAGTACTAAGATGAATGAAATGCTAACAAATGAAACATGAACCAAAGAAGATTTTAATAAATGGAAGAGACAATGAATAGGCTTTTCAGTAATGAATGAAATCCCAAGGGATGGGATTACTGCACACTCCCCTTTTTTTACTAAAATTATCTAATATGATACTTTTGAACCATGGTTAAGATGCACAGAAGAGGGAGCCACATCCATAAATAAAATCCACTCTAATGATCCTTTAATTGGGTATTTACATGACAGTCCAATTATGTTTCTGAAAGAGTGGTTAAAGACTTCTGGCTAATTAGGGAGATTTTTGAAATGTACGTTCAAGCACACGCACACACACACACGCTGATGTGATATTAAAAGATTGACTTAAAACCACATAAGCACTTCGCTGAGGCTGGAAGCCGCTGTTTCTGCATCGCCATTAGCTCATGTCACTCTGGTCTTCAGGCTTCCTAACCTTATGAACAACCCCCTGGAAGAGGCTTTGGTGGATTAAAATAGGCTCTTCATGGTAAATAAGGTGAAGTGACTTGCCGCTGAATTGACTGAGAAGAGAGGCAGCATTTTCTTGAGCAGAGAGATGGAGCACAGCAACACTACAAACTAGGTGAAACACAGGAGAACAAGAATAACTGAGGCACGTTGTATGAGCCAATTAAAGACCCATCCCTTTACTTGGGCTTTATCTTATCTATTTTATCTATTACATTTATATCCCACCTTTCTTCCATCATGGAACTCAAGGGGGCTACATCTGGTTCCCAGGTGATCTCCCCTCCAAGCACTGACCAGTCCCAGACCTGCTTAGCTTCAGCAAGGTGGCCACCTCACGTGCCTTCAGACCATGTCCTGGGCCTTCCCCAATAAATTGTGCTGCCCAGTTTGTTAGTTATGGTATTCCAGATATCTGCAATTTTTCCCTCGTGAAAGTGGCCAAGTCAAAACAGTAGCCCATGTTTTACTATACTGTGAATTTTATAGAGACCCAAGAGCCCATTTTATTTCTCCAATCTACCCACTCCCTGAAATACTGACAAGTTTCATGTTTCTATTCTGCTGACAGATGTTAAAGATGGGGTCATATTGGATGTAGCCAAATTTCTAGCCACAGCCCTTAAAACTAGATTGCAGCTGCTAAAGCAGAGATAAGCTAAGGAAGGACTATTTTATTGAGGGATGAACATGGATTTTACTTGTGTATGAGTTTTTATGTACTCTTAGCTTTTAGTTGGCCATGGACTCTATTTGTATACAATCACTTTTTACAATTCTTAGTTTGCAGCTTTCGGGCACAATCCTATGCATGTTTAGACAGAAAAAAAAGTGCTACTCCTCCCAGCATGCCAGCTGGGGAATGCTGAGAATTGGATGACTTTTTTCTATCTAAACATGCATAGGATTGTGCCTTTAATCAGGTAATATGTGTGGTCATAATCGATGTAATATCAAATCAATGTACTGTATTCATATATATTTGTATTTTATATATTTGTGCATTGTGGTCTATAGACTGAAATAAACTGATTGAATTAAATTAATTCAATTTAATTTAATTGTATTGGGAGTACTTGGGTTAATGCTTTATTTTTAAAAAGATTCCATGAAATTTTATTTTATTGTGAAATAAAATTAACAAAATAAAGGCAACAAAAAGAAGAGGAGCATACATAATAAGAAACCAAGATCTCAAAAGAAACAAAGAATTTGCTAATTATAATTCTTAGTCTGTAACCAATATGCTTATGGAACACCTGCAGTAAAATAGCCTAGGCAGAAGCTCAGTACCTAATAGAGCAAAAATACAATTTATACATCATATAAAAGGAATGCGTGAATGTTATTTTGTGTGTATTAGTCAGAAAAAATATAGGCAACTGTACTTGGTTGGAATTTGAAGTATATCTTTCGAAGAATATCTTTCAAAGTATATTTCTAAGGGAGAAATCCTATGGCCCCTAGACATTGTCTGGGGGACCATAACTTACTGTGGATTCCATCCTCCAAGGTCAGAGACAGCACTCCATCCTCAGAAGGGGAATTTGGAGAGCTGCCCCTCCTCCCCTATCCCCTTGCAGTTGGCATGGGGAAAAACACGTGTCAGCTGCCCTCCAAGGTTGGAAAAGCAACCACTGAGATGGGGGGACAGGGGTGTTCTAGTGGGCGGGGAGGGGAGAAGACCAAAGAGGCCATGATATGAGCTATCCTGAGGCTATTCCAGCCTCCTTCAGTCCCCTTCTGAAGCATCATCACCAGAAGAGCAAAAAAGCCCATCTATCAAAAAATGCAGGGCAGGAGGACAGGGAAGCAAAGATTTACTCCGTCACTCCTCCAACCCTGTATTGGATCAGAAGCCTTTGAGTTTGAGGGTTTCCAATCATCAAGGGCACAGTTGATAGGACTGTGTCCTAAACCACTTCGAGATATTTCTAAATATGGTAAGTGGTATATAAATCAAATAAATAAATAAGACGGCTTCCTTCTAGGGATGTATGGATTGTGTAAAATCCATTCTGACTGTGCTTCATGGATTGTCAGGTGCTTTTCATTCGGGTATCCACCCATCCATGAAATTGGATTTTTTTCCCCTGAATTTGCACAAATGCACAGTTGTGCATTTTTGCATGTCTGAATATGTGCAAATTCCCCTGAAATGTGCATTTTCAAGCTTTAGCCTATGGGGGAAATGCACATTTTTGGCCAGGGATTTTTTAACTTGTGTGTTTTTCTATGAAAAAAATTGCGCTAAATCGGGAAGATCAGAAAATCCATCCGCAAGTCCACAGAATCCACCCAAGAGGGGAAAAGTCTGTCCGCTGAGGAATCTGCAGGTCAGATTCATGAAAATCTGAACTCATTTGGTTCTGTTGCAGATTTTTCCAACATCCCTAGTTCCATCTAGTTCAGCATCCTGTTCAGTGGCTAGGCAAATGCCTCTGGGAAGCTCATAAGCAGAGAATCAAGGCTCTCCTTTGATATTGCCTCTCCCCACCCTCCAGAAATTGATATTCAAAGGCATACTGCCTCTGTACATGGAGGTTCATTTAGCTTTCACTGCTAATAGCTGCTGACAAACCTATCTTTTGCATATTTGTCTAATTCCGTTTTGAAGATACGAACTTAAACTAGGCTTGGGGAAACATGTTGTTCCCTCCAGATGTTGTTGGACTGAAACTCGGGATGGCAGAGAAATGCATCCACTTCCCATCTTAAAGCAGACTTACCTGATTCTGCACTTCTGAACCACTATGCAAACTTAGCTATCCTAAATTCACACTTTTCTGAATTTTGCAATGGAGTTCTCCAATCAAAAAGTGCTTACAAAATGTACATATTTGAGGAAATAATATTCAAATATGCATTCTATTAGGAAAACGGCTTGCAAAAATCATGCATATCAAGCAAAAATGCACGTATTGGGATAAATGTTTTTTAAAAACTGCTTATACATTTTCATCCAAACTTAAAAAAGAAAAACTCAAACTTAAGGACAAACTGAAATTAGGACTTGAGCAATTAACAGTCTGCAGTGTTCCAGCCATGGCTGCTTCACCATCAATTTACCTTCCCCCATCAAAGAGGACAGGGCATGGAAGAAGCAGCTTTGTGATGGGGAACAATTATGAATTTCTTGGGTATTAAGTTCAGCTTCCAAAGGATTATATAAATTGCCCTGATACTGCATCTAAGGGTGTTTCTGAGGCCCACCCATCTCTCTGTCATTCCTTCTACAGAAACTGCCTATTTCAAAGGAGAAAAAGTTAGCACAGAACTCTAGAAAAGGAGTCAAAGAAAGAATTGCTAATAAATTATTAGATTGAACAAGTGACACATGAGGTGGGGCAAAGTATTGTTTTGGAAGGCCTGCCTAGTTCACACACAGTTCCACCATTTCTGATTCACGCGGTCACCCCAACCTCACCGCAATAAATATCGTGCTCCACCCGATGGCAGACATATGACATGTTAGAGTGCCTACGGAGATATAGGGTGATGTTGTTCTGTGGAGTTCAAGAAAATGAATATCCGGGACGTCACTAATATTCCAGGCTCCAAAGTAAGCTTCTCCTTCATACTCCCAACTTCATAACACAAGGAAAGATCCCCATAGCACCTGAAAACACCAACAGATTTATCGTGGCATAAGTCTTCCTGGAGTAGAGCCCATTTCATTAAATGTATAAAGTGTCACGCACAGTTGACGGGATAATAAATCTCTTAGCAGGCCTGGCGTCAGACTGCTGTACCCTGAGGCGGCATGTAGCACCCTCACAGAGGGTGCACTGATGATGGTTTCCTTGTGCTTCCAGCCTTTGATGGCTGGGAGCCACCAACACAGAGTCACTCCTTGGGATTGTGGGAAATGAAAATGATAGCTCCTCACAGACCAGCTCATGACTATTGCTGCTGCCCACCAGTGTCACTGCCACCGCCATCACCCCAAATAAACCTGCCACTGAGATAAGAGGAGGCCCAGCAGAGGACACTATGCTGAGAACCCCCTGAAACCAGGAGCTTCTCCTGGTTTTTCAGGTGCCCGGGGGTATTCTTTGTGTAACGGGCACCTGAAAAAATATATAACGGGGGGCTATCGTGGCTCCATTTTATATGTCTTACTGTTGTACGCCACTTTGGGAAAGCTTCTGCTCTGAAAGGCGACTAAGAAATATTTTAAATAAGAAATAAAAAATGGCTCCCTCTCTTCAGTTTGTCATATCCTGCCAGGGGCTCTGCTCTTTGAACTGGGAACCTCCTAGCCTGTTGAGATATAGGCTAGTTCAGTTTTTCCTAGGCTCAACTCCTTGCTCAAGAGAGGCAACATTGGCTCCCTCTTTGCTGTCCTTCTACTGGCAGGCAAAGACTTTTATTCTAGCAGGCCTATGTCATGGAAGCTGGCCTGTTGCTGAAGCAGGTTCTGTTGGGTTGGGTGCTGTTTTTGTGTATTTTGTTGTTGTATTTTTTCATGGTGTTTTTAATCTATTTGTTTTTATGGTTGTTTTAACTAAAATTATTTTAATCCTGCTTTTCTTACCATTAGCCACCTTGAGTGTCATTTGGGGATGGGGGAGAGGCAGGGCATAAATCTATTCATCTCTTAACCTGGTGCCCACCCAATGTTTTGGACTTCAAATCCCAGCAGCCCCAACCAGTCTGGCCTATAGCCAGAAATGCTGGGAGCTGTCAAACCAGAACATCTGGAGGACACCAGGTTGGGAATGCCTGGCCTGGTGCATGCTTCAGGTTGTGAGAGACTTCAACTATAGTGTTTGCAAATATCCAGAAGTAAGAACATTCATGCATTTCAGAGCAAGAGACCAAATGGCTTGTATAAGCTCTTGAGGAAGGAAGCATTCTGAAACAGGTCGAGTGTAATAAATTTTGTTTTCTTGCACCAGAGCGTGTCTCCCCATTCTTTGCCATCATTCACGGTGCTCTTTCCCTCTTCATTCTGCATGCTTAAGCCTTAGAGGCACAGAAGGGAAAGGGGTATGCAGTATCAACCCTTCCAATTGGCAGGCAGTATGAAGATTGTGGATTGGCCAGGGACGATATAAACAACAGGAGCCTGGCCAATCAAGCAAAACCTTCTGCCTGCTGCCCTCCAATTTTTCAAACACAGGCCTTCAGCTCAGGCAACTGACCTCAGGGACCCTGATCTGAAGAACACATACAGCAGACCTCCATGTAGCTATAGTATCCCACAGAGCCTACTGGGTTCTTCTAACCTACTAAACCGGTAAGATTAGGGCCTCGGTAATCATTCAATGCTAGTTCAGAACTTTTCAGTAATGACACAGACTGTTTGGTACTTTCAGAGAATTCTGCAGATGGCAGGATTTAATTCTACTTGTTACTTCCTATGTTGCAAGAAGAATAAGGTTGGGTTGATCTGGAGACTTTGGGAAAGACTGAGGGTGTTCGGGACAGAAGGGAACTTTGTTTCCACACAAATGTTTACAGGGATACTCAACATATGTAGCTCTGGGTGGCTTTATCTCATATAATGAGGGTAAAATGGGGAGGGTCTGCTCAGCAACTCTAAACTAGCATAGAGGTTCATAGGTGGGGGGGTTCCCTCTTAAGGAGAACCACTACAATTCAGTGAACAGAATGTTGTTCTTAGACTAGAGTTGTATGGGTTGTGTTCCATCTGCATTTCATGGAATAGCAGGCACCTTTCATTCCATTGTCTGCTCATCGATGGAATCAGATTATTATTTTTTTGAGTCTCTGAATTTGCAGAAATTTGCACTTGCACAAATTCACACTTGCAAAAATGTGCACTTGCGGAAATTCACAAATCCTCCCCCAATGCTTAAATCCCCTCCCCCCAAATGTACATTTTCATGCCTCATCCTATAGGGGGAAATGTACATTTTCAGCCTTTTTTAATGTTGCATATTCTTCTATTGCTAAATTTGCACAAAATTTGGACAGTTAGAAAAATGTCCACAATTTCACAGAATCCACCCAAACGGGGCGGGGGGGGGGGACACCAGTCCACTGCAAAATCCATGGGTTGGATTCATAAAAATCCAAATGCATTTGATTCCGTTATGGCTTTCTCTGACATCCATATCTTAGATTGGGGAGGCCTGCATTTGAATCCCTGCTCAGCTACAAAGGTTATTAGGTGACATTGGTAGGGTGGCCATGTGCCCTACTTTACAGAGGACAGTCCTCTAAGGTATCCTCTCTTTGAAGGGCTGACCAGTCCAAATCCAGTTCCAAGAGAATCAACCATATGAAGGGAGAGCAGGGTCCTTGAAGTTGCCATCACCCATTAGCACTGGGATAGCCAGCTAGGCTGCCACATCAATCACCTCGTCACAGTCTTCCCCGCCACAGTAAATGTGTTGTGTTTCTTTTCATTTAAATGATATTAATTATTTCTCACTTTCCATCTATGCAAACTAGCATAGATCATTTGCAAAGAAGCGTATGCAAATGTTGTACAACTCTGTTCTCTGTTTTAGTGATGCATTTCCTCTATGGGGGGGGTGATTTGTGAACACCCACTCTAGATGGGTGTTCACAAATCACAGGTCAGTCACTAACTCTCAGCCTAACTGACCTCACAGGGTCATTGTATGAAGAAAGAGGGAACGGGTGTGCTGACCTGAGCTTCTTGAAGGAAAGGCAGGATAAAAAAAATGTAAATAAGATATATTGGTTCCAAGCTTGAAGATCTTAAACTAGGTGTGTCCTCATCTGTCAAGCCTGAAGGTTACTAATACTGACAGTTTCAGAAATGGGGAGGCCAAAACACTCATTAGCATCCACCACCATTTAAGTGAACCTGTTTCCTGCTTCCATATTATGTTTGTTTGTCTACACATTGCACTCAATGAAACCGAGTTGAGAAGGGGACACACTGTACCATGCAGCTCAGAGGACAGTGTCCTGTTTGGACAAGGAGTGTCCTTTTTTCTCTCCAGGATAATTATATCTCAGTTATGTTGCTCTGCCCATCCTTAAACAAGAGAAGGAGTTTCAACATCAGCAGATTTATGGCCTCTTAATGGCCCAATTGTCTGTGTGCATAATTTGGTTGGCCCAATGGCTAAATTCCCCAAGAGAAAGGCATCAGAGCATAAGGCTAATCCTGATCTGATGCATGTCTACGCTAGCAACATAAACCTGTTTCAGACCTGTTTAGCTAGTGTAGTTTATAGCCAAGGAACCCTGCATACTGCTCCATGAAGGGCCAGGATCTTTAATCATTCTCAACACTCTCACAAAGTTACAATTCCCAAGGTTGTTTGAGGGAACCCATAACTGCTCCAGAGCCTGTGTGAATGCTACAATTCTGTCAGAGCTCTGAATGTGGTATTGGGTGCACTGAAAAATACAACTGTGTGAGAATCACAGCTAGCTAGGTAGCTTGCTCTCTCACCCTTCTTTCCTTCCTTCCTTCCTTCCTTCCTTCCTTCCTTCCTTCCTTCCTTCCTCTTTCTTTCTATACCTTCCTTTCTCCCTATTCATATGGCCACCCATCGACAAATATTATCTGGGTGGCATACAGAATTTTTCTTTCTAGCAAGCTTCAAATTTGTTATAAGGGGATCTGGGCACTGTTTATTTGAACTTCCAAGGGGCTTCTGACAAAGTCCCTCATCAAAGACTCCTAAGCAAACTTAGCAGTCATGGAATAAGAGGAAAGGTCCTCTTGTGAATCAGTAACTGGTTAACAAGTACAAAGTAGAAAGTAAAATAATTCTTTCAATGGAGGGATGTAAACAGTGGGGTCCCACAGGAATCTGTATTGAGACCAATGCTTTTCAATTTATTTATAAATGATCTGGAATTAGGAGTGAGCAGTGAAGTAGCCAAGTTTGCTGATAACACCAAATTATTTAAGATGCTTAAAACAAAAAGGGATTGCGAGGAGCTCCAAAAGGATCTCTCCAAACTTGGAGAACGGGCATCAAAATGGCAAATGCAGTTCAATGTAAGCAAGTATAAAGTGATGCGCTTTGGGCCAAAAACACCCAGCTCCAAGTATAAGCTGATGGGATCTGAGCTAGTGATGACTGACCAAGAAAGAGATCTTGAGGTTGTGGTGGACAGCTTGATGAAACTATCGACCCAATGTGTGGTAGCTATGACAAAGGCAAATTCCATGTTAGGTATAATTAGAAAAGGAATAGAAAATAAAACTGCCAAGATCATACCGCCCCCCCCCCTTTAAACAAATCTATGGTGTGACCACACTTGGAATACTGTGTACACTTCTGGCCGGCACACCTAAAAAAAGACATTGTAGAGTTGGAGAAGTGCAGAAATGGGCAACCAAAATGATCAAGGGGCTGGCGCATATCCCCCTATGAGGAAAATTTACAGCACCTGGGGTTGTTTAGCTTAGAAGAAAGGTGAGTAAGGACAAGGAGTGACATAATAGAGGTATACAAAATTATGCATGGTGTGGAGAATGTGGATAGGGAGACATTTTTCTCCCTCTCTCACAATACAAGAACCCAGTGAAGCTGATGGATGGGAAATTCAGGACAGAGAAAAATAAGTTCTTCACACAGTGCATAGTTATGGAATTCACTTCCACAAGATGTAGCAATGGCCATCAATTTGGATGGCTTTAAAAGGGGATTGGACAAATTCATGGAGAATAAGGCAAGCGATGGCTATGCCACCTCCAGTATCAGAGGCAGTATGCCTGTGTACACCATTTGCTAGAGAATGGATGGAAGGGTACTGTTGCACTGACATCCTGCTTGTGGGTTTCCTGTGGGCAGCTGGTTGGCCACTGTGTGAACAGGATGCTGGACTAGATGGACCCTTGGTCTGATCCAGCATGGTTCTTCTTATGTTCTTGCTTGGGTGCAGAGATATGCTTGAAAGTCAATCTGAAAATGACAGGGACAGATTTAGGGGCAGGTGAAACAAGTGATCACCCAGATAATCATACTGCCCCCTATGTTATTGAACATCTACATGAAACCTCTGGGAGAGATCATCTGATGACACTCAGCTCTATTGTTCTTTGTCACCTGACTCCAAGAAAGTGGTCAACAGCCTTGAACATTGCCCAAGTTCAATAATGGACTGGATGAAGGTGAACAGAGGTGCTGTTGGTCAGTAGACGCCTGGCTCAGGGACTGGAATTCACCTTCTTCTTGAAGGGGTTGCATTCCCCCTGAAAGATCAGATTCACAGCTTGGGAGTTCTCCTTGATCCTATGCTGTCCCTGGGCCTGGATCTTCAAATGGCAGCGGTGGCAAGGTGCATGTTTGCACAACTACAGTTGGTGCACCAGCTGTGACCATTCCTGAGTCAGTCTGATCTGGCAGTTAACCATGCCTTGGCTACATTAAAGTGAGACTGCACTCTATGTGGGGCTACCCTTGAAGACCATCCAGAAGCTTCCATTGGTGCAAAATGAGGCAGCTAGGCTGCTGTCTAGTACATGGTAGTGTAATGGCATCTTTCTTTCTTTCTCCCCGCAATACTAAGAGATCTTGGTTACCAATTGTTTTCAATTCAAGGTGTTGGTTTTAACCTCTAAAGCTCTAAATGGTTTAGGACCTGGCCATCTAAGGAAATGCCTGTCTAAGTATGAATCTGCTCAGTTATTAAGACCAGCAGGAGAAGCCCTTTTGAAGACACCTCTACCTGAAAAATCCTGCTGGGCATGCAGGAAAGGGTTTTGTCCTGGTTTGCTGCCAAACTATACAACACACTCCCCCTGGAGTTGTGACTATCTTTGTTCACAAGGGAGGGTCAAGACATACGTTTTTCACTTGGCATATATATAGGGGTGTGTGTGTGTGTGGTTTTAACATTGTTTCATTGTGTTATCATCTGGTTATTGTTTTCTTTCTGAATTTTTGTATACCACCTTGGTGGGTTTCAGAAAGGCAATATAGAAATACCATACATACATACATACATACATACATAAAGTTTGGCCTTGATTCAACTTCCTGCTTTCCTTCTTCTGCTTCAAGTCACATACATAGGAAGAATACAGATTTTAACCCCAACCCTGGCTGGTAGTCATGGCAAATCCCAATAGCTTGGACTCGGAGTAACCACACTGCTATCAAAGATCATTCTGCAAGTGAGCCAAAATCTAGAGTATGGGTAGGCAACCTTTTAGGGGCATGGACACATGTGGCAATTTGAGAAATTTTCCTGAGTACCACCACAAAATGGCTGCCATAGGAGGAGTGGCAAAGGACCTGCTCAAAAGACTGACTACAAGGCAGAGGTGGGGTCTGAACCACAACACACTAAACAACTTCTTTGAACCCACAGTTTTCAGCACCAGCAGAAGCTTATTTCACAGCGATCCCAGTTGCCTATAAGAAAAAGTGTTAATTGTTTTCCAAAAAATGGGAAGGCACCTAGAAAGCTGCCCGAGGGAACATTGGTGCCCATGAGTACCATGTTACCTACCTCTACTCTAAAGAAAGGGTAAATCACCCAGCACAAGAGCATTTCCATAAGATCTAGAGTTGTGTCCTAATTTCATTTCGGCAACTCACATGGGAAATCTTATAGGCTGTATATTGCTCTTTACATCCAACAGAGTGTGTTCTGGCAGGGCAATACAGATGCTCCTTTGTGAAGGAATATGATGGAGGGGGGCAGGGATTGGCTAGAAACCTCTTTTGTTATTTTTGGCACGCGAGTGCAGGCTATAAGCAAAAACAAATGGCAATTGCAGGTACATGAAGAGCAGCAGGACCCTGCTGAGATGCTGCATGTTCTGAACAGCATCTGGTATGTTTGCTAAGTGGGTGATATAAATCATTTTATCCAGACTGAGTTGGGGCTTACTCATAAGGATGGTTGGAGGTGTTGAGAAACCAGGACTCAAAAGGCACCTTCTTGCACATCTTCCTTAAAAGCTAACAGAGGCATATGGCCACTTCCCATTGTAATGGTCTTCAGGGCCAGGTCTAGGATTGCAAGGCCTTTGACAGGGTGCTATCTGATGGGCTCAGGAGGCCAGCGTGTGGCTGCCATCTTAGTTTTCACAAAATGAAATGCCCTGGAAGTTCCATTAAAAAAGTGGAGCAGCAGCATGGCAGCTGCCATATTTGCTTGTTTTACACACCTGCCATGAACAATGGAACTTCTGAAGCACTATGTTTGGGGGAAACTAGAATGGCAACCACAACTGTGGTCATGAGGGACCCAGAGCAGAGGCCCCCAGCTGGTGTCACCATCTACAGTGGGTCTTAGCAGGTGTCAGCCCAAAAATGCAGAGTGGTGATGCTGTGGCTGGGTCAGGCTCAGCTCTGGGGCAAAGTAGAGGCAAGTCCATTTAGTATAGTCAGTAGGCAAGCAAAAGGTCAAAGCACAACATTACCAACCTATAAAAGGGGCAAATGCAGGCCCACACTGGAGGCATTCAAGAGGAAGCTGGACAGCCATCTGTCAAGGATGCTCGGATTCCTGCATTGAGCAAGGGGTTGGACTCGATGGTCTTATGGGCCCTTTCCAACCCTACTTTTCTATGATTCTATGATCCCAGTCTCGTGGTATGGACCGCTACACAATGCTGTTTGTCTCTGGGAACTCTAGCACCTCCTCTGAAGAGGAGTCTTCCAGTGGGGCCATGCCATTGGACCTAATGACTTTGCTTTTCTGCCATGTAAAGAAAGGAGGAACTGCTTCCTCCCTCAGGGCACTGCTGCTCTATGGACATGGAGAAAATTTTGCAGTTTGATGGAGTACATGGCATTTTTCACAAATGTAAACATTCCTGATGCTCCCTCCTTCAATGAATGCCAACACAGAAAAGGCTGTCCTGAACATTCAATCACACAGGGCATATTTCTATTTATTGCATGTACTTGCTTCATTGTGGCCAGGGCAATGGGATTGGCATAAGTTCATCACCAATGGAGGTGATGGATACATTAATGCAAGAAAGAAAAAATCAGTATATTAAATATACGGCTAAGCCCAAAGAGTCTCAAAATTTGCAGCCCCTGTTTACAGGCAATGAATAGAAAAGAGTGCATGCTAAGTACAATGCTAAATATGTGGCATTTACAATGGTAAGTGCATGCTAAGTACATGCTAAGTACTTGGCATGCTAAGAGTACATGCTAAGTCCATGGCATTTACAATGCTAAGTACATGCTAAGTACATGGCATTTACAATGGTAAATACATACTAAGTACATGGCATTTACAATGCTAAGTACATGCTAAATACATGCTAAGTACATGGCATGCTAAGAGTACATGCTAAGTACATGGCATTTTTCACAAATGCAAACATTCCTGGTGCTCCCTCCTTCAATGAATGCCAACACAGAAAAGGCTATCCTGCACATTCGATCACACAGGGCATATTTCTATTTATTGCATGTACTTGCTTCATTGTGGCCAGGAGGATGGGACTGGCATAGGCTCAATTCAATGATGGAGATTATGGATACATGAAGGCAAGAAAAAAATGCAGTATTAAATATATAGCCCAAACAGTCTCAAAGCTTTGCAGCCCCTGTTTACAGGCAATGAACAGAAAAGAGGAACCAAGTTTGGGTGATTTGGTTGGGAGGATTCTTGCAAACAGGGCTGAGAATTTTAACCACCTTTCATGGGGTGGGGGACAGCAACAATGAACACAACAGAAGCCACAATCCCCTTCTTCCTCTGCCTGACATCCAAAATACATCCCTCCTAGGGATGTACTGATTTTGTTAAATCTGTTCTATCTGTGTTTCACTGATTGCCCCCAAAACAAATGGGTCATTTTTGTGGGGCAAAGATAAACTGCAGGTGAGGAAGGCCCAATACAGTTCAGGATCACAAGAGGGGGGGCAGAGGATTAAAGACGCACCCACCTACCCACCACACTAAAGTCACAATCCAGACCAGCTCCCCTGTGCTTACTTTAGAGTCAAAACTTCTAGCTTCAACTTCAAAGGAACATATAGTTTTGCCCATATTTTAATGGGAAATCACAACTATTTTAAAAACAACGTTCCGGGAATCGGCAATGTCTTCTCTCCCCTTGACAATGTAGAGAGCAATCCTATGGTCCCTAGACAGAGTCTGGGGGCCATAGGATTTTTTGGATTCCTGGATCTGAGGCTGGAAACTATGCTCTTACCTCAGACCCAGGAGTCCGAGCTCCCCCCCCCACCCCACCCACCGCGGCTGCCTCTCTGAGCTTGCAAACATAAGCTTGGAGAGGGGGGAAAGGGCACGTGCCTGTCGGAAGGAAGGGGACTGAGGAAGTGTGGATATGAGCTATCCACAGCCTTCCATCCCTCCCCCTCCCCAACACCTCGGCTAGATGGGTGAAAACAGCCATCTAGCTAAAATGCAAAGCAGGAGACACACTTCCTGCTCTGCATTGGATGCCCATGCACAGCTCAGAGGCTGATGGGCATCCAGATAGGATTATGCCCTTAGTAAGCGTCAGACACTTGCAGGTTTTCATGAAGATCAGGCAGCTGAAGCTACCTTCTAAAACTGAAGAGCAACATGAATATCTGCTCTCCTTCCCAGGTATAATTACGCCCAGGTTGCTCACTTTCCTTGCTCTTAATAAGAGACTGTGTTGGCTTGTTCATTGGATATGTCTGGTGGCTGAGTGACAAATGGCTATGATAGAAAGCCTCTGAACAGCAGCAGAATTACAAGAGATGCCTTTAGACAGCCTTGCAACAAGAATCAGAATCTATGACTGTGTGGCTGATTTGTTAGGTATGCTGCAGAGGAAGAAAATCCTTGTTGGCTGAGAGCCCTCTCTGGGCCATTAGGAACAAGGTTCAGACTATCAAGATGAGGTTTGGCAGGAGAGGAGAAAATGGAAAGATTCCTACAACACTTAGTGAGAAACCAAGTTAGCATTTAACTTCTACTTCAACTGGGTCTGTAGCTTTCTTTTTCTCCCAATGACTCCTTTAAAGAGTCCCCACTGACATACATTTTATGCTCCACAGAAACAGCTTTGTTGAATGTGTGACAGGCACGAGCATTACAGAAAGATCCGAAGGTTGGAGAAATGAATGGGGAAAACATATGGCTCCGAGGCAGGGATTTCAAAAAAGCCTGAAATATCAAAATCAGTTATATATTTTTTAAAAAATCAGGAGAACCTCAAACTCCTTTTTATACAGCTGAGCAAAAATGCCCCCTCCTCAGAATTCTCCATCCTAGTTGCAGGTGGCAACATTTAGGGAGGGGGGTTGCCAAATATTCCCAGGGAGAAGTGGAATTCTCCAAAATTGTGGTGAGGTTGCCAAAAAGAAAATTTTCTCTGAAGAATTCTCAGAAAATTACCTTCAGATACATTTCTGCTCAGTGAATACTGAAGGCTTATTGCTAGCTTATACTGGTGGATAAAGGAAGCATAGGGCTAAGAGAAGTAGACTAGAAGAAGAGGGGTGAAGCCCATCACTGGCTTATTTATTAATGCACAATATTTTTACCCTACTCTTCAGCCAAAACAAGGCTCCCAGGACCCAGAGTAGCTTCAAATGATATTAGACAATATTAAAACTGGATCCCCTGTTGCACCCACAATTATCTACTCCTTTCACAGACACTGAAATTGGGGAAAACTGATTTTGTTTCTTTGGCAGGTTACTTTACTTTTAACCTCACCAGTTTGTCTTCTGGGAAATGGATGTTTTGTCCCTGGCCACACCTACCATGGCAGCCATTTTGTGAATGGGCAAGCCCCGATAGCAGCCATTTGGGGAGAGCACCCATGATACTCTCCCAAAACTCCAAATATACCCACTAGCCCAAAAAGGTTAGGGTGCTCTGTCCTGACTAACCCAAAATTCAGGAAGAATGTAATGTGGGGCAGAGAAAACATGTGGAACAATAGAGGAATCAAATGGGGGAAATTTGCTTATCCCTTCCTTAAAATAGCTGGGGTCTGTTCTTCCCAATTTGAAAGTTTATTTTTAGGGCAGGTCCCACTCCAGGTTCGAGGAGGCTCTCAGCAAACTGGTTGCACCTTAGTTGCAATAGCACAGGCAGCATTCAACTCCTAGGGCTCAGGGGAAAAGCATCCATGAGGGTCCTGGCTCAGGTTCTGCAGCTCTGGTTCCACAGGCACTGGCCCAGCAGCTTCGGGCTCAGTGGGCTTTCAAACACCAGCCCTCAGGAAAATATCAGGAGCCCAGTCTGGATCCACAAATGGTGACACAGCAGCATCAGGCTTGTTATTCCATTTGGCCTTCCTTGGTCATGATGAGGGCTTTGCATTGCTGGGCACTGGGGAGGTCTGGGTTACAGGCCTCCACTATGTGTCAAGTGTTTACTAAGGTTATGGACAAGGCAGGTTTCTTGGGGAGGCAAAAACGGGAATAGGACAGCACCTTGGAGAGCTCCAAGTGAAGCTGGAAGCCAGACAAGCTTGTCTGTATGGTGCTCCAACAAGTTGCCAATAAAGACTGAGCCTTAAGTAGGGGGAGATCCTTTAGGCTGATTGACAGAGGCCTTTTCTCTTAAAAGGCTTAGTCTGTTTTAGCAACCTCAGGCCACAACACTATCAAGGTGGCTGTGGCATGCTAGACTCTTCATGGCTGGAGTCCTCAAAGTCCGTGGACAGCAATGCAACCTCCTCTGGACACAGGGGGGCAGTTCCCTCGGCTTTTTCTGGGGAACTGGGTCCTGGTGAGGAAGAAGAGTTGTGAAGCCTTTTTGTAACCATTAGCTCAGGACTCTCTTATTCTGAAGGTGAGGGGTCAGGATCCTCTGAGGTTGAGAGTTCAGGATCCTTGTCCATGGCTCATCCTCCTCCTCAGACTCCAGCCTCAGGGCTGGAACCATGGCATGTAGTTATTACCTGGAGATTGAACCTTTCATTCTTTCTCTGTTCTCTGTAAGAGAAACTTGCCTGCTGTGTTCCTATGAGTTTGTGTTCCAGTCACATCTAATAAAGAGATGCAGCAGTGGAGGGGATAGTTGGAATGATGCAAGAAACCCAATGGTAGGTGGGTGTTTAGAGCTCACCGGAGCCTTGCATTAGTTTAATTTTTCTCTCATACTACACAAATCTGTCACCCCCACCCCAGGATAATGCTTGCACATTGCTGTTTAATGTCCACATCAAAGCTGAGCACATTCAAAAATGGCTGTGAGCCCTGCAAGTGGAGGTGGGTGGATGTAAGCAAGGGGGGAGCAGAGCAATTTGGGGGGAGGATAGGAGATCAAAACTCACTGAAAGTCTTGAATTTACGATCAGGGTGATTTTGGACATCCCAGAAAATGCCTCCCCAAACAGGGCATTCTCTAGCATTTACAGTGGCAGCCAGCACCAGAACTAAGGAGGGACTTTAAATATGGAGCACCTACTTTGCAAGCAGAAGGTCCCAAGTTCAATCCCTGGCATCTCCAGGTAGGGATGGAAAAATTCCCGCCTGAAATCCTGGAGAGCTGCTGCCAGTCAGTGTTGGTCTAAATGGACCAGAGGTCTGACCCAGTATAACCAAGTGTCTGAGCCCGCTTCCTATATTCCTAAGTACTCCAGCAAGTTCTCCCCCCACCCCACAATCAAATAACCCACACTTTGTCAAAGCTGGAAATTCAAAAGCAAGGAGGAAGTTTTGTCCCTAGTTTTGGAGCTGAACTGCTCCAAACTGCTGAACCCCCCATGCCACGAAAAAAAAATATGGGCCAAACTTTCAGTCTTTTGAAAGTTCAGCCCACCTGTAATCTCCTGTAAAGCTGGTCTGGGGTGTAGAGGAGGTGATGGTGAAGAGCCTGGGAAGGCTTTTGTTTACCCAGATAGGAACCCCCCATCACCACTACCAAAAAAAAAAAAAAAACCATAGGCAAGGTCCTGATCATTTTGCAGTGGATTCCTTCCACCCTGCAGTGCTTAAGAAGTAAGTGTAGCCAGATGCAGCCAGGCAAGTGAAGGCAATCACATGCCTGATGAATCTGTCTGGTAGTGTTTCCTGACCCGCCAAAAGATTCACTGGGAATAAGTTTGGATGCTGTGTGTACATATTGCATTATGTAGATCTCCAGGATGACAGCTGGAAGCAGGATTGTTTGAATCAGGCAGGAGCAGCAAAGGTCTTGGCTTGCTTTGTGATCATCTGTGTGAGCATGTATAATGAAAGGAGAGCTGAGTGCTGTTTCCTTCTCCCTTTCTCCTAATGGCAAGAATACAAGAGCAGTTAGGGTTTTCTGTGATGTGGTCGGACTTTGTCAGAGAAAGGGCCGTCTTTTTCAATCCTTCTTTTTCACTGAATCAAGGAGACCAAGTGACTTTGAACATGTTCTCACATCACTAGGGATGGTGGAGAAATCTGCTGTGGATTCAACTCAGACCAGGTTCTCAAGAATCCAACCTGCAAAGTCCACAGAGGACTGCCTCCATTGACCTCTGGGTCCATCGGATTTCCCGTGGGGTGGCTGTCAAGCACTGTTGATGCCACTGACGCCCTTTCTCCCCACGCCGGCTGTCAAGGGCTTCCTTAACAGCCAACACAGGAAAGAAGGAGGACAGCCACCCCACGAAATCCAACAGATGTGGTAAGGCTGTAGGGAAATCCATGGGGCCCCAAGCAGCCCAGATTTCCCCACCGCAGACCTCCCCCCTCCCGGACTGGAAGTTGTGGTGTTTTAAACCCCTACTCATCACCTTCTGAGACAACAATATCCCCAACCGATGATCAGCCACAGATTGAGAGGCAGCATCTGTGCCCATGACCACCAGCATCCCTTATGGCAAGGGTGCAGAACCTCAGGGATAAATCTGGCTCTCCTGTGGTCGCCAGAGGGCCATGTCCCTTCTCTTGGTCCTACTCCCTTTCCCCCAACCACCAATGTTGTGGTGGTTTCTCAGCTTTTCTGCAGTTTTCCCCCCATTATGAAAGGTTGAAATGCCTCTCCTAAGCCTTAGTTACACACAGCAAGAGTCCTGAGCTACAGTAGGCTGATATTTTTTAACCCACCCCTTTTGCTATTGGCGCTGTCCCTTTACATTTGACCTTGCCCACTCCTGGAATGCAGACCGCCCCCCAAAAAAACCTTCTCTGAAATGGAATTCAGAGAATGCACTACTGGAATGCACTACTGGAATGTAGAGCCCCCAAAGCTTCTCTGAAATGGAATTCAGCACTCAGGCTGAAAGAAGTTGAACACCTGTGCAATAGGGATGCTGAAGATAGTGCTGTTGTTGTTGTTGTTGTTGTTGTTGTGCACATACCTATAGATCACTCAGACTCAGAGAAGAACTTTGGTGGGCTCACAGAAGCCCTCCTCAAAGGAGAAGTAAGCTTTTCAAGCCCTTGAATTCTTCTTCAGTTCAGAGAGGCATTTATGTCTCCTCCTGTTTAATTAAATGGAGCAATGTCACTCCATCAGATTGAATAGGGGGGATTACAGAGGCTACAGGTGCAAAAACAGAGGATGGGAGTTAGTCATAGAATCATAGAATCTTAGAATAGTAGGGTTGGAAGGGTCCTATAAGACCATCGAGTCTAATGCCCAAATGTCCTCTATGAGATGGGGCCTACCCCATGCAGATTTTTCCCCTGCTACATTTTTATACCTACCTCTACTCAGGGCCAAACTACACATTCTTCTATTCGCAAATAGTGCAGCTATGAGCAATAGTTTTTCTTACTCTTGTGTAAGTGTGTGTGCCCCATTTGGATTGAGACCACAGCAGCCTACCCACTTTTTTTTTTCCTGGAATGATACAACACCTAGAGTACTCTGGGTAGGGATGGGGGAGAGATGTGTTACGCTCTCATTTTAATGCAAACCTCATTTTGCAGTTTTGAACCAATATGTGACCCGAAACTCAATTGCCCTTCAAAATGTGCACTTCTCTGAATTGTGCAATAGAGTTCACTAATAAAAAATGTGTTAAAAATGCATATATTGGAGGAAAGTGCACATAAAAATGCATACATGAGTGAAAATATCATTCAAAAATGCATTATACTAGGAAAATTGCTGGCAAAAGGTATGTATATTCAGCAAAATTGCATACCAATATGCATGTATTAAGAGAAGTGTACACAAAACCATGTACATATTTTCATGTGAACTTCAAAAAAACTCAAAAGGTCAGGACAAACTGAATTTAAGATGGGAAAAATTCTGAAAGTTCAGGACAAACTGAATTTAAGATGGGAAAAATTCTGAAAGTTCAGGATGAACCAAACCTAAGAGTAGAAAAATGGCAAGCTGAGAGAAACCAAAATTGACAGATTTGTCCATCCCTAATTCTTGGAAAGGGGCCGCGGTAGCTTAGTGGTTAAGATGCTGAACTGCAGACCAGAAGGTCGGCAGGACAGCAGTTCGAGACCCAAGTGCTGCGTGACGGAGTGAGCTCCCGTCTTCAGTCCCAGCTTCTGCCAACCTAGCAGTTCAAAAGCAAGAAATTGCAAGTAGATAAATAGGTACCGCTTCGGCAGGAAAGGTAACAGCGTTCCGTGCACCTCAGTGTTCAGTCATGCCAGCCACATGACCACGGAAGCATCTTCGGACAGCGCTGGATCTTCGGCTTAGAAATGGAGATGAGCACCACACCCTAGAGTCGGACACGACTGGTTGGGGACACCTTTACCTTTACCTTTTAATTCTTGGAAAATAAAATGGTGGATGCCAGGAACAGCTATAGAAGTAAGCCCTACTGAATTTTGATTTTGAATGGATGAACAGATGGATAGGTAGTTGGATGGATTGTTGATGTTGATAGCCTATGCACATACACACACAAGCTCTATTCAGGCGATCAAGGAAGGGGTTAAGGGCAATGTGTGAGGAAGAAGCATACTCTAGCCATGCAGTTGAGAACTCTGATTTTCCAGCATTCTCAATTATGTGGAGAGCCTGCAAGGACAGAGAATGCTCTCCTCTTCATTACAGTCATCCTCCACAAATAGAGGACAACAAACATGATGGAGAAAAGAAGTGGGGCTAGAGCATTCTTTCTCCTTAAGCATGAACTTGAATGCCAGAATAGGGCTTGAAAACCAGAATAGGGCTACATTCATGTATGCGCACACACACACACACACACAGAGAGAGAGAGAGAGAGAGAGAGAGCGCAACTATATTAATGTGTTAAGAGGAACAAAATAGCAATAATTATGGCTAAAATATATTAAAAGTATTTAAAAAGCAATTAAATAACAAACACATCAAAACACAATAAAAGAAATCAATAACTGCAAAAAATGCAAACAAAAAACCCCTCCATAGCCAATGGTTCCAACCGGGCATGTTCTGAAGTCACATGAGGCGGCCACCTTGCTGAAGCCAAGCAAGTCTGGGTCTGGTCAGTGCTTGGAGGGGAGACCACCTGGGAACCACATGTAGCCACCTTGAGTTCCACAATGGAAGAAAGGTGGAATATAAATGTAACAAATAAACAAAGAAAGAAAGAAAGAAATCCATATAATACAATAAAAAAACAGAAGGTTATATAGAAATTATACAATCATTTTATGACAGGAATTTGGACTTTTTAATGTGTGGGTTCTTTGGTGTTTTTTTGTCTGAGTCCAAAAACAGCAACAAATGCTCCAAGCCATCAGATAATTGTTATTGACAAGTTCTCTTGTTCCTTTAGGTAAAGCAGGGGTGAGCAACTTATGGCCTTCTAGATATTTTGGCCTACAACTCTCATCCGCCCTAGCCAGTATAACCAATGCTCTGAGCATGAAAAAAAAAGTTCCAATTTTGAGGAGTTCAGGTACAGTTCATCTGTAATTCTGAAAGCCCTCAAGGATTCTCCTGATATTCTAATTATGGGACAATTCGTGTGTGTATGGTCCTCCAAATCCCTTTGTCCAAGGCCTTTTGAAAACACAGAAGCGAGTGGCCTCTAAAAATAGGGACAGGACCTTAGATAATGCCCACCAAGACTACATATCCCATTATGCAATATGCCATCAACAGAAATTGATAAGAACTTAAAGGCCCTGACTGGAATGATTAAAAAGCCCTTTTGTATTGTGCAGACTGTTTTGTATAAAGAATAACAATTTGGTCAATGCATTTCAGAAAATCAGTGAACTAATACATAATTTGTTTGCCACTTAATGAAGTTATATTGACCATCCAAGCTGTTTATTTTTCCTTGTTGGCCTTTTCAGATCTGAAGCATAGATGAAAATGAGCACTGAACTTATAAACGAACAACGATTGGAAAGAGAGAGAAGATAAGAGAGGGGAAAGTGGTTCCAATTCAGACATCATGCTCAGAAATCTTAATTATAGAAACCATGTTGCAATGTAAGAGTGGTCAAAGTGTCTATACAAGTTTGTAGTCTATCTAATATCCAAAATGGGAAGAAATTACAACAGCCCTTGGAGTTTGTGTTTGATTTGTGTCCACCTATCTGCATTCTTTCTTCTTCCAGCAAACCATCTTCATTTCCTCAAATGAAAGTTACATGCAAGCATGAAGAACCTTGTATTCAGCCTTCATACTGCAAAACCCACGATGCAGCATGAACACAAGAGAAATGTACATACATGAAACAAGATGTAGGTGATATTGAAGATATGGCAGTGCAAATTGAATGGTCAAAAGGAGCAGATGGATTTTCCATAGAAACTGCTGGTCAAGGACAGGAAAATCAAACTGAAAAATAGAATTCTACTTGTGGGCTTCACACATACTTAAGAGAAGCTATTATTGCAAAAACCCCTGTTCCTGAGTTTTCTCATGGACGTTTTCGACACACCATTAGCACAATCCCTTTATCCCCATCTCCTACTGGATCTGAGACTAAGGGCGCAATCCTATGCATGTTTAGACAGAAAGAAGTCCTACAACTCCCAACATGCCCAGCCAGCATGGGAATTGTAGGACTTTTTCCTGTCTAAACATGGATAGGACTGTGCCCCAAGGCTGCTATACTTTGGACACTTCCCTGGGAGTGAGCCACATTGAACACAGTGAAACTTACTTCTGAGTAAACATGTATAGATTGTACTGTATAAGGAAGTCCCATTGAAATAAGTGGAACTTATTTCTGAGTAAACATCTGATTGCACTGTACTTATATGTAACTCAGCCTTCCCACAACCTGGTTCCCTCCTGATGTTTTGGACAGCAACTCCCATCAGCTCCAGACAACATAAGTAATGGTCAAGAGTTGTAGTCCAAAACATCTGGAGGGCACCAGGCTGGGGAAGTCTGATACAACTGAAGTGAACACAACTTCTTCTCCCATTAATTTCTTCCCCCAAATCCTCCTCCAACAAAGGATGAGTTTCCTCCTCATCCTCTGCTCCCTCCCTGTGTCAAATTTCAGAATGTAAGCTCCTTTGGGCAGAGACCTCTCTTCCTGTTCTCTATCAAATGCTAGGCACATCAATGGTGAAAGGAGGAGGAGGTGGTGAAGTCCCTATACCAAATAACAATTATTTAAATTGTGCCCACAGCTCAGACTTTATCCTATGTGCTAGTTTATGATAAATTCCCCTTTGGTATTGGTGAATGTGTGAGCATGTGATCTCCCACGTCTCCTCCATTTACTCTGATCTTGCGTCAGCTTTCATCACAACACTGAGAACAGGCAGAAGTACCTGAAAGACAAGGCAGCTTGCAGTAATCTTCCTCCACCCTTTCCCAGTGCTGCTGTGCCTGAACTTTGAAGGGAGGCATCTGTTGTTAAGAAGGGACTTGAGCTGTCCCTTGACCTTCTTTTATTTTCCTGTAGAAGTCGAAGTCCACATAAGTAACACCTCAGTTTTCCAGAGTGTCATTTTTTCTGGACATTTTTGTCCTGTTAGTCAACGGTCAGGAAACCACACACTCTAGAGCAGGGGTGCAGAATGTGTAACCCACACACCACAGCCCCCATTCCCATAAGCCTTGTCATATGGCCCCTGAGGAAAAGGAACAGATTCTATGGTTCCTGCCATCAAATCCTGGTTCCTAGAGCATCCCCAGAGCACCTTAGGAAGCAGTGTTCAAAGGCACCTGTCTGCTTTCTGGGAAGCTCTAGGAATGGAGCTCCTATGGTAGGAACCATAGAGGCTCTTTCTAGGGTATTTATTTTCCTCCCCAACCCCACCCTTTTTTTCTAAAAATGTCCCAAGTATGTGGGATGTCACGACCTTTTAGCAAGAGAATGGATTAGAGGATGGCCCAGAGCCAGGATTCCTGGATGGCTGGGTGGTTTGAGAACTGAGCATTCTGGGAGGAATGTTGTTTTTATCTGAGCAAAGCAGGTACCAGGCCTCTGAAACACTATTGAGTGAGTGGGGTGTGTGTGAGAGGGAGGGGGCTGCCTTTACACTAAAGAAAACCCCCGCAGTCCTCCCATTCTGGAGCCTTTCCACGTTTATCGCGGGCTCCCAGACAGCGACCATGTGATTGCTGAGAGGGGAAGCTTTTAATTTTCACTGTCAATGAAACAGTGCCATCTAGTGGTTGTTTTAATCATGTAACATTCCAAATTACAAAGATGGTTCATTAGTTCCGGATCTTTTTGAGACGAAATAACCAGGAAATACCTCTGGATGTGCCTTGGAGGTTGATGACGACATGAAAATGACCCGGAAACTTCTGTGAGTGAGTAATCTCAACAGCATGATAAAAGCTCCATGTGAAGGAGCCCAATGAGGGGGGCGGGGTGAGAGTGAATGGTGTGTGTGAGAGAGAGTGTATATGTGAATATGAGTGGTGTGCGTGAGACAGCTTGAGTGCCCCAGTCCCCACACCACGGGTGGGGAACCTCTTTCAACCCAAGAGCCAAATTTCATTGCACAGACATTCTTGGGGGCTACATTCCAGTGATGGGTGGGACCAAAGGCAAAAGGGGTTGGGGCAAAAATCCCAAAAATACCAGCATCTTGTAGCTTAACGTCTTACTGCCAGTAACTAAGCCTTACAAGGGGCATTTCAACCATTTAGAATGGGGGCAGACTGGAAAAGGGGGAGGAGGGAAGCCACGAAACAATTTGTGGTCAGGGGAAAGGGGGTGGGACTAGGGGAAGGAACCATCTGGGGAATCCCAGATGGCTGGATTGGGACCCCAGGAGGGTCAGATTTGGCCCCCAGGCCTGAGGTCCCCCACTCCTGCCCTACACAGTTTGTGCCCTCATGTTCCCTCATGCCTGAATAGGGCTACAGTCATAGCCCAGGTTAACTAACAACACGCATGAATATTTTCTGTGGGACCCTCTCTGAAGTTGCTATTTGCAGTTCAAGGCAGGCTCCCTTTGACCCCAATGAAGGCTTCACTTGAAATGCAAATAGCAGCCTTGGAGAGATGGTTTGTGGAGACCATGGCGGGGGGGGGGGAGAGAAATGAAACTTCCCCTCTCCCCATTCACCCCTCCCCCACCACTATCCCGGGACTGCTTGTGCTTCCCCATGGCTGCTATTCACATAAGAAAAAACACGTGTGTTAATTACAGTCACACAACTAATATGATGATTAGTTTGACTCTGTGATTTGAACCAGCAGCCTCCTTGTCCACAGCAACTCCCACCACAATCCTTAGCAGATTCACTGAGAAGTAAGTCCTACTGAGTTCAGTGGGGTTCCTTCCTAAGTTGAAGCATTGAGATTGCAATCCTATACATCGGGGTGGAGAGAAGGTTGATCTCCAGGTGTTTTGGAGTTCAACTCCCAGAAGCCCATGTCAGCATGGCCAATGGGCAGAAATGCTGGGAGTTGTAAAACATCTGGAGATCTACTTTCTGCCCACCCTTGCTATACATGATTACTCAGACATGTCCAGTGTAGTGTAGTGGTGAGAGTGACGGACTGGGAGCCGGGAGATCTGGGTTCCAGTCCCCACTTGGCCATGGAAGCTCACTGGGTGACTTTGGGCCAGTCACAGACTCTCAGCCCAACCTACTTCATAGGGTTGTTGTTGTGAGGATACAATGGAGAGGAGGAGGATAATGTAAGCCGCCTTGGGTTCCTTGCAAGAGGAAAAAAGGCGGGATATAAATGCAATAATAATAATAATAATAATAACAATAATAATAATTTCAATGGGGCTTATTCTCAGGTAAGTGTGTATAGGATTGCACCTTAGCCATGACACTATGCCAGGTGAGTATACGTGGGGACAGGCAAGCGCTCACCCACCCTCCACTTGCAAAATGTTGCAAGCCTTCAAAGCAGACTTTGCTTCCTTGAGAATTCCTCAGTTGTTTCTCCCCCAAAAGTGCCTCTTAATATGCCTTGAAATTGTATGCCAGGTGAAATTTGGTGATAACTCTAATAAGGAGAACCCTCCCTTTCCCACCCCACCCCACCCATGTTTCTACTCCCTAGTGTAAGCCTATCAGGAACGTTAGGCACAGTAAATCAGATCATTCCTTTGAGCAACCTGGTGTTTTGTGATCCTTCTGTACAGTCTCCTGCCTATGCTTTTGATGAAAAATGTATTTTCCTAACCTGCTTTCCAGGGGCTGAGTGCCAGCAACATTCAACTCTTCGATGTGCATGCATTCAAGATTTTCAAAGGAAACTGAGACCCATGACTCATGTCTAAGGTGCATTACTTTTGTTCGCTTTTTTGAAAACAAGGGACTTTCTGGAAATCAAGTTCATTGCAGATGTCTGCAATGAAGTATCTAAAATCTCAGGTATCGAATACCACAAAATATTGCTCAGAATCAGTCTTTTTTTCTCCACATATATTTATGCTTTGACCTTATGTAGCAAATTCTCCCCCTCCCCCCAGTGAGGCCTTTTTGCATAATTTTTGCTTTTAAAAAATATATTTTAAAATTAGAAAAATGAAATGCTTTACATCCTGTGCAGTCAGTTTATTCGAGACTTGAGCAACTATCTATGAAGAGATTGAGAGACAGGGAGGGAGAAAGGGAGAGAAATCTTCACTGCTCCCTTGCAAGGTTCTTTAGGATTGTTGCTTTACCTTTTAACCTTGTATTTTGTAAGTGATTCTTCTGACAAAGCATCCTGGTTTCTGCGCTGTCTTTCATCATGGATTTCTGCCGTGAAGATTTACAAGGAGTCAGGCACGATTTCAAAGGAAGAGCAGAATTTGCAAAGTGAATGTTGTTTGAAATCCACCAGACTTGATGTCTGGGAAGATGTAGAAGGATTTTGCTCTATGCACACACGCATAAACACACACGCACAAGTGTGCTCGCACACAGGTTAACGCAGCCCTACATAGAAATTTTCATTTATTTACTTGCAACTCTTTCTGCATGGAAAATCTACCAGCCCTGACCTGATCCCCCAGTAAAAAATGCCACTTAAACTTCCTTTCATTTAAACTAGGACAGAAACAGATGAATTCACTAACTACCAAATGCTAGACATAATTGTCAAGACGGATTTTTAATTTGCATTAATTTGAACTGCCTTTCATTCTGCCCTTCCTTCTTTCTACATGCTAGAAGCCCAGATGTTGCTTCTGAATTTAATTTCCATGACTAGCTGTTAGACCAACCTGGTAGAATATGAATGAAATGGCTAGATCTGCAGGTCACCCAAACCCCTGCCGATCTACAATATGTTGGGAGGCAAAAGGCCTGCTTAGGAGGTAATCACTTCTCAGTCTTTTCTCCTTGGGTAACATTTCTCCTTAGTATATTTAGTTCCTGTGATACAGAGAGAGAGTAAAAACCTTTTGTTTATTTTCTTTGTAAGACAATCCACCCAGTAAAAGCTTGGATCAGAAGAAAGCTTTCTTCAATGAAAGCCTCAGTTTCACCGTTTTCGCTCTTAATTTAATGAATGGCTCTTTCCTGCAGACTGGGAGATACAATAACAGATATATAAAAAGACACCAAAGCCCACCCTGGACTGTTTTATATTAGTCTGCCTTTTATTGATGCAATTGTTTTTAACAAGGAATATTCTAAATTGTCGCAGCAAATAAAATGTGCTTCTCGTTGAGCTGAATTGTAGATAGATGTCTGATCATTATTTAATTAAAGGCACATGAATTCCACGTACCTTGAAATTATTCTTTGACTTTAGATTTTTAAATGCGTGAAAAGTGAATCTTTTTTTTCCTTTTTTTAATGTCCTAAACATTGCTTTTGATGTAGCAAAAACCCCGTGGCAAAAATATTATTAACACTGCAATCCTACACATGTATATTCAAAAGTAAATCCATTTACTTCAATGGGGCTAACTTCCAAGTAAATGCACATAGGTCTGCAGCCATGATCTGAAGAGCTACGTTAGATACACTACAGGTTTCCACAAGCGCAGGGAGATTTTTTATGCTGTTTCTTCAAACAGCAATATCAGAAAAAGCAATAAAGAACAAGAGAGGGTTCCCAGTTGTCTTTTTCCAGGAGAAACTTTGGTTAGCCATTACGGGGAACAAGATGCTAGATAGATGAACCCTAGCAAGACTCTCCTTATGTTCTGATTATGCTCTTCTTATGCTCCTCTTATGTTCTGAAGCCCTCCCCACTTCTTGAAAGCAATTTATTTTGTGCTATGGGCTCCTTTCAGAGAATCACAGGTCAACAGGCCGCTTGGAGCATAGATTAATGGTAATTCTGTACTTTTTTTTATTATGCTTCATTTTCAATTCAGTTCAGGATTGTTCCTTATCATAACCAAAGGTAACTGCAATCTAAAATACACATATGCAGCCAAGAAATAGCTCAGGAATCTCACTGCAAAAACAATGACAAAATCCAATATGAAAAAAATCAGAAGGCATAATGAAATACAAAAGAAGTCTTAAATTTGTTGAATGACAAATTAGGAAGTGAGAATGGACAGAGGCCAAATGAACATCTATCTATAGCCCCCCCCCAAAAAAAAAACCCACCCGAAAAGGAAGCTTTTCACCACTATTTGAACATAATGAGGCTCTCTGGAGAGGAGCCCAGAGTGGAGTATAAATGTGTATTATGCAACCACCTTGCTGATGTTAGCCAGGTCCAGGTCTGGACAATGCCAGGATGGGAGACCACCTGTGAACTCCGTGTACACAACCTTGAGTTCCATTATGGAAGAAAGACCAGATAGAAATGTACTAAAAATGAAGGAACACCTTTTAAAAGAGGGTGCGTTGACTGCGTTCTCTTTCCATTTCTCAAGGCAGTGGTATTTAAAATAGGGATGGAAGAGAAATCTGTTCTGTTTGCTTTTTAATGCAAATGTTTCCCTAATTTTGCACTTTCAAACCACTATGGAAGCCAAAACTCGGTTATCCTTGGAAAATCACATCTCTCCAAATATTGCAGTGGAGTTGTCCAGTCAAAACATGTGTACAAAAATGCATATATTACGGGAAATAACATTTAGAAATGCATTATATTAGGCAAATTGATTGGGAAAAAATGTGCATATTAGGCAAAAAATGCATACAAACATGCATCCATTCAGAGAAACGTGCACAAAAAGTCTTATAAATTTTCATGCAAACGTAAAAATAAAGAACCAAAGTGCAAGATGAATCAAACTTAAGACTGGAGAAATTTTCGAAATTTGAGACTAATTGAACTTAAGATTGGAAAAATGTGAAACTGAAAGAAACCCAAACTGACCATTTCTCCCATTCCTAATTGAAATAGTGTCCCACCTGGTGATCCCAGGAGGTGTACATCTGGAAGGAGGCTCTGCTAAAGATATCCTGGCATAAGGTTGATTGGGGCTTTAAAAGTCATCACTAGCACCTTCAGTCATGCCCGGAATCACTGGTGCTTTGCTCAGCCACATAATTCTTTATGTCTCAGGCTAGGCTTCCCATCACCAATGCAAGGGCAATCTTCTAAGCTGCCTGAATATTTTTCACTATGCACTGCAGCATCAACATTTCACACTCGGACCTCATTGTCAACAGTTTCCATTTGAGTGGCATTTCTTCTTCTACCTTATGTCTGAGTAGGAATGGGAGATCCAGCGATGTTTGAGGTCACAGGAATTCTCTGAACTTCCCTTGGCTCACCTTGCTTCCATTTTTGTTTGCAACATTTTTTCAATTTGTTTGAACAAGAAAGCATGCATTTCTGTGCAATTGTGCACTTTCCCCCATTGACTAAAGTATTAAAATAAGTATATTTGGGGGGAATGTGCATTGCAAAGTATGCATTTTTTTTAAAAAAAATGCATTTTTCTAATGCAAGCACAAGTTTGGGAATGTGTGAACATTAAAAAAGGGGGGGCTCTCATTTGTGTTTGCATTCAGGGTTGGAGATGGGACAAGTTCATATGATTTGCCAACTGAAACAAAATTCCCCTACATCCCTACATCTGACTCCAGATTTCACTCACCTTTGGCTTTTCTACTTCCAGTTAAAACCACATTCTAAAAAATACAGGGAAAAAATGTCAAGCCATCCTAGATCTTTTTAAAGAATATTTGCTTCTTAAAAAATTCCAATGCTGAAAAGTAAAGTGAAAGTGAAGACTTTACTTATATGCCTTTTCATGGCTCGTCTTTGTAATAAGTACAAAGCAAGGGTAGAGAAAAGAGAATATAAATAACCCTTCTGGTTTGGTTTCCTTTTTTCATTTCCTTCGCTGGGGTACAATTTTGGAACATCTGAAGAGGAAGGGGAGGAAAAGGCCAAAAATTGGATTTCATTTTCATTTTGCTGATGAATTAAATGGCTTCACCAGGAAAAGTTTGTGGTTTAACAGCACCCCCTGGAGGAAGCACTTTTTTTCCTTTTTTTATTTCATTTCATATACAGTAGAAGTTTTCTAATAACCTCCAAAAGGATCATCAAAGGGTGGGGGGACAGGAATTTTCAGTTATTCACAGGATCTTAGCTTTGGGAAGAGACAAAATGCTTTTATTAATGTTCTACTGTTCTCTTTGGAGTTGGACTTGATGGTTTTTTAGGCCCCTTCCAACCCTACTATTCTATGATTCTTAGTAACCATATTTTAATGGCTAACACTGAAATTGTATTGCTATTAATAAAGATTTTACTAAAATAACAGATAATTTGTTAGATAGATGCCAGAATAGTTCTAGTAAAAAAAAAAAAAAAATCCCATGTCCTTGTTAACTTATCAGCCATCTATCTTCCTTCTTGTAAATGTACTAAGCTTGTTGATTTATTTCCAGGATATTATGAAATTTAACCAACAAATCCTGTGGATTCTCCCACTACTTTCTGATTGTTAATCTTGCTGCAGCCATAAGATTTGCTGCTAGAGAATCTTTCTTCTAGGATTTTATAACAGGGCGGCCCTATACATCTACTCAAATGCAAGCTCCATTGAATTCTATGGGATGTACACCCAGGAAAGTGTATCTAGGACTGGAGTCTAAGGGTGCAATCCTATGCATGATTAGACAGAAAAAAGTCCTACAACTCCCAGCATTGCTGGCTAGGAAATGGTGGGAATTGTAGGATTTCCTTTCTGTCTAAACATGCATAGGATTACACCTTAAGACTCTCAACAGATGGATCATGTCTCAGTCTACAGCCGGTCATATCATAAATAATTTCCGTACCTTATGCCAAAAGTATTTTGTAGCAAGACATTTCCACAGACCTTGCAAGAAATCAAGTCCTTCATGACTGTGTTTCCTGAATTTACTTTGTGATGGTTTTCATAGGCTGCAATTCTAAGCATACCTTCTAGAAAGAAAATCCCATAGAACACATCAAACCTTACTTCTGAACTAGGGATGGAAGAACCCTCTGACATCCAGTCTGTGGGGAAGGGTCTGCCGCAAGCAAATCTGGGCCACTTGGGCCCCTGCAGGTTTCCCTAGAATCCTGGTACATCCACTGGATTTCGCAGGGTGGCATTAGACAGTATGAAAGGCATGATACGGTAATAGTGGTTACCATTAACCTATTGTGGGAAAATCATGGCCGTAATTGGTGTATTTTATGCCATCTGCAGCCCTAAAGCATTTACTTCTACGTAAATTGCAGCCGTAAACCATTAGCCTATTGTGCCTTTTATAATGCCGGAGAGCCTCCCCGCAGGAAATCCAAAGGAGGTGAGTGGAGCTAGTCCACTTCAGACTTCACAAGCTGGATTCTTGGGAATTTGGCTTCATTGGAGTCCACAGCAGATTTCTCCAGTATCCCTGTTCTGAGCAAACTTGGTTAAGGTCAGGGAGCAAATGTACAAGGAAAAGAGAGGGCAAAATCTGGAGTTTTCCTTGAACTGACCCAGGAAAGGACGAATTTCTGTCCCAAAATATTAGAAACAAACCAGTCCATTTCTTGAGCCAACCCAAAAGGCTTAGAAAATGAAGAGCCCCTCTTCCCACTAGCCCACCAGTTCCCAAAGTACCCTTTGCACCCTTCCCTTCATTTAAACCTAAACTGCACATTACTTTAGAGACATAGCCAGCAGCTACATCTTTCTTTTTTCACTCTAAAGTAAATACAGGTGGCCCATTCTGGATCAGGACCCTAGTGTAGGGGGTAGGGGCACCTTAATCCTTTGCCTCCCACTGTGGTCTCAATCTAGATCAGGGTCCTGTACTCATTTTCCTTGTCTAAAAGTGATCCATTCAAGCATAATGAAAAGTGTAGAAACGGGGGGTGGGGCAGGGCTACTCTGAATTGGGACCACAATGGGGGCCAAAGAGTTGAAGCCTCCCTACCCTCCATGCTAGAGTCCCAACCCATATTGAGCCCCATTCATTTATTTTAGAGTAAGTAAGAAAGAAAGGCTTCAGCTGCACATGAGAAGTGGAAACTGTGATAGTAGTAACAGTGGAGAGAAAGCGGAGAGAGATCAGAGGAGGAAGCGGGTTCTCTTTCATTTCCCCTCCCTCTCCATCTTTCCAACATCCTCCACAGTGTTCAGCATCCTTTCAACTTTTCATTTCAACCATGGCAATGTCTTGAAGTATTTCTTGTGCCACCCGTTTTCCGCCAAAGAACTGCCCCTGGAGCACTGTTATTTATTGAGGGAGGAGGGAGGAACTGGTTTGGCAGTCTTAGTTAAAGGTATACATATAAAAGGTTTTTTGTCCCTTTTAAAGATGTCGCTAGTTATGGGCATTTCCACCCCATTGTTTACTATTGACAGGAGTAAGGCTTGAACAAATGAAGCATGGAAATAACTTTCTTGCAGTTGAGCAGGAACTGCATTACATCATTACTCAACATTCACATAGCCCATTCCCACAAATTTAGGGATGGGTGAATCTGTCAGCTTTGCTTTCTTCCTCTTCCAAATGCTTTAAATCTCAAGTTCTTTCTCTCCTGAATATGAAGAACTTCATGAATGCTGGTAAATTCTGCTAAAAAAACAAACCAAATGAAAATGAATGAGTTGTTATTATTATCATCATCATTATTATCATCATTATCATTATCATTATCATCACCATCACCATCATCATCATCATCTTCACTATTATTTTGTGTTACCTCCAGCTCCTTTAGTACTTGAATCTTGATTGTATATTTGTATATTGTATTGTTCTTCTTTTTAGTAATAATAAAAAAAATGAATGAACCCAAATTCTCACCCATCTGCACCAGCCAAATTCAATAGGTATAACCATTTCCAGCATGGATGTACCTGCCTGCCATAGAGCAGTTAATGATGAAGAACCTATCGGGGGTGGGGGAGGTAGGCAACCCTATGGGACTCAACACTAACATTGTTGAATATGCAGGTATTTGAACCTAGACTTTTAAGAGCAAAGAACTCAAATGCCTTTGCCTGGGGGGACAAATCTGCCAGTTTGGAGGGTGTGTGTGTTCATCTCAAGTTCTATTGTCCCAAATCTGGAGAACGATGAGAATGTGATACATTCTTAGCAAAACCAAACTGAAACAAAGTTCTCACCCTTCCTCATCCACACCTGGCATCTCCGGTCCACAGAGACCCAGAAGTGAGTACAGAGCTCCATACGAACAAGGGTGATGTGTTCTTTCTGTTGCTTCTCATCCAATATACCTGATGTTCTTCAGTGATACAGCAAGGGCCCTCTATTGGCCTGGCTGGGACCAAGTACCATTGGGTTCCTCCCCTCCCAGAAATACCTCTATCAGCAGCCATCCCACCAGGTTCCATCTGAGGGTGAGGTGAGACAGCAAGGTCAGGTGGGGCCAAACGCCATTTGGTTCATCCCCTCCCAGAACAGTGTGCATCAGTGGCCTGACTGCCTCTGGGGGAGAAATGTGATAGCAGGGGGCTCTCCATCAGCCTGCCCTGGGCCAACTTATGCCCGCCGCAAATTGCCTCCATCAGCAGCTTTTAGCACGGCTGCAGCAGTGAAAGAGGCGAGTCAGTGAGGCCACCTCCATCCGCCCAGCTGGGACCAGCTTCTGTTTGGCTCCTCCCATTTAGAACTGTCTCCATCCCCTGCCATTCAACCTGGCTCCATCTGATGGTGAGGTGAGTCAGCAGGGTACCTCCCATTGGTTCAGCTAGGCCCAACTGCCCTTTGGCTCTTCCCTCCCAGAACCCCTGTCTGAGGGGTAGAAAACCTTGGCCCTCCTGGGATCCCAATCTGGCCACCCGCCTTCCTCTGCAAGTTATATCAAGGTCATGATCCTGCTAAACTTTTCAAGTCCATTGATTTGAATGGCAGATTATTTATGCATGTGCTTAAATTTCTATGTTAATGTTTTTAATTGTGTATTTCTAAACCACCTCATGAGGATTCATCAGAAGCCATAAGGTATTAATAAAATTGTTATTGGATTGTAACCAGTGGTGGTTTTCTGCGAACAGAAGAACTCCTTTCATTCATGGAAGAGTGATCAAGTAGGAGAGAAGAAGGATGCTGTTTTTACCCATTTCCCCTGCAGTCCAACTGCAAGGAGGTCAAATCAGTCAATCCTAAAGGAAATCAGCCCTGAGTGCTCATTGGAAGGACAGATACTGAAGCTGAAGCTCCAATATTTTGGCCACCTAATGCGAAGAGAAAACTCCCTGGCTGGAAAAGACCCTGATGCTGGGAAAGACTGAGGGCAAAAGGAGAAGGGGACGGCAGAGGATGAGATGGATAGATAGCACCACCGATGCAATGAATATGGACTTGAGCATGCTCCGGGAGAGAGCGCAGGACAGGAAGGCCTGGCGTGCTATGGTCCATGGGGTCACGAAGAGTCGGACACGACTGAACAACAACAACCACTGTACCAACCTCAGTGCTATTCTGAAGGGTCACCAGCCCTCTGAGGCAGATTTTCAGGGGTTGTAAGGAGATGAAGGGAGAATAAGGAATTGGCAAAAATCACCTCCCCTTCTCTTCCATTAGCAGGGATCTCCATTAGAATGAAGACTGTTCTCCAAATGGAAGGATACCATTGGATTCAAACAATTTAGTTAGTTAGTTGGAGAATTTCTATGCTGCTCTATCAGGCAAAGGCCTCTAAGAGGCTAATATATATTATATGGATGGTTCATTTGTTTAAGCACCATGCAATAGCATGGCATTATGATGCTAATGATGACAATCACAGTCCTATCTATTATTTTATTATTACATTTCTAATCCACTCAATAACTAATGTTCTCTGGGCAGATTACAAACAGTTGAAACACTAACATTCCCATAGAATAGTTAAAAATATTAAAATACAATACAAATATTTAAAAGAATAAAATACAATGGAACGCAAAACAATAACCAGGAATCGATAAAACAGCCGTAATAACTTAGAAAGAGGTCATTAGAAGTAATAACTAATAATTCTAATAACTAGGTTAGAATTAATAACTGGGTTATTAGAATAATTAGAACTATATCTGAACAGTGAACCCAGTTCTCTGAGTGAGGATCTGTATGTGTTAAAAATGGTGCCATCCCTGCACAAGAGGGAGCTATTAGCAGGTTTGGGGGAACCTCAAGGGTGAAGTATAAAAATCTTTAAGAAAAAAAAACCTGGGGGAGCCTCAAAAACAGCCCAATGAAGGATGAGTATCATCACTAGACATAGAATGCTGATGGAGAGTTGTGAGGAAAATGGAATGGAGTATGATGAAGGAGAGCATTGCTGGCTAGCTAGAACCCTGAACAGGAGAATCCAACATACAGTGTTCAGATCCCATGAAGCAGCCTGTTTCCTGGGGATAGGGATGTCAGAGAATTCCTCCACGGATCTCGGTGAGGCCGAATGCCCCGAACTCCGTGGCGGAACGGCCTGCCACCCCCCACCCACCCGCGGATCCCCCCTGGGACAAGACTTACCTGGGGTGGATCTTCCGGGTGGCGGCGGCTCCAGCGGCGGCGGCGGCAGCAGCTGGTCTTCCGACCGGCTGCCGCCGCCGCCATTTGCAGTCTTGTAAAAAAAAAAAAAAACGACGTGATAGGCTACGTAAAGATTTACGTAGCCTATCATGGCTGGGTTTTAAAAAAAAATGACGTGATAGGCTACGTAAAGATTTACGTAGCCTATCATGGCTGGGGTTTTTTTTAAAAAAAAAAACGCATACACAAATGGTGGAGTCTATGGCCGCCGCCATTTGCGTTCCTTATTTTTGGCCATCTTAGTCTACATAAATATTTACGTAGACTATGACGGCGAAAATAAAAGGGAACGCAAATAACGTAGCGTGCACTCTTTGCGTCTCTTTTGGATTCCCTGTTTTAGCCTACATAAATATTTACGTAGGCTAAAATGGGGAATTAAAAAGGGACGCAAATAGCGCCCACTACGCTATTTGCATTCCCCTTATTTGTTTTTTAAAGTCAGACGTGATAGGCTACGTAAAGATTTACATAGCCTATCACATCGTTTTTGGGGGGGTTAACCTAGCCATGATAGGCTACGTAAATCTTTACGTAGCCTATCACGTCTTTTTTTTTTTTTACACTGGAAATGGTGGCGGCGGCAGCCGGTCGGAAGACCATCTGCCGCAGCCGCCGCCGAAGCCGCCACCGCCCGGAAGATCCGCCCCAGGTAAGTCTCGTCCCAGGGGGGATCCACGGGGGGGCAGGGGGCAGGCCGTTCCGCCACGGAGTTCGGGGGGCCAAATGCACTGGCATTCGGCCTCACCGAGATCCGTGGAGGAATTCTCTGCCATCCCTACCCCAACTACAAGCACGAGCACATGTCTGCTGAAAAGATTTGCAAATAGTCGAATACATGCTCATGTTCATCTCGTCCCTGATTTTCAGTTCCATTTGTACACATTTCTTCAGTGGACTGAGCCAGCCCTGCTTTAGTGTACGGAGGAAATTTGCATGAATTTGTAGAGATTTGTTCATATTTGGGGAGATTTGCGCAAATCTCCCATTTGGTCGCTGCTTGATTTGCACAAATCTCCCATTCGCCCAAAGCAAGCAGCGATCACAAACGTGGACAGGAATCGGGCACAAGATGAATGGTGAGACAATGTTTAGAGAATTCTTGCAATCGCAAATATCACTCATTCGCTCATTCCTAGGCTATGATGAGGATTCCTCCAAGGAGAGATGACAGTTGGTCATTGTGGGAAATTCAAAATGGTGGCTCCTCCAGCCCTAGGGCCCATATCAGAGCACTAGCTAGAGGGTTAGAGCTGTCAGAGTCCGGCCCTGACAGCTGCCTGGGAAGGCCACATTTTGACTCTGGCCCCAACCATATCTGTTCAGCTTCAGCAGTAGAATTGGATCAGTATGTCGCAGTCAGATCCTTCTCTGGCCAATGTAAGTCAAACTAGTAACCCCATAAATATAACATTATCAGTATGACATGCATTGTTAAAAGGAAGGAACAAAGAACGGGATATATTTTTTTCTCCACGGCAACTTTTCAGGCAAGATTGATAGTTGAGCTGGCATTTCACAGCCCTCTTCAAAATTGTACGTAGGGGCGTATTCATGAACAGAGATGAGGAGACACAAAAGAGCATAACCGCATTTACGTAAGTAGCAATGACGTGTCAGACCCAAGCTGATGGATGCTGGGAAAAACACAATGCCTCTGAAATGCCCTCAGTACAACACTTCACACTATTTTGAGTGGTTTGGTATATGGGGAAAAGCACAGGAAGGTGGAGGCAAGGATGGAGAGCGTGGCATTTCCTGTCTTTTGTTGGTCTGTATGTCATAGCTTTTAAAAAAAAATCTTTATCTTGAGAAGAAGTATATTTTCCCAGAATGTTATAAAAGGCACAGACCTTGGACTCGAACGCACCAGAACTGTGTGTGTGTGTCCCTCTCTCTTTACAGTGTCTCTGGTGCAATGAGTTTGTCTTGTTGTTTTTTTCATTTGTCTAAGAACACACCAGCTAGCTGTTCTGAATGATATTTTGTGGGAATGTTAGATAACGTTGATGCATGTTCTTGTTTTTTACATAAATTGTATTTCCTTATATTATAAGGAAATGGTGGTTCCACATTGAGCAGGGGGTCAGACTTGATGGTCTTGTAGGCCCCTTCCAACCCTACTAGTCTATGATTCTATGACCCATGGCCTGGCTGGAATCCACCAGGAAAAGAGCCTTCAGTGTGGTGGCCCCCTTCCTATGGAACTCCCTGCCTTCGGAGGTCAGGCAGTGCCTCCTGAACACATGGTTATTTCGAGAGGCCTTCCTTGAGTGACCAGCCGCGGTTTATTAAATTCAGAATTTGTTTCTTTTAAAATGTTTTAATTGTTTTAACATGGGGTTTTATTCTTTTATCCCTGCTGTTCCAAAAAAACATTTTGATGAGGAGCTGTTCATCAATATTGTAAATAAATAAATAAAATATTATTTTATAATATAATATATGTTTTTAAAAGACGTGGAAGACCGGCATAACTTTCCGTTCTAGAAATTCTCAGTGGAGGATCCATTAGATTTCTGCTGCTGTTCAGTGTTGACGCTGCCACGGCTAACCCCAGGATGGGGGGGTGGGGGCACTAATGTAGGAAGAGGCCCACCAGAGGGCACCTTGCCAAGGGTCACTTCAAATTTGGAATTGGCCCAAGATTTAGCTCTCTGAACTGTCTGGAAATACACACGTTACTCTAAGATCCTCCATGCAATAGCTCTTTTGTCAACATACAATAAATAATATAATTAATACAACATATCAGGGCTGGCCCAAGAGACTCTGCTGACTGAAGAAAAGAATACAACAATGCACGCACGCCCCAATTCTGCGTACAGGCATCAACCAGAGTAATAGCTGAATCTCACTTTGATGGTGGCAACATGATCGCACCCTCCAGTGTACCTGAGGACAGGAGGAAGCTAGCTGAGAGGGCGCATGGCAAGCTTTGTAGAACACACAGTTCTGTTCTCCAGCACTGCTGCCACCCACCCCATATGCCACCTGAAGCAGCTGCCTCATTCTGCCTAATGGTAGGGCCGGCCCTGCAAGATATGGTAAGGACTCATTGAAGAATGAGACAAATTTGGGAAGGAGAGCGAGAAAATGGAAGGAGACAGAGATGGGGGAGACACAAACATGAACAGTGGGCAATCTAGGGTTGCAACAAACATTCACCTGTTTCAGTGTTCAGGTCTAAAACAGTGCTGCAGGGTATGTGCGGGGAGGTCATATTTTTGCCCCGAGCCTTTTTATAGTGGTGTTTCCTTATCCAGAACTGCTCCAGCACCATTTTTCTTCCTCCTTATGACTGCATCTTCTTCCTCCTCAAGAAATTACATGGGAATCACACAGTGAATGGGAGGACATCATATCAGTATTTAGCCAATAAAATATGACTATGTGCTGACATCCCAAAGGCGAAGAAAGGCAATTCAGCGTGTGAGCAAGACTTTCTGAATAAGCAGAGTCCTTTTGGCTACAAATGCATGTAAAAGGGTTCTGTCTGCTAAAATTCAACTTGTGTTGTCTCTTCTCTAGCTTATGTATGTACCATATCTTTTAATTTTTATATTCTAATTTACTATCCTATATATTTTAGTTCACATATCTTTATTGCATATTATATCATAGTCTGTATATTTTAATTTAGCATATTGCATTTTTATCTTGGTACTTCTAAAGTACTTTGCTATTTATTTCAGTCCATATACTGTAATTTATCTTCTGTTAAACTTGACTGCCTTTGGTGTATCTTTGTTCCTTGAACCAGTCTGTGAGTGTATAATAAACTCTGATTGATTGATTGATTGATTGATTGATTTTGCTTTTGTGACAAGTCACTGAAAAATTGCTGAAATCACCAAGGGATGATCTGATGCTGCCAAAAATGTTCTCAGAAGAACACCCTCCTTTTCAGATCACCTCTTATGCTATCTCATATTCAAAAATTCAAATGGTCTATGTGCTTCCCCATTCTGATTCACCAATAGGGAATTAGCCAAATATAACAGATTTGGGATCTATTTATCTATTTCATTTCATCTCCTTACTTTCTTACTTATTTCCTTCTGTATTTATTTCCTTCCATTACCTACTTACTTATTTTTGGAATATATACCTCCACATTTCATTCATCAAGGAAACTCAGTTGCCCAAACACATGTGCAAATGGGAGCTGGGCAATTACATTTTGCAATATATGTGACCACCTCGATCCAAGGGCTGCACAAGTCTTCAAAAGTGCTAGTCATCGATAATTCCCTATTGGTGAATCATTCCTTTCTAGGAATGTCTGTCACTAGGAAATCTGGTTCTCTTTTGACTCAGTGGCGTTCCGTGATGTGTACGATTCAATTTGCATTTGCCAGCCAAGCTGCGGGCTTTTCCCCAAACTCTGGGAACGTTTTGTGCACCTTTCCCCCCCCCCCACAGGTTCCACAATGTGTGCAAATTTCTGAGCAATTTGCACAAACTACAGCCAAATTTGCGCAAAATGCTCAGAAATTTGTGCAAATTACTCAGAAATTTGTGCTAATTGTGGAACCTGTGAAAATAAAATGTGCAAAATCCCCAGAGAATCCACAAACTGGCCTGACTCACTGCAGACCAAGTCAAGCACCACAGCAGGAACCGGAAGAAAGTCAGGGGGGGAGAGAACCTCAGAAAACCTGTCAAGCTTCACCCCCCCCAAACAGATATCTCTGACATCCCTAGCCCTTTCTCCCCACCCTACCTGAGCGGACGATGAGCAGTACCAAAGACAATTTCATTTGGACAGTGCATGTGCAGCCTCTACTCCTGGGTGAGTCTTTTCAGTCAAGGAGGATGCATGTCCTTGCATCAATTTACACGTGTAATGTCTTCTGTTGGATCAGGGTGAAAGTGGCTTATGACCAGTGGTGTAGTGGAGGCAGGACTCTCAGGGACTCAGCCCCGGCACTTTTTCATGAGCATGGCCTCTGATGTCATCTGCCACCCCACTCAGAATTCCCTGTTCCCTCTGAGCTTAGCTCAGATCCTCATGGTAGCTATGAGGGGAATGAATTTTCCAAGCAACAATATATTGTTCCATGTTGGAATGCATAGTATTTGGGATGACTTTAGGGATGGCAGAGAATTCCACTGTCAGGGTGGACACTGAGCCCATGATCCCAGAGTAGTTCTGATTCGGAGGAAGAGCAGTCGCTCCTGGGAGAGGAGCACACCCCATTTTCCCAGGGCCCGCAGCTGACAGAGATTCCTCCCACCAACATTCCTAGATTAGAAAGCAGTCCAGGGAGTGACCCAGCACCGATAGCAGACTGGTTGGATGCGCGGCGCAGACGCAGAGAGCGGTGCCAAATGGAGGGCGCGGAAAGGAGGCGTAGCACCCAGTTGGTGCTCAAAGAACGGGTGCGCCCAGAGGATCCAAGGGAAAAGGGGAGGGATTCTCCCTAGTCCTTATATTCAGGGGTCTGCCAGTAATTGCCTTTCAAACGGGGACCAACTGTTCCAGCTTAGGGCGTAGGGATGCTGCTGCTCAGATCTAGTTGCTACCTGTAGAGTTGTAAGTTGTTAAAGAAGAATAAAGCTTTGAAAAGAATCCCTCTGTCTGTGTCTGGACTTGGCTACCTGGATTAGACTGAGAGAGCCCTCCAAGGAGCCCTTGACATCCTCCACGGATTCCAATGAGGCCAGATTCTAAAGAATTTAGATTTAAATTTGCGTTCCCTGGAATCTGTGGTGGAACGGCCTCCTGCCCCCTGCCCCCCCCCCATGGAATCCCCCAGGATTGAACTTACCTGGGGCGGATGCAGTGGATTTGGTGGCGGCTCCGGCAGTGGCGGCAGCTGGTCTCCTGGCCGGCCACAGCCAGGCTGCTGCGGCCACCATTGTTGTCCTTCGAGCTGTGATAGGCTACATAAGAATTTACGTAGCCTATCACAGCTAACCCCCCCCCCCAAAAAAAACAGCGTACGCAAATGGCAGTTACGGCAAAAAAAAGGAACCGCAAATAGCATACTGGGCTCTATTTGCATTCTTTTTTTTCGCCGTTTTATCCTACGTAAATATTTACGTAGGCTTTTACGGTGAAAAAAGAAAGAAACGCAAATAGCGTCCACTACGCTATTTGCGGTTCCCTTTTTTTCGCCGTAATTGCCTACATAAATATTTACGTAGGCTAGAACAGTGAAAAATAGGGAATGCAAATAGCGGCCGCTGTAGCTGCTGCCATTTGCGTACGCCGTTTGGGGGGGCATGCCGTGATAGGCTACATAAATACTTACGTAGCCTATCACAGCAGCCTGGAAGGATGCAAATGGTGGCCTCTACGGCTGCCGCCATTTGCATCTGCAGCAGCCCGTTCGCGGCTGGAAGTCTGTCACTGCTTCCTTTTCTTCCCCTTCTATATGCCAGGAAGTGATGGGGCCAGATGCCATGATCTTCGTTTTTTTAATGTTGAGTTTCAAACCAACTTTTGCACTCTCCACTTTCACCCTCAACAAGAGGCTCTTTAGATCCTCTTCGCTTTCTGCCATTAGGGTGGTATCGTCTGCGTATCTGAGGTTGTTGATAATTCTCCCAGCAATCTTAATTCCGACCTGTGATTCATCCAACCCGGCGTTTCTCATGATGTATTCTGCATATAAGTTAAATAAGCAGGGCAACAATATACAGCCTTGTCGTACTCCTTTCCCAATTTTGAACCAATCGGTTGTTCCATGTCCGGTTCTTGCTTTTGCTTCTTGACCCTCATACAGGTTTCTCAGGAGACAGGTAAGGTGGTCTGGTACTCCCATCTCTTTCAGAATTTGCCACAGTTTGTTGTGATCCACACAATCAAAGGCTTTAGCATAGTCAATGAAGCAGAAATAGACGTTTTTCTGGAATTCTCTTGCTTTCTCCATGATCCAGCGAATGTTGGCGATTTGATCTCTAGTTCCTCTGCTTCTTTGAAACCCAGCTTGTACTTCTGGTAGTTCTCGGTTCACATACTGCTGAAGCCTAGCTTGTAGGATTTTGAGCATAACAGTGAAGGAGCTTAGGGAAGGCTAATGGGTAATGTTGGGATGCTAAGGTAGTGTGCAAGGGGGCCATTTAAATGAGAAGGGATCTTTCCATGAGGACTGAGTTGAGAGGGTGAAGCTTCCATAGAGTATCATATTTTGAAAACCTAAAATGTTTGTGTTTGAGTGAGTGAGTGAGTGAGTGAGTGAGTGAAAAAGATTTTAATGCCCCTGCATTTTTTCTGAGATGTCCAATGGAAATAACCCTGCCTTACTCTCAGCTGCACTGTTTTTGGATCCCAGTTGAAAGCTGTATATCTTACAAGGCTGTATAATCTTAGAAAGGGGCATGTCTGTGACTACCACGAAGGGACCCCGTACTCGTGAATTCGCCACTACACTACTGCTTATGACTTCTCTCCAAACAAAAAGGCCATTAACCATCGGCGTATGTTAACAGGGGCATTGAAACAAACCCTCCTTGTGTGCAGACACACATGCCAGCCGTGGTTCCCCCCACTGGGGGCACATTTTGTGAGTGTGAGGAAGGGATCGATGGGCATATATATGCATGTGTTCAGTTCCTCTATAAAGGAGTGAAGACATCCTGGGCTAATCAGAATCCCCCTGTTGCGTGGATGAGCTCTACGCACATACAACGGTATGCACATATAACACCTTCTCATGCTGGCTGCATGCGCAGCTGGTACAATATGTGGCCAATATGCAAGATGGCAGACTGTGCAGCCCTACAACCCCCCCCACACACACACACACACATTTTTTTTTTAATATGTGAAGGGGCAGTCTGAACCCCCATATATATTTATTTTTAAGTCGCCCTTTGAAAGCAGTGTTACTGAAACATGAGAGGCAAAAGCATCTGGCTGGTTTGGATCTGAAAAAAGACATACTTCCTTCCCTCTTCTGCTCCCAGTAAAGGTACCTAAAATATTTACAGAGTTATAGAAGACTGATGCAAACACAAATGAAATAAAAAGCTGTTTGCCAGAGTGTAGGAGCGAGAGTGAGAGCATCATAAAATCCATTTTAATCAATGACTATTTGCATGTTTTCGGGCTGGGCGTGGGATATGTAGGGCTCCATCAATAGAGCGGCTTTTTTTTCATTAAAAAATGTCTTTGTCTTGGAAACTTTGCAGAAGTTTCTATTTTGCCCTCAACACATCAACATGTTCTGCAAAGCTTCTGTGACAAAGACATTTTTTAATGAAAAAGACATCCACTCTGTTAATGGAGCCCTATATATATATGTATCTCATGCCCAGCTGGAAAACATGCAAATAATCATTGATCAAAATGGATTTTGTGCTGCCACTAGCTCCTACATTCCAGCAAACAGTTTTTTTATTTCATTTGTGTTTCCGTCAGTCTTCTGTAACCCTTTAAATATTGTAGGTACTTTACCGAAAGCAGAAGAGAGAAGAAAGTATGGGATAGGGGTTGGGATGCTCTTCCTTGAAACTTTTAGGATGTGGCAAAAACCTTTTAAAGGGGGTTTAGAAAAGGTAAAAAAATGGGGGGGGTTCCCCTGAAGCTCACATTCCAAAGGAGAAAAGACTGGGAGAAATGGGGAGCTGAAACTAATTTTACCTGCATTCCTTTGTCACTGTTGGGCTCGGACTAGTAAATGATTCCTTTCACTAGCCAATAAAACTAAATCAAAAGCAGACTTTGGAAAGTGGAGAGAAGGAGAGAAAAGAAGAAGGAATCTTCTTAAAGCTAAAACCCTCAGCCAATGAACTGTGCCAGTCTTTGTGGGGAGTGCCCATAAGCACAAAAGCCAAGCACCTACTTTGCATACGTAGGGTCCTAGGTTAAGTCCCTCATATCTCCAGATAAAAGGATCAAGTAGCAGGTGATGGGAAAGCCGCTTCTTTGCCCAAGACCTTGGAGAGCTGTTGCCAGTCAGAGTAGTAGATCACAAAGAAGAGAAACAGGTTCCCAGGATGCAAAAAAAAAAATTAATTGTAGGAAGCCCAACACATTTCATCCTTTTTCTTACTTTTAGGCCTTCTTCAGGGGGCTGTAACATTAATGGTAATAAAAATTAGAAATAGGACAACACACATCATTAAAACATTACTAAAACATTTTAGCAATGTTTTAATGATGTGTGTTGTCCTATTTCTAATTTTTAATACCTTTATGTTACAGCCCCCTGAGGAAGGCCTAAAAATAAGAAAAAGGACGAAATGCATTGGGCTTCCTACAATTTTTTTTTTTAAGCATCCTGAGCACCTGTTTCTCTTCTTTCTGATTTAGTTTGGATGCTCACTTCCTTCTGTTTTCTCAGTCAGAGTAGTAGACAATAGTGGGCTTAGAGGACAAATTGTCTAAGCTGGTATCCCAAGATTCCTACATTTGTTTAGGAGTTCTCTGTATGCCACGGATTCTCCATAAATTCTTATATAGCAGTAACAAAACGGCAGGGAACCTTATGGCCCAGTTCACAGAAATATACGGTTGCCACCTTGTAATTTGGCAAACAGCGGAAAGGACTTGCACCAATATGCCAGTGGTCTCCAAAGTGGGTGCACACACCCCAGGGGCTGCGTAAGACGATCCACTGGGGGGCGTGAGCTGCCTCCCATTGCTGCTGCAAGCTGCCGTCGTGTGCAAAGAGGGTGATGGCTGCAGTGGCAGCAGCTGAAGGAAAGCAGGAAGGAAATTCACCCTTCCCACTTTCCTTTCACAGAATGAAGCCAAGGGGGAAGCAGGCACTTTCCTCTCGGCTTCCATATTGCCAAAGGAGAGCTGGAAGGGTTATCTGCCCAGGAGGAGGTTATCGCTTTCTGCTCTCCTTTGGCAGGTTGAAGTCGAGAAGGAAGCCCAAGAAGAAAGCATGTGCTTTCCTCTCACCTGCCTGCCCTCCTGCAGAAGGAGCGTGGGAAGGAGATTCACCCTTCTCACTCTCCTCTTGAAGCCGAGAAGGGAGGAAGCACTTTCCTCTCAGCTTCCATCCTGCCAAAGGAGAGCGGAAAGGGTTACCAGCCCAGGCCAAGCCACCAGTCAGCCAAGGAGTGGGGACTCTGTGCAGGGTGCAGGGCTGGCAACCAGGACTCCCAGCTCGGGCACAGGCAGGAGCCCGGCCAAGCCGCCTTCCCCCTCCTTGCAAGGAGACCTTTCCCCTCCTTACAAGTTGACAGTGGTGCCCTTGCTTGATCATCAGAATATAGCAATGCATGTGCACAGTTAAGTGGATGTACAGATTATATTAATAATAAATTTTAGGTGTTTTTGTACCGTTAATGAATTTTTTAAAAAAAAACTATTTTAAAAATATTTATTTCATCTGTATCTCATCCTGTTTAATTTATATTTTTGTAAGTTTTATAATGTACATAATATATTAGTACAGTAGTCCATGTATATAATTTATAAATAAATATACATATATTGGGGGTGCGTGCTCAAAACATTTTCACTGATATGGGTGCACGATCAAAAAAGCTGGGGGGCCACTGCAATATACCATATTCCTGGGACAAAATGAGTAAGGCCAGACACACACAAACATATCCCTCTACATCAGGAGTCCCCAACCTTTTTGGATGTGTGGATGCATTTGGGAATTTGCTAAAATGCTGTGGGCACCACCACAAAATGGCTCTCATGGAGGGTGTGACTAGTCACAAAACGTCTGCCTTGGGGGCCTGGCTAGCCAAAGTGAGCTAAAGAAGGGTGGGGGAGAGAAATAGTGAGGCTGGAAGCTGGGAGGAAGGGGGAAAGAGCAAGGCAAAGGGGTAGAGAAAGAGCAAGGCTAGAGGCTATGAGGGGGAGAAACAGCGAGCTAAAGAGATGGGAGGAAATAGCGAGGCTAGAGGCTGGGAGGAAGGGGGAAATAGCAAGGCAAAGGGGTAAAAGGGAGAAAAAGAGCAAGGATAGAGACTAGAAAGGGAGAGAAAGAAGACTACCTTAACATTTTCCAAAGTGTTCCTTCCAAAAAAAAATGGAGGGGGAAGGGAGGGGAGAGCTCTGTGGTCACTGTGTTGGGGACCGCTGCTCTACATGAATAGCTATATATCAAGTCAGGGGGAAAACAAGGTTAGAGGAGGGGTGGGCAACATGTTGCCCTCCAGATGTTATGGTCTACAACTTTCATCGTCTCTCACCACTGGCTGTGCTGAAACATCTATAAGACCTTGAAACTAAGAACTGGTGCCTGAGTTTTGCTCTCTTTTTTTTCCCCCCTCCTCCTTCCCACTCCCTTTTCCTTTTGTGTCATGTCTGTTAGATTGTAGAGCTGACAGCAGGGACTGTATTCTTATTAATCTTTGTACACCGTTCTGGGAGCCTCTTGGGACGGAGGGGTGGACTCGATGGTTTTATAGGCCCGTTCCAACCCTACTATTCTATTATTCTTTTATATTTTTGGCAGAAGGGTGGGTTAAAAAGGCTGTAAATAAGTAAGTAAGTAAGTAAGTAAGTAAGTAAACATCTGGAGGCCCACAAGTTACCCACCTTGGGTTATAGCCTAGATCTCTCCCAGAGTTGCTAGTTTTCTGTGTGCAGGGAATGCACATATGAAGGAGCATTCAGTCATGAAAGCCAGAAGATGTTCTTGGACTACACCTCCCATGCTTGATAATGATGGGGAAACTGTAGTCCAACAACATCCAGGGAGCCAAGTTTGGGAAATTATGCCTGGTGTGGAGAAAGTGCACAGGGAGAACCCAGTGGGAACATCCCATAAAGCTGATTAGTGGGAGATTCAGGACAAAGAAAAGGAAGAACTTCTTCACACAGCGCATAGTTAAACTATGGAATTCGCTACCACGGGATGTAGTGATGGCCACCAATTTGGATGACTTTAAAAGGGGGTTGGTCAAATTCCTGGAGAAGGCTATCCATGGCTACTAGCCCTGATGGCCATATGCTACCTCCATGGTCAGAGGCAGTATGCCTATGTACACCAATTGCTGGGGAACATGGGCAGAAGGGTGCTGTTGCACTCCTGCCCTGCTTCTGGGTTTCCCCTGGACCACTGTGGGTTGGCCACTGTGTGAACAGGATGCTGGAGTAGATGGACCCTCGGTCTGATCCAGCAGGGCTCTTCTTATGTTCTTATGTTGTTAACCTTTGAATGGTAGGCATTCTACTCTCCCAGCCGCCATCTGGAGTGGTACAGCCCAGGCACTGGTTTATCAACTTGGCAAGAAGCAATTAAAATGATAGAACACCTGGGTGTTCTTTTCATTTTGTAGGTGAGAACTAGACCAATGCTGACATTTAAATACAGCTTTGGAAAACAGGCTATTAAGGCACCTTTCAATGTTCAGAGAAGGAAGCTGGCTTCAGAGGGAAGGTGGTATCTTTGGGCAGAGATGGATGCCATAACCCTTACCTCATTCAAGGTCTTGGAGGGAACAGGAAAGCATCAGGCAATCTGGCATGTGGATCTCTTTCTGCGTTCTTGCCACCGTGTTCAAATATCACCAGCTGGCTATGTGTGTGTGCATGCAGGGTATAATTATTGGGATTGCAGCAGGCCCGGAGGGGGGATTTAACCCGTTCCTACCCTGCCATGGTCCTGAAGAAATCCCAGGCTTTGTGCTTCCCGGTGACAATCAAGGATATCAAGAAATGGCTTTTTACTCTTAGTGAGAACTAAAGACAGTTGCAGCCATAGCAGCCACTGAGTAGGGGATTAATCCTGCCAAATGTCAGAAAAATAGGTGCAGGGGGTTATATTTTCACTATTCTTTTTTAAGGGAACTGGTGATAACTTCTGTATTTCTAACCAGAATGGGTGCAACAATAGTTGCACCGTCTGAGGGGATTGCACCTGCCAGATTTTGAACACTAGCAGCAAGGAGTTTTGTGCAAGAGAAGCCTTGACATTTATATGAAAATTACGCATGTCATAGAGGTGTCCCAGAGCAAGAAACCTGTGAAGTTTCAGAAGTACAGGACAGGTGCAGGGGCTAGGGAGTTATGATGACTGAAACCAATTTAAGGCTTTCTTCATAGTGAAGCCTGGTGGGATTGGAAGAAAGTCCATCAGACATTCCCATCCTTAGCCCACATCTTCTCATCTGTCCTGTTTAACTGTCATGTTCTGTCTATACTCTACGTAGGAACACCAGTCTGTCAAGGTGAGAATTAACCAACCCAGCAGTGACACTTGTTATGTGAGCCAGAATCCACAAAACAGCCATGTACATTAAATTGGAATTTGAAAGGAAGGAATTTTAGGAGAAAAGCTGATAAATCAGCAGCACAATGCAAAATGAACTGAATGAAACGAGGAACAGAAGGAGTATCGAACCAAAATAGATTGGGAATCAAAAAAAACACTTTTTTTTTCCAAATTCATAAGGGAAAACAAGGTAGATTAAATGGCCTGCCTCACATTAGGTTCTATACCCAGGAAAGCAAAGCACGACACAGACAAATAGGGTAATAATGCTACTATAATATGATGATTAATAATGCACCAAATGCACATGTGAAAAACTGAAAGAAAACGTGAACTCAATCCAAATCAATAATTTATTTTTCCTAACTTGGAGAAGGGAGGATGGATTCACTGCCTAAATTTTACACAAAGATGCACAAACAACAACACCGATGAATAAGTTAAAAAAAAAAAAAAAAACAGAAAGGGTAAGAGTCATGAAAGATTTTTCACTGCAGGAAAATGTCTGAGAGAAGGATTGGGCAAATATTTGAGAAGGAGAACGTAAAAGATTTTGGAATCATGAACAAACAGACCTCGAAGCCACCCCAGAACCTAACACAGAACTTGTTGTTGTTGTTCAGTCGTTCAGTCGTGTCCGACTCTTCGTGACCCCATGGACCATAGCACGCCAGGCCTTCCTGTCCTGCGCTCTCTCCCGGAGTGTGCTCAAGTTCATCTTCATTGCATCGGTGATGCTATCTAGCCATCTCATCCTCTGCCATCCCCTTCTCCTTTTGCCTTCAGTCTTTCCCAGCATCAGGGTCTTTTCCAGAGAGTTTTCTCTTCGCATTAGGTGGCCAAAATATTGGAGCTTCAGCTTCAGTATCTGTCCTTCCAATGAACACTCAGGGTTGATTTCCTTTAGGATAGACTGATTTGACCTCCTTGCAGTCCAGGGGACTCGTAAGTGTCTTCTCCAGCACCACAGTTCGAAAGCATCAATTCTTCGGCGCTCAGCCTTCCTTATAGTCCAGCTCTCACAGCCATACATTACTACTGGGAAAACCATAGCTTTGATTAGACGGACCTTTGTCGGCAAGCCGATGTCTCTGCTTCTTACTATGCTGTCTAGGTTGGCCATAGCTTTCCTCCCAAGGAGCAAGCGTCTTTTAATTTCATGGCTACAGTCACCGTCTGCGGTGATCTTGGAGCCCAAGAAAGTAAAATCTGTCACTGCTTCCATTTCTTCCCCTTCTATATGCCAGGAAGTGATGGGGCCAGATGCCATGATCTTCGTTTTTTTAATGTTGAGTTTCAAACCAGCTTTTGCACTCTCCTCTTTCACCCTCAACAAGAGGCTCTTTAGATCTTCTTCGCTTTCTGCCATTAGGGTGGTATCGTCTGCATATCGGAGGTTGTTGATAATTCTCCCGGCAATCTTAATTCCGACCTGTGATTCATCCAACCCGGCGTTTCTCATGATGTACTCTGCATATAAGTTAAATAAGCAGGGTGACAATATGCAGCCTTGTCGTACTCCTTTCCCAATTTGGAACCACTCGGTTGTTCCATGTCTGTTCTTACTGTTGCTTCTTGGCCCTCGTACAGCTTTCTCAGGAGACAGGTAAGGTGGTCTGGTACTCCCATCACCAGACCACCTTACACAGAACTACAGACTTGCTAATACTACATGCTTGCTGCTACAGAAAAACGTAGGGTACAATCCAAAGCATGTTCAGACAGAAAAAAGGTTCTACAACTCCCAGCGATCCCCAGCCAGCCATACTGGCTGGAGAATGCTGGGAGAGGACTTTTTTTCTGGAAAGTCCCTGTTAGAATGTGTCCACTTTGCAGTATCCAACAGTGACATTCCACAAACTCAAACCACCCTAAAGGAGCTCTGCTGAATCTTTCCATTGTGCAAGCTGTTGCCCATTATTCTTGCATGGTTGCAGTTGCGCATCCGGTTGCACAATGCATTGCACAATGGGTGCAAGAAATTGCCTCACCCAAGCAGAATGTGCAGCAGGTTGCACGACGCATTGCAAAAGCATACTGCAAAACTGCTTGCCCAGCCACACTTGTGCAAACGTAACTTTAGTTGGATTCTTCTCTTATGCGTAGTTCAGAGCCTAGTTTCCACTAGTGCAACATCACTTGCGCTAATGGGATGATACTTTTTGATACTGCCCTATGATTAGAAGGAGGACCTACCTGTCAGTCACTCAGCTGCACTCCCTTCCTCCACCCGTGCTCTCACCCAGCCCTCAGTGTCTACAGAGCGATACAAAACCTAAAGAGACGTGTTGTATTTGTTTTTTGCAGAAAGACTGACTTTCTGCCTTACTGACACCTGACTCATGCACAAAGCTTTGTGTAGGATCTAGTTACACTTCTGCTCAATTTGGAGGGAAGCCCATTTTACCTCAGGAAGCACCAGAAATGGTCAAAAGGGTCCCGATTCGGCATGGGATTCTGACGAATCCGACGCACATTCCTAGAATGGACTTTTGAATGAACAGATGTAAAACTGGCACAGATTAGAAATAGAATGGTCTGTCCATACGTATGAGCCACAATTAGGGATGCACAAGCCCCCCACTGTCTGCTCTGGGAGGGGGGTCTGCTGTGGGGCAATCTGGGCCACTTGAAGGCCCCTGGAGACCTCTGGAGTCCTACTGCCTCCACTGGAGTTGGAGGAGCGGCTTTCTGGCTTTCTAAAAAATACGATACGCTAATGGCGGCTGCCATTAGCCTATCATGGGAAAATTACAGCCATAAATGGCATATTTTATGCAATTGGCGGTCGTAAAGCTCTGACTCTTACCTAAATTGCAGCTGTTTACAGCTGTATTTAGGTAAAAAGTGAGTGCTTTACAGTCGCAAATGGAGTACAATATGCCATTTATGGCTGTAACTTTCCTGAGGTAAGCTAATGACAGCTGCCATTAGCGTGTCACATTTTTTAGGAAGCTGGAGAGCCTCCCCATGGGAACTCCTCTGGACCCAGAGGTAAGTGTAGCTGGTCCACCATGGACTCCAGAAGCCAGATTCTTTGGAATCCAGCCTCATTTGAGTTAGTGTCAGATTTCTCCAGCATTCCTAGCCACAATCCACGGAATGTAACCTATGTCCAGAAACAGGTATCCATACCTGGGATTACTTGCATTGCAAATGGCAACATAATTGGGTTTGTTGGTTCCTTTCTCCTTTAAATATTTCTATTTTTAAAAAAAAATAGAGTTCTGGTTCTATGTTAAGATAGACATTCCCAGAACAAACACAGAATATGAGTCCCGTCTCTTAACCTGCCCCTCCCCCATCATTGTCAGAGAAATGTCAAAATTCAAAATCAGTTTTGCTTTACCCATCAAGCCTTGCCAAATGTCGGGTTTTGCAAACAGTGATTACACGCTTCATTTGGGAAAATAATCCTCCTTGTTCCTTGCCAAATTTCCATTGTCTCCCTCTCCGTGCTTTGTATAATCCTATAATTTTACGGAACAGGCATGTCTCAAGAAACTGCCAGGGTTTCAGGGTAATCTCTGCATTAATAAATTTGCCTCTCAGACACACCCACTTGAATATTACAATTACCGCTCTCACACAGTGGGGATGCACATGTTATGCCTAGTCCACATGACAAGATAATAACATTTTGATGTACTTTGCAAGGCCCTACTAATGAAACGAACACACTAAAAAGTTTGCTGTGTAAATGAGCCTTTTTGTGAGTGTTGACTACTTCCTCATACAAGCTACTGCAAGCCAGGTGAAGAGAAGAGAGTGAGGAAAAAGAATCCCCTTCTTTTCATGGCTGGAGAAACCCATGGGTTCCCCACTGTGGTTTAGTGCATCCTGTGACATTAATTGTTTTGCAGCAGGAGCTGACCTAAGAAACAGGTAGAATTTCTGAGTTTTTTCTCAAATAACGAGGTGTAGAAATTAGGGGATCATTTCTATTTTGGCCTTCAGGTTGCAATCCACACACTGACTTAAGACTAAATCCAACTGAACACAATGGGATTTATTTCTGAGTAAACTGCATTTGATTGTACCATCAGCTAGGATTTGCTGGGCTCAACCCTTCCTTCCCTTCAATTGTCTGTTTTCCTTCCTTCCTTCCTTCCTTCCTTTCTTTCTTTCTTTCTTTCTTTCTATACTTCAGGTGAGATTAAGATGTATAGCCTGAAAGTTGCCTAAACTTTTCCAGACCCACTCTAATGGGGTAGTGTGGTTTTTGTGTGGTTTTGTGTGTTTTTTTACTTTACCAAAGGGGGGGGGGGAAATACCCTTTCCCTTAACGTGACCCATATGGAAATATAAAGTTATATTTTCAATGTAGAGGCTATGTGTGATGTTTTGGCCCAAATTAAAAGCCATGCTTCACCAACAGCATGCATTTCCAATGATGTCAAATATACTTTCCTAGCCAAGTGGAACAGATCACCTTTATGAGGTTTAGGAGGCTCTGGAGAAGTGTGACAGTGAGGCAATCCCTCCCCCAGGTGGTGGATCTGGGGTGTCATTAAGGCAAAGTAGGGAAACAGGCAGTTGAGCAGACCTATGGGGTTCAGCTGATCTGCACGTCTTTTTTTTTTTTTTTAAATGAAGGGAGCAGCTACAGATGAGTGGGATAGCACAGAAGAACATCCCAGTTTCAATCCTTGGCATCACCAGTTACAACAAGAATCAGGTATTTATTCTTATTTGTCTATTACATTTTTATACTACCCAATAGCCAAAGCTGTCTAGGCTGTTGACAATTAAAACCATAAAATACAAGACAATCGAATACAAACAATACAATGTAAAGGTTTAAAAGTTTAAAACTACAGTATAAAAATGAAAATAATTGCAAAACAGAAGAAGCAGTGCAAAAAAATTAAATACAATACCAGATATAAAACAAACTGAAAAACTAAAATGCCAGGGAGAATAAAAAGGTCTTCACCTGGTGCCAAAATGAGCACAATGTAGGTGCCAGGCGACCCTCTCTGGGAAGTTCATTCCACAACCAGGATTCCACAGCAGAAAAGGCCCTCTTCTTAGTAGCCACCCACCTCACTTCCTTTGGTGGTGGCTCCTGGAGAAGGACTGCTGAAGATGAAATTAGTTTATTACATGTCTATGCCACCCACTAGCCAAAGCTCTTTGGGCAGTTCACCTAACAAAGCATTAAAACCATAAATTACAATACCAGAGTAAAACATGATGTAACAACCTTAAGTTTGAGACGATAACATCAAAGTGAATGCCAAGATGAAAGCCAGCAGCACTGCAAAGATCTAAAAAAATCATTAACACGTTAAAAAAAAAAAAAACCCTGAAGGACTAAAATGTTTGGGGAAATAAAAAGACCTTCGCCAGGCACCAAAAGACCACAATGCTGGAGCCCAGTGAGCCTCTCTGGGGAGGCATTCCACAACTGAGTTGCCATGACTGAGAAAGCCCTCTCTTTAGTAGCCACATGTCGTTTGGTGGGGGCACCTGGGAAGGCCCTCTGAAGATGATCTAAGGGTCTGAGCAGGTGTATATGGAAGAAGATGATCCTTCAGGTAACCTGACCCCAAGCGGTGAAAGACTTCAGCCCTGGAGAACCACCACAGGTCAGGGTAGAAACTATTGGGCTAGATGGACAAATAAACTGACCTTATCTAAGGGAGCTTCCTATTCAATGTGTGTTCATCATCAGACTATTTACTGTTTGTAGCTCAATGGTAGAGCTCCTGCTTTGCATGCAGAAGGTCCCTGGTTCGATTCTTGGTATCTCCAGGTAGGGCTGAGAATGTCCCTGGAGAGCCATTCCATGTAAACCAGGCATGAGAAGAAGGTAGCTATGGATCTACTGATCAATGCCTAGGTGATCTGCAATGGACCAGCAAGGATTTCTGGTTTCCAATTGTTTAACAATAGTAACAACAAAATTACTTCTTCTCCCCTCAAAACAAAATTCTACTGCTGAAGTGAAGGTTAGGGGTTCCCTGGTGTAGATTTTTATGTAGAAGGGCTGTGAGCTCCATCCAGTTCTAGTTCTACAAAGGAGTTTCTGAACCGAATTCTAAGTGGATGTCTTTTGCACCTGGTGGATCTCAGGTAAGGTGGCCACTTGCAAATCACCAAAGAAGAGGACAAAAGAGGACACCAATTTGCACAGAATTTGCATCAGGTACTTCATGTGTATAGATGCAAATTTAGCAATGGTAATGATAATTTAAATAGAAAAATACAGTACAAGGGACCTGTGTGCCTTGCTCAGTCTGCTGTCCAGGTGCTGTTGATGGCAATCCTCAAGCCCCAGCTCTTCCTTCTGATGGTTCTTGATCTTTAAACTGGACTTGGTCACCTTCAAAACAGAGGACAGTCCTATGTAAAGGTGGACATGTGGGCACCCTAAATTCATAGAATCATAGAGTTGGAAAAAGCCATTTAGGCCACTGAGTTCAGCCCCCTGCTCAGTGCAGGAATCCAGTTAAAAGCATCCCTGACAGATGGCTGTCTATCTGTCAGGGATACTTGAATAGCTCCAGTACGGGGAGATACGATAGAGGTGTACAGAATTATGCATGGTGTGGAGAAAGTGGATAGGGAGACATTTTTCTCCCTCTCTCATCCCATGAAGCTGATGGGTGGGAGATTCAGGACAGATAAAGTGAAGGACTTCTTCACACAGCACATGGTTAAACTATGGAATTTGCTCCCACAAGATGTAGTGATGATGGACAACAACTTGGATGGCTTTAAAAGGGGGTTGGACAAATTCATGGAGGAGAGGGCAATCAATGGCTACTAGTCCTGATGGCTATATGCTACCTCTAGTATCAGAGGCAGTTTGCCTATGTACATGTCAAGGGCTCCTTGGAGGCCTCTCTCAGTCTAATCCAGTAGCCAAGTCCAGACACAGACAAAGGGATTCCTCTCAAAGCTTTATTCTTCTTTTACAACTTAACAACTATACCAATTGCAACTAGATCTGAGCAGCACAGTACCTATGCCCTAAGTTGGAACAGTTGGTCCCCATTTGAAAGGGAATTACTGGCAGACCCCTGAACTTAAGGACTAGGGAGAGTCCCTCCCCTTTTCCCTTGGAGCCTCTGGGTGCAGCTGTTGTTTGAGCGCCAACCTGGCACTTCACCTCCTTTCCGCACCCTCCATCTGGCACCGCTCTCTGCGTCTGCGTCGCGCATCCACCAAGTCTGCTATCTGTGCTTGGTCACTCCCTGGACTGCTAACTAAACTAGGAATGCTGGTGGGAGGAATCTCCATCAGCTGTTGGTCCTGGGAAAGAGGAGCGCGCTCCTCTCCCAGGAGCGACTGCTCTTCCTCAGAATCAGAACTACTCTGGGATTCTATGGGCTCAGTGTCCACCCTGACAGTACACCAGTAGCAGGGGAACATGGGTGGAAGAGTGCTGTTGCCCTCATGTCCTGCTCATGGGTTTCCCATGGGCAGCTGGTTGGCCACTGTGTGAACAGAATGTTGGACTAGAAGGACCCTTGGTCTGATCCAGCAGGGCTCTTCCTATGTTCTTATGATGGAGAGTCCACCTCCTTAGGCAACTGGTTCCAATATAAGGGTTCTAGAAGCCTGAGGTCTGTGCACCTTGGAGGTCTGCCCACAATGCAGAGCTTAATGGACCAAGGGCGGTAGAAGGCAGCTTCCTATGTTCCTAAGCAAAGCTGTGCAAAAGTTCTGTTGTGCCTCCCATTCACTTGCGTTTGTGCAGACAAACATCTTGGTGGATTGTGCCCAGGGATGGGGGAATCCGTGAGGGTCAAGTTGGTCAAGGTTCCCCGAGTTCCACCTCAAAGCTTGGCCTGCCTCATTCCCATGCCCAACTGTGAGCTTTCCCCACCCCCATTTGAATGGGGAAAATATATATTTGGGCACACATTTTTAAAAAAAAGTGTACCCCAAAATGTGTACTTCCCCCCCATTGACTAAAGCATGAAATTGCACAATTTTCTCCCCAAAGTGCACATTTTTTTAAAAGGATGCATTTTAGAAATGACCATCACAAGCCCAGAAATATGCTACTTTTTTTTGCCCATAAAATGTGCTCATGTTCATGTTCGCATTTGGGGGTGTGAACAGGGCAAGTTCTGGTCTTCAACTGATGGAAACGTCATTCTCATAACCCCTCATTGCGCCCACTGCCAAACTGTGGGAAGGGATGCCATTTAGGTTTTCTGCCTCAGGCGCCCAAGTGTCTAAGACCAGCTTAGCTCTGAAGTACACAGCTCTTCCTTCAACGGAGCAGCAAAGCATGCTGGGAGTACATTGTACTTCAGTTGCAGCTGTTGTGTGATAAAACCAAGGGTAAGATGAATAAGCATAATATGCAGTTTTCTTTGTTTGTTTGTTTTTTTCCTTTCTTTTTCCCTGGCATTCCTACTGACAGCTCAGTGTGTGTATGAGTGTGGGTGCACGCGCCCAATTTAGTACATTTGGAGTTCTGGGTTTGAGGGGTTTCCGCACACTTGTTCTACTTGCCTTTTAGGGAAGAATGAATCAGTCAACTTGGCTTTTTCCCGACATGTAATATTTTCCTTTAAAAAAAGCTCAAGTGCTTTCCATCCCATTCATGAAGAAATGTGCATAGTTTGATCATTTCCGATCAAAAATGGAACTGGATGAAATTCTCACCCATCTGCACCAGCCAAATTCCATAGGTACAATTATTCCCCATGTGGGGAGGACCACGTTGTATGCGCCTGCCATATAGCTTATTTGTTTTTTTGTTTATAATATGCTTTCTCTTGCTCTTCAGCCAAGAAGGCAGCTTACATATAATCAGTAAAAAAAAAATGACAGTCCTTGTCCATGGGATTGCAGTCTATAAAGACATGACATACAAGGAAAAAGGAATGAGGAGGGAAGAGGGAAAAATTAAGCCTTTTAGCAGGGCTGGTGAGAAGGGCCCCAATTCCCCTTCACCCACCGGAGGCTGGCAGTCCCAATTTCAGTGGGGCTGTGGATCCATTCTGGGTTTCAGTCAGAACCAGCCAGAACTCTAAAGAAGCGATCCAAGGTTCAGGAAAAGAAAAGAGGTGGCCACCCTAATTCAGCACCACCAGAGCCATGGTTGAACAGAACTGTATTCACACCCAGATTTTGAAGAGCTAAGAACTCTGCCTGCATGAACAACATCAGTTTCACTTTCTCCCACCTTCAAATGTTTTCAGTCTCAAACTCTTTCCATCCTATTTATGAAGACATTTTGCAAATTTTGGCAAGTGCTTATACAAAAGAAAAGGTACGGAGCAAAATGCTCATCCATCCCTACCTTCTGCCTAAGTATCCACGAGGGGATCGAGAGCAAAAGGACTGTTCTAAGTTCGGGGGGTTGTGATGGGCAGAACAGCCTGTACCCAGGGGCTCACCAAACTGGTGTGTTGGCTCTACTTCCAGTCTCCAGGCTGGTGATTGAAATAGTTAAGATTATTTCAATAAGTGCAAATGCAAAAGCATTTCTTACTCTAGCAAGTGCTGGACACAACAGGATGGTAGAATACATTTTTGTTGTTTATTCATTCATTCATTCATTTGTTAAATCCCACCTTTCCTCCAAAAGGCCAAGGAGATGTACACAGTCCTCCTCTCCATTTTATCCTCACAACAACAACCCTGTGAGGTAGGTTAGGCTGAGAGTCAGTGACTGGCCCAAAATCACCCAGTGAGCTTTATGGCTGAGTGGGGACTAGAACCTGGATCTCCTGAGTCCCAGGCCAACCCTCTAACCACTACACTACACTGGCTCTCCTTCACACACTAGCTTTCCATACTACTTGAGAGCCAGTTTGGTGTAGTGGTGAGAGCGCTGGCCTGGGAGCCGGGAGATCTGGCTTCTAGTCCCCACTTGGCCATGGAAGCTCACTGGGTGACTTCGGGCCCATCACAGACTCTCAGCCCAACCTACCCCACAGGGTTGTTGTTGTGAGGATAAAATGGAGAGGAGGAGGAAGAGGAGAAGGATTGTGTATGCTGCCTTGGGTTCCTTGCAAGAGGAAAAAAGGCAGGATAGAAATGCAATAAAATAAATAAATACTTCACATGTTCATTTCAGACATGCAGTCTCCCATCTGAACTTGGTGCAGTCATGCACCGCATGATATTTTTGAATCTCAGAAGTCTCAGGGATGGAGCTGACCAAACCTGGAAAGATTACGTCGGGCTCCCAACCAGATGGTGTAAGGGAAATCATGGATGCGGTACAGACAACTGGGTGAGCTCAGCGTTCACTGGACATTTCAAGCTGGGCAAGGGCTGCAGCTCAGTGGTGGAGAACAAACTCTGCATGCAGAAGGTCCAGATTTGATCCCCGGCACCTCCAGGGAGAGCTGGAAAACTCCCTGGAGAACCACTGAGGGCAGACCAGGGGTGCGAAGAAGGTAGCTCTGGATCTACTGGGCTAGGTGATTTGCAGTAGATCAGCAAGGATTGTTGACTCCCAGTTGTTTAACACGGGGGGGGCGAGAATTACTTCCCCACCCCTCAAAAAAAATACATTGCTGAAATAAAGGTTTGGTGTGCTTTTTTGTGTGTAGGGATTGCGAGTTCCATCCAGATCTGGTTTTCAAAACAAGTTCCTGAGCCTAATTCAAAGTGTTTGTCTTTAGGTTAAAAAATACACACACGCGCGCACACAGACACCCCTCCTCCTGCCTGAAACTCTGGAGAGCCATTGCAAGTCTGTGTCGACAGTACTGGGCTAGATGGACCAAGGTTCTGACTCAGTAAAAGGCAGCTTCCTGTGTTGAGGCCAGGTCAAGTCCCCAAAGATGGCAACATCTCCCAGTACCTGGTATTTGCAGGTTGTTAATGAGAGGCATCTCTGCCCCCGGCCCGTGTGTAACTGATCAACAGTGTTCTGAAAACCGTTCTGTCATTTCATTGCAGGACAGGTGAGGTTGGCCTCTTATTGGATGCAGCTGTGCAGAGAACACGTCAAACCTTTCTCAAACGTGTATTTCATATGAAGCCATTAGTCGGTGTGCAGGGTGCAGGGGAGTTGGAGCAATTGCTCAAAGGAAAGTTTCAGCAGTTGGGGGTCAAATTAGAGAGAGCAGTGGAGGGAAGTGAAATTTATAATCTATAATATGAAATCAAAATAAGAGTGAGGCAATCTTATTTGAAGAACTGAGGGGGGCAAGGGACCATGATATATTGCCTGATACAGCCAAGGAAAATGAACGCTGCCATTTTGCTCTTAGCTCGCAGACAACCCTATGATCTAGAAGGCCAATTACGGCACTCTCTGTGGAAATCTAATTACCTCAGGCAAATGATCTTTGAAACCAGCAAGGAGGAGGAGGAGAGAGGCTCTATCGGGGCTTCAGTTCCACCACAGAACTTGTGTGGTTTGTGGTCGGTTCAAGAACATAGAGCAGGAAAGAAAAGAGACCATACGGACACCACAGCTGGCCTGTGGCTGTTCTATAAGAGGGAACCCTCTCACCTCTAGTCAGTACTCAGCTGCCAAGATTATTCACCTTTCCCATCACTCTGACAATGTGATGTCCCTCCTCAAATCCCTACACTGGCTTCTCCTTGCAGCCATGGGGGGGGGGGGAGGGACAGAGCCAGCCCTACCATTAGGAAGAATGAGGCAGTCGTCTCTGGTGGCATCTACTGGGTGGGGTGTGACAGCAAGGTGTTGGAGGAGAGAGCTGTGGGCCTGCCCTGTGCTGCCCTACCCCACCCCACCCTCTAAGCTACTCTGCTGCTTCAGGTGCAATGGAGGATTTTGTCCCATTGCCAGTGCTGAAGAAAGATTCCACAGTCAGTCCAGTTGGCTTGTGTACATGGAACGGAAAGGACGCCATCTTGTGCTTCGCCTCAGGCAGCAAAATGATACGGGGGGGAGGGTATTTACAACACAACTCCCATGGTTCTAAGAGGCAGCAGCAGATGGAACACCTGAGTTGATGTCAGGGCTGTTGCCATCTCACCTTCAAGCCACATCTCTAGAGGAGCTTCTGCAGAGAGGAAGAGACAGCAGCCAGTGGAGGCACACTTAGATATGTGGCCTGACATAGGAACCTGCTGCTGCCATATCTGTTATCTTCTGCCAGGTTTTCCCCACGGAGGGGCTATTGGGTGTTGATGAAGATTGCAACTGGCAGATGGGAGCTGCTATGAACCCAACCCTGAGCAGTAGCTCAGACCCAAACTCTCATCCAGATGAGGAGAAGCCAGCCAGATCAGTTGGACCAGAGGTGAGAGCTCAACATCAGGCCCGGGTCTTTCACCTAGGAATCCATCAAGCCACGGACACCTGAACTGGGACTTCCAGAGACAGTAACCCCTACCCCAGGAAACAGCCCCCTCCATATCAGGGACTCTACACCAGTGATGGGGAAGACATTTATCTAGTTTGCCTTTTAATGTGAATTTACCTAATTTTACACTTTCAAACCATTATGTGAACTGAAACTCAGTTATCTATCCTTCAAAATGTGCCCTTCTCTGAATTTTGCAATGGCGTTTTCCAGTCAAAACATGTGTACAAAAAAGAGTACATCTTAAGGAAAATAACATTGAAAAATACATCATATTAAGAAAACTGCTTGCAAAATTAATGTGTATAGTAGACGAAAATGTATGTTTTCGGAGAATGTGCGCAAAAACGCCTATGCATTTTCCTGCAAACCTTTTTTAAAAAAACTCAAAGTTGGGATGAACTGAGCTTAAGACTGGGGGGGGGGGAATGAGAACCAGTACAAAAATGAAATTGACAGATTTGTCCATCCCTTCACAGGGAACTAACAGAGAGGAGATAGAGTACTAGGGTCTGGATGAAAGGCCTGCCCCAAAGGACTGTGCCTTTAAGTAAGGCCTTGCAGTCCTTGGTGAAGTGGCAGACCCTGGGAGGGGTGATCTAACCCTGTAAGGATAGAAGGCCTCAATTCAACCTTAGACATAATTGGAGCACGTGCTCACTTTGAACTCTCTGTGGTTCTGCAATTCTTGCCCACCTTGTTAAGGGGCCCTGCCATAGTACCTCGACTTCAGCAAAGCTTTCGACAAAGTGCCCCATGATATCCTGATGAGCAAACTAGCTCAAAGTGGGCTAGATGAAACAACGATCAGGTGGATCCACAGTTGGTTGCAGAATCGGACTCAAAGAGTGCCTATCAGTGGGATCTTCTCAAACTGGGGAGATGTAATGAGCAGGGTACCACAGGGCTCAGTCCTGGGCCCAGTGCTCTTCAACATTTTTATTAATGACTTGGATGAGGAGATGCAGGGAATGCTGATCAGATTTGCTGATGACACAACATTGGGCGGGATAGCTAATCCCTTGGTTCTAAAGGAAGCAAAAGCCTAGTGTAGCCAAACGCGTACCCTGGATTTTAGGAAAGCCAATTTTAATAATCTCAGAACAAGGTTAAGTAAGGTCCCAAGGTAATAGACTCTAATGAGAAAAGGAGTCCAAGATGGGTGGGAGTTTTTAAAAAAGGAAATTCTCAAGGCACAATTACAAACAATTCCATCAAGAAAAAAAGGAGGAAGACAACAGAAGAAGCCAATGTGGCTTCACAAAAAGCTTAGAGATGACCTGAAAACAAAAAAGGACACACATAGGAAGTGGAAGGAAGGCCAAGCAACAAAGGAAAAGTACAGGCAGGTAGCACAGAATTGCAGGGATAGTGTCAGGAAGGCTAAAGCTGAGAACAAGCTGAGGTTAGCGAGGGAGGCTAAAAGCAACAAAAAGGCTTTCTTCAGCTACGTGCATAGTAAAAGGCAGAGGAAAGAAATGGTGGTTCAGCTATTAAATAAGGATGGCAAAATGATAACACATGACAAAGAACAGGCAGAAGTTCTCAATTCCCACTTTGGCTCAGTCTTTTCCCGAAAGAGGGTCTATGAGCTCCCTGACAAAGGCAAAGTACAGGCTGAAGGGGCAGGATTGCAGCTTGAGATTGATAGGCATATGGTCAAGGAACACCGAAGTACTTTGAATGAGTTCAGATCTCCAGGGCCAGATGAACTGCACCCTAGAGTAATAAAGGAACTGGCAGAAGAACTCTCAGAACCACTATTATCTTTGAGAAATCATGGAGGATGGGTGAAGTGCCAGATGACTGGAGGAGGGCTAATGTTGTCCCTATATGTTGTCAAAAGGGGTAAAAAGGAGGAACCTGGGAACTACAGACCAGTCAGTCTGACATTAATCCCTTGGAAAATTCTGGAGCAGATTATAAAGCAATCCATCTGTAAGCACCTTGAAAACAATGCAGTGATTACTTGAAGCCAACATAGATCTGTCAAGAACAAATCCTGCCAGATGAATCTGATCTCATTTTTTTTTGTATTAAGTAACCTCCCTTGTGGACTGTGGGAATGCTGTGGACATAATATACCTGGACTTCAGCAAAGCTTTCGACAAAGTGCCCCATGATATCCTGATGAGCAAACTAGCTCAAAGTGGGCTAGATGAAACAACCATCAGGTGGATCCACAGTTGGCTACAGAATTGGACTCAAAGAGTGCTTATCAATGGGATCTCCTCAAACTGGAGAGAGGTAACGAGCAGGGTACCGCAGGGCTCAGTCCTGGGCCCAGTGCTCTTTGACGTTTTTATTAATGACTTGGAGGAGGGGCTGCAGGGAATGCTGATCAAATTTGCAGATGACACAAAATTGGGAGGGATAGCTAATACTTTGGAAGACAGAAGCCAAATTCAAAGTGATCTTGATTGACTGGAGCACCGGGCAGAAAACAACAGAATGACATTTCATAGGGATAAATGCCAAGTTCTGCACCTAGGAAAAAGAAAGCAAATGCACAGTTACAAGATGGGGGATACGTGGCTCAACAACACTACAAGCAAGAAGGATCTTGGAATTGTTGTCCATCACAAGCTGAATATGGGCCAACAATGTGATGTGGCTGCAAAAAAAGCAAATGCTATTTGGGCTGCATTAATAGAAGCATAGCTTCCAAATCCCAGGAAGTACTAGTCCCTCTCTACTCAGCACTGGTTAGGCCTCATCTGGAGTACTGTGTCCAGTTCTGGGCACCACACTTTAAGGTTGCAGACTAGCTGGAGAGGGTTCAGAGGAGGGTAACAAAGATTATCAGGGGACTGGAAACAAAGCCCTATGAAGAGAGTCTGAAAGAACTGGGCATGTTTAGTTCATCAACTGTCCATGAGGGACAGGGGGAGTGCCACCCTCTTGATTCTCCTGGACCTCTCAGCGGCTTTCGATACCATCGACCATGGTATCCTTCTGGATAGGTTGTCTGGGTTGGGAGTTGGAGGCACTGAACTACAGTTGTTCCGCTCCTACTTGGATGGCCGATTCCAGAAGGTGGTGCTGGGGGATTATTGCTCTGTGCCATGGCAATTGTGCCATGGGGTTCCACAGGGCTCTATTTTATCCCCCATGCTGTTTAACATCTACATGAAACCGCTGGGGGAGGTTATCCAGAGGTGTGGGCTGAGGTGCCATCAATATGCGGATGACACCCAGCTCTACCTCTCTTTCTCATCAAAACCAGGTGAGGCAGTGGCTGTTCTGAATCAGTGCCTGGGCACGGTAATGGACTGGATGAGGGCCAATAAACTGAAACTCAATCCAGACAAGACGGAGGTACTGTTAGTGGGTGGTTCGTCTGCCCGGCTAGGTGATATTCAACCTGTTCTGGAGGGGGTTGCACTCTCCCTAAAGGATCAGGTTCGTAGCTTGGGGGTGCTCTTGGATCCAGAACTGTCACTTGAGGCACAGGTGAACTCAGTGGCACGGAGCACTTTTTATCAGCTTAGGCTGGTATACCAACTATGCCCTTATCTGGACAGAGATTGCTACAGTTATCCATGCTCTGATACCTTCTCATCTGGATTACTGCAATGCGTTATATTTTCAATGCCTTTGAAAATGGTCCGGAAACTTCAGCTGGTCCAAAATAGGGCAGCGAGATTGTTAAGAGGGACTGGCCTGCGAGCTCATATTACGCCAGTACTTTTCCAGCTGCACTGGCTTCCAGTCCATTTCCAGGCCTGATTCAAAGTGCTGGTGTTAACATTCAAAGCCCTTAATGGCTTGGGCCAGGTTACCTGAAGGATCGCCTCCTCCCATATGTGCCTGCCCGGACCTTAAGATCATCATCAGCGGCCCTTCTCCGTGAGCTCCTGCCAAAGGAAGTGAGGCGGGTGGCTACTAGGAGGAGGGCTTTTTCTGCTGTGGCACCCAGGCTCTGGAATGAGCTCCCTAGTGAGGTTCTCCTGGCACCTACATTGTATTCCTTTCGGCGCCAGGTGAAGACCTTTTTATTTTCCCAGGCATTTTAGCATTTTAGCTTTCTAAATTTTTATCTTTGCTGTTTTAAATCTGTATTTTAAACTCCTGCACTGCTGCTAGGTCTTATTGTGGTTGTATTGTTATAGTGTGGTTTTAATATTCTATATATTTTAAATTGTTTTATTGTGTGTTGTTTGGTTTTAATTTTTGTGAACCGCCCAGAGAGCTTTGGCTATTGGGCGGTATAGAAATCAAATAAATAAATAAATAAAGTTTAGCCTTGAGAAGAGAAGACTGAGGGGAGACGTGATAGCGCTCTTCAAGTACTTGAAAGGTTGTCACAGAGAAGAAGGCCAGGATCTCTTCTCCATCATCCCAGAATGCAGGACACAGAATAATGGACTCAACTTACAGGAAGCCAGATTCCAGCGGAACATCAGGAAAAACCTCCTGACTGTGTGTTAGAGCAATACTGCAATGGAACCCATGACCTAGGGAGGTGGAGGGCTCTCCCACACTTGGAGGCATTCAAGATGAGGCTGGACAGCCATCTGTCAGGGATGCTCTGATTTGGATTCCTGCATTGAGCAGGGGGTTGGACTCGATGGCCTTGTAGGCCCCTTCCAACTCTACTATTCTATGATTCTATGATTCTACCTTGTGAGCTTCTATTTGAAGTCAGGCCAGGATAGTATTCATGTCTGGAGAAGCCTTGGGTGGGGCTAATCCATACTAATCAGTCAATCGATTTTTCAAGGGTCCAGTAGAATCTCAAATTCTCATGGAGCCTGACCATGTGGTGTTGGCAAAGATCAGAAAATTACAGAAGAGTACATGATTGCTTGAATTCACCTGCCCCTCCAGATCCATTTTGTAAGAATGAACAATTCCAGAGAGAGAGAGAGAGAGAATCTCATCTACCAGCGTCAGCTCCAGGTTTTTGAGGCTCCTTGGGAAAGACACCCTCAAGGGGCTCCCTCCCTCATTGAGTCTACCTTCTCACCACCATTGTCAGGGGCTGCTCTTGCTTCTCATCATCCTACTTCTTGCTTGCTTAGCAGGCAGCCAGGGAGCAAGCAGGCCGTGGCATCTATTCGCCCTCCTTTTCACCACCACCGTTGTCTGGGCCAGAGCGAGATGCAGGTGAACAAGCAGGTTGCAAAGGTGAAGAGGAGAGCAAGTCCAGGGAGCTCTTGTCAGTGCGATGTGGGTCCTCAGCAGGTGCCCGAGCATGCCTACCCCTGATGCTGTCCCTGTCATCCTCCTCATTTTCTCATCGCACTACAAGATAAGGGTGGAGAACATGTGGCTGTCCAGAAGTTGTTGCACTACAACTCTCATCAGTCATAGCCAGCATAGCCAATAGTGAAGGATAATAGGAGTTGCACTCCAACTACAGGTGGAGGGCCAAATGTTCCCCATCCATGCTCTGCAAAGTAGAGCCCTGCAGATAAATGGTTATCTCAGGGATGGGCAGAAAGTAGATCAGAAAATCTGCTAGTAGATCGCTGGCTGAGTTGCAGTAGATCAGTCAGGGGTTCTGACTCCCAGTTCTCTTACAATAGCAACTATCAAATGGGGTTGTTGTTTTTCCTCCACTATATTTGGTTGCTGCAAAAGAATGCCTGCAGGGAACAAGAAGTGGATGTTTGTGTTAAAGTACTTGTGAGCTTGGTTCTGGGACTCATCACAAATGCCTGGGCTGAATATGTGCTCAGATGCGCATAAATGCTTAGCATATGCCCACCAGCCTGAGCGCCACGATTTTGCACCTGGCTCTGGTTGGTGAATCTCAGGGATCTGGGAAGAAGAAGAAGAAAGAAGAAAGAAGAAGAAGAAGAAGAAGAAGAAGAAGAAGAAGAAGAAGAAGAAGAAGAAGCAAACAAAGTAGATCCCACAAGCCTGCAGTCTGCCCATCCCTGGGTTACCTCACCCTGTTACCTAGGAGACCATTTTCCACCTTCATGGGATTTAGATTAGGTAGAATGCTGTAGATAGCAAACCTGAAATTTGATATTTGGAGAGAGAGAGAGAGAGATGGAGCAATCCTCCAATGAGCATCAAAGAGGGGATCAGCAGCTTCTTAGGAAGCAGAGCATGGATCACATTTTATAACTATGTTATGCTAGTGCTTGGGTTAGATACCTCATACCTGTGACATGATGACGATGACGACGATGATGCAAAACTGTGCGTATGCCTTCTCTGTTAATCCACTGTTGCAGAATTAGGATAAGCAATCTTAATTTAATTTTAATTGAATGTGTTACATTTATATCCTCCAAAGAGGATCAAGGCAGCATTGTATGACTCTCCCCCATCCACACATTTTGTCTTCACAACAACCCTGTGAGGTAGGTTAGGCTGAGAAAGAGTCACTGGCCCAATGTCACCCAATGAACTTCATGGCCAAGTGGAGATTTGAACCTGGGTGTCCCCAGCCCTAGTCCAGCACTCTAATCACTAATCCACACTGCCCTTAGGGCAAAACAGTATGCTGCTTGCAAGTGTATGCAACAAAGCCTGAATGACTGCTTCTTGTAACACAAGGCAGCTCTGAGAGGAACCAATTTGAAACAGAGAAAATGAGAGGGGGGTTGCTTAAAGCAAAGGATGCTTTCAAAATTCTCCCTATATATGTGCCTCCTTTGATTCAGGACTTCCAAATTACTGTATCTTGTTTCCAGAGTGGAACTTATGCATGAGTAAACCCCCCATTGTTTCATTCTTGTATTATTCTTTTGGCATTTTTATTTTGCAGATGAAGAGCTTTCAATTTCTTCAGTTCATTTGTGTCTTTTCTCCCCCACCCCACCCCGATTACCAAGGCACATTTGTGCATTGATAAAATGCCACCCCAAAAAGCAATCTTAAATGTGATCCTGTATAGGCAGTTGCATGAAGATCCTTTTTGTGCAGTGTTTTACCAATGTACACACCAGTAAAACTCTGCACAAAAATACTGAGGCAAATGATTATGAACATGAAGCTGTGCTGTGGAGGAGCTACCGGGGAGGGGGGGGGGGATGCTTGGTCAAGGCTCCAAGCTGCTGTGTATCAGGCCTCCACTTCAGTAGAAGCGGGGCTCAGGTGACTGGAAAAAGGGTCACAAACAAAAATAGGAGCAAGCCAAACTATCTCGGAAATGAAGTTCAGAGACTTTCAGCCAGCTTGGACATCCCTGGTTCTCCCATCCATAGCCTGATAAAGGTATCTCAGTTCCCAGACTCTGGGACCATTTCTACACCAGCCTAAAATCCTGCATTTAAAACGGGGCTTTCTGCTTCCATTTTAAATGCAAGAGCACCACTGACTCCCTTTACATGCGCTTCCTTCCCCCACCACCACCACCACCCCATCTCCCCATATCTGAGTCTTCCATTATCTTTCCTTGATCACGCTCCTCTTCTTGCCGCGTGAAGTCTTTTCACGGAGGAAACTGAAGCAGAACACAATGGGGGGGGGGCGATTTGACAACTCATTATCTGCGATCTATTTAAAAACGGAACAAAGGGCATTTAGTGCAGGAGGGTCATGGCACGGTCACAGCATCATGTAAAGAGCCCCCAAACTTCAGTGAAGGAGCGATCTCAATCGCAGGATAAAAGATCCGTGTGATGAAGCCCTGGGTCTTCTTTTAGTGTGCCCAGCTGGGTTATATCACTGAATCGTGCCCTGCGCATCTGACCAGAGCTTCATGAGGCAATCACTTGCTGGAAATTCTCCCTTATTCCAACTACAACTGTAAACCACTTGTGCTTATTCTTCCACCGAGAATCAGGCTGAGTCCCTTGAAGTAATATAAGCCAATATCAAATAATCCTGGGCAAAATATCTGCCAGGCTCTTATGCCCAGCAGCCTCCTAACTCCAGTTACCAACCTGATTTTCTGCTGAATTTTATCATCTCCTGTTTCTGCTAAGCAGGGTCAGCCCTGGTTAGTGCTTGGATGGGAGACCGCCTGGGAATCAGGCTTCCTGCACTGAGCAGGGGGTTGGACTCGATGGTCTTGTAGGCCCCTTCCAACCCCACAATTCTATGATGTAGAGCAAAGGGCTGGATGCGCCCAACCAATCTCGTCTGATCTTGGAAGCTAAGCAGGGTCAGCCCTAGTTAGTACTTGGATGGGAGACCGCCTGGGAATCAGGCTTCCTGCACTGAGCAGGGGGTTGGACTCGATGGTCTTGTAGGCCCCTTCCAACCCTAGGATTCTATGATTCTATAATTCTGTGATCTCTAAACTATTAACCTTTTGGCTGAAATTGACTAGCACACACACGCACGCACATGCACCGCACATGCACGGACACAGATTTAACCCCATAATATCCTAAAACCAAATACAAACATAGAGGACAGTTCTGTTCCTCGACAAGCAGTAATCTGTGGCACGAGAACTGGGTTCCTGTATTTGTCTGCAAACCACTGGCAGGCATGTCATCCACGTGCTGGCTCTTTTGGTTGAATCTTCATCATTATCATTATCATTATCATCTCCACACTGTGCTTTATATGTGATTGGGGCAGACTCAGGATTCAACAAGTTCGTTGCGCTGTCTTTACATTTTGTTTGAGCTTAAGGACACAACCCTTTCCATATCACTTGCAACATGAGTTTCTGGACGAGACTTCATAGGTAATTTATATTATAATCAATTACCGAGACTTTTCTTCATTCACAAGCCTGTCTTCCATATATATTTTGTAAACCTCAAAGCCCCTTTCTATAGCATAAGGCAGGCCAATGAGCAAAGTGGAAAGTAAGCTGGCTGGCATAACAGAATTACATTTCACCTTGAATTGAGTTTAGAAGTTATTAACAGTGGCTGTTGTGGGTCAGAGCAAGGGAACAGCTGTAGGGGCCCGAACAGCAGGGTTTGAAAGAGAATAAGAAAACTAACAAAGGATACTAGCTTCCCCCCTTTTTTAAAAAAAAAGCCTGTTAAGATTTATTAAAAAAAATAAAGTAATATCCATAACGATTATGCCCAGCCACTCTATAAATCAGTGGGTGCCGTCACAGGAAAGGTAAGATGTGATTTGGTGCCCTGCTAAGCCATGGTGATACAGTTTTCCAGTATCTCTTATGACATCATTGCCATTCGACACCTCTTTAGAATAAATAATGTCTTCCATATGTCCCAGAGCGTGGAGCTCCTGAAATACACTTTAGTTGATATAAGGTTTGAGGATGCCCTAAATCACTTCGGTTAATGGGCAGGTATAGAAGAGGCAACGGAGGAGAAGGAAGAAGGAAAGGGATCCAGTTTTAATTTTCACTATTCCATCACAAATATTTCAGATGAGGTAACCATGAAATACATCAGATACACTGCAGGGCAATCAAGAAATCAATTACACAAGGCCCACAAAATGGGAGGGAACTCTGGGAGGGTTTATGCAATCAGCAGAGCCCAATGGTAAAACATTTCTTGGATTCTGCAACTTCAGCTGGCAATGTCAGGGTCGCATGTTCACATGCATGTTCAAATAGAACTGCCCCAAGCACACCAAAAGAATTGTGTGACTTGTCAAAGGGTATCATCTCAAGGCAAAAGCATGTCCCTGCCCTGGGACACACCATTTTTTCTAGATTCATGTAGTTCTTTCAGCCGGGACCAAACCAAAAAGGAAATGTATTCCAAGGACAAAGCACCAACTAATCAATGGAGATATATAAAGTGGTGGAAATAAACAACACGAGCAAACTTAATATATAGCAGCTTCGTATCTTCAGACTGAAACACCTTATAGCTAATATAGCATTCAAATGAAAGAGGAGAGGGTGTGAAGCAGCACAACAGCAAGGCAAGGAGGGGGCTCTGGATCCACTGTGGATGCAGTCCATCTGAAGGTAAAATATACAAGAAAGACAGACAGACTAACATATGATATATACAGATATAGATAGATATAGATCTCAAATGGAACAGTACCATGTTTTTTGAATATGCAACATCTTTATATCATCAGGCTTAAACTTACAGCTATCATATTGTTCAACAACAACAAAAATGAGACATAACCAGGAAAGAACTGGAGAATTCCGCATGACATATAGATTGAGCTACAGGGGAGCATTGGGCTGCCTTCCTCCACCCCCATTTTGGCACCCAAATCTGCAGGTGGTGAATGGGGGGGTCGGTTTTCCATGGGGGGGTGGGAGGGAACTGCTTACATTAGAATCTAAGGCTTAGCTAGAAACCCTACTTCCTCCACCCCCATTTTGGCACCCAAATCTGCAGGTTGTGAATGGGGGGCTCGGTTTTCCATGGGGGGGTGGGAGGGAACTGCTTACATTAGAATCTAAGGCTTAGATAGAAACCCTACTTCCTCCACCCCCATTTTGTCACCCAAATCTGCAGGTGGTGAATGGGGGGGGGGTCAGTTTTCCATGGGGGGGTGGGAGGGAACTGCTTACATTAGAATCTAAGGCTTAGATACAAACCCTAGAAAGACCCAGAGCTCACTGACAAAACACATGCTTTCCATATAGAGCAGTGATCCCCAACCTGGTGCCTTCCAGATGTGCTTGACTACAGGTCCCATCATGCCCAGCTAACATAGGTGATGGGAGTTTTAATTCAGCCTAGAAGCTCCCAGGTTAAGGTATCCCATGACTTCAATGTTACTGCTCAGGGAGACAATAGCAGGCTAGATGGACCAAGTGTCTGATTTGGTATAAGCCATATTCTCTGTTATCATCATCATCATTATGATGACAACAATGAGCCTGCCTGGTTCTTACGATCTTTGGGAGAGGCCCTTCTTTCAAGACTGCCACCTTCAGAGGCATCTTTGGCAGCAACGTGAAACGGGGCCTTCTCGGTGGCTGCTCCATGGCTGTGGAACTCCTGGCCGAGGGAAGCTGGGTTTGCTCCCTCTCTGCTGTCCTTCTGCAAGCAGGCAAACACCACTTTATTCAAGCAGGCCTTTGGTGTATAAGTGGGTCTGTTGAGCTCAATGCTGTTTTGATTGCGCTGTTGTGTTTTTAATGGTTTCTAATGGTTTTTAATTGTGTTGCGATGTATTTGTTTATTGTTTTTATCGGTGATTGTGAGCCGCTTTGAGTGCCATTTTTGGTAGAAAGGCAGGACACAAATCAAATAAATAAAAGAATAAATGCAGAATTAATCTATAATCCAGAGCGTTCTCCTAGTAATCAACCTACAATTTCTAGGAGCTTCCAGAGGGGTAGCCATGGTTAGTCTGTTGCAGCAAAAGCAACAAAGATCCTTGAAGTGCTTTCTTTTCTTTTGTTTAAGATTAACAGCTTTATTGTAGGACATGTTTTTGTGTACTAGGTGACTACTTCATCAGAAGCGTGAAGAGTTATCCTCAGTTGGCAAGTATGTATAAACATGGAGGGGGGGAGTAAACAGGAAGGCCAGGGGGAACTGAAATGCAAAAAAAAAATCTATTAACTTAACAATGTGAGGATGTTCCACACTGTAAGTGGACATTGAGCTTTCTCTACTTACATTTTAAGCTTTATTGCAGGGGTGGGCAACTTCTGGAGATCAGGGGGCATCCCACCCCTCCAGAACCCATTGGGGACTGCACTGCACCCTGCTGAATTGAACACCATGGCAGTGGAAAATCCACATGATTTTGCAAGAAAACAAGGTGAGCATGAACTGCGTGCTTTGTTTACAAGCAGAATCATGTTCTTGGGTGGCTTTGGGGAGCAGAATTTGGCTTTGAAACAAAGCATCCTCTGCCCGTATGCCTTGTTTGGTTGTAAAATTACAGGGAGGGTTTGCTGCTTGTGAAGGTTTGAGTCCTACATAAGCAAAGGGAAAAACAAACAGTCAGGCTTAGAGGCCTGGGGGAGGGGGACATCCCTGAGATGAGTAGTTTCATTTCCCTGGTTAAGTTTCAGTTTAATTTCCCCAGTAAAGTTTCATTTCTTCAGGTTTGAAACAATGCTTTCAGTTGCGGAGGGGGCGGGGAGGATATAAAAAGAGAGTCAGAAAGACCAGAGCAGTGAGAGGAAGAGTCAGAAGACCAGAGCAGGAAGAAGCAGCCTAGAGAAGTCTAAGTACAGCTAAGACAAAGGAACTTGCATTTTGCAACTTTTATTTTCCTTTAAGGCCTTTTGTATCACTCAGCTCTATTGTATAAACATCTATAGTTGCAATTGCTTGCTTTATATTTACCAGTAAACCGTTGTGGTTAAATCCCAAGCATCTGATGTTTCAGCCAGCCCATATCTACAGCCTAAACCCCATGTTACTAGGAAGGGGAAGTTTAAAAGAAGAAAGGTGGGACTCTGAAGGAGGCAAGAGATCCTTAAGGAGTCGTTCCGGGGGTCCAGGTCATATGGCAGCAAATTCAGCAGCAGTGGGATGAAGGGGGAGTGCAGCATCAGCCAGAGGGGTCAAATGCGGTCCACGGGCCAAGTCCTTCCCATGCCTGCTTTATTGTGTAGCATGAGCTTTTGTGAACTACAGCCCGCTAGGTTCTGTATATTTGTGGATTCTAGTCCACAGAAGCTTATGCCGTAATTAAAAAAAAACTTGTCCTGAAGGGGCTACATAATTCTTATCTCTTAAAAAAAAGAAAAAAAGCTATAATTTCTAAGTTATCAATGCATGAAGGCTAAACAGCGAGGGATATTGTTGGCCTCAGATAGAACAGAAAGCCAGGAACTAGTTGTTCCACTTACTTCCGTTCTCCTTTTCAAGCCAGGGAGTCAGCAAAGCCCCTAACCAAGTGGGTCCCAGCTGTGTTCTGTAGATCAGCCCATTGCCAATCAAATTAGCGAGATGCTTCCCCACTCCCACATAGTTCAGCAGTGTTGCCGACTGCTGATGACCAAACCAAGGGAGCTGACCAAGGGAGCTGAAAATGAATCTCCCTTTTATTCCTCTTTGATTCTGCCCTGCACACACACACTTCCGGAGAGCTCTGCCATTTGCAAACAAAGCATCCTTGTGGAAGGAGGCAGAATTGGGGCAATCTCCTCTCTCCCTCCCGTTTATTGTCCTTTTTCTCTTTCTCCAGCTCCTTCTAATAAAACCCTGTCTTCACGACATCCACCTGAACCGCTCAACCAGGCTCGAGATCTGCAAACAGACTGAGTTTGTTCTATCAGAGGCTCAAACCACACTTTACGGACCCAGTTCCATTACCCTCTCTTTCGTGGTTTCTGTTTTTAAACTCCGAGCGGCTGGGGCAGGCTTTGAATTTAGAGCAAAGGGTAGGAAACATGGGATACACAGGCTGCGTATGTGGCCCCACCCCACCCCAATTGTAAAACGAAACGCAAAATAAAATATGCTTTAAAAACAAAATGGCTTCTAGAGCGGCCATTTTGAGGCTTTTTTGGCCCTTTGAATGCTCCATGGTAGTACCAAACGGGTCAAAAACAGCCTGAAAATAAGCCATTTGGGTGCTGTGTGGCTGCCCTGGATGCTATTTTCAACGTTTATTTGTATTTTCATTAAGTAAAATTAATTTAATTTTAATTAAACTAAGTGGGGAGGTACAGCGCATGGGGAAGGAGGGTCCAGAGGGCTGAAAATTGCCCTCAGACCCCCTGAAGTTGCCCACCCCTGGTTTGGAGAAGCTACTTCACCCTTTCTTCTCTGGTGCTGTTTAAAGGCTTAGCATCACCCTTCCCTAGGGTGCTTTGTCCCTTACAGGAGAACAGATACAAGTTCCCCATATCTTCCCCATATGGTTTCCTCCAGGGGTTAAGAAGTGGCTTGGGGAGGGGGATAATGGCCACCTGGGAAAGAGTTCAGCAGTGGCATAGCAGTAAACATAGAATCATGATGGCCCCCATAGCCCTTGAGGAGAGTCCAAAAACTCAGGCCACTCTGTTGATCCATCTCTCTGTGTTTATTATATATATTTTTGTAAAGCTAATTGACCTTAACTGCCCGTTCGAGACCAAGCCACCCTAAAATACTTTGCACTGCAACATATTGCAAGCTGCTGTTGTTGGGAAAAGTCTCAGCCCTCCATAGTGACACATCCACTAACGCCAGTCAGGGGAGGCTGTTAGCTCTGATTTCCAGTGGAAACACATTCCGAGTTTCAGTCAGAACCATCCAGAACTCCAAAGGAGCGATCCAAGGTGCTGAACCTATTTGAGGCCAGGGTTCCACACCTTGGATTGCTCCTTTAGAGTTCTGGCTGGTTCCGACTGAAACCCAGCATGGAGTCACAGTCCTGCCAAAATCAGAGCCATCAGCCTCCACTGACACCACTGCAGTTAAGGGGGTCTCTGCCCACCACCCCCAGCATCAACAGATGCAGCACCCTTGGCGTCAATGTGCAGCACCCTTGCACAGCTGCCAAGGCTTTGGGACCAAGGCAGACCCACAAGGAAATAAGTGTGCATAAATAAATCGTCTTCAAGCACGATCTACAGCAGCAGTCCCCAACCTTTTTTGCACCATGGACCCATCTCATGGAAGACCATTTTTCCATGGACCGGGGCGGAGGGAGGTTTTGCGGGCGGACTTCCGGCCACTGGGATGCAAATGGAAGAGCAGGGACGCAAGTGGCGTCCGCTATGCGGACGCCATTTGCGTCCCAGTGGCCGGAAGTCCGCCAGCAGCCAGAACCAGCCGGCAGCTCCACGGACTCGCCATGGAGTGGAGCCAGCCGGGGCCGGCGAGAATTCCAGGGGGGAAGGACGGATCGCCTCCCCCCCACTGTGGACCCCCACGGACCCAAGGTAAGGGGGTTTCACACACCCCTTCACAGCCCAGTTCCTAACAGTCCACGGCCTGGGGGATGGGGACCCCTGATCTTCAGTTTAGTCTCAATGTTCTCCTCATGGAAATGAACTTGAAGCCCAGGCTGGGAACTCTGGGGCTGGGAACTCTGCTCTTCTCTGCCATTCCCAAGTCTTCTGTCAAGGTGCTTTATACCTTTCTCTTCCACCTTGGAGGCATTCAGATTTCAAGTAGCCAACATCATCTGCAATGAATATGAACTTGAGCATGCTCCGGGAGAGAGCGCAGGACAGGAAGGCCTGGCGTGCTATGGTCCATGGGGTCACGAAGAGTCGGACACGACTGTACGACTGAACAACAACAACATCATCAGCTCATTGCTGCCCTGAATTGCGAGAACGGATTTTTATCCTACCACTGGTGTTAATTTACTGAGCAATGCTCGAATGTTTGTGTTGTCACCCTCAATCACTGCTGAATGGTCACTGTGCTTATTTTACACACACTGAAGCTTTCACATTAATTTACGTATGTATTTATGTATTTATTTATGTATTTGTTAGATTTAGTAGCCGCCCAACATTATTGGTAGGTCTTCAGCATTTCATTTCCATTTGACCTCCCTTTATATCCCCCACCTACCCTCTACGTTCATGTCTAGACATACTTGCCAACTGAGGATAACACTTCATGCATCTGATGAATCTGGCCGTAATCCATGAAAGCGTACACCATAATAAATGTGCTAGTCTCCCAAATGTAGGGATGGCGCTGGAGTCCGAGGAGTGGGTTGAGTCCAATGGGCTCCCCCCTGTCCAGCCTCCCGGACCCCACTTGCTGAGCTGAGGGGTGCTGACAGACCCAGAAGCCGAGCACCCTGGAGCTTGGCGAGTGGTTGGGAGTGGCAGCAAGGACTCATCCTGCCTCTGCTGGCTGTCAAGGAAGCCCTTGACGACCGGCGTGGGCAGGAGGGGCCTCAGTGGCACCCAAGCGCTGTAGCCCTGTCCTCCTCGGGAGGAGGAGAAGGCGAGATCACTTGGGGGGGGCATGCCAAGGGCTCCAACAGTCAAGCCCTTGTGTGCATAGAGTACACAGGCTTGATTGCTGGAGTCCTTGGCACACAGAGGAGGGGCAGCTCACTCGGCAGGCAGGTGGGGCAAGAAGAGAGGCTTGCCAAGCGGGTCTGGGCCTCATGAGCAGGGGGGGAGCTCATCCAGCTCCCCCATGTCCCAGACAGAGATGAGTCAGTCCATCCCTATTCAAATGCCACAGGTTCCTTGTTCTTTTGCAAAAATGGACTCCCCCTGTGGAAATAGATGAGGGTCTTTCTTGCTTCTCAGCTGAATTGGGCAAGTCTAGTTATGTCTAGCTTATATTCTCCAGGTTGTGTGTCCTGTCTTCTTCATCTGCTTCTTGGATGTTCTGCAGAACAATGTGCCTGGCCCATTCTTCTTCTGATATCTCAGGAACATTTCTGTGCTGCTGCTTCTTCTCATTGCTACTTTATAACTCTTACTGTGGGCACCTTAAGAAAAACATTCACAGCACTGCACTTCCATTGTATGCCTTCTGCCTTTGGGGAGGGGAGATTTGAAAATAATCCAGTCCACAAAAGACTCTGTATTTGTGTGGGTCTGGGGAGGTTGAGGATGTTTCCTACTATTTATTAAGATGTTCCCTCTATGATCCTAGGCATAAATTTCTTGCTAATATTCCCCAATCCCTGTCAAACAGACCCCTCTTAGACCAGATATGTGCTTTTCTTTCTAGCACTGATGTTTTTTACTACTGTCCAGGTAGCAAAATTTGCCTTGGCAGCATGGAAAACACATGCCAAATCCCTAAAAGGCTTAGGAGGAATGTTTCTGCTGGATATGTGTATGCATGTATGTATAAACAGGTGGCTGTATTGTTTTCTTTTCTTTTTATATATATTGTGGTGGCCTTAGGGATGTACAAATCCCCTTATCTAAGTCCGTGGGGGGGTCCGCAGAGGGGGAGGCGATCCATTCCTCACTTCCCGAACGGAGCCGCCAGGAGGGAAGATTCGGTCCACGTGGGTCCAGGAGGTGGAGGTGAGTACATCTGTTATGCCATGGACTCCGGGGGGCCAAATTCAATGGAATTCGGCCTCAATTGAGTCCTTGGCGCATTCCATGGACATCCCTAGGAGCCTATGGTTCCAAGCAATGAATTTACTACAACTAGGGATGTCGGAGAAATCGATAACAGAACCAAATGAGTTTGGATTTTCATGTATCTGATCTGCTTTTCCCCTGTCAGTTGAATTCCATGAACTTGCAGAATGGTCTTCTACCTTTCCCAATTTTTTTTGCATATTTTGCGGTAGAAAAATACACAAAATTAAAAAAAAAAAACAGCTAAAAATGTGCATATCCCCAAAGGCTAAAATGTGGAAATGCACGTTTTGTAGGAATTTGTGCACTGCACATTTGCACACGCATGAATTTGCACAAATTTACATTTGTACACATGCAGATTTGCACAAATTCAGAAACAAAGAAGATCTGATTCCATCAATGGGCAGACAGTGGAAAGAAAGGTGCCTGACAATCTATGAAACACAGATGGAATGGATTTTACACAGTCTGTACAACCCTAACAACAACTAATACTACTTTTAATTGCATTGCTTGTTTTCACACATGCCTTTCTGATTAACTGCCCTTCTGTCTCCCACCACCCCACAGAATAGAGTTACACTAAATCCCTGCCCACCCCACATTGTGCTGGTTTAAAGGGCCTTGCCATATGTTCAGTTTCCCCCAGCGCCAGCAGCCTCACCAGGGCAGGAGGAGGCCAGGACAGCGTGATGGACAGCAAGCCCAGAAAAACTGAGCATAGCAGGCTGTAAATCCTGCTTCCCCTCCTCCTCTCTTTATTGCCTGTCTATGGAAAACACAATCCGATATAAGCCAGAGAGAGTGGAATCATGGTAATAAAGTGGTACGGCCTGAGCATTGAGTGTCGCAGGGGTGTTGTATTACTGGCATTCCAAACAGCTGATGTCAGACAGCACACAGGTCAACAACCACCAGGACAGACAGAACGAGGTTCTAGTAGGGCTGCCCTCAAGGTATTTTGATTATCCAAATGGTGCCCCCTTCCCACGGATTAATATGAGGCACAATCTGTCCAAATTCTCCTGTGCAACTCTCATTGAGATGAACAGGAGCCTTACAAGAACACAGTGGTGGTTTTGAATAGTTCACAATAATTTCAGTGCGGGTTGTGGGGTGACATCCAAGCAAACTGTACTTCATAATCCATAGGAAATGGCCTAGATGTGACTTCTATCCCAGTGCCATCTATTCTGACCGGCATTGGCTCTCCAAGGTCTCACCAGCTACTGGATCCTTCCAGCTGGGGAGGCCAGGGGTTGAACCCAGAACTTTTGGCCTGCAAAGCATTTGCTCTGCCTAGGAATGGGTGAGAATATCATTTCAGCTCAGTTTTGATAAGAACTTAACAAAATTTCTCCATCTTCAGGACAAAAAGAACTTGAGATTAGAGAAGTCAGAGGAATCTGGTCGGGGGGTGGAGCTCGATGAGCTTTTGTTGGCTTGGCCCCATGGACTCCATTCTGTCTTCCATCAGCTGGCCCCATTCAGTCCACAGCAAGTCAGGCCAGCTGGCGGATTTTCCGTATGTCGTTTTAATTTGCGGAAACAGACATCTGCCCAGATTGCAGCTGTAATTTTCATCATCTGCACAAATTCTGGCTGCAATTTGTGGAAATCATGCAAATGTCTATTTCCACCAATCAAAAAAAATACCAAAACAAGTCCCCAGGATTCGGGGAAAATGCATGGCTTGGCTCACAAATGCAAGCCAAGTTGGGCAAGACCAAAAAGGGCCAGATTTCCCAGCAATGGACATCCCAACTTGAGATTTTAAAAATTGGAATGTACGAGAAAGCAAAACTGACAGATCCATCCATCCAGGCCCAGGGCTTTGAGTACAGGGATGGGGAAACAAGAGATGTCTGAGATGACCAGGAGACTCCAAACATCATCTTGCCACTCGTCTCGTGACTGATTCCCATTCATGTTTGCTGCTCACTCCGTGCAAATGGGAAACTTGCACAAATTGAGTAGCAATGAAATGGGAGATGTGTGCAAATCTCCCCAAATTTATGAAAATTGCCCCCATAAACTCAAGCAGGGCTGATGCAGTCTACCAAGGAAATCCGTGCAGATTAGGAAATTTGGGTGAATCAAACTGGAAATCAGGAACAAGATGAACCCAGCCACGTGTTGGACAATTTGCAAATCTTTTTGATGGACATGTCCTCCTGCTTCCATTCATGTTTGGAGCTTCAAACAGGGCATGTGCATATGTTCTGCAAGCAAAAACACAATTCTCATACATCCCTATTTCAGTGCCTTACATTTAAAAGTCAGGGTCTGAATCCCTGTATATCCAACCACTGTAGTGCTTAGTTAGGGCTGCCACCTCATTTTTCTGATGGGCTCTTCATCTCCAACAGCTGCATGGCAGACAAGTGCATCATAGTCCCCAGGATGCTGGGAATAGCTGTACCTATTGAATTTGGCTGGTACAGATGAGAGAGGATTTAGTTTCAGTTCATTTATTAAATCAGAATTTACCAAAATTCACGAAGTTAGGAACGTACGAAGCTACCTTATACTGAGTTAGACCCTTGGTCCATCTAGCCCCATATTGTTGACACTGACTGGCAGCAACAGCTCTCCAGGGTTTCAGGCAGGAATTTTGCCAGGCCTACCTGGAGATGCATACGGGGATAAGCATGACATATTTTGGGTACCCTCAATGTAAAGTCTGCTTTTTCACAAAATGCTCTCTACTTATTCATCAGAAACTTGGCAGGCTTGACCTCCTTAGAAGGGGCAATTATCTATGAAAATTGCATCCAATTCTTCCAGTAAATTAAAAAGTTATCAGCAGTTCTTTTTCTTAGAGTAAAAAAAAAAAAAAATCAAAATATAAAGGCATGTAACAAAAAAACCCAGACCTATTTGTATGCAATTTGGCAGGTGTAATCCCCTGCTAAGGGGCTACTATGCCTGCAACTTTCATCCAATTCTGACAAAGAGAATTCAGTTATAGTCATTGTTTGTTTTCCTATGATAGTCAATGGGAGGCACAAAGCCTTGGAATTCCGAATCTCAGCTTGGGTTCAGTGCTCAAGCTGAAGCGGATGACCTCTGAACTCATCTGAGCTGAGTCAGGCTGTTTTCCAAAACAGCAAATCAGAGTCTAGTCCAATCTTGTGGTCAGAGCACGCCTCTAATATAGAAAGGTGGGCTATATATTTAAATATAAATAAATAAAAGGAAGTAAAGATCTCTGTATGGGAAAAGTGTCATGTATGAAATAATCTACAGAACCAGACTGGTGGGTAAGAACCAACAGTTAAATGTACATTACTGGGGAAACTTTATTGAGTTCTGGGGGAGGGGATATTTTACCCATAGTTACCATGGAGCTTGTAAAATAATGGAAGCTCTGGGGAAATAAGCAGTCCTTGTTCATTGAGGATATCATGTTTTCATTTGAGTTGTTTGGGTCCTTGTTGAACCAAACTCCCTGGGTGGCTTCAATCTCTTGCCCTCAGTTCTCCCAACCTATAAACTGGGAATAATTCTCATCCCATGCTTCATGAAAAAGAACTCAGGGTGGGATACAATATTATTCTCTCCCCCCCTTTTATTCTTAGAACAACCCTAGAATGTAGGTTAGGCATAGAGTGACTGGGCCAAGTTCACCATGTAAGCCAAGATAGCCGAGGAAGGATTTGAACCCGGATCTTCTAGCTGACGCACTAACAATTACACCAAACCTGGCCTTGGTTACAATGGCATAATTATATAAATCAATAATTACGTTAAAAAGTTAGAGTATTATATTAGAACAATAATGGTTACCTGTTTTCCTGCAGATCAGAAATATAATGAAGGTAAAGCACTCTGCATAGTAAATGTGATATGTAAATAATTAATCATACCGACAACGGTCTCAGTTAAATGAGTTAAGATACCAGGAGGTTATGAGAAACTTGGGAAATAGGATCAGAGCTAATTTTGGTTTTTACGCATCAGTTGTTTCCATACTGATGTTTATGTCATTTTATTATGTTTTGGTATCCCCAACCAAAATTGTTTTTAGCTGTTTTATATTTTGTAAATTTTAATAATGTTGTTGCAAGTTTCCTTTTTAAGATAAAGGTGAGTAAGAAATTCAAATTATTACTACTGTTGTTACTGTTGTTATTAGTTGCTTAATCCCAAACCTGTTTACAAACACACACACACACACACACCACCACAGAATAGTGACTGAATTGTGAATCTATTCCACCAAGAGTTGCACATTGTCTCTCCATCTCTTGCTACCGTGGTCCTTTCTGTTCCTAATCTATTGTATTCGCTTCTTACTGTTCAAGCACCCTCTACTGAATTGCTTGAGGTGGAAGGTCAATGCATTAGGCATAGCAGATTAATATGTTGCAGTATATCCCAGGACTAGTACTTAAAGGAGCGAGTCGTATTTCACACGTGATTGTTCCCCCAATTGATTGCGCTGTCCGGCAAGTGCGTGCGTGTTCGGGGGGGGGGGGGGAGTTGTTGTTTTTTACAAGCCTTCCCAAGTTCCCCTGTTTAGTGGTGATTGCTGTGTCCCACACTGGTTGCACTTTGATCAGAGAAACTCAATACGTGAGGTCTGGCCTTTATACGAAAGCAAGGTCCAGATTAAGGGAATTAGCCACAGTATATCACAACTAATAAAATGGTGACTGCGCCCCACCACAGCGCTGCCCGAGGGAATGGGAATGGCGGGGGAAAGGGGGGGTTACAGCCTTGCTTATAATTAGAACGAGCAACTGCAAGAGTTTTAGAACTGTTAATACTTCTTTGTAGATAAGAAAGAAAGAAAGAAAGAAAGAAAGAAAGAAAGAAAGAAAGAGACAGTCAGAAAGTTCTATTCTCCCCACACTTCAAACAGTAGTATTTTTAAAATTAAATTATAAAAGAAAGGCAAAGACAGTACAAAACAAAATGATAATTAATCATTGATCTTGATTGATAAATATTATAAGAGTCTTAGAAATTAAATTATAAAAGGAAGATAGTTCAAAACAACATTACACTTCATAATCAATCTTAAATCAATATTATAATATCCTTAGGGACAATGGTATTTTAAAGAGTTCTTAGTAATAACTTTTATTTTTCTAAAAGCAGTAACATTCTTTTAAGAAAAACAAAACAAAACCCAAGCATGTTATCTGAACATAAAACGATTTGATTTTCTGAAATAGACGCATTTGAACACATAGCACAATATTGTTTTTAAAATGTCTTTTTCAAATTATTACAGTAGTCTTGATGTTTTTATCTAATATGACCATTTAACTCTAAAAGATGCAATCCACTAAGAATTTCTCCAGCACACTTCCACTGAAATCCCAGTCATTCCAGTAAGATCTGATGCAGGTTTTGTTTGTTTGTTTAACAACTTTATATCCCACCTGTCCAGACTGTTCAAGGAGGCTATTTTTGTATGTTATTTACTCAAGGAGTAATAACATACAAAAACTCCACCATAAAATCAAATATAAAAATTACATAAAATACCTCCCTTAAAATATCAGAACCATTTTTTAAACAAATGTTGCAAGAGATACAAACACTAAAACCAGTCTCTGAGTAAAACAATCCAATAAAACCAGCTACTAAAAATGAGCAGCAGGACATGCAAAATGAGATTTGCAGCCAGAAAGGGAAGAAAGAGGTGGATACAAGTGCATTGGGTGAACAAGGACCATTTTTATTAATTAATGTTAACGGGTTTAGAATGTAGAGAGAGCAATTCTATGGTCCCTGGGCGAGTGTCCCAGGGACCATAAGATGACTCAGAAAACCCCTTCTGAAGTTAGAGACCATGCTCCAACTTCAGAAGGGAGAGTTGGAGATCCAACCTCCTTTCCCACCCCCTCGCAGCCCATCTAGCAAAAATATAGGAGATCAGAGGATGGGGAGGCACAGATCACCTCTGCTGCTCCTCCTGCCCTGTTGGCTTCAGCCTGGCTGAGCACAGGAACCTTTGGAAGCCTCCAGGTCAGGGGCTTCAAAGCCGCAAGGGCACATAGGATTGCGCTCTAACTGGATTTGTGAGATGAGACTGGAGAAATCTGAGCCAGGGCAGATTTCGCTCAGACACAGCATCAAGGGTAGGCCTGGTCAGGCACTGCCAAGGGCCCACACCCCAGCAGGGGCCCACTGACAAGAGACCCCTGTCCGTCCTCTTCACCATTGCATCCTGCTTCTTCACCTGCCTCTGCTCTGGCCTAGACAACGTTGATGGTGGGAAGGCGGAGCAGGAGATGCCACTGTCTATTTGCTCAGCGTCTCTCTGCCTGTCATGGAAGCAAGTGGTAGCAAATATGTGAAAGAGGCGGGGGAGCAAGCGCAGCTGGTGGCAATGGTGGTGAGAAGGGAGACTCACGGAGGGAGGGGGCCCTTTGGGGGTGTCTTGCCCAAGGAATCTCAAAAATCTGGAGTCGGCAGTGATCTGACCCTAAAAGTCCTGCAGGCTGCTTGCCTGTGTGATTTGAGCATGCAAGACTATGCCTTGGAGAAGGGGTGGGTCCCAACCTCCACACTTGCCCTCGAGCCACACCTACAGTGTGCAAGGGGTGACCTTCCTGAGTCACCCCCTCATGGTGCCCTCCAGGTGTGTGTTGGACTACAACTCCCAGCATGCCACAGCCAGCTGGAACATATGGAGGGCACCAGGTTGAGGAAGGCTGCTTTCCAACCAACTTCTAAGAATATATATTTTTCAGGCCCATCCGCGGATCCTGGAGTACTCCAAAGGCAGCCTGACCAATACAGAACGAAAGTGTTACTGTTAAGAAGATAAGAGCCATGGTGGATCAGACCAAGGGTCCATCTTCTCCAGCATTCTGTTCACACAGTGGCCAAACAGCTGTCCATGGGAAACCCACAAGCAGGATATGAGTGGAACAGCACCTTCCCACCCACGTTTCCCAGCAACTGGTGTACACAGGCCTACTGCCTCTGATACTGCAAGTAGCATATAGCCATCAGGACTAGTAGCCATTGATTAAGACTCGACGGTCTTATAGGCCCGTCCAAACCTATGATTCTATGACTGCCTTCTCCTCCATGAATTTGTCTAACCCCCATTTAAAGCCATCCAAACTGGTGACCATCACTACGTCTTGTGGTAGCGAATTCCATAGTTCATCTATGTGCTGTGTGAAGCAGTCCTTCCTTCTCTCTGTCCTGAATCTCCCACCAATCAGTTTCATAGTATTATGAAGTTCTAGTATTATGTTCTAGTATTATGGGAGAGGGAGAACAATGTCTCCCTTATCCATTTTCTCCACATCGTGCATAATTTTGTGAACCTCTATTGTGTCCCCCCTTACTCACCTTTTCCCCAAGCTAAACAATCCAAGCTATTGTTACCTTCCCTCATAAAATGATCCCTTGATCATTTTAGTTGCCCTTTTCTGCACTTTTTCCAACTCTACAATATCCTTTTTTATGTGCAGTGAGCAGAACTGTATACAGTATTCCAAGTGTGGTCACTCCATAGATTTGTATAAGGGGAGTATGATCTTGGCATTTTTATTTTCAATTCCTTTTCTAATTATACCTAACATAGAATTTGCCTTTGTCACAGCCGCCATACTCTGAGTCAACATTTTCAACTAACTGTCCACCACAACCTCAAGATCTCTTTCTTGGTCAGTCGCCATTAGATCAGATCCCATCGGTTTATACTTGAAGTTGGGGGGGGGGGGGTTGCCCCAATGTGCATCACTTCACATTTGCTTACTTCTCTTAAACTGGACCCTGTGTTTCTGTTTATGCAGCCTAAGATTGCATTAGTTTTTTTAGAAGCCACATCACACTCCTGGCTCAGGTTCAGCATGTGATCCACCAAGACATCTAGATCCTTTTCACATGTACTGCTGCCATGCCATGTCTCTCTCATCCTATATTTGTGCCTTTGATTTTGTGGCTATGTTCCTAAATAGATGACATGGTGTCATTATGCTGTGCATCAATCCATCCCCACCAGCCCAAGATATATAATATGGTGATGCTACGTGCTGCATTGTATTATAACATACATTTCAAAGGTTGAGACAGCAAAGAGGACAGAGCAATAGCAGGTCCACATCTCTAGTTCTGTCCTCCAAGGAATGAAAGCAGTAGGTGCAGCAACCGTGGTTCCATTCCAGATTGCTTCTGCCACACCTGGGACGTTGGCCTGGAAGATGGCTAGGGTAGTTTTCGGGCATATCTCCAAATTTTCTCACTTGAAAAAATATTGGTCCCTAATAGGAAGAGTTCCAGGTTTTTGTGCGGGGTGGGGGCTTGCCAAAGTGCAATTCATTGGCCCCTTCCTATATCGGTACCCCACCGGTAGCTACAGGTTTATGTGGCTGCTAGATGCAAGCCACCATTTTAAATTTCCGATAATGCCTTAGACTTGGGGAGGGATTGTAGCTCAGTGGCAGAGCCCCTGCTTTGCATGCAGAAGGTCCCAGATTCCATCCCCAGCATCTCCAGGTAGGGCTAGGAAAGAATCCTGCCGGAAACCCTAGAGAGCCACCACCAGTCAGTGTCAACAATACTGGGCTAGATGGACCAAGGTTCGGACTCACTATAAGGCAGTTTCCTATGTTCCTGAGGTTGTTCTGGGTAATTGTGGGACATTTGAAATGCTGGTTCGTAGCCACAGAAGAGGGCACCCACAGCAGGCATCAGAACTGGTGGGCCTTGCCAAGGCTCTGAGCTGCCAACAGCAGGCCAAAGGAGCCGAGCGGTGATAGTGAGCCTTGTCCATCATGAAGACAATTTACTTGTGGCTCTGTTTTGGCCAAACGGTGCAGGCCCCCTGCCTCAGCTTCACTGACTCAGCCTTATTGCATCAATTACATTTGGATGCCTGGTTTGCACACCTGATTTAGCCACATCATAGAAGACAATACAGGTATTTGTTTAATTAGTTAGTTAGTTAGTACATTTCTATACCACCCAATAGCTGAAGCTCTCTGGGCAGCTCAGAAAAAGTAAAACCAAAAAGTACCGCATAAAACAATATAAAATATAAAAGCTTAAAACGACAATATAAAAGTACAACCAGAATAAAACGTAGCAGCAATGCAGAGATTTAAAATACAGTTTATAAAAGCTTAACCATTATTTACGAAGGTCATCTATTTTTATTATTTACTATTTATTTAAATATTTATTTATTTCATTTATAAAAGCTTGAACAGTACATAAAAGCTTAAAACTACGATATAAAAGTACGACCAGAATAAAACGTAGCAGCAATGCAGAGATTCAAAATACAGTTTATAAAAGCTTAACCTTTATTTATAAAGATTATTATTATTATTATTTAAATATTTAATTAATTAATTAATTAATAAAAGCTTAAACAATATATACAAGCTTAAAACTACAATATAAAAGTACAACCAGAATAAAACATAGCAGCAATGTGGAGATTTAAAACATGATTTTAAAACAGCAGAGCCAAAAAACTAGAATGCTAAAATGCTGGGGAAGTAAATAAATAAAGGTCTTCACCTGATGATGAAAGGAGTACAATGTAGGCACCAGGCGAACCTCTCTAGGGAGCTCATTCCACAGCCGGGTGCTACAGCTGAACAGGCCCTCTTCCTGGTTTGCATGCATGGATATGATCACTGTTGCTCACACGTTCGCACTACCTGTCAAACAGGCACTGATCTTCTACATTTTCCCATGAGCTGAAAAAGAAAGGAATGTTAATACAATGCTGGCTGTGCATGTCAATGTTGCCAGCTCTATTAGTGAAGATGAGTGCAAGTTTTCCCTGAGTTCATGTGCTGCCCAGTTTGTTTGTTAATTACGGTGTTGTGAGTGTTGGCTTTAATGTTTATTTGAATTGGATTTTAATGGATATCATAATGTATTTAATGCATTTTCATCTAAACCACTTCAGATAGATAGACAGACAGATGAGAGAGAGAGAGAGAGAGAGAGAGAGAGACGGCAAGTGGTGTGTGTGTGTGTGTGTGTGTGTGTGTATGTATATGTATGTATGTATGTATGTATGTGTATATATATATATATATATATATATATATATATATATATATATATGAATGAAACATTTGCATTATTTATTTCAGCTGTTGAGTGGATAGTTGAGTTGATGGCTTGTGGCAGGCACTTCGTGAGCCTGGCACCCCCATGGGTTGCCTGGGTTGCCTGTCCCTAAAACTGGCCCTGTACCCACTAGTCATTCATTGGCTCCTTTCCATGGATGGTCTTGTCCCCTCTCCTTTTTTTTTTACCTTCAGTAAAACAAGGTCTGGTTGGCCATCCAAACACCTCCTTAAGTTGCTTCCTGAACTGCACAATTTCTGCCCATCCATTTTTTTTCCTCCTGGTGACGTTTATAGTGGTCATGTTAATTGGGTCCCTGGCAGGCCAAAGAGCATTTAATAAAAGTCTTCATTATTTTTTCCCATCTGTCTCTCTAGAGACAAATGTTTTAAATGAATATCATTTGATTCCAAGGGGTAGGGAAAGGTTTGCGTCCCACCCATCCCAAGCTTCAATTTTATTTCTTGCTGTGGAAGAGGGTGTCTTGATAAAGTAATTTCTTTTCAAGCCTCTTTGGCAACAGGCCTTGCTTATCAGTGAAAACAGTGCCTTGAAAGCAGCTTTTTTATATGTTACATTTAAGCTCTGCATGGGGAAAAGCATTTGCACTGCCACGTGTGAATCGAGGCACAATCCAAGGAAAGGCGGTCACAGCTCAGACTGCAATCTTCTGCACATTTATTTGGGAGCGTCTCCCATTTAACTCAGTGAGACGTTTCCAGACAAGCATGTATTTGGAATAAGAATATAAGAACGTAAGAAGAGCCGTGCTGCATCAGGCCAAGGGTCCATCTAGTCCAGCATTCTGTTCACATAGTGGCCAACCATCTGCTCACAGGACACCCACAAGCAAGACCTGAGTGCAACAGCACCTTCCTGCCCATGTTCCCCAGCAACTGCTGTACAGAGGCATACTGCCTCTCATCCTGGAGGTGGCACATAGCCATCAGGACTAGTAGCCCTTGATAGCCTTCTCCTCCAGAATTTGTCTAACCCTCTTTTAAAGCCATCCAAATTGGCGGCCATCACTATTTATTTATTTTATGTATTTATTACATTTATATCCCACCTTTCTTCCATCATGGAAGTCAAGGTGGCTGCATGTGGTTCCCAGGTGGTCTCCCCTCCAAGCACTGACCAGACCCAGACCTGCTTAGCTTCAGCAAGGTGGCTGCCTCATGTGCCTTCAGACCATGCCCTGGGACTAATTCTTGTGGAAGTGAATTCCACAGTTTAACTATGTGCTGTGTGAAGAAGTCATTTCCTTTGATCTTAAGAACATAAGAAGAGCCCTGCTGGATCAGATCAAGGGTCCATCTAGTCCAGCATTCTGTTCACACAGTGGCCAACCAGCTGCCCTCAGGAAACCCACAAGCAGGACATGAGTGCAACAGCACCCTCCTGCCCATGTTCCCTAGCAAGTGGTGTATGTAGGCATACTGCCTCTGATATTGAAGGGAGCATATAGCCATCAAGACTAGTAGCCACTGATAGCCTTCTCTTCCAGGAATTTGTCTAATGCCATCTAAATTGGTGCCCATTACTACATCTTGTGGTGTCATGTATTCATTGTGAAACGTATTTATTTTGGAATGTATGTAACACATGTTACCCTGCGACTAGAGAGCAGAAGAGAAGCGCACTTCAGCTTCTTCCATCAGCCAGGGAACCTAGCTCCCTGGGAAGCTGCTCCCCTCCTTCCCAGAAATAACAGCAAGCCAAGGAGGAGGCCAGCCTGATCCATCCATCGGCCAGAGAAGGAGCAGTTGCAAGGAGGTTGCTTCCTACTCCCTGCAAGAAAAAATACAGTTGCTTTAGGACTGCAGAAGAACTCATAAAGGCAATACACTGGCCCCGTCCATTGGCCTAAAGAAGAAGAGCCACCAATTTCTATTCCAGTAGGAACACCAGCAAGGGAAGATCAGCCTGACCTAAACTGAATACAAATGCCTGCTCATAACTCATGGTCGGCCACTTTGTTCTGGCCTTAGCAAACCGATCACCCTTCCCCTCCCTTTTCCCTCTACTCTCCTTCTCTTATGTGTCTTGTCTTTTTAGTTTGTAAGCCTGATGGCAAGGGAGTACCTGCCTCTCTTTTCTTTTGAATTTACGTGAGCCGCTTTGGGAGGCAATAATTGGCTGAGAAGCAAGATCAAAATACAGTAAATAATAATAATAATAATAATAATAATAATAATAATAATAATAATAATAAATAAATAAAGGATCAGGCCTCACACCTCCCTGAAACCAATGGGTCTTAAAATAAGCCATGAGAAATACTTGCAGCTGTAATTGTGCTTTCGTAGACATAACCCCCACTGAAGTCAGTGGGATGTATCTTAAGTCCCACTCCATTGCACTGAATAACATTTAGAGACAAACTAGATGTGACGTTAATAGAGTAAATGCAATTAACGTGCATGGGGAGGGAGGGGGGAGGATTGTTATGTAAATAGCAGCCAGAGTCCAGACAACCCCAAGCAACCTTGGGACCATTGGGTAAAATCCAACGAAAGTCCTACTTATAGTAGACCCATTGAAATGAATGGGTCTATTCTAAGTAGGACTTACATTGGATTTTACCCATTGGAGTGGGGAGAGGGAGTTTAATTTGTCCTCTCCCTGCCATGATGCCAATGAAGACATCCCTTGAAATGAAAGCCGCAGGGTCAGAGAGGTGATTTTTGCTGGTTCTGACGCAGGAAGAGAACCTTAAACTCACCCTCCATACAAACCATAGTCCTGAAGCTGCTCAGCTTCTCCATGACTGCTATTTGCATAACAAAAACTTGCATTGTAGTCACTCCGTTAACATCATCCAGCTTGGGCCACAGTCAGGGCTAACTAGGGATGGCAGAGAATTCCGCCACGGATCACAGTGAGGCTGAATGCCAGTGCATTCGGGCCCCCGAAATCTGTGGCAGAACGGCCTGCCACCCCCCTGCCCCCTGTGGATCCCCCCCGGGACGAGACTTACCTGGGGTGGATCTTCCGGGCGGTGACGGCTCCGGCGGCAGCGGCTGGTCTTCTGACCGGCTGCCGCCACTGCCATTTGCAGTGTTTTGTGTTTTTTTTTACCCAGACGTTTTAGGCTACGTAAAAACTTATGCCTCCCCCCCCCCATAAACATAATCCACGAAAGGTAAGTGACTTTCGTACATCCCTAGGGCTAACCTTTGCTAGATGGAGCACACGAATCAGACACGGGCAACTTCTTTTTCTCATGCAGAGGGCGATCATTCTCACAAACAGCAGCACCCAAAAAAGATTGATTATTTGTTATATTTATATCCCACCTTTTCTCCAAAGAATCCAAGATTGCATACACAATTACATGTTCCTCCTCACAACAACCCTGTGAGGTAGGTTAGGCTGAAAGTCAATGAGTGGCCCAAAGTCACCCAGTGAGCTTCATGGCCGAGTGGGGACTAGAACCCGGATCTCCCAAATCCCAGTCCAACACTCTAACCACTACACCACACTGGACTGTACCACACCAGACTGCAGGTGAGGGCTCATATCCTTGAACATTTCTCCCTACAAAAAGTCAATTCTAAAAATTCACCACAAAGAAAACTAGCATGTTAGATAAAAGGCTTCTAGCCTAGCCTTCACCCTGACATGTTAGCTTTCTACGTGCATTGATTCTTTTACATTTTATTATGGAAGAGCATTGAGGAGCATTCAGTCATGTGAATATTTTTAAAAAGAATAAAGAATGTTAGCGTTGGGAGGCACCGTAAGAGGAGGGAGAAAGACCTACATGAACTGGAGCAACTCAAAGGTGTGGAAAACCATGCATTCAGAGTGCCCAGCATAAAATTCAGAAACAAAACAGAACAGAACTGGCTTGCATTTTGGCATTTAGTTTGGTTTTATAATATTATAAATCACGTGCATGTGTGTGTGTGGCAATTTCAGTCAAAAAGTTAATAGTTCAGAGGTTAAAGGCACAATCCTATGCATGTTTAGACAGGAAAAAGTCCTACAACCCCCAGCATTCCCCAGCCAGCACTGACTGGGGAATGCTGGAAGTTGTAGGACTTTTTCCTGTCTAAACATGCATAGGATTGTGCCCTAAACCTAAAAGTTAGTTATGTGTGAATCTCCAGCCCCCCAGAATTCTTCCTTGAAGTCACAGGTTACTACCAAAAAAACCCATCCGTTTGGTTAGTAAAGCTTACCAGCAATTTATTCCTGCATCACCAGCTTGTACTGAGAAAGAGGACAGGGGGCATAACCTAGAACAGGAGGTGGCAGGATGGACAGAGAGGCCCAGTGGGTTAAGTTTGGCCTGAGGTCTGGAAGTTCCCCACGCTTACGGTAAGCAGGGCATGAAGGCAATACTCCTCTCTGGTGCCAAAACTGGCATATGGCCTCTGAATAAAGAGCTTCCACTTAGCCATCATGGTTGAGAGCCACTGATGGTCACTTCCTCCTGTGATGTGTGCGTGTCACAGTTTTAGCCATAAAGGACTCGCATAACTCAGGGTGGGCTCTTCTATGGAAGGGTGAGTGAAAACATTCCTTCCATTCTATCATCTGCTTAGCTCAGGGGTGTGCACCTTCTGGGTTCCAGGGGCCAATTTCCCCCTTAGAGCCCACCACCCTGCCACAACCACACTGCTGAAATTTGGCAGCTTGGTGACAGCACACACACACACAAAACAGCAGAGGTTTGCCACTGAATTTCGGCACTGGGGTGGCCAAAAGAGGCGAATTCAGCTTCAAAGCAAGGTGTGATTAACGGGGCAAATTTGGTGGGCAGTGGGGGGCCACAGAAAAGGCCAAAGGGGGCACATGTAACCCACAAATCGTGTGTTGCCCACCCATGATTTATTTGCACACATACCACAAAAACTACAGCCTCCAAACCATTCTTCCAAACACACACACAGACACATTTCTAACAGGCGTTAATCTTATGTTTGGGCTGTACCACTTCAGACTGCTGGTAGGACTCATATGACTGAATGCTCCTTTATTTTTTAATGTGGCATTTTACCAATCTGCAGGAGCGCATGTAAAACTACACCCAAAGACTCATGATGCAATCATGTACAGCCACATCAAAGTTGTTGTTGTTTTCTGTTGTTGCTAGATGCATTTATTATCTCTTAAGGTAATTCAGTAGTTTGGAAAGAAACAGAGAGGCCTTTTGCTATCTTGCTTTGGACTCCTTTGGTTTTCTAGAGAGAGTTTAAGACTGAGGTCACTCTCTCCAGGAATATATATTCTTTAATAAGTTGATGAAATAGCCTTGTCTTTATGAGAGAAGAAACAGGAAGATGGTTTATTTTGCAGACAGAAGGTTACTAGGTAATTATATTTTTTATAGAGCTGTGGTAGGACAAATTGCTGCCCCCCTCTTGCCTTTGATGATATCTGGCAGACGGCCCAATAAAGATCAGAACAAGGCAGGACAGAGCAGGTCAGACACAGGCCCTTTCTGAGGGGCCCTGTTTCTGCCTCTCCAGTCAAAAAACAGATGCCCCCTTCCAAGAGAGATTTGGTTGCAGCCTCCACACCGAATCTAAAAATAAATAGAGTTGCAAATCTCCCCACTGCAAGACACAGGGACCATAAAGAGTTGGCAAAATATTCCAATCTTTCACAGGAGGAAACAGGGGCAGGTTTGTAACACACAGGCCCGGTGCCAACATCTGCAATCCTTGGGCAGATGTTGGGGCCCATGGCTGATGGTGACACCTGCTGGGATCTACTGCTGACAATGGTGCTTGCTGTGGCCTTCACTCACAGTTCCCAGCAGACATGGTTGTGGCTGTCGTCTTAGTTTTTCTTCATGCAATGCCCTGGAAGTTCCATCATTCCACAGCATTGTGGCTAAAAAAATGGCCACTGCTACAAAAAACAAAAACCATGGTGGCCACAGCACCCTGCCATATCTGTGCAACCAACACTGATAATACCCCAGTTCCCACTGCTCAATATATTGCTCAAGGCTCCGCTCCACCTTCTGCATGCTGTACTCATATACTCTGCAATAGCCTGTCCTCTGCTGATTTGACCAGAGCTATGCTAGAAATCATAATTGTCCTACAATTGGTTTTTAATTGCTAGTAGATGCAGGCTGGATCTACACTTACCGCCTTTTTTTCGCTTCCAATGAGGTTTCACCACCCGCCTTTCACACTACGCAGTACCTGCCTTGAATTGGAACCAGAATTTCCCACTTCCGTGTTCCCGCTTTCAATACCCTAATATCCCAGTATTTCCCCTTAATGTGCTCTGATTTTCCGCCTTCGCTACCATATCCGGTCATAGTCCCCTCCCCTGCCTGCCCATATATGGCAGTGTTTGTATTTCCCTCCTGTCCAATCACAGCTCTCGACAGCCCCATGTCTTCTTCCAGCTACTGATCGCGTAGCTTCCTCAGCAGCCCTCGTTTCCTCAGCAACAAGCAAAGGGCTGGATGTGCACATGTTTGTCTGATCTCAGAAGCTAAGTGAGGTTGGCCCTGGTCAGTAGTTGGATGGGCGACCGCCTGGAAATCAGGCTTCCTGCACTGAGCAAGGGGTTGTTCTATCCCTTCAAATGAGACTAAGTTTTAACCCCTCCTATGCCCCACTCCCCCTTCATGGATCACTGCCTTGTTGTGGCGAAGGGGCTTGCGTAACTCAGTGAAGCCATAAGCTATGCTGTGCAGGGCCACCCAAGACGGACAGGTCATGGTGGAGAGTTCTGACAAAATGTGGTCCACTGGAGAAGAAAATGGCAACCCACTCTAGTATTCTTGTCAAGAAAACCCCATGGAACGTATCACAAGGCTAAAAGAGATGACGCCGGAAGATGAGCCCCTCAGGTCGGAAGGTGTCCAAGATACTACTGGGGAAGAGCAGAGGGAATTTCCAAGTAGCGCCAGAAAGAGTGAAGCGGCTGGGCCAAAGCTGAAAGGACACTCAGCTGTGGATGTGTCTGGTGGTGAAAAGAAAATCCGATGCTGTAAAGAACAATATTGTTTAGGAACCTGGAATGTAAGATCAATGAATCAAGGTAAGCTGGAGGTGGTCAAACATGAGATGGCAAGATTGAACATGGACATCTTGGGAATCAGCGAACTAAAATGGACAAGCATGGGCGAATTTAATTCAGGTGACCGTTATATCTACTACTGTGGGCAAAAATCCCTTAGATGAAATAGAGTAGCACTAGGGATGTACGAAAGTCACTTACATGGAAGTAACATGGAAGAAGAGAATGGCTTCCATTCGCAAGTCAGCACGGACGGCAGCAGGTAGGTGCTCCATTCCGAGCCCATTTTGCGGGGCAGGGGGGCAGGGGGGCTTCATTCCACCACAGATTTGAGGGGGCCGAATGCACTGGCATTCAGCCTCACCAAGATCCGTGGCAGAATTCTCTGACATCCCTAAGTAGTAATCATAGTCAACAAAAGGGTGGGAAAAGCAGTACTGGGGTACGATCTCAAAAACGATAGAATGGTCTCAGTACGAATCCAAGGTAGGGATGTACGAAATGTACTTACCTTTCTGCAGATTATGTTTATGGGGGGGGAAGGCATTCCGTCCCCCCACAGAATCCTCGACGGGGGGGGGGGGAGGCTGTTTGTTTTTTAACCCAGCCATGATAGGCTACATAAAGATTTTTTTTTACACAAGACTGCAAATGGCGGCGGCGGCAACCGGTCGGAAGATCCGCCCCTGGTAAGTCTCGTCCCGGGGGGGATCCACGGGGGGGATCTGCGGGGGGGTGGCAGGCCGTTCTGCCACAGAGTTCAGGGGGCTGAATGCACTGGCATTCGGCCTCACCGAGATCCATGGTGGAATTCTCTGCCATCCCTAATCCAAGGCAAACCATTCAACATCACAGTGATTGAAGTCTATGCCCCAACCACTGAGGCTGAAGAAGATGAGGTTGATTGGTTCTATGAAGACCTACAACACCTTCTAGAACTAACACCAAAAAAAGATGTCCTCTTCATCATAGGGGATTGGAATGCTAAAGTAGGAAGTCAAGAAATCACCGGGATAACAGGCAAGCATGGCCTTGGTGTACAAAATGAAGCAGGACAAAGGCGAATAGAGTTTTGCCAAAAGAACACGCTGATCATAGCAAACACTCTTTTCTAACAGCACAAGAGGTGACTCTACACACGGACATCACCAGATGGTCAATATCGAAATCAGATTAATTATGTCCTTTGCAGCCAAAGATGGAGAAGCTCTATACAGTCAGTAAAAACAAGACCTGGAGCTGACTGTGGCTCAGATCATGAGCTTCTTGTTGCAAAATTTCGGCTTAAATTGAAGAACGTAGGGAAAACCACTAAACCATTCAGGTATGACCTAAATCATATCCCTGAATATACAGTGGAGGTGAGGAATAGATTTAAGGGATTAGACCTGATAGACAGAGTGCCTGAGGAACTATGGACGGAGGTCCATAACATAGTTCAGGAGGCAGCAACTCAATCCATCCCAAAGAAAAAGAAATGCAAGAAAGACAAGTGGCTGTCTGATGATGAGGCTTTACAAGTAGCTGAGGAAAGAAGGGAAGTGAAAAGCAAGGGAGAAAGGGGAAGATATATCGAACTGAATGCAGAGTTCCAGAGAATAGCAAGGACAGACAAGAAGGCCTTCTTAAATGAACAATGCAAAGAAATCGAGGAAAACAATAGAATGGGAAAGACTTTCCCAGATCTTTTCAAGAAAAGATCTTTTCAAGACAATCGGAGATCTCAAGGGAACGTTTTGTGCAAAGACGGGCATGATAAAGGACAAAAAAGGCAGGGACCTAACAGGAGCAGATGAGATTAAGAAGAGGTGGAAAGAATACACAGAAGAACTATACAGGAAAGATCTTAATGTCCCTGATAGCCATGATAGTGCAGTCACTGAACTTGAATTGGACATCCTCGAGAGTGAAGCCAAGTGGGCCTTAGGAAGCATTACTAACAACAAAGCTAGCGGAGATGACAGTATTCCAGCTGAGCTATTTAAAATCCTAAAAGATGATGCTGTTAAAGTGCTGCACTCTATATGCCAACAAATTTGGAACACTCAACAGTGGCCACAAGACTGGAAAAGGTCAGTTTCCATTCCAATTCCAAAGAAGGGCAACGCCAAAGAGTGTTCAAACTACCGTACAATTGCGCTCATTTCACATGCCAGCAAGGTTATGCTCAAAATCCTACAAGCTAGACTTCAGCAGTATGTGATCCGAGAACTACCGGAAGTACAAGCTGGGTTTTGAAGAGGCAGAGGAACCAGACCACCTTACCTGTCTCCTGAGAAACCTGTACGAGGGTCAAGAAGCAACAGTAAGAACCAGACATGGAACAACCGATTGGTTCCAAATTGGGAAAGGGGTACGACAAGGCTGCATATTGTTGCCCTACTTATTTAACTTATATGCAGAGTACGTCATGAGAAATGCCGGGTTGGATGAATCACAGGTCGGAATTAAGATTGCTGGGAGAATTATCAACAACCTCAGGTACGCAGATGATACCACCCTAATGGCAGAAAGTGAAGAGGATCTAAAGAGCCTCTTGTTGAGGGTGAAAGTGGAGAGTGCAAAAGTTGGTTTGAAACTCAACATTAAAAAAACTAAGATCACGGCATCTGGCCCCATCACTTCCTGGCATATAGAAGGGGAAGAAATGGAAGCAGTGACAGATTTTACTTTCTTGGGCTCCAAGATCACCGCAGACGGTGACTGTAGCCATGAAATTAAAAGACGCTTGCTCCTTGGGAGGAAAGCTATGGCAAACCTAGACAGCATAGTCAGAAGCAGAGACATCACCTTGCCGACAAAGGTCCGTCTAATCAAAGCTATGGTTTTCCCAGTAGTAATGTATGGCTGTGAGAGCTGGACTATAAGGAAGGCTGAGCACCAAAGAATTGATGCTTTCGAAGTGTGGTGCTGGAGAAGACTCTTATGAGTCCCCTGGACTGCAAGAAGGTAGGGATGTACGAAAGTCACTTACCTTTTCGCAGCTTGGCTTCGCGGTGGGGGGGAGGCGCTTCACTTTTCCCCCCGAAGTTCAGGTGAAGGGGAGGAGGCTTCCCGCCTCGCCCAGCTGAAATTCAGGCCGGGGGGGAGGCTTCCCACCTCACCCGGCTGAAATTCAGGCCGGGGAGAAGCGCCCCGTCTCCCCGGCCGCGAAACAAAAAGTAAAAAAAAAAGAAGACCCCGTGATAGGCTACATGACGATTTACGTAGCCTATCACGGCTAGATTTCCAAAGTCAGCCCTGATAGGCTACGTAAATCATCATGTAGCCTATCACAGGTGACTTTGAAAAAAAAAAAAAGCACGTACGCAAATGGCGGCGGCCCATGGGCGCCGCCATTTGCGTTCCTTATTTTGGCACGTCTAGTCTACGTAAACATTTACGTAGACTACAGCTAAAATAAGGGCAACGCAAATAGATCACGCCTGAATTAGAAAAAAAAAAAAACATATCGGAGAAGCCCCGATTCTGAGAGGATAACGCCTTAATTAAAAAAACAAACATCCAGAGCGGGGGATAGGAGGGGGTAAAACTTAGTCTCATTTGAAGGGATAGAACAACCCCCTGCTGAATGCAGGAAGCCTGATTCCCAGGCGGTCGCCCATCCAACTACTGGCCGGGGCCGACCCCACTTAGCATCCAAGATCAGACAAGCACATGCAGGAAAACAGCAGGAAAACAGCACAGCACTCGAGTGTGAACCGAGCTCGTGCATTCGATGAAGCACTGCAACGGGGAAAATGGGTGAGTGTGAATAATCACGTTTTAATGTGAGAGCATTTAACCCGGCGAGACACTGAATTTATTGTGATGGCAGGCGCAATGTAGATCGGCCCACAGTGTGTGAATTGGCAGGTTGGGCATTGCATGGTGCTTTAGTATCATGCCTCTATCAATGTCCTGGCTCCATAGCCATGAGCCAATACCCAGTGAAAGGGTTGTAGGAATTCACACCCCTCAGTTGCCACTGAGCATCAGAGTCCACATAGTACAATTAGCCCAACAGAGCTGCCAATGGGTCATCCACTGGGCTATTGTCCCTTTTTTTAGATTTTATTTTCTGACACAGCAGGGGTGAGCAACCTGTGGCCCTCCAGATGTTTTGGCCTATTAACATAGCCAGTGGTAAGTGATTGTGGGATTTATAAGCCAAAATATCTGGAGGACCACAAATGCTCCACCCCTGTATTACAACCTTCCCTCAACCTGGTGACCTCCAGATGTTTTGGACTTCATCTCCATCAACCCTACCAGGGCTGGCCCCACCATGAAGCAGAGTGAGGCAACTGCATGAAGCAGCAGATATGGGGGTGGGGGTGCAAGCTATTGGAGGACAGAGCTATATGGACCACATGGCCTGCCCTGTGCCCCCTAAGCTAGCCTGCTGCCCTCCAGAGGGTGCTGTACCATCACCAGTGTTAAAATAAGATTCAGCTACCAGCTTCTGTGTCTAGAATGGGGTAGGGCATTCTTGTTCTTTGCCTCAGGCAGCAAAATGTTTTGGGCCAGCTCTGAGACCTATTCAGCATGGCCAAGTATTAGGGATATGGGGGGGGAATTAAATCCCAAAACCTGTAGGTCATCAAATTGGGGAAGACTGAATTTATTAGGACACTGAGTGGAGCTTTCTCAGTCATGGTACCTCTGATATAGTCTCCCCAGGGCTACTTCATTTCTTGCCTTTCAAAACATAATGAAGACCTTTTTCTGTTCTTGTTTTCATTCAAAAATGTTTTAGTTAACTAAGCAGATGACTCCATAACAGTTTACTGTCCCTCATATGACTTGCACAAATTACAGTCAAACTTGCGTGAATTACGCAAATTCGCAAATTACACAAATTGCACCAGTTTGGCTGTGAACAAAACAAATGTGCAAATTTCCAGGAAAATCCACAAACTGGCCCGACTTGCTGCAAATCCCATCAGACACAGCAGCAGGAACCAAAACAAAGTCCAGGGGTCTGAGCCTAGGAAAGCTCATCAAACTCCACCCACACATGGATTTCTCCGATATCTCTAGATCCCAGAGAGGGCAGTTTGCTGAGGGCTTCCTCAGACCAGCAGCCAATGCCCAGTTCAAGGTCTTGATTTGCACATCAATTTGGGCAGTTTTTTGGAGAGGCAGCATGTAAGCACTGTGTGAATAACTTAGGCTGCAATACTATACACAGTTACCTAAGAGTAAATTACCATTTATCACAATGGGACCTACTTCTGAGTAGACACACACACATAGCCCATTTGGACATAACTTCACACACATCTGCCCATCAGTTGAAATGTTCCCAAGCTGTTGAATAAATGCACATATAGCACATTGTTTTGAATCCCCATTTATGAAATATAATCAATAAAAAAGGGTTCTGTAAAAGCAGAAATTAAATGCACCAATAAGTCAGTGGATAAAGAGGGCTGTTGTTAAATGGCAAGGGATTTCTGATCACTGTCCAGTAGTCAGAACTGCTGCCAAGTTGTAATTCACAAGGTGTTTTTGAACCCTTCCAGAAGGAACGTTAAATGCGCATCCCCTTGTCCCTCCTCTTCCAGACCCAGCATCTTGCCCTAGAGTCACGCTTGACTCTGTAATTCACCTCCCTTCAGAAACCTTCAAAATCTCACCTGTGACAGCTCTTCTAACAAACAGAGGAGGGGAGGCATAGGAGCCTTTTATCTGGGTGATGAAGTGCCACCTTGTCAGAACGGTGGAGCATCTGTGCCGAGAGACACATGAGGGCTGCCTCAGGGGGAGTGGGAGTGCAGCTCCTGGCCTTGTACTCTGACCTTGGCAAGCTCCAAAGAGAGCAATGCACAACAGTGGCATCGGCACATTTACAGGAGGTATGTTATGTGTTCAGAGAAGGTAGAAGGGTACAGGTGCCATGTCTTTGCATCTACTCCTATAATTCTTTATAGAATCTGAAAAGTGGGGAAGACCTTGGATGGTCTCCAAAATGTTGGTATGGAAGCCATCTATAGCTCAGTGGTGGAACACATGCTCTGTATGCAGGAGATCAAGACTGAGCCATTAGCTGTGGTCTGAGATATACCAGGAACAGGAATGTGCATACAAACAAGATTCAGGCTCGTTGAAGTTCTCCAGATTCCACCTCAAAGCTCATTCCATCCCATGTCTGTATCAGATTGCAAGCTTTTGTTTTCTTTTCAAAAATTCCTGCCTAGTTTCATGTGTATTTTCCTCAAATGTGCACATCAATTGTGTGCATCTTTCAAATGTACACATTCCTCTCCCATCAATTAAAGACTGTTTGTGTGCATCTTTCAAATGTACACACGCTGTTGAACGCTTCGCCCTCTTTTTTTGTCCGGGAGCCACTTTTCAAGCTCGGAAATGTGTGGCCTTTGACCACTGATTGCAGTCGAGTCCGTGTTCAGTTCAGGAGCTGCAAATTGGGTAAATCCAGATCAAAACTGAAATGAAATTCTCATATGTCCTTAACTAGGGACCGGGGACAAGGAGCGGTACTAAAAGAGCACAGGAACCCGAGAGCATGCCAGAAAACCAGCATGCAGAACCAAAGAGTCAGAAGTCAGGACTGGAGAATAACCACAGGATACTGGAACACACCAAAACTCAGGAAAGCTGTGTTGGTCAGTCAAGGCTCAACTGTAAGAGGAAGCTCAATTATACTCCTTTCTGCCCAGGAGGATCTAATGAACAGCCTGGGTGGGCAAAGTCAGTCCAAAGCTTGGGGGTACTTCCCTGCCAAGGTAGGCACTTGAACTTGCAGTTTGATGGCTCACCACATGGGGCAGCAGCACCCAGATCACAACATTATCCATTTGAGTCCTGGCAGTTCCTGTCAAAAGGTTCAATCTGTAGCAGGATTGGGGGGGAAAACCCTGCTTGAGAAGCCTTTGGAGAGCAGATGCCATTTGGAGTAGTAGACATTGCTGGGCTACATGGACAAATGGTCTGCTTCATGCTTTTATAGCTGTAGATGCTTGCTGATGATCATCAGTGGGTTGTTTAGGAGTTAGCAAAACAATATTAATGGCCCTTAATCATGGAGAGGGGAAAATATTCTTCTGGATTCCAGCCTTCAGATGGTAACATGTCTCAGAACTAGTGGGCAAGGAGGGAGAATGATGTTGCTTTTAGCTGGAGTTAGCTGGAACATAACTACATAAGAAGAGCTATGCTGGATCAGACCAAGGGTCCATCTAGTCCAGTATTTGGTCATACAGTGACCAGCCAGCTGCCCATGGGAAACCAACAAGCAGGACATGAGCGCAACAGCAACTTCCTGCCCATGTTCCCCGGCAACTGGCATAGATAGGCATATTGCCTCTGATACTGGAGGTAGCATAGAGCCATCAGAACTAGTAGCCATTGAGGGCCTTCTCCTCCAGGAATTTGCCTAACCCCCTTTTAAAGCCATGCAAATTGGTGGCCATCACTGCATCTTGTGGAACTTGGAGGTGCAGCATTTAGGGACAGCTGAAATTGTTTTCTGCAGATTTGATGTAGCATATGCTGTCTGTTCATGGGAGCATATTTATCTTCACTGTCATTTGTTCATATATTTTTAAATAAAGCAAAGGTTATGAAGACATCATAAGTCTCCAGTGTTCTCTCCCATCCAAAGGAAAATAAACCCCATAGTACTACTACTGGAAATTCTCATGATCTGAGATACCGGTGTAAAAGAGATCTTTTAATCTTGGCAGTGGTGTGTCAAAGCAGATTTTCCCTAATCACACACAGACACACACACAGAGGTTCTATTCCAAAAGGGGGGGGGGAGTATTAGTTATACAAGAATTAGAAATGTACACAATAATCTCATTGGGCATTAGCTCATTAGTAATAGGCACTACATGAACTCCAAATAAAAACAAGAAGGGAGGCACTTGGGATGAACAGAAAGCAAAAAAGAGAATGAGTTCACAAAGTTGCCAAAATGAAACTTGTTTATTTAAGCCCAATGCTTTATGGAGACTGAGGCTCCTTTGTCAGGAGCAATCTTATAAAATTGATATGCTGCAAACAAACTCAACTAGCTTACTACGGTGGTGGTTACGTTTCATATGCCATTACTATATGAACTCCAGCAAACTTACAAAAGAGATATAGTAATTAAATGGTTTCCTGACAGTTCCTAGTTACATCACTAGGCAGCACTAAACACAAGGATTTCCACTTTGGCTGATGACAGTAAAGCAAAAACAGGATGGATTACAGAAAGTCCCCTTACACCGAAAGTCCTCTTACAGTTCACACTGCTGTCTCGGGTGCTTCTTCCCATGGGCTGAAGCTGGGGTGGCTGGTATCCTCTGTGGTGGCAGCCTAAAGTCCTTGACTCTCAGCCAGCAAATAGGCAAACTCCAGCACAATGCTAACCTTGATACCCAACAGGTTTCTGGTAAAGCTCTGTGCCTTATGGTACCAGCTTCATATCCATCTTAGGGTTGTCTGCTTCCTCCTACTGGAGGAAGCAATCTTTATATTGATCATTCCTCCGTGTCCCGCAGATTCTGCTTCAGTTACTGCCAGCTGTTATTGTAACAGCAGTGTTGGGTGGCAGCTGTCCAAGCCACTATCAGCTAGAGGAGGCTTTGTTAGGAATTCCTTTTCCCTTGCCTGGTAAGCACCCCCTTTTTTACAGGTAGAGAGGGGAACGGTAGGGAACACTTGGTTTCATTGAGCTACTATACAGCTGAGATATTACTGCCATGCAGAATTTGTCTTAATCTAGTTTATTCAGCAATTTGAACAAATATTGCCATTCTATTCAGTCAAATGCTTTAAGATCAACTTGGGATAAAAGAGATACAGTTGTTTACACATGTTGCTATACCACACCATATTTAAGTCTCTCCTGATGGAGTCAGTCATTTGATGAGTTTGCATAAAGTCCATTTGGATATTTAGCATTTATGTGAAGAAACCTTTCTTACATGAGGGACAAGTTAAATGTGTTGTTTTGTTTTTGAAACAAGCACTGAGAGGTAAAGGGTTAACTGTAAGAGAGGGGGAAATGTTGTCTTTTACTGGTGTCTTATAGAATCATAAAATCATAGAATAGTGGGGTTGGAAGAGGCCTACAAGACCATCTAGTCCAACCCCCTGCTCAATGCAGGAATCCAAGTCAGAGCATCCCTGACAGATGGCTGTCCAGCCTCATCTTGAAGGCCTCCAGTGTGGGAAAGCCCACCACCTCCCTCTGTAATTGGTTCCATTGTTGTATTGCTCTAACAGTCAGGACATTTTTCCTGATGTTCAGGTGGAATCTGGCTTCCTGTCACTTGAGCCCATGATTGCACTCTGGGATGATCGAGAAGAGATGCTGGCCTTCCTCTCTGTGACAACCTTTCAAGTACTTGAAGAGCGCTATCCTATCTCCCCTCAGTCTTCTCTTCTCAAGGCTAAACATGCCCAGTCCTTTCAATCTCCCTTCATAGGGCTTTGTTTCCAGTCCCCTGATCATCTTTGTTGGACTATAGTCTTGGACTATAGAAAGTTACATTGTTTAAATCTCATGATGACAGACTGCCAAACAACAGTAATGGCCATTTTGCAGTTATGGTAAACAAAGAGCTGGCTGTATGTGAGGAGAGGTTTCTGTCTTATGTACTGATGGAAGGAATCAAAAGATGGTACATTTCAGTTGGTTGAATTGGAAACATTCCAAAGTTTTCTATTGGTCCTTTGAAACTAGTGGGAGCAGGGTAGATTTCTGTCCATTAAGGGTGCAATCTTATGGCTGCTAGTAGCTAGACAGCCATAGGAATGTTCGGTTTTCGGGAACCAACCTTAGAGCCAACACTCCAAGGTAAGTTCCTGGAAAACCACCTCCCTGACCCCGACCCCACCACCTCATAGATGGCATGGATCATCCCCCAGCCTCCATGCTCAGAAAAGCAGCATGGAACAGGGCAAAAGGCGGCATTCCCGGGGATGGGGGGGAGGGGAGCATGGAATTGCCAGTACTATACTTCCTATGCATCATCCAGCCTCCTCCCCACCCCTCACCCCGAAGTCCCATGGCTAGACAGCTGAAATTGGCCATGTAGCCATGAATGCAGGGCAGCTGGAACACTGAGAAGATTCAATGCTCCACTGCCCTGCATTGAATAGGTGTTTGCCTCCATGTTCAGAGGCAGCCACTTGTCCCATGGGATTGCACTCTAAGGAACTGATTGGCTGGAGGGTCCTGACAGGAATGTATATAAAGAAAGGTCCGGCACTGGGAGACTGAGTCAGACTGAGAAGAAGAAGGCAGAAGACAACAGCAGGAGAAGCCAGAATATAAGAGAAGATGGCAAGTGGAGGCAGAAATCACTTGAGACGATAACTTGAGAAGATCTGCAAGGGGGAACAAGGAACTTCCGGAGACAGCCTTCAGGATAGGGCTGCAAACAGAGTGTCAGTGAGAAGCTGTGAACCTGAGAAAGGAGTTGTTGGACCAGAGTGAAAGTTGAAGGAGAAGTCTTAAGACAGATCAACTGGGGTGCAAGTAGGATGAGAAGGGGCGTGGCCAGCACTTGCAGGAGGGGGGAAGCACTTGGATAGGGGAGGAGACTGGGAGGGGTTTGTGGAGGGCGCCTTAGCCTCCATATTGGGAACCTCCACTGGGTGGATTAGACCCATGGCATGGAGATTCCCTGCCCCTGCCTTAAGGAGCTTAAAGGGGTTTTAATTACTCCCTTTAAAACCCATTAAGGGAGTAATTTGTTTTTAACGGGTTTTAATGGGTTTTAAATTGACAGTTAAGATTAATTAAGCACCAATTACCCTTAACAGCTTTAATGTATTTATAAGTGCCAATTAAAAACTGATTAAAAGCTATTACCCCACAGTTGATTTTGATGGGTTTTGATGGCAATTAAAAACCTACTTAAAAGCCACTAAATGGCAATCATAAATTAAAAACCAGTTACAAACCAGTTAAAACCCATTAAAACTAACTAAAAATCCATTGCCATGTGGTTTTAATGGGATTCTAATTATCTTTTAATTAACAATTAAAACCCCATTGAGAACCCTTTAAATCCATTAAGGAAGAGGTAATTGGTTTTAATTTATTTTAATCTTCAATTAATACCCATTTAAAACCCCATTAAGGTGTAACTGCTTTTTAATTATTTTAATGATGAATTACCAGTAAAGACCAATGAAAAACAATGACCACAATGTTTTCATGAGTTTTAATTGCCTATTACAAACCAACTCAAACCTATTAGAAACCCATTACAAACCCATTGAAGGGTAATGGGTTTTAACTGTTTTTTTACTGATGATTATAAACAAATTAAAAACCAATTACACCTTAATCATGTGTTTTAAATTATATAGAGTGGGGAGGGGGAGATTGGTTGGTGTAAAGCTGCACAACAGCAAAGGTGGGTGTAAAGCTGCACAACAGGTTGGTGTAAAGCTGCACAACAGCAAAGTAACAAGGAGGCTCTGGATTCCCTGTGGAATCTCTGTTACTCTTTCATTAGTCTTTCTACCTTTCATTCACAGATAAACAGATAGACAGATCTCGGACAGATGGGAACACAAGGGACAGACGAAATCCTTGAAAGCCATGGGAGCTGATGGCTCTTATTTCAGTGGGGTGGTGTATCCACTCTGGGTTTCAGTCAGGAACAGTTGGAGCTCTAAAGAAGCTATCCAAAGTGCTGAACTCTAGATTTACTGCCCCCTGAAATAGGAGCCACCGGCCTCCACTGCTTGGAAGTCCTATTCAGGCTCAAGACAAGACAGTTTGGTGCTTGAGGCAGAAAATCCCCATAGCGCCTTACACACATACCCATGCATTAGCATGTGGGTCAATGCACCAGTAAGTTTCCTCATAAAACCTGGGTAGGATGGTACTTTATGGGTCAGATCTATCCATCTGCGACTCAGATGCACCCAAGCTTCTGTCTTATGGTAAAACTTTCTCTAGATTTCTGCGATCCAGAAAGACTATATTTGGGAAACATCCTCAAGGGGATCCATTTCTCTTAATAATGAAGAAGCACAGCTGAGGCACAAGCTCTTAGCCATCTAGCGTGACTTCATGAGACGCTGTTTCACCAGTCAGGATCAGGGGCTCAGTGCTGGGGCTGCTTGTCTGTACCTGCTCTTTCTGCGCAGCGTTGTATGTATGTTTTCTGTGGAATGAAAGGTTTTCCTTACAAGGTGACCTGAATGTCTTCCCTTTGCTGTCTGTCAAAGGTTCCCTTTTATCAGATCAGGTATTTCAATAGACCCACGATGATTTACTATCCAAATAGCACTGTTCGCTGTCAGAGATTGCGATCGAAAAGCCATATTTTGCAACTAATAGGAGTCTTTTCTTCCCTCCTCCTTCTTCTGTTCTATGTTCTTTTCTCCCCTTCTTCAAATATTGTTTTATGAGCCTGGTGCTTACTGTCTCCCCGACACAGAAGTTGTGCCTGGGGGAATAATTCTCTCACCTCTGAGCCACAGGGTTGATGCACTGATGCTTAACTTGAAGAAACTGGAACGGCTCCATGAAGAATCATGCCTCTCTCCTTATTTTTCCAAACTCCCTGAACCAGTACACATTTGATGATTGGGGAAGCTGAAGGGGATGCTTTCATCTTGACATTAGGATGCTGGGCCAGCAAAGCTTACTCATTAATTCGTATATTGAAACATTTCTACTGTTGAAATGGATTTTACACAATTATACACAATGTAAAATGAAACAGAAAAAATAAAATAGCGATCCAACCCTCCCTTCAAAAAAAAAAAAAAGAGAGACTTTTGCCCACAGAATTAAAGGCCAAGTGAGAGATATAAATAAATAAATAAATAAATAAATAAATAAATAAATAAATAAATAAATAAATAAATGGGGGCTGGATCCAGGATCTGGCTTCCACAAGAGGTTACCCCACCCAATTTTGGGGGATCCCGACACACTACAGCTTACCCCATTCAGCACGTTCTCCTGACTCTCTGTGTAGCATTTTCAGAAGGCTGGAGAGTCACTGTTGTATCTGGCAGTCTACAAGTTTTCAAACACACCAGTTGTAACTAGGAGACTAACAGATACAACTGTAGATTGCCTGGTATAACTCTTTTGTGAAACTGATCATTAAGACCTTTACTGAAACTGTTGTTTTTAAAAATCTTTTGACTGTTCATATGACTATTTCAAAAAAGTATTGAGTTTAAGTGTACCATTTAAAATTACAATTTTGCATAAAAAGTCAATTACTGGTCCAGTGCATCATCGTTTGGTTCCTTGCAGCTGGAGTGTTTTGGTTTGTATTAGTTTATTGGGAACATTATCTTTGTTTGTTGGCTTCTGTTTTCTGACATGCCATTTTCCCAAGTTTTTAAAATACTGTTTAATTCCTGAGGGGCAAACCTCTTTCTAGGTTCTGCAAGTGTGAGTTCTTTGTCATCTGCTACTACAGTCATTATTATTTTCTGACTATTTACAGCTGTTCCACTTATTGTTGGCTCCTCTCTGATCAACTTTGCCAGTGCTTCTACTGAGGGGGCAAATAATGTTTTGTACCTCTCCATATGAGGCCAGGTCTATATTGTTCATCCAGATTAGAGCTTGATTTAAGTGATGTAGAGTTTAGAGAACATTTGTTAACCTAGGTTCTAACTTCATTGCCTCGCTGAACCCAAGAATAAATTCTCATTCTAATTTTTCTAAGGCTTAGAAGGTGTCCAGTGAGAGTATGATTTCTATTTATTTTTAGAACTGAAATAAGCTACATTCAAGAGTTGGGTCAGCTGTTTGTCTGCCCTTAATAAAACCAAGTCAGTCTGACTTTACATAAATAGGTCCCAGTTTGTTCAGTTAAGGAGTCAGTAATAATTTTGTAATTCTGATTGAATAATGAGATTGGCCTATACTTGGTTTGGGAATCATTTCATTATTTTCTTATCATTTGTAGTTATTCCACTTATTGTTAGGAATCAAAATGATTCTGAAAATCTTCCATGTGTCTGAGATTGGCTTGTCACTGAGAATATTATTGAACAGTGTTAATTAAAGAAGGATCCAATTGATCCTCAAAAACCATGTAAAAACAACTATTAAATCCATTTGTACCTAGGGTTTTATTGTTCTTCAAAAATGATTTCACAAATCTTTCTTTCATAATATTTTGATTTAAAAATTGCTGGGTTTTTTTTAATATTGACTGTTGTTAAAATTTCCTAATTCCATTAGAGTCTGCATTTGTTGATGAGTGCAATACTTTTAAAAATTTGGAAAATATTTCATTGATTTGGTTAGTATTAAAAAGTTTATCACCATTTGGAGCTTTAATGTGATATATTCAGTTTTTATTCTTTTTTTCCCTGATATAGTTTGCCAATAATTTAAAGAACAAAGCATGATTAAAAGAGAATATCTCCGAGTCATATTCAGAGTGCTTTTATTTTCCTACCATGATATCCTGAGGTGACTTACTGAGCCACTGAGAGATTATCTATGAAATAAATTTCCTCCTTGGCTCCACATACAGATGAACAGTGTATTGTGTGAGATCCTCAATCTATCCACAGCCATGAACGAACAAACATTCTGACTGCAGTACATCCAGATACCTTCACACCAAATAGGCAAAGGCCATCACCTGAAAACTTAGTTCAGTAAAAGCCCTGTGAATCTTTGCCCTAGAATTATTCTAATTGATCTTAATGCATCAGGGTGAGAAAGAGGAATAATGAATGACTCCCCTACCTTATACACTGATATACCACTCCACATCTAAACAGATTCCAGAGTGGTGAACAATAAAAGCTAAAAAGAATAAAACACCATATTAAAACTTTTGAAAAACAGAATAACAAAAAAAGCCGTGGCTGGTCAGTTGAGGAAGGCTTCTTGAAATAAAGATATCTCGGGCACTGAAAACAACGCAGTCTTGGTGCTTTCCTGACCTCCAGAGACAGGGAATTCCACAGAAAGGGAGCCACCACACTGAAGGCTCTAATCCAGGTGGACTCTAATTGGGCCATAGGCCCATAGGGAACCACCAGGAGCATCCCACCTGATGACCTCAGTGACCAAGCAGGTTGATAAGAGAGAAGGCATGCTCTCTTGGCTTTCATCCTCAGCAAAGATTGAGTTCCTCAGGATGGCACAAGATCCACAGGGCAGCAAGGTCTCCATAGAAAGACTATATTTCCTTGCCAACTCTTGGCAATGCTGTGCCCAAGATGGGCGTTATCCATTCTGCTTAACCTCAGCCAATTTCTGAAATAAAGATTGATAGATCCTGGCAGCAATAGATGGCAGCTCTAATTCTGCCCTAAGAAGGGCAGCTGCCATAGCAGGAGGAAGGCCAAGAATGTTTCTCATGAATTTACTTTAGAGAATCTCCAAAATTACTTCTAATTCCTTCACCCCAGATTTCATCTCCATACAATATACATGAGATATGACTTCAGCTGTAAAAATTTTGAGAAAAGTGTTAACTAGCTGGCCATCTCTTGAATTATAATAAACACAACAACATTTGCAACAAAGAAGAATTATTTTACTATCTGTCTGCATCACGGCAGCTAAATGACTTGCCCATGTAAGGTCTGCATCAAAATTTAGCCCTAGGTATTTCAAAGAGCCAACCTGTTCCAAAACGTGTCCATCCAAGGCCCACTTAAAGTTCTGAGACGTTCCCCCAAACACCATGAATTTAGATTTAGAATGATTAACAACCAGTTTTTCCTATCTACAAATAGACCCAAAGGTAGCCAACATTCTCCTGAGACCTATTTTATGAAGAGAATTCAAAACCAAGTCGTCAGCATAAGATAAAACTGCAAACTTGTGGTTGTTTTCCATAGGTGCAAAAAAGTGAGAAGAAATCCTAGTAACAATGTTGTGGACATAAAAATGAAAAAAGCGGGGGGGGGCAGAATATAGATTCATTCAACTCTTCTATTAATACGAATTGATTCTGTCAGAGCTCCATACAAACCAAATCTTACTTACACTGTATTATATCGATGTAACAGCTGAATGAACCATGGTAAAATCTTCTATTAATATTAGTTGCAGCCAATTTATGCCATAACCGTTCTCTATCCCAGAGGTCAAAAGTAGATGTAAAGTCCATAATGGTTTTAAAGATCGGCCGGTTTGGAGCTTTGGTATTCAAAGGGCATAAAGACCAAAGTATTTCATAATATAATATAATACAATGAAGCCTTAAAGCATCAGAATAAAAACAAATCAGAGCAAAGGAAGCAACCATTTTAAAATGCTTAGGGAAACTATGTTGAGGGCCAAACCGATGGATTGCTTTCCACCAACATCACAAGAAATCAGAGGTAGATCACTAAGGGTTAGACTTAGAAAATGGCTCAATAGATTGTTTTGAAACTTGGCAGTGTAGGATAGGTAGGTTTGAGGTTGATCCATGCTGAACTTAATGTAGAAATGACAAGAGATTTTGACAGGAAAGTTTGATGAACGACCAGCAGTTTTTTCCAGCAAAGGCTGGGGTTGGACTTTGTCAACTCATTTCTCCATATGTACTGTGTCTTTTGGGAAACAATCTTTCATAGTCACTCAAGAGAAACATCTCCTATTTTGCCATAGTAACAACTAAATATTTGTAGACATTAAAAATGCAATTTTTCAGCCTGTTTTAACCTATCGCTTACGTATTTGTTTGTTTTCTACCCCGCCTTTCCACCGATGGCGTATAAGACAGTTAACAACTGTAGGAACAAAAAGAAATGAAAATTAAAAACTTAGTTAAAACAATAATAAAAAAATACATGGAGGGAACTATCCTATGGCTGCAAGTCAGCGGCTAGACAGCCATAGGATATGTGGCTTTCTGGGAAGCAACCTTGGAACCCGCGCTCTGAAGTCGGTTCCATGAGAACTGACCCTCCCCCCCCCCATGCTGTGGAACGGCCCCATGCTCTGCGCTCGAAAGAGGAGCCTGGAGTGGCCAAAACGGGGCATTCTGGGGGGGCATTCCAGGGTGGGGAAGGCGGAAATGCCAGTACAACACATCCTATGTATCATCCAGCAGCCTCCTCCCCCACTCCGCCTTCCCATGGCTAGACAGCTGAAATCAGCTGTCTAGCCACAAACGCAGGACAGGCAAAATGCAGAGGGAATGATCCCCTCCATGCTTCTCCTGCTCTGCATTGGATAGGCGGTCGCCTCTGAGTTTGGAGGCAGCTGCGGGCTGCCTATGCCCATAGGACTGCACCCTAAAAATAGCTTTAAAAATCACAATACAGAATAAAAACTTCACCCAGACCAGCTGACACACCAAAGGCCAAATTTGGTAATGTTCATCATGGAACATGCTTGGTAGAAACCTGTGTTGCTTAGTAACAGCTTCACCTGAGGGCCACTGGGAGGGAGACAACAGACTTGGTTTTATTAAGCAGGTCAGTTTGGTTTAATATGTACAGTGCTAATAACACCAATGCCATAGGTTTGATTCCCATACAGCCAAGAGTTTCTTTACCTTTGTCTTATTCTCTACTTGTCTACTCCATTTTCAAAATAATTTAAAAGAAATGCATAGGGATAGAAAACAGGGAGAGGATACCCAGAACGAGCATGTTTTTACCTAAACATCATAATATGATGTAACGCTGGTGTACGAAACTTGTAATTTTGGTTGCTTCATATATTACTTGTAGATGTCAGAGAAGACAAATATAATAGATGAACAAGAGGTCAGAAACTAACAAAGAAAAAGTGGAGTTAATTAGAACATACGCTCCTGACGGAAAGCCCATCAATTGTGGACATTTCATTATGCGGTTGAGATTCAGATGGGAGGGATATAGGTGGAACAAGAAGAAAATTACAAAGCAGAAGTGATTACCAAAATATCTTCTTGACACGTACGTTTTGAAAAAGCGCTCAAGATGAGCATTAGATCACTGATCTTCAGAAGGGAATGGAGGTTGCTGTTCTATGTAAGACTTACGCACTGCCATGGGAAGGGCATGTTTGAATCTAATATGACAGTTTGGCAATGGCATAAAACTGTATAGCTCATATAAAATTTAATTTGCTAGGGCGTTTTCCGTCGTTCTTGCACAGCTATGAGAGCCATTTATAACTTGGAATCACTTTTCTTTGCCATAAACACGTTTGGTGGATGTACAGACAAGGGTAGCTTGGTCATATACTATATATTTGTATTGTTCCATTACAGTAGAACGAGTTATGGATTGCCAAATTGAGCTTTCAAGGCACAGAATGTTTTTGAGCGCAATTTATATTATGTGAGCAAATCTGTGTATATTTGTTTTGGATTCGCTATTCTGAACTACGGCTATATTTTTATTGCGGTTGTAGGACTTGTCACTAGATCTTGTACAATTTCACTTTTCTAACTAACTATCAGGATTCCCGCCAGCCTCCGAATTTGGAGGCTGATGAAGATCCTGTACAGAGCGGTAGGAGCACAGAGGTGATCTTCATCTCTGCACTGCTCCTACTCTGTGTTTCAGCTAAACAGGTGTCTTTGCCCATCTAGCTGAGACATTGTGGAGGGGGAGGGGTTGAGGCTGAGGAAGCCTGGGAATAACTCATATCCTCACTTCCCCAGTCCCCTCCCTGATGCCCACAGGAATACCCTCTTCATGTCCTCTCCGAACTCGCCTTTGCAGCCTCGGTGAGGTGGCAGGCACAGTTCTTTCCATGCCAGCTGCGAGAGGGAGGGGAGCTCGGACTCCTAGATCCAAAGTTGGAGCACTGTCTCCGACCTCGGATGCCAGAATCTGAAGTATGCTATGCCCCCCCCCCAAGACTCTGTCTAGGGGCCACAGGATTGCTCTCCCCTTCTCTAATATTCGACTTTGTATCGTACGTAAAATGTATTATATAGAAAATCACGTGGTTCTATAACTTGGATAAGGATTTCAAACTCAATTAATATATTAACTGTGCGTAACATGAAGGGAGGATTTTAATATTTTTCTCTCTTGTGGTTTCTAAGAGCTGACCAGGATTTCTGATGTATCGGTGACTCTTTACAAGACATTGTCTTACAAAGCGTAATTCTTATGTCTCTCAGTCTCCATGGCCTAGGATGAAGGTGACCTGAGTGATTCTTGGAGGTGATTTTGAGTGCAAAGTAGATTTTGCTAGGCCACGGGTGCAGAACCTCTTTCAGCCTCGGGGCCAAATTCCATTTTGGGGAAACTCTCGGGGTCTGCATTCCAGTGGTGGGCAGGGCCAATATACTGAAAATACATGTTTTAGTTTAAAGCTCTTACAGCAAGTAACTAAGGTGAAGGAGTGTCGTGCTCTAGATGGAGTCTTGGCTGTTTGCAAGCAAGTACAGGGAGTGATGCAATAGAGTAGTCAAGTTGGCAAGCAAATGGTCAGGCACGCCGGTTTCAGTCCAAGGAGGCTTAAGCTAAGGCCGGAGTGGTCAAAATCCAGGCAGAGATCAGAACGCAGGCAGGCAGGCAGGCAGGCAGAAGTAGCAGGAGTAGGTGAGACAACAAGCAAGGGGTCAAACACAGTAAATCAGTCAGGGACGTTACATGGTCCAGAAGGGGGGGGGTCGTTGAGCAGTCCAGAAGGTCAGGAAACACAGCATCAGTCACAGGGCACAATTCAAGAGGCAAGGTACATGGCAGGGGCTGGCTGGACCAAGTTGTTCCAACACTGGCTGGGTTTCCAGGGAAGGCTTTTAAGCCCAGAGCCAGCCAGACCCCACCCAGAGCTCAGCTGCAGCAATCAGAGCTCCCTTTCCAGAGCCTACTCCTGAGGAGCCCCTTTCTCCTGAGGAGACCTCTTCTGGAGGCCAACGCTCCACACAGGAGCCCTGCTAGCCTCCGCTTGAGGTGACGATGCTCCCGGGGGTCAGGGGGAGGCTCAGCCTCTGCCTCAGAGGCAAAGTCCCTCTCTCCTGACAGGAGCGGCCCTGCAGCCATGTCCTCTGAGGGTTCAGGCTGCTGTGGGTCTGGAGACAGTCCTTGCTCTGGGATGCCCTGGGCTTCTGGCACCTCTAGCTCATCCTCTGAGGAGGAGTCCTCCAGTTGGGGCATGACAAGGAGAGGCATGTCGACATCTTAGGATGGGGGGGGAGGAAAAACTGCACAAAAGCCAGGAAACCACCCAATCCTCAGCATTTGGGGAAAAGGGTATGAAGTTAGGGGAAATGGCATGGTTTTCTGGGAAACCCCAGAGGGATGAATTCAACCCTGGGCCTGAAATTCTGCACCCCTCTGCTAGACCAATGAATCACATCCCAACATCTCTGAGGCTACATTTTTTAGAAACCAGCATATGCTTCTATAGTTATCCTGTTGTAAATTTTCATTGCCTGTATCCCCACCCCACCCCCACCCCTGGCTCTACTTAGTCATTTCTTGTAGTTCTGCATGATACTAGTATGTAAATGTAGCCCCAAAAATCACAATTCAAAAACAATAGGACATCAGGGAGTTTTTTCAAATAAGTTGTGAGCTCTCTTCCTCATCTTCTTCAGATATTTTTTTTACTATTTTTCACAACGAAATAGCTGCTGAATAGTCATATTGTATGACACGTGAATTCTTACCCTTCTAAACTGTGTTTCATTTCTTATTAGTCACTATAATTCTGCCTTTCTTTTTCTTTTCCTATCAATTTCAGGTTTGCCTGATCAGAGATTGTAAGCATAGTGTCAAAATGTAATCAAATTCCATTAACAAACAAACAAACAAAAAACCCTTTTGGCTTAACATGTTTGTCTCTCAAACTCAAAAATATTAGAAAATCACAGCTGTTAAAGGCTATGCAATATTACTGATGCATTGATTTGTTCTGTTTGGATTTGTACCCTGCCTTTTCATCAAGAAAATGGTGTTCAGGGCGGCTAACAAGAGACCATTTTAGGAATATAGGAAACTGACATATCAAGAAACCACAAGAACCCAACTTGCTGAGTCTAACTGATCACGGGACTCCAAGCCAGGGTTTCAGACAGGGTATTTCACAACTGTATTTGGCTATACAGGGCAGCTTTGCACGCAGAGCGTATGTTTTGACTTTGAACTACATCTCCTTGTGGGTTTTCATGGCTTTTTTTCTCCCTTCACCATGGCCTGCATGTCTTGTGCATTTTCAGTGATATAATCATACAGGGTAGATATTTTACAAGCTGAACCAAGTTATCCTTAAAAATGAATGAGAACAGCAGGCATTCTTAAAGCAATAATTTGGTGACATTTCTTTGTGGACACATACGCTCAGGCCTTCTAAAGGCCTATTTCCCGATTGTGCAACTGTAACTTTGTGTATGTGAGATGTGTGTGCTATATTATCTTTCCATCCACCTTGAATGACAACCTGTGATTTTCTCATGTCGGGACGCATTTTAAAGTCTTATTAAGCTAGGCTGTCAGCTACACCACTTATGCTTTTCTTTAGGTGGGGCTGCCTATTAATCATCATTCTCATAAAAAGTCATTTCCTTTGATAGAGACTCTCGGGAAAGTTTGAGCCTCACGGGGCAAAAAGGTGAAGAAGGTAAAGGTGAAACAGCGGTGTCGAAAAGATCCTTGGTGCCGCATGGGTGTAATTTGCCTGCCATTTTTGTATCAACCATATTTAATGTTTGTACAGAACTTACAAATGTTCTTAGTGCTTCACATGTATTGGCTAGCTTAAATCCTTAGAACGGCCCTGTAATGCAGCCTTCCCCAACTTGGTAGTACCCTCCATATCTTTTGGACTACAAATCCCATCATCTCCAGCCAGAATGGCCATCAGCCAGGCTGGCTGATGGTCATTGTAGTTCAATCAGGAGGACAGCAGATTGGGGAAAGCTCCTGGAAGGTAAAACAGAATTATTGCAAATGGCGGTAGGGAAAGTGAGGCTGAGAGAGCTTGGTTTTCTTAAAGCCACTGAGTGAATACATAGCTGAGGCTAGATTGACAACCTTCTACCTATATAAATCTGGCCTCCAGATGGCCTTGCCTTCTCCAGGTGGGCCTGCCTTCAGAGGTTACGCAGGTAGCTATCAGGAGAGAGAGAAATCCCAACTTCAAGTATAAGCTGATAGGATCTGAGCTAGTGGTGGTCAACCAAGAAAGAGACCTTGGGGTTGTGGTGGACATCTCACTGAAAATGTCAACACAGTGTGTGGCTGCTGTAAAAAAGGCCAACTCCATGTTAGGCATGATTAGAAAAGGAACTGAGAATAAAACTGCCGATGTCATAGTGACCTTATACAAATCTATCGTGCTACAACACTTGGAATACTGTATACAGTTCTGGGTACCACACCTAAAAAAAGACATTGTATTGCTGGGAAAAGTGCAAAAAGGGGCAACTAAAATGATCAAGGGGCTGGAGCATCTCCCCTACAAGGGAAGGTTACAACAGCTGGCATTGTTTAGCTTAGAAAAAAGAAGGGTAAGGGGAGATAGGAAAGAAGTGTACAAAATTATGCATGGTGAGGAGAATGTGGATAGGGAGACATTTTCCTCCCTCTCTCATAAGACTAGAACTTAGAGTCATCCCATGAAGCTGACTGGTGGGAGATTCAGGACCGATCAAAGGAAGGATTTCTTCTCACAACACATAGTTAAGCTATGTGTTGGAATTCACTACCACAAGATGTAGTGATGTCCACTAATTTGGATGGTTTTAAAAGGGGTTAGACAAATTCCTTGATGAGACGGCTATCAATGGCTACTAGTCTTGATGGCTATGTGCTACCTCCAGTATCAGAAGCAGTATGCCTATGTACACCAATTGCTGGGGAACATGGACGGGAGGGTGCTGTTGCACTCATGTCCTGCTTGTGGGTTCCTGGCCAACAGCTGGTTGGCTACTGTGTGAACAGAAAGCTGACCTAGATGGACCCTTGGTTTGATCCAGCATGGCTCTTATGTTCTTATGAGAGGGACTACTCTGTGGTGGCACCCCAATTATGAAACTTCCTCCCTAGGAATATTCACCTGGCACTTGCCCTGTTCAGACACACATTGGGGAAGGGTGGATAGGCTAACCATGGTGTATGGTGGTTACCACTAACCACTGCGAGTCCTACTGCCACACTTGCAGGTAACCATGTTCTGCAATGTGGTTAGACTAACCATTCTGTGACCACCCTCCCTCCCACAGGAACCCACAATCCTCCGGATGGGCAGCCATGCATCCCAGCGGCCTTTGTGCTGTCAGCCATTTTGGTGCTCGACGTCTGCTCTTTCTTTGGCTGGTTTTGCCACAGAGCTCTATGGCAGCTGTCAATTAACCATGGAGGCAGTTCAGACATCATGCTAAGTCATGGGAGAGCCCACTAACCATCTTGCAGCAAGTGGTTAGTGAATGTGGTTGTTGTTGTTCAGTCGTTCAGTCGTGTCCGACTCTTCATGACCCCATGGACCATAGCACGCCAGGCCTTCCTGTCCTGCGCTCTCTCCCGGAGCGTGCTCAAGTCCATATTCATTGCATCGGTGATGCTATCTAGCCATCTCATCCTCTGCTGGCCCCTTCTCCTTTTGCCTTCAGTCTTTCCCACCATCAGGGTCTTTTCCAGAGAGTTTTCTCTTCGCATTAGGTGGCCAAAATATTTGAGCTTCAGCTTCAGTATCTGTCCTTCCAATGAGCACTCAGGATTGATTTCCTTTAGGATGGACCGATTTGACCTCCTTGCAGTCCAAGGGACTCGTAAGGGTCTTCTCCAGCACCACAGTTGGAAAGCGTCAATTCTTCGGCACTCAGCCTTCCTTATAGTCCAGCTCTCACAGCCATACGTTACTACTGGGAAAACCATAGCTTTGATTAGACGGACCTTTTTCAGCAAGTTGATGTCTCTGCTTCTTACTATGCTGTCTAGGTTTGCCATAGCTTTCCTCCCAAGGAGCAAGCATCTTTTAATTTCATGGCTACAATCACTGTCTGTGGTGATCTTGGAGCACAAGAAAATAAAATCTGTCACTGCTTCCATTTCTTCCCCTTCCATATGCCAGGAAGTGATGGGGCCAGATGCCATGATCTTTGTTTTTTTAATGTTGAGTTTCAAACCAGCTTTTGCACTCTCTCTTTCACCCTCAACAAGAGGCTCTTTAGATTCTCTTCACTTTCTGCCATTAGGGTGGTATCGTCTGCGTATCTGAGGTTGTTGATAATTCTCCCAGCAATCTTAATTCCGACCTGTGATTCATCCAACCCGGCGTTTCTCATGATGTACTCTGCATATATGTTAAATAAGCAAGGTGAGAATATGCAGCCTTGTCGTACTCCTTTCCCAATTTTGAACCAATCAGTTGTTCCATGTCCAGTTCTTACTGTTGCTTCTTGACCCTCGTACAGGTTTCTCAGGAGACAGGTGAGGTGGTCTGGTACCCCCATCTCTTTCAGAATTTGCCACAGTTTGTTGTGATCCACACAATCAAAGGCTTTAGCGTAGTCAATGAAGCAGAAATAGACGTTTTTCTGGAATTCTCTTGCTTTCTCCATGATCCAGCGAAAGTTGGTGATTTGATCTCTAGTTCCTCTGCCTCTTTGAAACTCAGCTTGTACTTCCGGTAGTTCTCGGTTCGCATACTGCTGAAGCCTAGCTTGTAGGATTTTGAGCATCACCTTGCTGGCATGTGAAATGAGTGAAATTGTATGGTAGTTTGAACACTCTTTGGCGTTGCCCTTCTTTGGAATTGGAATGTAAACTGACCTTTTCCAGTCTTGTGGCCACTGTTGAGTGTTCCAAATTTGTTGGCATATTGAGTGCAGCACTTTAACAGCATCATCTTTTAGGGTTTTAAATAGCTCAGCTGGAATACTGTCATCTCCGCTAGCTTTGTTGTTATTAGGGATGTACAAAAGTCACTTACCTTTAACAAAATTTGATTCACGGTGGGGGGGAGGCGCTCCATCCCACCACCCCTGAATCCTGGCCATAGCCGCCGCCGTTTGCGTCCCTGCAGTCAGCCGTGATAGGCTACATAAATGTTTACATAGCCTATCACAGCTGAGTAAAAAAAAAAAAAAAGCACGTATGCAACGTATTTGCGTTCCTTATTTTGGCATGTCTAGTCTACGTAAACATTTACGTAGTCTATGATGAAAATAAGGGGAACGCAAATAGCGTAGATGCTACGCTATTTGCGTTCCCCTTATTTTCGCCGTAGTCTACGTAAATGTTTACGTAGACTAGACGTGCCAAAATAAGGAACGCAAATGGCGGCGCCCATGGGCGCCACCATTTGCATATGCGCGGTTTTTTGTTTTTTGTTTTACTCAGCCGTGATAGGCTACGTAAAGATTTACATAGCCTATCATGGTATTTTTTAAAAATCTAGCCATGATAGGCTACATAAATCTTTACGTAGCCTATCACTTTTTTTTTTTTTTACTGGAAATGGCGGCGGCGGCAGCCAGTCGGAAGACCGGCTGCCGCAGCCGCCGCCGCCGCCACCCCGCCGCCACCGGAGCCACCGCCACCGCCAGGAGGATTCGCCCAAGGTAAGTCCTGTCCCGGGGGGGGGGGCAGACCGTTTTGCCACCAATTTCAGGTGGCCGAATGCGCTGGCATTCGGCCTCCCTGAGATTCATGGTGAAATTCTCTGACATCCCTATTAGTAATGCTTCCCAAGGCCCACTTGGCTTCACTCTCGAGGATGTCCGGCTCAAGTTCAGTGACCGCACTATCATGGCTACCAGGGACATTAAGACCTTTCCTGTATAGTTGTTCTGTGTATTCTTTCCACCTCTTCTTAATCTCATCTGCTTCTGTTAGGTCCCTGCCTTCTTGGTCCTTTATCATGCCCGTCTTTGCACAAAACATTCCCTTGAGATCTCCAATTGTCTTGAAAAGATCTTTTCTTGAAAAGATCTGGGAAAGTCTTTCCCATTCTATTGTTTTCCTCGATTTCTTTGCATTGTTCATTTAAGAAGGCCTTCTTGTCTGTCCTTGCTATTCTCTGGAACTCTGCATTCAGTTCGATATATCTTCCCCTTTCTCCCTTGCTTTTCGCTTCCCTTCTTTCCTCAGCTACTTGTAAAGCCTCATCAGACAGCCACTTGGCTTTCTTGCATTTCTTTTTCTTTGGGATGGATTGAGTTGCTGCCTCCTGTACAATGTTATGGACCTCCGTCCATAGTTCCTCAGGCACTCTGTCTATCAGGTCTAATCCCTTAAATCTATTCCTCACCTCCACTGTATATTCAGGGATATGATTGAGGTCATACCTGAATGGTTTAGTGGTTTTCCCTACGTTCTTCAATTTAAGCCAAAATTTCTCAACAAGAAGCTCATGATCTGAGCCACAGTCAGCTCCAGGTCTTGTTTTTACCGACTGTATAGAGCTTCTCTATCTTTGGCTGCAAAGGACATAGTTAATCTGATTTCGATATTGACCATCTGGTGATGTCCATGTGTAGAGTCGCCTCTTGTGCTATTGGAAAAGAGTGTTTGCTATGATCAGCGTGTTCTTTTGGCAAAACTCTATTAGCCTTTGTCCTGCTTCATTTTGTACACCAAGGCCATGCTTGCCTGTAGGTGTTGTTGGTCTTCATAGAACCGATCAACCTCAGCTTCTTCGGCCTCAGTGGTTGAGGCATGGACTTGAATTACTGTGATGTTGAATGGTTTGCCTTGGATTCATACTGAGACCATTCTATCGTTTTAAAGATTGTACCCCAGTACTGCTTTTCCCACCCTTTTATTGACTATGAGTGCTACTCCATTTCTTCTAAGGGATTCTTGCCCACAGTAGTAGATATGATGGTCACCTGAATTAAATTCACCCATGCTTGTCCATTTTAGTTCGCTGATTCCCAAGATGTCGATGTTCAATCTTGCCATCTCATGTTTGACCACCTCCAGCTTACCTTGATTCATTGATCTTACGTTCCAGGTTCCTAAACAATATTGTTCTTTACAGCATCGGATTTTCTTTTCACCACCAGACACATCCACAGCTGAGTGTCCTTTTGGCTTTGGCTCAGCCGCTTCACTCCTTCTGGCGCTACTTGGAAATTCCCTCTGCTCTTCCCCAGTAGTATATTGGACACCTTCCGACCTGAGGGGCTCATCTTCCAGCATCATATCTTTTAGCCCTGTGATACATTCCATGGGGTTTTCTTGACAAGAATACTGGAGTGGGTTGCCATTTCCTTCTCCAGTGGATCACATTTTGTCAGAACTCTCTGCCATGACCTGTCCGTCTTGGGTGGCCCTGCACGACATAGCTTATGGCTTCACTGAGTTATGCAAGCCCCTTCGCCACAACAAGGCAGTGATCCATGAAGGGGGAATGTGGTTAGTCCGTGGTTAATAAACCACCATGGTTTGGACAGGTGCCTGTTCAGACGTCACACTAAGCCAACATCATTAGCTCTAAACTCCTAACCATCATGGCTTAGCATGATGTCTGAACAGACCCACTGTTATGACTGACATTTAAATGCAAAGCTAAATCCACCCTGTTTACACAAGGTTTTGTTGGCATTAAGATAGATCTGTTTTTTAAATGGCTACTTGGCTTCGTTGTTTTACCTGTTCCTACCCTCTTTGTTGCCTTATTTGTTGGTATTTTTTTTAAACTGTTCTGTTCAATTTTATTGTGTTGACAACCAGTCATTTGCCAAACAGTGACCCAGTCCATAAAGCTAAAACATAGTTTTAAACAAAATTAAAATAGATTTAATTAAAATCCAGCTACTGGTTACATCCAGAAAACCAGCAACCCCTAAATTTTAATATTTAAAACTGAAGGCCAAACCATCTGGGCTTGTCTTACATTGAACTATACAAAATTTGGGGGTTTGAATTCAAAACCCCTTGTCTCACTTTCAGAGCAGAATTAATATATTTCACCATTCTAAAAGCAGCATAATAATCCAATCCATTTAATAACATAAGCACCAGGGGGAGCAATCCTATGGCTGCTAGACAGCAGCTAGACGGCCATAGGATAGGTTGGTGCCCGGGAAACGACCTTGGAGCACATGCTCTGAGGTTGGTTCCCTAAGAACTGACCTCCATCCCCTTGTAGGCAGTGTGGAGCAGCCCTGCTCTCTGCACTTGTAAGAGCAGCACGGAGCAGCGAAAATGGGTCGTTCCTGGGGGTGGGGCGGGCGAAAGTGCCTTTCCAACGCTTCCTACGCATCATCCGGCCTCCCCCCCCCCACTCCGACTTCCTGCGGCTAGACAGCTGAAATCGGCTGTCTAGCTGCAAATGCAGGGCAGCTGAAGCGCAGAGGGGAAGATCCCCTCCGCGCTGCTCATGCCCTGCATTGGATAGGTGGTTGCCTCCGAGTTTGGAGGCGGCCGCCTATCCCCATAGGATTGCGCCCTTATGCCTTAATGTTTCCAACCTGTTCTTCTTCAGCAGTGGAAAAATATATTTGAGTCTCAAGTCATCGCATTTAGCACACTCTAGCAGAAAGTGAATTCAATCTTCTACTGTCTTGCAACCAAACAGACATAGCTGACATGACCTGGGCACCTTATGAAAACTTCCCTCAATGTCCCTTGGAAGATGGATCTGTTTTTTAAACTGCTATTTGGCTGTGTTGTTTTACCTATTCCTTCCCAGTTAGTTGCCTTATTTGTTGGTACTTTTGGTGTTTTACATTGAGCTGCCTGGAAAGCCTTTCTGGTAGATAACAAACTTTCAAATAAAATAAAGAAATTACAAGAAGAAAGGAGCAGGGACACAGCCCTACCTGGGAGTTGTACAACTTCCCTCAGCCTTCCCAACCTATGTTTGGGACTTCAGCTCTCATCAGCCGCAGCCGGCTTGTTCAATGGTCCAGAGTCATTTTATTTGTTTGTTTGTTTGTTTATTTATTAAATTTATTAATCGCCCATCTGGCTGGTCACCCAGCCACTCTGGGCGATGTACAACAACAGAACAGTTAAACATCATAAAAAATACCCTAACCCGCCCCAAATGCCTGCCTGAACAACCACGTTTTTAATGCATGGCGGAAGCTCATTAAAGAGGGGGCATGGCGGAGTTCCCTAGGGAGGGAGTTCCACAGAGTGGGGGCCACCACAGAGAAGGCCCTCTCCCTCGTCCTCACCAGCCTAGCTGTCCTGGCTGATGGGACACAGAGAAGGCCCATCTGAGGCTGATCTTGTTAAGCGGCCTGTCTGGTGTTGATGCACATGAGAGTTGTCGTCCAAAAAGTCTGGAGGGCATCGACTTGGATAAGGCCGAAGGAAATATATGCATTTTAAGAATGACCCATGCACCCCAGGTTGTATTATGTGTGCATGCACAACACCTTCTTTGTTATCTCTGTTATCCCAGCGAAGCCCATTTGTCGGGGCTTTCTCCTGTATTGCTCCCAAACTATGGGATTTGCTCCATTGAGAACTACGATTGTCCCCCACTCCCTTGACCTTTAGAAAGGGTGTCAGAGCTGGCCCAATAGATTTGCTGCCTGAGGCAAAGGGCAAGATGGCGCTTCCCTCATTACATATACAGAAGACTAGCTGTTGATTCTTACTTCAGCACTGGCAATGGAATCGCGTCATCTACAGTACCAGAGGGCAACATGCTAGCTTAGAGGCAGGGCACATGACACACACAGCTCTGGCCACATCTTCCCCCTCAGCCTCTGCTGCCTAAGTTGAAGGCCTCACCCCACCTAATGGCACAGCCAGCCCTGAATGGTGTAAAGACACACCTTTTCATTTTAGGGTGTACTCCTATGCACGTTTAGACAGAAACATTCCTACAATTCCCAGCATGGCTGGCTGAGGAATACTGGGAGTTGTCAGAATATTTTCTGCCTAAACAGAATTGCACCCTTAGGGCACAATCCTATGGCTACTAGTCAGCGGCTAGATGGCCATAGGATAGGTCGGTCTCCACCCACTCCCGCTTTGCCTCGTAGGCAGCATGGAATGGCCCCACGCTCTGTGCTCAGAAGAGGAGCACAGAGTGGCAAAAACAGGACATTCCTGGGGGTGTGCTGGGGCAGGGAGGATGGAAGTGCCATTCTGAAGCTTCGTATGCATTGTCTGGAATCCACCCCCACCCCCCACACCGCTCCTACTTCCTGCAGCTAGACAACCAAAATAGGCTGTCTAGCCACGAATGTAGGGCAGCTGAAGCACAGAGGGGATGATCGCCTCCACGCTGCTCCTGCCCTGCATTGGATAGGCAGTCAACTCCAAGTTCGGAGGTGACCACCACCTATCCCGATAAGATTGCACCCTTAACCATTTAAAATGTGTAGTTCTATTATCTTTACTGTTCTTGTTTTTGTTGTTTTAAGGTTTTATCGTTTTAGATTGTTGAACACCGCCAATGGCATTTCAGCAAATAAAGCAGTATATAACTGTTAATAATAATAAATAAATTCTGCTCCACGCCCCCCCCTCCAATTTTAGCATTTAGGTGAGACAAAATTGATGGCTTGGTGTCAATGTCCAAGGAAATTTTTGCCCAATGATGGTAAAAAGTTGGCTCTTCTCCACAGCAGAAGAGATTAGTGAGACTGTGGCCACACTACTTCTAAAATGCTTCTTTTCCTTCCACAAATGGACAACTTTTCTTAGCGCACAACAACAGAACAGAAAGCATGGTGAGACCTCTCTCAGCAGTGAGGCAGGGAACCGTAGGGGGAAAAAACCCATTATCTCCTTTTGTTCGTCATTGTCCTGAACTTGTAAGGAAAGGAACATAAGAGGATCGTACGGAGAAGAGCTCCGTAATTGTAGCTCCCAAGTACAAGGCATAGAAAGTCTCCACAGCAACCAATCAACCAAGCGCAAGGACAGAGGTTGCTCAGTCAAGATGAAGTTGTTACATCCCCCCAAATGGGTTGTAATCATAGAGTAACCGATGTTTTCAAAAGGCCCTTGTGTAAAGCAGCAAAATGGGGAATAGGAATGAGAGAAACTCATTTCCTCTTATTTTCCCCTACCCACTGTTTGCTTGCTGATTGCAATCTAAGAGCAAATTGTATCTGTTTGCCCTGCACCTGTGACTGCCGAAAGCTGGCAATGAAGGGCCCACCTCTTGTCTAGTAGATGCAATGCCAACCCGGTGAGGAGGGTTCTTCCATCTGGAAAAGAGATAGATGCCGCTTGCATTTTTCAAACAGGGACCGTAGAGAGCTGGCTGTCAGCTCTTTTGAAGCCCTAGCACTTTCTCTGTTTCACAGTATGTTTCTATAAAGACTGGATTCCCAAAGGTGAACAACCAGCCAACCAACACCAAAGTCTTCGCTTCTCAAACCGTCACTGCTAGGAAAGTTGCACGAGACAGGAAAAGTACCATTCTGATGTTATCCCTGTCAAGGTTTCCCTTATAATCTGGACCCCCTGAGCAACTCCTTAAGAATCTCTTGCTTCCTTAAGAGTCCCACCTTCCTTCTTTTACATTCCCCTTTCCAGTAATGTGGGGTTCAGGCTGTAGGCGTGGGGTGACTGACACTCTAGACACAGGGTTTAGCCACAACAGTTTGCTAGTAAATTTAAAGCAAATAAAGTACAACTAAGGCTGTTTACACAATAGAGCTGAGTGATACAAAAAGCTTTAAAAGAAAATAAAAGTTGCAAAATGCAAGTTCCTTTACCCTAGCTTTGTTTAGACTCCTCTAGGCTGCTCCTTCCTGCTCTGGTCTTCTGACTCTGGTCTCACTTCAGGCTCTGGCTGTCTCTGCTCTTACTGGCTGTCTCACTCTCTTTAGATCCCCTCCTCCCTCAAAACCGAAAGTACAGCTTCAAATCTGAAGAAATGAAATTTAACTGGAGAAATGAAACTGACACTTAACTGGAGAAATGAAACTGCTCCTCTCAGGGTTATCCCCTCCCAACAGAAAACTCCAGGTCTCCAAGCCTGACTGTTTTCCCCTTTGCCTTTGTAGGCCTCAAACCTTCACAATTCCTTTGCCAGTTTCTGGCTTCTAAAATACAGGTGTTCCAGCACCTGAGTCCTGTGCAACAACCAAGGAACATAGCAAGACCATTCCTTCTGAAAGCGCACTAACAGCTCTTTGAAAAATGGAACCAGGCTTCTAGCTGCTAAGGTGTAATGCTAGATCTGGCAGAGGAGAGCAGAGGGTGAAAAGGTGTGAGCTCTCTTGCCGCACAAGCTCTGGCAAAGGTATTAAAAATCAAGCCCAAAGAAGTGTGTGGAATGCCGAATGAGAATGATAAAGCAAAACACCTGAATTGCAGGCTTCCTGAAGGAACCCAGTTGCTACGAAGGCATTTTGGGTTGATACACTCCTATTACAGCAGCCTATGTTGCCTCATCCCTGTCTGTGGCACTTCACAGAGGAAAAAGAAACAAGCAAAAGTTAGGAGGAGTTTACAGTCCTAACTAAATGTAGGTGGTGCAGGGGTGGGGGAGGCAAAGGGAGGGTAAACAAGAATAGGGCTGTGGGAACCCAGGTTCAAATTCCTGCTCAGTCTTGAAAATCAGCGGGTAACATCCTGGGTTGGCATTGCCTTTTCACTCCTCCTTTACTCCTTGAAAAGGAAACTGTATTGTGAAAATAAGCCATTGCTCTCCATGCTATGTATTCTGCTACAGTTTCCAGGGAACCTACCTGAAATACATTATGCAGCTTCCTTCTCCTAAAACTGCTGTTTCCTACCTGATTTCTATGGTGTGAACATTAAGTTGATGTACATGGTTCATGCCTGGTGACCAGTGAGAGGTGCTGTCATTATTTATACAAATACCTGCCTAAATCTCCTTTTTTCTGAAGCAACCATTTTAAAAATATTAAAAACGATGCAGCTTAAGCCGGGAGATTAAACAAGTTTAAACCTTATCATCTCAGGTGGGAAATTTAATTCCAACCAAATGAAGAGGGGCAGAGAGATGTCTTGTAACAGGAGCCCCCGGACTCAGAAACTAATTACTTAGAAAGCATTGCATGTGTTGTGTGGAAGGTAGGGGGAGAGGAGGGGGCACGTGGACGAGGCAAACAATACACCCGGGCTCCTAGCAACCCTGACTGCTTTGCCGTAGAGATGCACAAAGGCCACAAAAAGGAATGGACATGTGGATCTCTCCTTGGCCCTGAGGTGTGAACACAGTCTTGTTTTGAGGCCTCACCTGACCATAAAAAAAACCAACCCATAGACCACTTCAACACCCCATGTTGGCCCTTGGCCAAGACGCCTTCTCTGAGAAGGCCTACTTTCTCCTAGTGTCTGTCTTGGATGGCCACGTGTCCTGTTTTACAGATGACAACCCTCTGTTTTGAAGAGTTGCCAGAGGACTTTCCTCTGTTTTTGACAGCATCCTTTCTTTGAAGGGATGTCCTGTCTAACTCCGGTTTGAAGGTAAAGAACCATCCGAAGGAAGAGCCAGGCCTTGAAGTTGCCCATCAACAGTGAGTACCTGGACAGTAGACTGAATAAGACACATAGGACCTCTGACGACAGTCTTCCACACTATAGTGAGATATACTATGTTTCTATTTAAATTTTTGTGATCATTCCTAAATGTGCATATATGCACATAAATAAGCATATGCACATTTTATGCAAATTGGCACCCCCTCTTAGCATCTTTTTTGGTGACTCAGAAGTGGCCACCCTACTTGTGTCCCCACACTCTTTCCCTCTGGGCCCAATCCACACAACTGCTGAGAGGGAGAGCAGATGGTAAATGAAAGAAGCTGCTCCATTGCTTTACTCTTGTCACTCTTGTCTGCTTTAAACCAGACTTTGACCGCGCAGCCTGTCATGTAGAGGACACCTTCAAATACAGGACTGCCCTCTGACAGCTCATCAAAAAGAGAGCTGTTCTCTGTAAAGTAGGACACCTGGCTATCCTAGCAGAATTGCCCCGATGTCAGTCCAGTCTGCATCAGTCTGTTTCTTTAACCAACCTGCTGTTGCCAAATGGGTTGCCATTAAGTGATTCAAAACCTTTTTTGATCAGTTAAATTTTCCCCATCCAACTAATGAAGCAGCAGAGTATTATTTTAAAAAAACAAAAGACCACAGAGTGTGGGTGTGGAATAGATGCTATCTTCGAAGAGGAATTCTTCCTCCTCGCTCATACAGGAAAGAATGCTTCTTTGAAGACTGCTATCAATTGTATGTGTGACATCTAAAAGTCAGCACAGACTTTTCCTCCCTTTGGAACAATTGTTCAAAACATTTGTAAATATATGCTGGTTTGGTTGGGTTGAGTAATGAATTGGTTCAATTTTATGTGATGGTGCAACCTCCCTTGGAATACTGTGTACAGTTCTGGTCACCAGACTTAAAAAAGGATATTGTAGAGCTGGGAAAAGTGCCAAAAAGGGCATCTAAAATGATCAAGGGGCTGGAGCATCTCCCTTACAAGGGAAGGTTACAACATCTGGGATTGTTTAGCTTGGGAGAAAAGGGGGGTAAAGGAAGACATGTTCGAGGTGTACAAAATTATGCATGGTGTGTAGAATGTGGATAGGGAGACCTTTTTTCCCCTCTCACATAATACTAGAACCCAATGGGGTCATCCCATGAAGCTGATGGGTGGGAGATTCAGGACAGATCAAAGGAAGGGCTTCTTCACACAGCGAAGAGTTAAACTATGGAATTCGCTGCCACAGGATCTAGTGATGCCCCCCAATTTGGATGGCTTTAAAAGGGGGTTGAACAAATTCCTGGAGGAGAAGGCTATCAATGGCTACTAGTCCTGCTGGCTATATGCTACCTCCAGTATCAGAGGCAGTGAGCCTATGTACACCAGTTGCTGGGGAACATGGGTGGGAGGGTGCTGTTGCACTCACGTCTGCTTGTTGGTTCCCGTGGGCAGCTGGTTGGGCACTGTGTGAACAGAATCCTGGACTAGATGGACCCTTGGTCTGATCCAGCAGGGCTCTTCTGACGTTCTTATGCTGTTTTGATTATTTAACTGATTTCTTTGCAGCTGAGGCAAAATTCCCCACCACCCCTAGACAGAGGAGGCTGCTTTGCATGATTTTCTCCAAATATTCACCATAATTTGAGGGTGATCTTTGGTATTTGCTATACACACACACACACAGAATTTATTTGAACTGGTCCATACCATCCACAAAGGCTTTGAAAACAGAAATGGTGCATCTAGGTACTATGTGATCTCTGTGCTGTGGACACGAGATTTTGGGAGCTGGTCCTTGATTGCTTGGTAATGCATTAGCATTTGCTATTTTTGCAGGACTATTTGTATTTTTAATACAAGGCAAATGGTACCTAAGTGCCCTGACTAGGCACTCCTTAATGCACAATTTGTGTATATCCAGATCAATACATTAGTAATTAATAATAACAAACCTGGAGAAAGCACTAAGTTATGGGAATTGCCTACTTCTCGATTCTTGATCTATTTACGTTGCAAAGGCCATTAACAGCCGAAGGTCCCGTGTCAAGCCTGCAAAATGCGTGACCCACCCTGAACCAAATGCAGCCCATGTGACCTAGCACGTGCGTGATAGTTCTCCTCCTTTCCAGAATGGGAAATAAAGTAATTTTAATTTGCTGGTTTAGTCTGTTTGTTTCACATATGTTAAATATTTTGATTGCCATGGTGGTGTTTTCCTGCAGCTATTTTCATGTGTGGTCGTGCTGGTGCTAGGGTTTGGAGGACCCTTTGGGCAAGACACCCTCAATGGGCCCCCTCCTTCACTGAATTGATCTTCTCGCTGCCATTGTCACTAGCTGCTGTTGCGCCTCCTCCTCTCCCTAATCATTGCTACAGCTTGCTTGCTTGCTTGGCAGGCAGGGAGCCAGTGAGTAAGGAGGCCGGGGCATCTCCTTCTCCTCCATTGTCTGGCATCTCCTGCATCTCCTGCTCCTCCATTGTCTGGCATCTCCTGCTCCTCCATTGTCTGGCATCTCCTGCATCTCCTGATCCTCCATTATCTGGCATCTCCTGCTCCTCCATTGTCTGGCATCTCCTGCTCCTCCATTGTCTGGCATCTCCTGCATCTCCTGGTCCTCCAATATCTGGCATCTCCTGCTCCTCCATTGTCTGGCATCTCCTGCATCTCCTGATCCTCCATTGTCTGGCATCTCCTGATCCTCCATTGTCTGGCATCTCCTGCTCCTCCATTGTCTGGAGGCCATTGTCCTCCATTGTCTGGAGGCCATTGTCCTCCATTGTCTGGCATCTCCTGATCCTCCATTGTCTGGCATCTCCTGCTCCTCCATTGTCTGGAGGCCATTGTCCTCCATTGTCTGGAGGCCATTGTCCTCCATTGTCTGGAGGCCATTGTCCTCCATTGTCTGGAGGCCATTGTCCTCCGTTGTCTGGCATCTCCTGCTCCTCCATTGTCTGGCATCTCCTGCTCCTCCATTGTCTGGCATCTCCTGCTCCTCCATTGTCTGGGCCACAGCAAGAGGCAGCTGAACAAGCAGGTTGCAATAGTGAAGAGAAGGAACAAGTCCAGGGGGTTCTTGTCAGTGGGCCCCTGCTGGGGTGTGGGCCCTCGTCAGGTGCCCAACCATGCCTACCCTGGACACTGGTCCTTCCATTTTAAACTGGAAAGATGTTCTTAATTGTCAAATTATTGACTTTGCCATAAGTTGCGTTGAAATATTAAAATGATTGTGCATGGTTTGGAGAATGTGGACAGAGAGACTTTTTTTCTCACCCTCCCATAACACTGGAGCTGAAAGTGATAGAGAGCAGGTTCAGAGCAAACAAAATATTATTAATGGGTTAGATGCAGGATCTGTCTTTTGTGAGGACAAGGGCTCCACTTTTGGAAATTCCCTCCTCCACACTTTAGGGGATCACACAGAGCACTCTCCATCCAGTAGCATCTCCCAACTGTCTGTGTAGCATTTCCTGGGGGCCAGAGGGGCTGCAATGGGGAAGGCGGGAGTGCAGAAGTCCACTTTAGCCAATGCAGTTGATCCTGCTTCAATCTCAATCCAACCCTATATGTATAATACGCTTATTAAATTTGCTGCCACATGGCAAGATGTGGCAGTGGCCACCCAATTAAATGGGTTTATCTAAAGGTGGGTTCTGAGAAGCCTGATTCTACTATAACGTTATACAAAACTAATTACAAAATTGCCTTAACAAGGAGCAGCAAGGACCTATAACAAAAAGGGGGTCAGACAAATTCATGGAGGGAGGCCTGTCAGTTACCATTACCATGGTGGCTCTGTGAAAGTGGGGAAGAGGAAGCCGAAAAAGGGGGGGGTGATGGAAGGCAAGCAAGAAATGAGAAGTGAGGGATTGTGTCAGGAGAACTGAGGATATACCGCACCAACTGGCTAACACCGGTCACAGATTAGTTCAAATATTTTACCTGGGGTGGCTCTAAAATCAAAGAGGTGCTTCAAGGAAAACAAAGTCTGGCAGGTCAAATATTCAAACAGATATTGTATCGCAAATTTGTAAAACAAAAAAATTTGCGACAGTTCAATTCCAGTTTCTTCAGTAGCACTCCAAGAGATTACGCTGCACACAAATAAGCAGGGTGTGAGTGTGCAATCCACCAGAGCAACAAAGCAAGAGGGTGGGGGGAAACACCACCCCACAAGATGCAATATAGGTCTTCTTCTCCCACCAAGACGCTGAAGAGAGATGCTCTTGCCGGCACTGCAGCTTGGGCCTCTAATCTGTAAAATTAGGGACAAATTCTCAGTAAATGGATCCCAGGCCCCAGGCCTTCTCCTGTGTGTGGTATTTTTCCTGCCACTGGCTGGACTGACTGAGGTATCCCGCCCCCCCATAAGTGATGACATGGAAGCCGCTTCAGCAGGTTTACATTCACCCGCACTAGACTTGGTCATCCGGACCATTACATATGAACCCTTCAAAAGATAGCACAAGATTATACCCTCATATATGCTGGGCTAAGTGGTTTTGAGGGCCCTTGGGTAAGAACTTCCCTCCCTCCATGAGTCTCCCTTCTCACCACCTTTGTCACCAGCTGCTCTTGCTCCTCCTCCTCTTCCTCATCATGGCTGCCACTTGCTTTCTTGACAGGCAGAGAGCCAGGGAGCAAGCAGGCCGTGGCATCTCCCGCTCCTCCATCTCACCACCACCTCTGTCTGGGCCAGAGCGAGAGGCCGGTGATCAAGCGCGTTGCAAGGATGGAGAGGAGGCGCAAGTCCAGGGGACTCTTGCCAGGGGACCCCTGCTGGGGTGTGGGACCTCCGCAAATGCCCAGCCATGCTGACCCTCGGTGCTGGCCCTACAGAGTACATTTCATCGCAAGTTTCTCGTGTTGCTTCTAATGCACATGCATAACCGTGAAAGTGAACTACAGCAAACGACTTCCTATTTCACACACTGCTGCCACTAATTTTGGAGATCCATAACTACATTTTTTCTATCTTTGCCCTAAGGAATAAATATCGTCTTAGTTTTAAAACGGGACGAGCTGTTCCAGAGTGAATGAATGCTGCCTTCAGCAGGTGAATTAGTTTCTCCAGTTGTAGTCCGTGAGCACCACGAAGATGGCCTGCAGAGAGGTTGCAGAATGGATAAGAAAATCCATACTTGGCTCAGTCATTCATTTCTTCAGTTTCTCTTTTCCTGAACATGATGTTCAAGTCCATTTTGCCTTGGGTGGATTTTGTCTTGGGCCTGTGATTTTCAGAACAGGACATTGCTTTTGACAGTGATGCTGGAGCTGTTGGTTTGGCTTAATTTCTTCATTGACCCTTAATATAATATCTTGCCAGGAAAACACAGAAGCTGAGAGAAACCAGCGACTCCTGCAGAAGGGGAGAATTTCACGGTTCCATTTGGACCCATGCCAGGAACAAATTCACCCCTCCCCCTCAAATTGCTTGGGAAGGCATCCAATTCCAACCCCATTCCATCTGTCCCGTCAGGACCAGGGGTTGCGTTCCACTTCATGGCTGAAAGGTGCTACAGTGTTTTGAGCAGCATCACTTACTGAACGTGGGTGCTAGCATTAGCCGTGGCATTATTTTTTCCCCCTACAAATCAGTGAAGACTGAGATTTCAAACGAATCAGTTATCCAAATGTATCAGAGCTCAGCAAATGCCTCTAAATATTGGTGCCCGGTCAAAAAAATAAAATATAAAATCATCTGCCCCAGTGAACCGTAGCAGCCTATTTTCGCTTTTGGGCAGGAGTAGGCAACACAGTGCCAATGGGCCACTAATGTGCCCACAGACACATTTCTTCGCACCCACTGAGGTGCCAGACGACTTAAAAAAATTTTTTAACAGATATCCTTACTGTCCGCTGGCCTTGCTTCCAAGTAAAGTGAGGGCCTGCCACCGCTGCCATCTTCATTGCCCATGAATGCCTCTGAGCCATATGCGGGGCTCAGAAATATTCTTAGGAAGTGAAGGCGGTGGGAGGATGCAGCCCAGTGTACAACCAGCCACCAAGATACAAAAGAGAAAAAAGAAAAAGGGACTCCTGTCCCTTCTGCCTGTTAACCAGGGGTGGGGGCAGAGGAGTCTAAAAAGAGCAGGGGGGGGGCTAGGACGAGCAATGATCAGTGCACTGAAACAAGTGTGGGTTCAAAGTTGTTGTTCAGTGTGTTGGGGCTCAGATCCCCATCTCTGCCTTGCACTTAGCCTTTGGGGCAGGCCGCTTGTCTTTTGTGACTAGCTATGCTTCCCATGGCAACCGTTATGCATTGGTGCCCACAACACTTTCTCATAAGAACATCAGACGGGCCCTGCTGGATCAGACCAAGGGTCCACCTAGTCCAGCATTCTATTCATGCAATGACCAACCAGCTGTTGACCAGGAACCCACAAGCAGGACATGAGTGCAACAGCACTCTCCCACCCATGTTCCCCAGCAACTGGTGTACATAGGCTCACTGCCCCTGGTTCTGAAGGTAGCACATAGCCAGGAGTACTAGTAGCCATTGATAGCCTTCTCCTCCAGGAATTTGTCCAACCGCCTTTTAAAGCCACCCAAATTGGGGGGCATCACTACATCCTGTGGCAGCGAATTCCATAGTTTAACTCTTTGCTGTGTGAAGAAGCCCTTCCTTTGATCTGTCCTGAATCTCCCACCCATCAGCTTTGTGGGATGACCCCATTGGGTTCTAGTATTTTGAGAGAGGGAGAAAAATGCGTCCCTATCCACATTCTCCACACCATGCGTCATTACACCTCTACCATGTCTCCCCTTACCCTCCTTTTTCCCAAGCTAAACAATCCCAGCTGTTGTAACCTCCCCTCATAGGGGAGATGCTGCAGCCCCTTGATCAGTTTAGTTGCCCTTTTCGGCACTTTTTCCAGCTCTATGATATCTTTTTTTGGTGCGGTGTTCTCAAATGGCCAGATGTGGCCATGGAGCCAAAAAGCTTGCCAGCCCTGCCTCAAGGTGTTTCTCAGGCATCAGCATCACTGGGGAGTGATGAGGCCTACAGCCAGCACGGGGGCCCTGCCATTGCTACCTGTTCACCTGCCCCATCCAGGCAGTGACAACAGGCTACATTGGCTATGCACTGTCCTTCTGGGCAATGGTGCAGATTCGGGCATGAAGGGAAGAGGGAAAGTGAAGGGGCAAGGAGAAGGGCTCACTGAGGGAGGGGACCCACCCACCCCCAAATCTGGAGCTGAACTTTATTGGCTCTCCCCGCCCTCGGAAATGCTAAACAGCACCCAAAAGTTATAATTAATATCAAAAGTGCAATTTATTAAACACAGGGTGAACATTCAGTTGTGCAAAACACAGCACTACAAAGCCCATGTACAAAGAAGGGGAAATACAAAGAAACGGGACTAAACTTTACACAGAGACGGAGATCCATTCAAAGATGCACCGTCTGAGACTGCAGTCCATCTTTGTATGGACCTCCGTTTGTGTATTTTGAAAGTTTAGTCCTGTTTCTTTGCATCTCCCCTTCTTTGAACATGGGCTTTGTGGTGCTGTGTTTTGCACAACTGAATATTCACCTTTTGTATAATAAAGCACACTTGGATACTGTTGATTGCAACCATTGGCTGCTGTTTAGCTTTTCTGAACTTTTCTTGGTTTTTTGTGGTGGTCTGCAACCGTGGCCCTCCTTTTTGTTCTGTTATTTATCGGCTCCCAACATCGCGATGGGGAGCTGCTGGAAGGAAAGTGCTCCGAATATCCCCAGCTTCAAAGACTCACCACCACCTTCTGGCGAAGGTTTCCCTCTCATAGCATGAACCTGGGGTGACATCTGCTGGAGACAGACGGAAGCAACTGTATTGCAGTTCCTAGGACAACGGCTGTGTGAATTGCCCAGTTTTCAACTTGCCCCACGAGTAGCCAACTGCCTTGTGGCAATCATGGCAAGGGCAACCACATGTGGCAGTCCCCAGAATTGGGGGTGCTGGAATAGGCGCACTGGAAGGTTCACCTCGGCTCTACATAACTGCCCCCGGAGAAGATCATATGTATACTCCATCACTGAGAAAAATGAGGGTGACAGAAAGAGATGCCTGCATCTTCCTGAATTTGCACCACATGCAACCCACAACCTAGCGGTGTGATTCCCATCCACTCTGCAGTTCCAGGACAATGTGCAGTTGGAGCCAAGGGTTCTTTCTGGTAGGAAGCTCCATACAACTGCTCCTGTTCTGGCCGGTGGATGGAGCTCGCTGGGCTTCCCCTAGCCATAATGTGAGAGCCAGGGTGGTGTAGTGGTGAGAGTGTTGGACTGGGAGTCGGGACATCCAGGTTCTTGTCCCCACTCGGCCATGGAAGCTCACTGGGTGACTCTGGGCCCGTCACAGACTCTCAGCCCAGCCTACCTCACAGGGTTGTTGTTGTGAGGATAAAATGGAGAGGAGGAGGAGGATTGTGTATGCTGCCTTGGGTTCCTTGCAAGAGGAAAAAAGGTGGGATATAAATGTAATTAATAAATTAATAAAATAACGTTACACCTGGGAGGCAGGGGGTGCAGACTGCTAGTAGCCCTTGGTCTTCTGTCTTTTGGCAGAGACCAGAGTATGCCCCCCTCACTCTGGCACTCCAAGGGCAATGTTGAGAACTCTCTGTAACCCATGACTCTGCACACATAAAAGCACAGCATGGCATTACATGGCTCAGGACCACAATACCTGACAGAACACCTCTCCTGACTTCAACGTACCCAGACAGTACTATCACCATCTAGGGCCTTCCTCCAAGTGCCTCCTCCAAGGGAGGCTTGGAAGGTGGCAACAAGGGAGAGGGCCTTCTCAGTGGTGGCCCCCCGACTGTCAACATTGTTGTCTTCTCGGCACCAGGTTAACACCGCCTTCTACTTCCAAGCATTTAATGGCATATGATGGGGCACTTATGTCAGCTGTCTCGAACAGATTTGTTATTGAAATTGTTTACTGAGACTGTTTTTAGCTTTTCAATTGATTTAAATGTTGTATATGAAACATTTTTAGACTATGTTTTGTTATAACATATTATGTAACTTTGTATAATGTTTATAATGTTGTGGCTTGTGGGTTTTTTTGTGAATTGTTTTAAACCACCCAGAGAGCCCCATCTATTGGGCAATATAGAAATGAAATAATAATAATTTGGTCCCAAATTCAGCTGCTTGAGAAAAATCAATGTTCATTTTAAAACAAGCAAGGTTCTAGCCCTTATGACTTGAAAGCCTGTGGAAAAAGCTTTGTAAAGTCTTGAATAAAACTTCCGGTGGGAAGGAGGAAATGTAATAAATGAAAAATGAATGAGGTAAGGTTGCCTTTACCCATGACTATTAAAAGTGTGTGGGGGGGAGGGGGCTTGCTTGCAAAATAAACATTATTAAAATATTATACAAATTAATTTGGGTTGCAGAACTTGGGTTGGATTGCCGTGGTGTGGAATTTTGATGTGGGATGCTGACACAAGAACTTTTGAAGACCATCAAGATAGCCTCCTTGCCCTTTAGTAAGGCCAATGATTCCTGACCTAACTTGAACCGCATCAATCTGATTCTTGATCTAGGCCCTCAAAGTTGTCTGCATAATATGGAGAAAACTAGGGATGTCAGAGAATTCCGCCACGGATCTCGGTAAGGCCGAATGCCAGTGCATTCGGCCCCTCAAACTCCGTGGCGGAACGGCCTGCCACCCCCCCGCCCCCCCCCCGCGGATCCCCCCCAGGACGAGACTTACCTGGGGCAGATCTTCCAGGCGGCGGCAGCTCCGGTGGCAGCTTCAGTGGCAGCGGCGGCCGGTCTTCTGACCGGCTGCCGCCACCACCATTTCCAGGCTTGTGTATATATATATAAAAAAAGACGTGATAGGCTACGTAAATCCTTACGTAGACTATCATGGTTGGGTGGATTAAAAAAAAAAAACGCGTGGCCGTAGCCACCGCCATTTGCGTACGCGGTTGGTTGTTTTTTGTTTTGTTTTTTACCCAGAGCCCTCCGCGGCCGGAAATCTGGCTGTAGACAGCGCTGGCCTGGCTGGGCCGGGCCTAGCCGGCTGCTCTGTGGAGCTGCCGCGGAGCACAGCCGGCCGTTCGAGGATTCCGGGGGGAGGAACGGAACACCTCCCCCCCACCATCAACATAATCCGCGGAAAGGTAAGTCACTTTCGTACATCCCTAGAGAAAACTTACCTTGCATCTCTGCAATGGTACCCAATGGAGTCTGGTGGGGTGTGGTGGTGAATCCGTTCTGGGTTTCAGTCAGAGCAAGTCAGAACTCTGAAGGAGCTATCCAAGGTTCAGTCAGAACCAGTTTTATCAGGTTCTGACTGAAACCCGGAGTGGATTCGCCGCCCCACTGACATCGGAGCCACCAGCGTCCACAGATGGTACCTTCTCTTCCCAGTGAACTGATGGCACAACCCCACCTGAGGAAGGGCCATGGCTCTGTGCTAGACCACATCCTTTGTACTCAGGTCCCAGATCTCAGGTTCAATTCTTGGCATCTCCGGGGTTAGGAAAGCCAGTCTCTGTAGACCAGGGGTGGGCAATACACAGTCTATGGGCCACCCACTGATATAGCCACCACCACCTCCCCCCCAAAAATTAATTCTTTGTTTGTTCTTAAAAATAGCTTCTACGGAGTGACCAAAGGATCAAATTTAGCTTATTAGCAAATTAAATTTGGCCCGTTTGGTGCTCTGTAGCAGCTGTGGACTCCATTTTGTTTCTTAACATTTTTAAAAAATCATTATTGGGTGGCCCTGCAGAGTGCAGCCCACCGGGGGGTGGGCAAAAATGGTCCCTGGACCTCCCAAAGTTTGCCCACCCCTGCTGTAGACAATACTGAGCTATATATGTCACCTTCCTATGTTATTCTTGAAGACCTTTCATTTATAGTGAGGCCAGAGCCTGGGTCCATCTAGCCAAGTACTGTCGACACTGACTGGCAGCTGCTCTCCAGGGTTTCAGGCAGGAGTTTTTCCAGCCCTGCCTTGAGATGCCAGGGATCAAAACTGGGACCTTCGGCATGCAAAGCAGGTGCTGAACTACAGTCTGATATAGAATCATAGAATCATAGAATAGTAGGATTGGAAGGGGCCTATAAGCCCATCGAGTCCAACCCCCTGCTCAATGCAGGAATCTAAGTCAAAGCATCCCTGACAGATGGTTGTCCAGCCTCGTCTCGAATGCCTCCGGTGTGGGAGAGCCCATCACCTCCCTAGGTCATAGGTTCCATTGCGTATTGCTCTAACACTCAGGGAGTTTCTCCTGATGTTCAGCCGGAATCTGGCTTCCTGTCACTTGAGCCCATGATTCCGTGTCCTGCATTCTGGGATGATCGAGAAGAGATCCTGGCCTTCCTCTCTGTGACAACCTTTCAGGTATCTCCCCTCAGTCTTCTGTTCTCCAGAGTAAACATGCCCAGTTATTTCAGTCTCTCTGAAAGAACCCAATCAGGCTTAGAGGGACGGGTTTTTTGTTCAGAGGGGGGTATCCCTGAGAGAAGTAGTTTCATTTCCCCGGTTAAGTTTCAGTTTCAGTTCCCCAGTTAAGTTTCATTTCTTTTGGTTTGAAAAAATACTTTCGGTTTTGAGGAAGGAGGGTATATAAAGACAGTGAGAGAGCCAGTAAGAGCAGAGCCAGGGAGACCAGAGTCTGGAGAGGAAACAGGAAGAAGCCTGGAGAAGTCTAAGTACAGCTAGGGTAAAAGAACTTGCATTTTGTAACTTTTCTTTTCTTTTAAGACCTTTTGTATCGCTCAGTTCTATTGTGTAAATAACTTTAGTTGTAATTTGCTTGCTTTAAATTTACTAGTAAACTGTTGTGGTTAAACCCTGTGTCTAGTGTCAGTCACCCTATGTCTATAGCCTAAACCCCATGTTACTGGAAAGAGGAAGGTAAAAGAAGGAAGGTGGGACTCTTAAGGAGGCAAGAGATCCTTAAGGGATTGCTCAGGGGGTGCAGGTCAATGGTGGAACACTAACAGCTAAGCTTTTATTATTTGGGGGATATCATTATTTCTCAAGATCAGGCTTTGGCCCAGAAAACACTGACTGTACATCCTTTCTTACATGGACTGAGCTGTGACTTGCACAATGTCTTCTCCTTTGGGTACAATGCATTTGGATGAATATGAAGTGAATACGCAGCGTTTCAAAAGGGATTGCACAAATTTCGCCACATGTATGTTGCGGGATCCTTCATTCCAATCTCGTTTCTTCTGAGCAAATAGAAAAGAACAGGAAGCACCATAAGGCTGAAGGTTGCATTGCTGGCTGTAAGGAAGTCTCTGGGCAGCTTATTCCCTGCATTCCATCAGGTCTCATTTAGGGGACAATGTGCGGGAAGGAAGATCAAGGCCATTTCTCCTGTCATCTCTGCTTGCTGGGAATCTCACCTCACCCTTTCTGCCAAATTCCCATGGTGTTTAGAGACATAAAGGATGATGAACATAATGTTAAAGACGATAAACATCAGCCCATTGGCTACAGCCAATAAATACAGAACTGGCTTGAATGTTCTGGAACCTCTTTGGATAGCTCCTCCACCCATGATTCCCATCTCCTCTGGAAAATAAACGGCCTTGACAGTCGGCTACGAGAGTATGAAAACATGATGTCCATTAGTACTTGGCAAAGTGCTCCTTCTGGTGAAGGGGGGAAGCAGGGACAGCAGAAAGGAAATAGTTCTTGCATGGTTATATTGGCACCGCTATATGTATTCTCTCTTCCATCTGGGCAGCGGCTGTTACACAGGTGACGCCTTTGTCATTGGCTCTGAAGGCCCTGGCTAGATTTCAGAGTTAGCCAGAGGAATGGCAGGAACAAAGACAGAAAAAAGTCAAGAGCAGATGTTCCGTCACAAAACACTGAATTCTCAGAAGGTGACAGCTAGAGAAGCTAACATCATTCCCTTTTTAAAAATGATATTATTTTCATAGAATCATAGAACAGTAGGGTTGGAAGGGGCCTACAAGACTATTGAGTCCAACCCCCTGCTCAGTGCAGGAATCTAAGTCAAAGCATCCCTGACAAGTAGCTTTCCAGCTTCATCTTGAACGCCTCCAGTGTGGGAGAGCCCACCACCTCCCTAGGGAATTGGTTCCATTGTCATATTGCTCTAAGAACATAGAACCATAGACCCATAGACACATAGACTCATAGAATAGTGGGGTTGGAAGGGGCCTACAAGGCCATCAAGTCCAACCCCCTGCTCAATGCAGGAATCCAAGTCAAAGCATCCCTGACAGATGGCTGTCCAGCCTCGTCTTGAATGCCTCCAGTGTGGGAGAAGTCCCTCCTTTTAAGTCCTCCCAACCGCCCAGAGGAGTAATATCAGTAAACCAAACAAAATGAAAACATAAATCGAAAGGAGAGCAGACAATGAAATGCACATTACAACCAAAACTGAATGCTGTCATCAGTTAAGACATCCTCACAGAATTAACGAATGTATATCATTCACCAGTATCATACTGCCCTTACATAAATCTATCCTGCGACAGCACTTGGAATACTGTGTACAGTTCTGGGTACCACACCTAAAAAAAGATATTGTAGACCTGGAAAAAGTGCTGAAAAGGGCAACTAAAATGATCAAGGGGCTGGAGCATCTCCCCTATGAGGGCAGGTTACAACAGCTGGGATTGTTTAGCTTGGAAAAAAGAAGGGTAAGGGGAGACATGATAGAGGTGTAATGATGCATGGTGTGGAGAATGTGGACAGGGAGACATTTTTTCTCCTTCTCTCAAAACACTAGAATCTGGGGTCATCCCATTAAGCTGATCCCCAATTTGGATGGCTTTAAAAGGGGGTTGAACAAATTCCTGGAGGAAAAGGCTATCAATGGCTACTAGTCCTGCTGGCTATGTGCTACCTTCAGAACCAGGGACAGTGAGCCTATGTACACCAGTTGCTGGGGAACATGGGTGGGAGGGTGCTGTTGTGCTCATGTCCTGCTTGTGGGTTCCTGGTCAACAGCTGGTTGGCCAATGTGTGAACAGAATGTTGGACTAGATGGACCCTTGGTATGATCCAGCAGGGCTCTTCTTATGTTCTTATGTTATCTCATTCTCCAAGGGGAATTGTTTTATCTCAGCTTTTCTCTGAGGAGCTCAAAATCTCTTTTTCCCCATTGTGCAGTGGGTTAGCCTAAGAGAGTGTAACTGGCCCAGGGATCTCCAGTGAGGTTCGTGGCTGAGCTAAGATTTCAACTTGCAACTCCAGACCAACACTCTAGCCATTAAACCACGAAGACTTTCATTGGATCTCTCCATTCTATCCTTATATTCCCTTAATCTCTCTCAGCTTCCATCAGTAGAAATATTTATTTGCCATAAAGGTATAAAAAACCTCCTTGAAATCCAGATTGCAATGCCACAAAAAATCTTTTTTTTCTGCCCAGGAGCAATCCTTCTACCTTTTCAGTGCTATGTTGTCTATTGTGCTCCTCAGTTGCAAGCCCTGGATGCTTCCATACACAATTCCCTCACAGTCCCACTGTAACATGGGGTTTGCAGTGTGAGAGATGTTGCACTTACCATTAAAAACATCTGAACAGTTCCAGAAAGCAATGATGATTTTGATGTCTGCCTGCAATTTTGAAAAATCTACATTAACAGCACCTCAAACCATGTCTGAATTAACACACTAAGAGAGCGATCCTACAGTCCCTGGGAGAGTGTCCCAGGGACCATAGGATTGCTTGGAATGACCTTTCTGGGGTCAGAGAAAGCACTCCCACCTTGGAAAGGGGAGAGCCAAGCTCTCTCCTCCACCCCTTCACAGCCAGCATGGACAAAACCGTCCCAGAAGCCCTATGAGGTCAGAAAAGCGACCGAGGAGGAGGAGGAAAGGGGGCGTTCCATGGGCAGGTAGGGGAGGAGACCCAAGAGGCCAGGATATGGTTTATCCTGAGGCTCCTCCACCCTCCTTCCCTCCCCCTTTAAAGAGCCCTCACTAGATGGGCTAAAAAGCCTGTCTAGCTAAAATCACCAAAGGCAGAAAATGGGGAAGTGAACATCACTGCCGCTACTCCTCCCACCCTGCCGGCTAGAGCCCAGCAGGGCATAGGAATCTCGGAACTGAAGCCTCCAAGTTCAGAGGCTTCTGAGCAGCAAGGGCACAGGTGATAGGATTGCACCCTAAGGGCGCCATCCCTTTACCCAGGCACCAGATGATGGATGCCTCTGAGATCAGAGGCTCCCAAGAATCCAGTAACTATTGCCAGCAGGGTGGGAGGAGAGACAGGGGCGAATTCTGCCTCTCAGCCCTCCAAACAGCTTTTCTTTGCTGGACGGGTCTCTGAGCCGATCTAGTTGGGTTGCGCTGCCCAGGGATGTGTGGGGACTGAGAGGCCTTTGGGTACTGGAGAGGTCTCCCCCCTCTCCATCCACCCCCCAGCATGCCCCCTCCCTTCCTGAGGTCAGGGCTGCGACCTTGGGAGAGGAACTGCTGCAGAGCTTTCTGTGGTGGCTGGGGAAGGAGGGGGAAGATCCATGATCAGAGCTCCTCCAAGAGTGGAGTTCTGTCTCTGGCCTTGAAGGAGGGGATCCACAGCACCCAATGGTTCCCCAGATGCTGCCTATGGGCCATAGGATTGCTCGGTTATTCGATATGCAGTCCAGGTGAGTTGAGATGATGCCCTTCAGTTCTGCTCAGTGTACAGGCTTCTCTCTCTCTTTTCTTTTGCAACCCCCCCCCCCCCGCTGCCCCGCCTTGCCTTCACTTAAAAAAAAAGGGGGGAGTGCATTCTGCTTTCTGCATGTTCCCAGTGGCTGTATTTTTGATCCGATTAATTGCACATTCTAGTGTCTGCACCATTTTCTTAAGTAAGGTCCATTGGAAATGATTACTTTCTCTCTCTTTCAGGCTCATCCGTTTTTGTTAAAAGCCACTTTGCTCCATCACAAACCCAAAGGCTGGGTCCCCACATCCAATGCAGCCTGTATCGATTAAGTAATGATTCTGCAAAAGGGCCTAAAAGCCAAGTGGCCAGTATACAAAGAAGCCATCAAAGGTAAGATGCTCCTGGTAAAGTGCCCATTTAGAATGGTTTCGGTGCCCCTGGGCCTTCCTGAGACATACATGATCCGCAAATAATTCAGCAAGGGCAAAGGCAGGGAAAGCACTTGGAACAATACAATTCAGCCAAGCTGAATTTGACTGGGAGAGCCACTTGAACAAGGGTTGGTCTGTGTCGGGGTGGGAGTGGGGGCTTTCTGGGGAAAGCACAATTTGACCAAAAGATACCAGAAATGTAACAAATGGCCTTGCGATTTCAGATGCTAAACCAGCTCTGCTTTCTCTCCCTGTTGTCTGAATAAGACCTAAGAGGCATAGAGCCGGGGAGTGTCGCTCTGCAGGTTTGAGGTCTGACCCCTCAATGGGAAATCAATCAATCAATCACTCAATCATCCAATGACATATGGCATTTCCCTTACTTTATTATCTTTTATAAAAGAGATACATGGAAAGTGAGTTTTCGGTTTTTAATGGGTTAAGAACATAGGAAGAGCAATGCTGAATCAGAACAAAGGCACAGATCCATTATTCTGTGCATACAGCGGCCAACCAGCTGCCTGTGTAGGGTGGCCACTTGTGAACCGCTAAAAAAGAGACATGCATCACCAAAAAAGAGGACACCTATTAGCATAAAATTTGGATATGATCATTTGTATGTAGAGATACAAATTTAGAAATAATTATTATAATTGAAATGAAAATTCCTGTGGGAATTTCACCCCCGCCATTCTCCCAATTACCCTGAAATCAGGAATGCTACAGAGCACCCCACCCCACCCCCAAATCTGGCTAATAAAGAGAGCCAGTGTGGTGGAGTGGCGAGAGTGTTGGACCGGGAGCTGGGAGATTTGGGTTCTAGTCCCCACTCAGCCACGGAAGCTCACTGGGTGACTTTGGGCCAGTCACAGACTCTCAGCCCAACCTACCTCACAGGGTTGTTGTTGTGAGGCTAAAATGGAGAGGAGGAGGATTATGTACGCTGCCTTGGGTTTCTTAAAGCGGAAAAATGGCGGGCTATAAATGTAATAGATAGATAGATAGATAGATAGATAGATAGACAGACAGACCCCTTTTTAATTGCCAGGGAAGGAGGGAAATCACTTTAGGGGGGATCACGCATAATATGATCACGCTGGCCAGTCCCCGTTAACAATCTCATTACCCTATTTTGGACCAGCTGAAGTTTCCACACTGTTTCCAAAGGCAGCCCCACGCATAATGCACTGCAGTAATCCAGACGAGAGCTTGCCAGAGCATGGATAACTGTAGCTATTTCTGTCCAGATAAGGACATAGTTGGTATATCAGCCTAAGCTGACAGAAGGTGCTATGGGCCACCAAGTCCCCCTGTGCCTCAAGAGAGCCAGTGTGATGTAGTGGCAAGAGTGCTGGACTGGGAGCTGGAAGATCTAGGTTCTAGTCCCCACTCGGCCATGGAAGCTCACTGGGTGACTTTGGGCCAGTCACAGACTCTCACCTCACAGGATTGTTGTTGTGAGGCTAAAATGGAGAGGAGGAGGATTATGTACGCTGCCTTGGGTTTCTTAAAGAGGAAAAATGGCGGGCTATAAATGTAATGAATAGATAGATAGATAGATAGATAGATAGATAGATCCCTTTTTAATTGCCAGGGAAGGAGGGAAATCACTCTAGGGGGGATCACCATAGTGTGGAAGGCTGCGACCAGGTGACCTATGTGCCTTGCTGTCCAGGTGCTGATATCATCTGGGCCTCTGCCCATCTGAATTTTCACCATGCACCAAGAAAGGGACTTGGAGGAGCATTTCCTCCAAGTCCTACCCAAGCGGTGCACAAAGGGTCGTTTGCCTGGCCTGGGAGTGGTGCCCACAAAGAACCTTTGCAGTGCAGATGAGGAATTTGCCCTACAGGCCAGAGGCTTCACACCCCTGGAAGATGTATTGTGGACTTTGGGAGATGCATGATACGTTATCCTCATTTGGCATGCATATAATGCAAAATGTTGCAGTTTAGAATTCTTCTGTATGCGGAACCAGCCATTTATGTCTTTTTCTAGGATATCCTTACCCCCTAGTTTTCCATCCCCTTCCCCAATAGTCAGCAGTGTGTGCGTGTGCATGTGCGTGAGAGAGAGAGAGAGAGAGAGAGAGTCCACACAGTCAAACATACTCATCTCAGAAACACAGAAAGGCAGTCTTTGGAACTCAGCAGCAACTGAGAACACAGAGAGCATGCCTGCAAAGTGGAGAAGGGGGGGGGGGATAATGTCTGGATACAGTTCTAGTTCCAGGGGACTGGAAACAAAGCCCTGTGAAGAGAGACTGAAAGAACTGAGAATGTTTAGCCTTGAGAAGAGAAGACTGAGGGGAGATAAGATAGCGCTCTTCAAGTCCTTCAAAGGTTGTCACAGTGAGGAAGGCCAGGATCTCTTCTCGATCATCCCAGTGTGCAGGACACGGAATAATGGGCTCAAGTTACAGGAAGCCAGATTCCGGCTGAACATCAGGAAAAACGTCCTGACTGTTAGAGCAATACGACAATGGAACCAACTACCTAGGGAGGTGGAGGCTATCCCACACTGGAGGCATTCGAGATGAGGCTGGACAGCCACCTGTCAGGGATGCTCTGACTTGCATTCCTGCATTGAGCAGGGGTTGGACTCGATGGCCTTATAGGCCCCTTCCAACCCTACTATTCTGTGATTCTATGATGATGATGCTGAGCCTCAGAGCAGCAAAAGTAACAATTTAGGTCTGCAGCAGGCAAACATACCATGGCACATAAGGCTGAAACGAACTCCTCTCGTGCTAAGGATATGTCTCTGGGGAGCTTCTGGTAATGGGAGAGTCAATAATTAGAGACATCGGCAGCTGGGTTTGTGATAGGCATGTAGATGTTATGAAGAATTGCCTGGCTGGTGCAAAAGTTGCAGATATCATGCATCATTGAGGTAGTTTGGTAGATGGTGCAGGGATGGACTCAGTGGTCATGATGCATATCAGTACGAAGGATGTGGGGTAACTGGACGATTTAGTAAGATCCCGGTTAGTGAACGGATATGTTTCTGTGGAGCTGGAGTAACAGAATCGGTTGAACATATCCTCTTAGATTGTGACCTCTACAGGGGATGCAGAGAAAAGCTAATTTCCCCACTGTTAACAGCCTTCCCAGGAAGTAACTCCACCATTTTGGCATCCATTTGTTTAAGGGATGTGCCTTCTTGGGTCACTGGAAGGGTTGCCAGGTTTTTTATAATTTCAATGCAAACTAGGAAAAATATGATGTTATTTTCTTGAAAGAAGGAAGCTTGTAAATTGTATTTTGCAACTGTGCTAGTTTTAACTGTGTTTTATATGATGCATACTGATTTTGCTGGTCTGTGACCATAATAAATGAATTCATTAATTCAATGATGTGGGGAAACGTAATCATGATGTCCTGGAACCTGAATTTAAGTTGTGAGGGAGGAGGTTGGAAGGCAGGGCCACTGAGGTAGCTTCTCTCTGTACGTCAAAGACAGCATGCCAGCGAGCAAACGAGGAATCTTGAAAGGGGCTGACTTCTCCACACAGCCACTGTGGGTGACAGTACCAGTTTCCAAAAGCCTTGAGCACCATTTTCTTGGTGGAAAGGTGGGGTACAAATTGAATAAATAATAAATAGTACTGGGGACATGCTATTGTCCACCTGACCAACATGCTCAGGGTGATCTTGAGATGGAGAATGAAACCAAGGAGGCATCCAGATGAAGAGGTGTTGCAGTGATGGGTGAATTCAATTACCCTCACATTTACTGGATAAATACATGGTTAAATTTCTCAGTACCCTAAATGACTGCACCCTAGAACAGCTGGTCATGCAGCCAACCAGAAAAGAGGCTACCCTGTTGTGTAGGTTTGAGGCAAAGGGGGGGGGGGAGTCAGGCTTATTGGCCTGGAGTTTTCTGTGGGGAGGGGTAGCCCTGAGAGGAGGAGTTTCATTTCTCCAGTTAAGTGTCAGTTTCACTTCTCCACTTAAGTTTCATTTCTTCAGGTTTGGAGCAGTACTTTCGGTTTTGAGGGAGAATGGTATATAAAGAGAGCAGCAAGATAACTCGTAAGAGCAGAGACAGCCAGAGACTGAAATAAGAGCAGAGTTTGAAGAGTGAGCAGGGAGAAGCAGCCTAGAAAGTCTAAGGACAGCTAGGGTAAAAGACCTTGCATTTTGCAATTTTTCTTTTAATGCCTTTTGTGTCACTCAGTTCCATTGTGTGAATACCTTTAGTTGTGATTTACTAGCTTTAAATTTACCAGTAAACCATTGTGGTTAAGCCCTGTGACTAGAGTGTCAGTCACCCCACATCTACAGCCTAAACCCCACATTACTGGGAAGAGGAAGTTTAAAAAAGGAAGATGGGACACTTAAGGAGGCAAGAGATCCTTAAGGAGTGCTCCGGGGGTCCAGGTCATAAGGGGAACCTTGACATCTGTACTTCATCCTAAGTGGTACTGTCCAGGACCTTGTGTGTGATTTGTTTGTTGAACCAATTGGAAATAGTGACCATTGTGCTATCAAATTTAATTTATATTTAAGTGGAAATTGTGAAGCAAGTCTGAGACAGTCACATTTGACTTCAAAATAGGAAACTTCTCTAAAATGAGGAAGCTCATTAAAAAAAGAGGTTGAAAGGGGGAGTCAAGAGGGTTACATCTCTCCAAAGTGCTTAGTGGTTACTCAAAACCACAGTAAGAGAAACTCAGCTAGAAATTAGATCACAGGTCAAGAAAGGTAACACCAAGTCCCAAAAGTCACCAGCATAGTTAATAAGTAGTGCTGAGGAAGCTGTTTAAGCAGGGGTGCAGAATCCCAGCCCAAGAGGCCAAATCCAGCCCTCCTGGGATCCTACTCTGGACCTCCGGGGTTTCCCAGATGCCTATGTCCCCTTCCCCTGTCTCTGACCGCCAATAGTTCAGTGGTTTCCCAGGTTTTGTGCATTTTTTCCAAATCTAAGTTTGAAATGTCTCTCCTAAGGCTTAGTTACTGGCAGTAAAATATGTTGGGGTGTTTGGCATATTGTTTTGGCATGTTTGACCCCACCCTTTTGCATTTGGTCCTGTCCACCACTGGAATGTGGCCCCTGAGAACTTCTACAAAATTGAATTCACTGAGGAAGAAAGAGGTTCAGCACTTCTGTACCGGAGAGGAAAGGCTTCCTTCAGAAGCTGGAAGCCTTGCCCAAATGAGGAGAACAAAAAGGAACACAAACATTCACAAAATGTAAGCAGACAAGGAGGAATTCAAAAAAGGATCTTGAGGAGCATATCACTAATAGCATCAACACCAGCAATAAAGAATTATTTGAATACAACAGAAGTAGGAAAGCAGCTAGGGAAGAAATTGGGCCATTGACGAAAGAGGTTGCAAAGAAGCCAAATGAGGTCTTCTCATCTGTCTTCATTGCAAAAGGTGTAGGGTAGATACCTGTGAATTGATATTTTCAGGAAGGAGGCAAATAATGGTGATAAGAGATGTTCTCAACCTTCTGGACAAACTGAAAGCTAACAAATCACAGGTCCTGATGGTAGCTATCTTACAGCTCTAAAAGAACTCAAATGTGAAATTGCTGATCTTGTAACAAAAATGTGTAAAATGACCCTTAAATCAGCCTCTGTACCAAAGAACTGGAGAGTGACAAATATAATACAAATTTTTAAAAATGGATCCAGGTAATTACACACCAGGTAGCATAATATCTGTTCCAGGTAAACTGGTGGAAAGCATTATTCATGATAAAATTAGCAAGCATACAGGACACACATCCTGCTGGGGGGGAAATCAACATGGAATTTGCATGCTGATGGATCTGCTAAAAAAGAGAATGCAGAGAGTAGGAATAAATGGTAATTTATCACAATGGAGGGATGTAAACAGTGGGGAGGCCACAAGGATCTGTACTGGGACCGGGGCTTTTTAACTTGTTCATAAATTATCTGGAATTAGGAATGAGTAGTGAAGTTTGTGAGGACACCAAATTATTTACGGTGGTTAAAACAAAAAGAGATTGTTGACGGATAACTTCAAGGCCCAGCTCTTCCTTCTGCTAGTTCTTTATCTTTTATCCAGACTTGGACTGAACAGCCCTTCAAATAGAGGACTGTCCTCTATAAAAGAGGACACACGACCACCCTAGCTCACCACTAGCTTGCCACAGGAGACAGCAGTGTGTGTGTGCGCGCGTGCACTTTTTTGTAACCACCACCCATTAGTGCGTAGGCTCCAGTTCTCTAAGGTGGGCATTCTTGTGGGTGGTACCACAGTACCGTAGCAACTTGGCAGTGGCTAGTATTGGGATGGTTCCCAGGCTCATTTCCTTCTGCAGCGCCTTGCACTGGAATTCATGCACAGGCTCAGCCCATCATATCCAGCAACAAATTTTATACTCTTGATCATTTTTCTTCCAGAAATAAGCTTGGGGAAAGAATTTAGAACTGATAAGCAGCATGTGTGTTTGTGTCGGGGGGGGGGGAGGATTAGGGAGGAGTCCTTCACTCCACTCTTTTCTCATCTCCAATGCTACCACCCCCAAGCCATTGTACTAGGAAACATGTATTTTGGATAGGGATGTATGGATTGTGTAACATCCGATCTGTCTGTGTTTCACGGAATGTCAGGGGCCTTTCGTTCGGAATCGATTTTTTTTGCAAATTTGCACTTGCGGAAATGCGCAAATCCCCCCCCCCCAATGCACATGTTCCCACTTTAGCCTATTGGGGAAATGCACATTTGTGGCAGGGTTGTTGTTTTTTTAATGCATATTTTTCCACAACAAAATTTGTGCAAAATTTGGGAAAGTTGGAAAACCGGTCCACAAGTCCACCGACCCTGAACTACAGGGGAAAAGCCGGTCTGCTGCAAGATCTGCAGGTCAGATTTATGTAAATCTTAACTCATTTGGTTCTGTTGCAGATTTCTCTGACACCCCTAATTTTGGACCCTATGGGTCAAAAGCTGCTGAAGTGCAGAAATCTGGAGCAGATTAAAGGTTGGGTCTGGGATCTGCCTTCCTTGAGAGAAAGGGCTCTGCTCGCAGAAAGTCCCTTTGCCCAATTTTGGGGCATCCCCCTATCCAGCAGCTCACCGCATTCAGCAGGATCCTTCAATTCCCTGTGTAGCATCTTTGGAGGACTGGGGGTGGGGGGAGCTGCCGTCAGAAGGAGAGGGCAGCAAGTCCATTTCTGCCAGGACACTTGATCCAGTTTAAATCAGGATCCAAATCCTTTTATTAATCAAATAATGGAGCAGGGAAGCATAAACATCCTTCCCCAGTTCTCCACTCCCATTTGCTCGGTCCGAGTAGTTTTTACTTTTCCTGTGTGTTTTACCATGACATGCTAAATGTAGTTTGGGCCTCAGCTGCAAGCACAGCTGTTTCTTTGATGCTATCAAAACTGCAAAGGTCCTAGGCCTGAGGGCATGAACAGTCTGGCCCCTTGCAAGCATTTGCCAATGTGATAAGATCACATTTCAAACACAAGGAAATAGGTAGCTGTATCCTTGTGTTAATGTTGGAAACAATAAAGCTGCCATGGTGGAGCAAAGTCTTCCTGTTTGGGCACGTGGAGGGTGTTTCTGCTTTCAGTGAAAAGAGCAAGTGATTTGACATAAAACTAATGTTTATTTCTGCACGATAATGAAAACCAGAAAAGTTTCATGCAGTTCAAAGCAGGGCGCACTGTAGTGTTTGAAATGAACAACGGCATATGATGGCGAGACGCAGGCTGGCCGCAATAGAAATAAACATTAGTTTTATGTCAAATCACTTGCTATTCAAGTCGTTAGCCATACTGCAGCAATAAAAAGTCTGTTTTCTCTTTAAAAAAAATATAGAATTTCAGTTTCATTCCTCTGTCCAATGGCTTTAAAGTCTGTTTTGAGGGCCAAACAACACGGGAAAAACACCTGTAGCAGTCACAGGGTATTGTTTTTCAAATGGAAAAAGCTGCTGGGGAAGAAGGAAAAGGTTAAGCGCCCCCTCCTGCAGCTGCTTCTCTCGTTCCCAATTACAGATCCCTCCCCAGAAGCGTTTCCAATCTTGCGCAGAAAGAAAAACCATCTGGGGGGCAATTTGGGAGCATAGAAAAAACAGGCAGGGAAGGGTTCAACATCCTTTCCCTTGCTGTTCTACTCCCAATCATCTCCTCCCCCAAAGGACCTTTTCAGTTTAAAGATGTGTTGGACACATTTGCATGCAAGATGAATTCTGGCCATAAATCACACGGGTGTAACAGTGAATAGACTGGAGCAGAGCTTCGGCTATTGGGCGGTATAGAAATGTAATTAATTAATTAACTAATTAATGAGGTGCCATGGAGCATTTGCTTTACATGGCATATATCCTTCACATTACCCCCAAACACTATTTAAGAAGCCGGGGCTGCTACAGGAGTGCATTACCGGGGCTGCTACAGGAGTGCATTATCCTTATGGGCATCAGGCAGAGGAGACTCTAGAGAGGGGTACCTGATCATTTATTTAACCGGAGTTGGCAAGGATAGAAGCTGGGACCCTGGGTGTGCCACCCAGGTGCTGTACCACTGAGCTACGGTCCCTGCTATTCAGAAAGCATGTCTTGTTTTGTAGTTTATGGATTCTGTTAAACTCTTGAACACTGAATGCAAAGATAATCCTGTAAGCTTTCCACAGTGGTTGAGGGCCAAAGAACACTCCGCCTGAGCTGTACTACAAACATAAATCGTTCAAGGGTTTTTAATGGTATTTTAACTTCCATTGCATTGCCCAAGATGCCTTGTTGCTCTTTTTTAGTTGGGTTTTACACTTTGACTTCTGAAGTGTGTGTTTTGAGTTGTTTGATTTGAATTGTTTAATTGGTGCCTTGAACGCTTGATAAGCTGCATATAGTTGTTTTTGGTAAATAATAAACAAGGCCTGGATTCTCTGAGGCAGCCTTTACCAACCTGGTGCCCCCCAGATATGGTGCCTTATAACTCCTATTGTTCCCCAGCCAACACAGCTGAAACATGCCCAGTAGTGTCATTTCTTACACAGTTGCATGGGACTTGGATGAATTGGGCCAACAAGCAAATTCCATGCAATGCAGCAGGAAATGATCCAGGTCTTAAGGATGTTGCCAGTTACCCACTAGTTCCCCCCTCTCTTTGCAAAGGTTAAAGGGGAGGGGGGCTGGCAAAGGCGGCTTGGTGATGACAAACACAGTGGGTTGTATCCCATAATGTCATTTGAGAATGCAAAGCTTCTACTGCTTGCATGGCATTTAAGTCTTCATTAGTATAGGTGTGTTGCTTGCACTATTTGTTCTGCTAGCAGAACAAGTCCAGCTCTTGTAATTTTTCCAATAGTGTAATGTAAGAGTGGCTAGACTAACCATTCTCTATCCACCCTCCCTCTCGGAGGAACCCACAGACCTTTGGATGGGCAGCCATGCATCCCAGCGGCCTTTGTGCTGCTGGCCATTTTGGTGCTTGGTGCTGCCAGACATTTTGGTGCTCGATGACTACTCCTTCTTTGGCCGCTTTTGCCATGGAGCTCTATGGCAGCTCTCAGTTAACCATGGAGGCTGTTCAGACATCACACTAAGCCACGGCAGAGCCCACTAACCATCTTGCAGCACGTGGTTAGTGGACGTGGTTAGTCTGTGGTTAATAAATCACCATGGTTGGCAGACACCTGTTCAAACGTCATGCTAAGCCAACATGGTTAGCTCAAAACTCCTAACCCTCATGGCTTAGTGTGATGTCTGAACAGGGCCATTGGATATAGCTCTGTATGAGCTAGTCCCAAATGTCAGTGGGGGTTCAAGCTTCGCTCAAGAGTATATGATTTCCAAAGTTCCCTGCTCATCAATACTGGCATCACATGTTCCCAATGCAGGAATACATCCAAGAACCTGCAAGCACTGCATAGCCAGGTGAGGCCTGATTCTGTTCATAATAGCTCACAGGACTTGCTAAACATCCTTACCTTTGTCTTATCTAGATATTTATTCTGCTGATGCCTCCATTGAAGTTTAGGTATCTAAACTTGCTTAGACTGAGTTTAGAAAAGATCTCACACTGGGCTCAAATGGAAAGAATGGAATGTTGGGTGCCTTTAGCATCCTGACATCTTAAGACAAAGCACTACGTAATTGTTCAGCTCACTACATGATTGTGCAGGTCATTATCGGCTTGCCCCTTGTCTTTCAGCTAAGTACACAGTTACACAAAATAGGCTCATGAGCAAATAACCAAAAGAGAATTGAGCCGCAAACCCACACAAGTTTCAGTAATTCAATAATTTATTCATCTAAAAAAGTGTGTAAAAGTATATAGCTCTCATCCACAAGGTATATATGAATGACATTTAAAATGGAGGTCTTTATTATTATTGTTTCTTCTTTTTATCAAAGTCTTTTTTAGTGTATTGTACCAGCGATATACTGCAAGATTTAAAATGAACTCCACATAGTTCTTTTTTTTGTTTTTGTTTCAAATTGTTGGCTATAAAAGAGGCTCACTGCAAAATGCTCAAGGAAAAAAAATCAGAACTCCCCCGAAGAAATGTACAGCTTTTACATTAAAAAAAGGTTCTGAAATATACATAGAAGCATGCCGGACATCCCTTGCATACCCTCCCCGCCCCCCTTTCACTCGAACGGCAATAATTCTGATTTCTGCATGATTTCCAAAATTAGAAATTAAAAAAAATAAAATAACTTTTTCACTCTGTAGGAAATCCAGGGCTTGTACATTTCAGATTAATTCAGTAAAAAACTCACAAGTAAAATAATGCATATTTAAAGGGAAATATTATACAGATTTTCACACTGAAGTACATAAGATTTTTTTCTTTTTTAAAATCTATTGCCATTCATTTATTTTGCACAAAAAATGTATAAATATGTTACCAGTTTCTCTTAACTTAAAAAAAATTAAATAAACACCACCAGATGAAAACTACTCCTTAATACACCTCCCCTTATTTGTGGGGTAGGGGTATTTTAATTTTTGCATTAGAACTAGATCTCTGGGGAATAAAATAACCCCGACAGAAACAGCCTATTTAAAAAAAAGTCAACCGATCGATCATCCAAAGTTCAGGTGAATCTTGGGAACAAATAACCCCAAAGTGGTAAAAGATAACTTTATATAGTTTTCCCTCACCAAGTTAATTTTTTTTGTATACAAGTTTACAATCTTCATCTTTTAATGCTCTTCAAAAGGCCTTGAGAATTTTCCTTTCTGATTAAGAAAAAATAGTAATGCAATATTTTTAAAATCAATTTTACACTGTATACATTAGATACAAATGGTTTCGATATATCTGATTTTCCTCCTGTACATTGCAAAGTTTCCCCCGGGGGGGTGGCCTGGAGCAGAGAATAAAAGTGACCCATTTACAGGGTCTTCCTCTGACCAATCCATCCCCCTCGTGCATGGGAATTTTTTTTAAATAATAAATTTGATTTAAACATTACATCATCATTTCAAGAAAAATATTCCTTTAAATTCATAGAAATTTTAATTATTATTTTTTTTAACCAGAACAAGACAGACTTTTGGAAGAACTTCAAAAATGGTAAAGTATTCTCCAAGGATGGCCAGTTGACCAATTCCCCTCTACTTGATTCCTCTTCTTAGAAGCAGCCCATGCCTGCACAATGCAACGACAAACATCAGACATGGGAGTTTACACTATAGATCTCTTAAATCCTAGAATTAAGGAGTCATAAAAATAATACAATTTGCTTTAAACTTTTTTTGTTTTGTTTTAAATGGCAAACATTTTAATTAAACCAGGTCATTTTTCCACCTCAGTGGTATGTGGTGTGTGTTTTGTTTTTACTTTCAAGTACTAATGTAATGAAATCACTTTTAAAAATTATTTCTTTGAAATAATATTTCTTCCTATAGACAGAAAAAATACACCAGATTTGAAGCTGACAAAAGTGTAAACAAAAAAAAAAAGTATATATACAATATTTTGATATGTAGGGAGGACGAGCCTGTCCCGGCTTATGCGTGACTTGGGCTTCAGGAATAACTTCCATTTTTGTAAAACTCCTCTCTAACTCAATACTTCTCCTTTCAATTTGCTTCAATGTTAGACTCTAAAGTGTTTCTTGTCCCCCACTGGTCTTGGTTATCGGCACTGTGTCATCATTCATTCGACATATTTAAACCTCACTACGAACAGAGTTCCTTAACCCAAAGTGTCCACCAACAAAAATGGTGATTCCTAAACGTCTTCCTCACTTGCTCTTGTTAACTGATATTTGGATTTTTCATGATTTTTGCCCCATTTCTAGGTCAGAAGAGCGAGAGGTATGTCGATAAATAGTTCTCAGCGGAATGGAGCTGGATCACCTACTGTACCTGGTCCTCTATAGCCCCTATAAATAGCCCCTATAAATAAATTAAAAGCAAAACGAAAACAAACTTAAGAGTATCTTCAGACCATTCATATCTACATGGACAGGTAACAAATGCATGCATTCATCCCAATCCACTCTGACAGGAATTCCAGGTAGACAGAAAATTCCACTATTTATAAACTACTAGAATTGCAGCCAAGTCCATCTTATGGTTTTCAAGGAACAACATAAGCTTTGGGCGACTCAAACTGGTCACTACGATGTTTTGCTTCAAAAGGATGAGATTCATCTCTTAAGCAAAAAAGACAGACGCACGCACGCGCACACACATAAAGACACTGTCTTCTCTATGGTCCGTTGTTCCATAACGTTCAGCCACCAAATTAACACTGCCTTGAGGTTTTAATATATCCACTGTCTGAAATACTTGACAGATTTGACAGAAGTGCTGACATGCTCCACCTGTTAAGACTTCAAACACTGACAAAGTCTCCCGTAATCCTGAAGGAAACCAAGCGCTGCTTGGGCCCTCAGAGGCTGGGTCTGAAGAGGAAGAGGAATTTGAACTCTTACAGGCCATGGCACATTTCTCAAGTTGAAGGGGAAGATCAGCCAGGTGCTTCTTAGCTATTAAAGGATGTTCATGATGGCATTGTATAGCTGTGTGAGCACCACAAAGTGGACAGGAAGGCAGGAGCTGCGATCCTGAGTTGCAGGATTGCATGTGAGCCACGACAGTGCATTGTACTGTTCCAAAACAAACCTGGAGAAGAGGGGAGAGAGAAAGAAAGGATGTCAGCTCAGCAACTTAACTAATATTGGTCAGAATAAGTGGTTTGTTCCATTCCATAATCTGTGCTTTTCTAAATGTCCAAAGAGAAATTTATCTTCTCATATAGTCCAAAGTTTGGGCACATTTCCCATGCTGCTTTCAACAGACAAGAGGTGGGATCTTGAGAGTCGCATCCCTGTCTGAAGATATGCAGCATGGTAATCCAACAGCTAAAATGTGCCTACTTTCTCCAAGAGAAAACTTTACATATGGCAAGATCTAGTAGGAGCTTGCAAATACCCCTCTTGGCCCTAAAATAGTAAAACACTAACTTTAAAAATAAATGGTCAGTCACCAAGGCTCAAGGAAGTCCTTTACAGGGAAGGAAGGGACATTTTAGGCAACCCACCTAGGTTGCCATGTGATGGTAGAGACAATCCTTATCACAGTGATAATCGCCTTCCTGGTGGCTAGGATAGGAAATTCCTGCAGCAATATGTGGCTCTGGGTTTTACAGGGGCAAAAGAAGCAGGATCCCTCCTTTGTACTTTGCACACACCTCTCCTGCAAAGGTCTGCAGAATGAGCAAAGGTCTGTTCTTTCAAAGTGAATAGAGATTTTCAAGAGTGGAAGGTTGATCAAAGACCAACGCTTGAATTCCTAGGGCTTGAGGGAGAAAATGGAAATGCAAAACTTGGAGATCAATTACCTCAGGACATCAGATGTGGTCTTAGAGTCCAAAGGGTGGGGAACCCTCTGCGAGTTCCGGGCAGGGAGGAGCTCGTCTGTCTGCGCTACAGAGATGTGATGATGCAGCGATGCCTATTTGGGGAAAGACAACCATTAAGCCATGGGAGTTCATGCTGATCACATGACTATAAGCAAACAGCCACCCTAAAAGCAAGCAGTCGAACCAAAGGGGCTTGGGCAGTTGGGGTTATATTATAATCTACAAGCGTTTTCTTCTTCTTTTCAGAATTACAGCATTTTCAAAGTGTGCTCAAAAGGTGTCCTTGAAAGGTAACCCCCGAAGAACTTCCCTACAACTTAGTGGGAAAAGCGGACTGCTTTAGCCAGAGACCTTGCTGCTTAGAATCATAGAATAGTAGGGTTGGAAGGGACCTACAAGACCATCGAGTCTAACCCCCTACTCAATGCAGGAATCCAAGTCAGAGCATCCCCAACAGATGGCTGTCCAGCCTCATCTCGAATGCCTCCAGTGTCCCACCACCTCCCTAGGTAGCTGGTTCCATTGTCATATTGCTCTCACAGTCAGGAAGTTTTTCCTGTTGTTCAGCCAGAATCTGGCTTCCTGTCACTTGAGCCCATTATTCTGTGTCCTGCATTCTGGGATGATCAAGAAGAGATGCTGGCCTTCCTCTCTGTGACAACCTTTCAAGTACTGCTTATGGGCAGAGCATATAATTTAAACAGTAATCATGTTAAAACAGCCCCAGTGCAATCATATTAAAAACAAATAAAAGTCCAACTTAGGAACAGGTCTACAAATTTACGTTAGAAGACCCAGGCAAATAACAAAATATCCACCTGGTATTAAAAAGACACCAGGTGAGCCACCATGGGGAGAGCATGCCACAGCTCAGGCACCACAGCAGAAACAGCCCTGTCTTTCTCGGGACACCACACACCTCACTTCAGAAAGATGATCCTACAACTCAGGACAGAGAAGGCAGATCTTCAATCCCAAAACATTTGGGGCCTTGGAGGGAAAGAACCAGCACCTTGAATTATTCTTGGAAACAGGCCGGTAGCCAGTGCTCTCCCCCAAACCAGCTTCTGGAAATAGCTGCTGAGCTAGGAACAGAACCACTGGAGCATTCCTCCCCCACCTTCGGATCCCAGGCAGAATGAGCAGGACTGCATCCCCTGTCCTTTACCTGGGACAGGTCATCCATCAGGGCAACCAAGCCCATTTCAGTGCCAAACCCAGGCTTGAGGCTGGATTGAAATGGATCTGGATAGCAGGACATAGATCTGTATCAAGCTGCCTGAGTCAGTACCAATCCATCTAGCCAGGTGGTGCTTCTTCAGATTTGTAATGACTCGTGTCTCAGGCAGAGGCTCTTTCTCAGCCCTGCTACCTGAAATCCTTTTTAACCAGAGATATCAGGGATGGAACTGGGGGCTCCCTGCACGAAAAGCATGTACACGCTTTTGCAAGACTGCACCCCAAGTGGATAGCTACTGCTGAGCTTCCCTTCCATATCTGTTTGGGGTACAAGTCTTAGAGAAGCTCTCTACAGCGGAGGTGGGGGACTTGTGGCCCTCCAGATGTTTTGGCCTACAACTCCCATCATCCCTCGCCAATGGTTCAGATGGCTAGGGCCAAAATATCTGGAGGGCCACCTAAGTTGCCCACCCCTGGAGACAGCAACAGGGACATGCAAGACAGCAAGGTAGCAACAGGTGCACACAAGCGGGGTACTAGAAATAGGGGCCGAAGGCTGTGTTTAGGTGGCGGATTCCACCAGAAGAGGGGCTTCCCATTCTCTGCCAAGGACAAGATGCTCAGCAACAAACCTTCAGAAAGAGGGGACACTGGTTCTGGGCCTGCGGACACGATGACCAGAACCACTGGGGAAGGTTCTCGGCTTTGGCAGTAGAGACAAAGTACCCCAGGGCAAGAGGCTGCTGCTTCAGTTCTTCAGGCGCTTCCCGGGAGAGGAGACGTTCTCCTTGGCTCTGGAGAAACAGAATGAGGGGAGGAAATGCAAGTTAGGCATCAAAGCAAGTCAATTCACACAAAGGTAACACAATGGGGGTCACCTGGCTTTTGGCTGGGAGCCCCCACCCCCCCACCCCCACCCCGAGACTTATTATAGAATCTGGCATGGATTGCCTGCCAGTCTTGGCCTTCCCCTCAAATCTTCTCCTGTCTCTCTCTTACTTACTTTCATTCATTCATTCATTCATTTATTATTGCATTTATACCCCACCTTTTTTCCTCTTGCAAGGAACCCAAGGCGGTTTACATGATCCTCCTCCTCTCCATTTTATCCTCACAACAACAACCCTGCGAGGTAGGTTGGGCTGAGAGTCTGTGACTGGCCCAAAGTCACCCAGTGAGCTTCCGTGGCCGAGTGGGGACTAGAACCTGGATCTCCCAGCTCCCAGTCCAACACTCTTGCCACTACACCACACTGGCTCTCCTTATTCTTGTAGTAGTTCTCACCAAACTCAAGAGACCATGCACTATGCTAAGAGACGTTGCTTCTTTGCTAGTTGGGTATCACAGTTGCCAGCAGACAGCTGCTAGCAATATTGGTGTGCAGCTAGATGCTGTATCAGTCCAGTGTAAGACATACTTCAGCCTAACGTACTCCCATCAAGCCAACCAACATGTGATGAAAAAGTGGTCTGTACGTTACAATGACCGTGCTTCTTTCCAGATGAGGCTTTGACCGTGCCATCGCTCTACCTCATTCATGGAATTTTATGGTGGGGAGGGGGGCTGTTCCAGACATCACTGTCTTCAACTCATCACCCACCATGTTTGACCTCCGCTTCACCCATCTTCTCTGTTACTACAGAAAATCCACTGGCAGTTGGAAGAGCTGCACGTTGCCTTCCAAATGTTAGTGGTAGGAGCCCTCCATCTGGAAGCACCACACGTAGGTTATTTCAGTTATCATGTGGAATATGCATGTGTAACGTATGCCACATAGGGTTTTGATGGTATGAGTTATATGCCAATTCTGGTAACTCAGAGCAGTTAGGGTAAACTCTTGGGCAGTGTACCATACCCTCGGCTTGTATTTCAACGAGATAGTGAATCTGACTAGACTGGATGGCATCGGCTCCTGCCAATTTAAATCATAAGGTGAACAGAAAGACCAACCACGATTCTGGAAAAAGAGGAGATGTGGTCTTGCATTATTTTCCTCCCTCTCGTTGGGTCACCCAATGAAGCTAACTGGTAGGAGATTCTGGACAGAAAAGGCAGTACCTTTCACACAGTGCGTAACAGTTAAGCTACAGAATTTGCTACCACAACATGTCGTGATGGCCGCCAACTTGGATGGTGTTAAAAGGGGTAAGACAAACTGATGGAGGATAAGGCTATCAAATGACTACTAGTTAGGGTGGCCATATATTACCAGTATGCCTCTGAATACCAATTGCTAGGGAACAACTACAGGAAAAAGACTATTGCTTTTATGTCCTGCTAGCGAGCTTCCTACAGGCATCTGGTTGGCCACTGTGGGGACAGATTGCTGGACTAGATAAGAGTTTTGGTCTGATCAGCTCTTTTGTTCCTTCAGCTACATATTCATATATTCACATATCCTTTTATGGACAAAGACAGGCTGCAATCTGGTAATGGAGGAGGGGGCCCTGCAGACAAAGAGATTAGTAGGAAGGGGAAAGTGTAGTATCTCCACACACAGCCCCACTTTTAGTACTAACAGGCCCATTTTTAGTACTAGCTACTGACAACGAAACTGAGCAGAACAAATTAAGGAATATTTTTGCACCTTAAAGACTTAACAAAACTCTTGTTTCCTTAAGAGTAAAATCAACTATAACAGACAGTAGTTATGTTGTGGATCTAGTCCACTTCACATCTATAGCAAGTGAAGATGATAAGTATTCGTAATTATTATCATGTTGTCATTAATTGGATCACCTTCACAAAGCAGTTTGCACTCCAAATTCTGTAACTGTGTAAGACTGAAGAGAGAACATCCACAGTTTAATCACTGCAAAAATCTAAGGGACCCACTTATATAGGGTACCCTACTAAAGCTGAATTCCTTTATTTGTGGAGTCATCAGGGCTGGCCTTCAAACTAGTCCACCCATACTGCATCAAAGCTTGTCTGGCTGAAAATTCAATAGCAGGCCATGGAAGCAATATCCCTTGCATACTGCAGCAATCAATTACAAGGTCTATGGATGAAGGGGTGCCCTCCCTTGACCCGAGGGGGAAATGATCACACGCTGCTGCTTTTGTAAGAACAAAATTTACACCTCAATTACCAGACTCATGTTAATGGTTAAACTAGTTGCTCCAAAAGGCATTCGCCTAAGAGTGGCCTCGTTGGGTTACCAAACTCCCTGATCGCTCATCTCATTATAGTAGCAACTGAAGCCGTGCAGAATTGCCATGCAATGTTAAGGACAATCTTCAAAAATTGCTATGACTTGGAGAAATGACTAACAACCTATTTGCCTGATGGCTTCAGGGGCTGAGTGTAGAATGCAAAAGCCTACAACTGTTCAGGGATGGTGAGAAACAGACCAGCTAACAAGGCTATACATTAAAAAACAAGGAGTGCCCGAAGAACAGTTATGCATATTGCAATATATTTAGATTTATATGAATGCCAGAAACTGGAGAGTGCCAGCATCCCTCCAGAAAAAAAGTAACAAAAATATCGGCAACCTCCAATTTTCACATTCAGTATCACACTAGCAGGATTATGGGAGGTTTGTATTTGCAAAGGTAATCCACCCATTAGCCACCTTTAAGGAAGCAGCTGTGACAAAAGGCACCTGGGTAAAGTGGATAGTTTGCACCACGCCAGTACCTACCACTGGAGGTAATCCATAACCTTCAAGATTTAAAAAAAGAAAGTGACTTTACTTTGAGAAGAAAACAGATGTGAGCCTTACTGAGCTTGTGAAACTCACAGATGTGCTATTAATCAGAAATGCAGTATTAGAACTTTTCTGTTGGCTTTATTGTCCCCATTATCCACCATTTGTTTAGGAAAGATGAAGCAAAATGCTCTTTTTTGAAGACGACACTTTATAAGTCCTGCTGCTGCCATCATGTTAAAAATACACTGCCTGCAGGTTCTGTGAGTTTTCCAAGTAAAGGATGATGGACATACGTAAGAACCCCATGAAGTGTCTCGCACCACAAACACTGCAAGTGTGGAACTCTGCTAAACACTTGAACATTATGCTAAGCTTTTAACTTAAAAAGAACACCTTTCCTTTCTGAAATAAACAAAATTAATTTACATTTTAAATAAGCTTTGATGCTGGAACCAGCTTCTTAAAAACCACTTTAAGTGAAACTAACTGCTGAGCTGCAAGCACCCTGGGCTCAAAAAACAAAATCTGCATAACATTCCAGCACCTGGAGAGCTTGTGTTCCAAAGTGTGGTTTTATTGTAAGCAGAAATATTCTCTCCTTTTGCAGTAACTCTTCTGTGCAACTTAAATCTTTCCATTTCCAAAACCAAGTCCGTAATGTGGTTCCCTGATGCCAAAGGTACTTCAGTGTGGTTTGGAAAAATGAACCACTGTGTTCAACAGAGATGAGTGCTGCTTTCCTCGGTGATATACACAATATTTCCCCAAAGGAATGCTAGTGCTGGACTGCAACTTTCAGATATGTTGGACTACAACTCCCATTGGCCATGCTGGTTGGAGTTGATAGGAGTTGCAGTCTAACACATCTGTAAGGCACCAGTTTGGGGAAGATTGTTCTAAAGTAAGCTCCTTACCATTGAATTTGGAGAGAGGGACAGAAAACGGAAAGGCTTGGGAACAACACTATTTTTCAGAAAGCCATACGAATTTTGGAGTATTATTATCCACTGCACAAGTGTAGCATGGAAGTCAAAGGCACTTACCCGACTATGCTGGAAGGATGGTCCTACTCCAATCCCAGAAGGGGAGCTGGGGGAAGGGACAGGGGAGGAATTTGGAGATGAGTGGAGATTCCCAGTCATTAGAATTCCAATGTCATTGTCCATGTCATCCGGGAATGGAAGGTCAAACATGTCATCTCAAAGTAGAAGGAAGAGCAAAAGAAGAGATCAGTGATGTTGCCTAGCAGGGTGCCAATAACTAGTTTACTCCAGGGTAAGCACTGTAACGCTGTAACATCTGCATACAAAGCTTCAAATTCACTGGGATTGCTATAGATTATCTTATCTCCAAATGGAATCCAATTTCCAAATCAAACTGCCTAGAAATTGAGGCAGTTGGCTTAACAGGCATTTTCAAAAGATAGCTCATGCAGCGCTCAAGGGAGTGTCATCAGAGCTCAACAGCCCTGTTCCTTCTTCCAGCCAAGTGCTTCAGGGATCACCTATTTTCCTTGCTTCACACCCTGCTCAAGTCATGAAAAGTGAACACAATCAAGAGAGCTTCTATGCTAGAGCGGAGGGCTGCAGTTAACCTTTATATGTTCCAATTTATTTTTAGTGAACTCCTTAGAGATAGGTTTGAAACTATCATACCTGAAAGGAATAAAACTTGGCACCTGAACCTTAAACATACAATGTGCCACTTTGCAGGTGAGAGCTGGAAGCACCAAGAATAAAATATTGCCTTTTCCAAACCAACCAGACATCAAGATTTATTAAATATAATGTTTGTGCATCCTATTCATAACTTATTTCCTTAAAAAGAAAAAAAAAGCCTTTGTATGAAATAGCTATTGGTTTTACTGATACAGAAATATTGCAAGTCTCAAAAGAGTGTTACGTGTAAGGGTTTTGCTGCATATGAAAAACACATTTTTATTGCTCTGCCATTTGAAACAGAAGTTATCACTACCAATTGCTTCAGATGTTGAAGAGCTACTAATTTAACAAAAAAAGCAAAGGTAACCATGTTGACCATAAGAAAATTTCCAAAATCCATGTTGCTCTAATACCTTTCTTAGGCTAACCAAACGCACACATGCACATGCACACACACACACACACACACACACACCCCTACCTTTTGCTTGGCCTAATAAAGGTATTGGAGCAACGTAATTTAACAAAGGGAACAAAACAAGCTTTACACACTACAACACAATTCCATGTCATGGAGGCACTGCGTATGCTGAAAACCTGCATGAACAATAGTAACATTTGAGGGCAAATGGTACTTAGAGACTTAAAGTGCAATCCTATGAATGCTGGCTGGAGAATGCTGGGACTTGTAGGACTTTTTTCTGTCTAAATATGCATAGGATTTCACCTTAACTGGCTTAAATTAGGACTATAGCTTCTCCTTCAGCACTATTTTGTAGTTTAAAAGTTTCTCATCATTCCTAGCTTCCAGATCCCAGCCAGTTGGGGATTACACAGCCAGCATGATGATGCCATACAGCCAATTCAGAATGAAGAGATGAAGCATTACCCTCACTCTGAAAAGGTGAACACTTTTGCCCATATTTGTAGCCTTCCCTCAAAACTGCTGGGGGAAGGAAGGCACGGACTCTCAAAAGTTGATGCGCCCATTTTTTGACCCTCACACTGAGCCTCAGAGACACTTGGGAAGACTTGCTGCTGCTGTCTCTTAAAGCTGGTGGCAATCCCAAGTTGCCAGCTAAAATCTGTGGACCCTCGGGAAGGAACGGAAGAGGCTTGAGAACATACTTATGAAATACAACCTCCCCACACACTCGCCTTGTTTCAGCTCAGCTCTGTCAAAATGTATACTATAAAAGCCAAATACATCTTGGAAGCTTTATGCTTGATCTATCAGAATCACTTGAGTGCAAAGCAACAGTTCATAAACTCCACAGAACGTGATTTGATTGAAACTTGGGGGAGGGAGGGGTGAAAATTGAAAGCTGTGCAAGTTGGATTATATTCTACTATAAACGACTCATTGCAGCCAAAAACAAGCTTAATGCTGATTTGCAGCAGGGACCCAGGGGACACGGGGCTTTGGGCTGCTCTCTTGACTGCCACCTTTTCTAAAGCATTTATTTTTCCCCATAGAAGCCTGTCATTCCTTCCTCCTCTTCCAAAGGAGGCCAGAAGTGATTTAACTTGGTTTATTAAGCTTCCTTCCTACAAGCTTTTGGTACAAACAAAAACTGATGTGGCATGCTCCACAGAGCCTCCGGGGCACAAATGTGAGGGCTAATAGCTTCAGAGGCTTTTTAATTATTAAACATAGAACAAGAGTTGAGAAAATTAAATCTAACACCCTTTTGGAAAACGGTAGCCTTTGGACATGGCTCCAATTAGCATGTGAAGCCCTAAAGGCCAGGTTAATGCAGGTTAAATATTTGTAAGCATTGTGTTCAGGAGGGATTCAGGGGCCGTGAAAGGACAGCGGCATATATGTATTAAGGCGAGGCGTCTCCTGTGAGGCCCACTAAATTCCAGCAGCAGATCAAAGCCAGAATCTTTAATGAAAAAGAAAAGAGGGGAGACTTCTTCATAAAGCAACTTGCTTTTTAGTAAAATAAATATTCGTTTAGCTGCCCCTCATAAATCAGCTTAAAAATACACCAGGGTGGGGTGAGAAGTTTTGTGGAATTAACTAATTTATTTAGGCAGTTAGTTGACTAGTTTATTTAGGAAGTTAATTGTAATTATGTTAGTGATGAAACCTGCCCCATTATTAGCCTACATGCATACAAGACTGATGTACTTCTTCATCGCTTCATTAGCCATTTTCCTTGCTCTCCTGTAGAAAGTTCTCTCAACTCAAAGCAACTCTGTTGCCATTCTTTGGTGGACCATTCCTAGTTCTATTATTTTCTGTGTGAAATTTGATGTGGAGAGAGAGTGCGGTGTAGCAATTAAATGTGTCAAGACTCTGGGGACTGGGGAAACTCAGATTCAAAGCTCTGCTCAGCTATGAAACTCACTGGGTGACCTTAGGCCAACCACTATCAGGGTGGCTGTGAGAATAAAATGACATCATCCCCATGTTCCTTGTGGAAAGGATGGAGTATTACTATTACTCATCAGAACACACTTTTTAAAAAATATAGCTTTGACAATCTGACGTTCAGATATAGGCTTGAAAACATACAGCCAAATTCTGAAAAGGCTATATTATTCAGGAAATGGGGCTTCATCAAGTTTGCATCATTTGCCCCTCTAAGAATAATTTCATCCTGTTCCCCTCCCTGCTATAGGATTCCAAACTCCGCAGAAACCCACAGATTAGGCTCAGTTTAAGCATACAATCTGAGTAGGTTTATGCTAGCCATGGAAATATCAGGGAAACTATTAACGCACATGCATATTTGCCTGATGTAATTCTATCTAGGGGCAAAAAAAATGATAAGCCCTTATGGTATGAAGTCTCCGTATGCCAGAACAAAGCCAAACTGCACCATTCAGAATCTTTGCAATTAGTCAAGACAGCACTAATAAAAGAGCTCTGCGGGCTATGTGCAGCCTGCAGACATCAGTGAGTTTGGCTTCCTAAACTAGAAACACAAGAACATGCGACTAAGCGAGCAACTGAGCAAAAAAGGCAGTTCAGAGTCTCCAGAGACCTGTTTCTCAGTGAACAATAAGAAGCTTTCATTCTCATGATAATAGTTCTCATGTCCTTATGTTTAAGACATACAGGCAGCAGGACCTGCCAGTGACTATTAGGGCAGAAATGTTTTGATCACACACCAGAGGGCAATCCCTACCTTCTGCGCAGCAGCTGACTTACCATTATTGGGACTGAATCCATCCTCATTTGGATAGTTTGCTGGAGCGACCTGGATTGTTGCAGAGGTTGGAAACACCAAGATGTGCGTACAAGAGGCGTCCTGTGGCGTATTCAGCTGGGATGACTGTAAATTAAGGGCAGTGCTGCGGCCAAACACAGACCCCATGGTGACAGCATCTTTCGAGAGAGGCAAAGCAGAGCTGCTCAGACACCATCCAAAAGCGAGAGAGAGCATGAACATTAATCTAGGATTACCCAAGAGCAGCACTGGGCATGAATGGGAGTGTGAAGACAATGTTGCCCCAGAAATTGTAAACGTGACTGGCAGACTTGACCCTTCAAACCAACCATCTTGCCTCCCTATGGTTTGGGTCCAAACGTGGGGCCTTCCCCATTCCTCATGCACTCTGATTCTCTCCGTGATTTCTTTGTTCACCCTTTTCCATTGCATCCAGATCAGCAAAGTACAGTTTGGGCTTGTCCTCCAAGCCTGGATTGGAAACTACCAATTCAGGTTTGAAGGGCAACAACAAAATATACTTTGTTGATTTAGACAAAACTGCAAACTATGGTTTCTCTAAATCAGAAAGTCTGTGAGGGAATCTGAGCATGTGAGGGGAAGGCTTAACAGACAAATCATGGTTTTACTGTTATGCCCATATCAGTCATCTTCTCCATGTAATGAGCCCTATCCATGCCCTCTCCTCCTCTGAAACCCAGTAAAGGAAAACAAGGATTTATACATCTGCCATTAGGGAAGGATCTTCCAGGAAAACCTTTTAAAAAATTAAAATCAAATGTGGGAATATGCTCCTAGCTGCCTGTCCTTTAGCACACAGAAGGATGTCCCCTTCGGACTCAATCTTTATGCTTGTAGAAGAAATGCTGTGGAAAAGTATTATGCTGCAATGCAAAGAAATTACAGACGATTTAGCTAAGGCTACAACTGGAGCCCTATGCAGGTGTTTGCTTGCTCACATATAGGGCTAAAGTGGGTACGGGGATGCGCACCTAAGCTCCGCCCTCAGCATGCCCAGCTTCCATGTCCGAAGAGGGCTTTGCAATCACGTTCAGCCTGACATGATTATGGGGCTCCCATGATCAGAAACCCTGACAGGGCAGGGTTCGTGATCATGGGAACTCAGTGAACACATTTAGCTGAATGCTTACAGAGTCCTCTTTAGACCTTGCACCTGGACGCTGGGCACGCATAAGGGCTTGGCTGCAGCCCACATGCGGTGGTGAGATTGCGATGGTGCCCCCATCCTTCCTCCAGGATGTCCACGTTAGATGTAACATTTGCATAGAGGCTGATACATGTGGAGCCCAACCCAGGTAGGCCCATGCAATATTTTCACAGATTGTTCAAGCAGTAACCATTGCATGGATCAGACACGCATGTATTTGTAAGGCACTCCGGCAGCCTTTCAGGCTGAAAAGTGGGGTAAGAATGCTAATCATTATCGGCTGTCATGAAAACATTGCATCCAACATATGGAATCCAGCAGACATGGAGGCAGTCTAGGCTGATGGGGATGGAGAGGACAGAGCGGGTGGAAGTTATCCTACTCTTTCACCACTTGTAAACTTTACCCCCTTCCCAGCAAACTCAGATGTCTGTAACAAACCTTTCCTTATTTATCAGTCAGACTGAAATAGTGATTAATGCATTTCATATTTTGGGATTGCAGAATGGGGGCAGGGGAGAGTCATTTCCTCCTCCCACCACTCCATACTACATCTTTTCACAGTGCTGAACATATGGTATGCTACTTCAACATATGCCAGTGTAGATATATCAAGCAGGAAAAATAAGTGTCACTTTCAAAACAAATCCAAACAAAAAAGATAGCGAAGAGGAGATGTTAGTGCAGCTAAATCCCACTAAGCCTATCGTCAGACAGCTGTGGATAATTACCTGGCATCACCACAAATGAGCCCTGGGGTTCCATGGCAACCAAACAGGCACTGAGAATTGAGGGAGAGTCGGCGGAGGAGATGCCACACATTCGACACACCTCCTTCAACTGCTTGCTGATTGTCTGCAGCGAACACTCTCCAAGCAGGATGCTCCAGTCTGGAAAAGGGAAAGCAAGAGAGAAAATGCAACTGGTCCCTCAGGAGACCTTCTCTCACTCAAGAGTCAAACCACAGGAGTATATAAGCCATCACTTATGGGAAAAGAAGACCCTGGAGGGGCCATAACTGTGAAGTTTCCTACATTACTGCAACAATGTTACACAGCCCTCTCTGTACAGCTCCACATTCACACACTGTTCCCATAGAACAATTCTCAAGTTCACAGTCCTTATGTTTCAGGCTCACTTTCCCCCTTCATTTCCTCTTATTTATTTTATTTATATAAAGCATTTTCATCCTGCCCCTCAGCCAAAAAGGCTCTTGGGTGGCTTACATACAATCAATAGAGATAAAGAAAGCCCCTTCCCACAGGCTTATAATCTAAAAAAGACATGAAAGAGGGCTTTTTCAGCAGTGGCCCTCCAATTATGGAATGAGCTCCCCACTGAGGCCTGCCTGGCCCCGACACTGTCATCTTTTCAGTGCCAGGGAAAGATCACCTTTCTACTCCCAGGCATTTAATGGTATATGATGGGGCATCAACTTGCTGTCTTTGAACAGGTCTATTAGAGTATATATTGTTTACTTTAATTGCTTTTAGCTGTTTACATTGTTTTAATTAATCCGTGTTAAAAAGTTTTACAGTGTTTTGTTATGTTGTTTTTTTGTAATGCTGGTGTATTTTTATGAATTGCTGTAAACAGCTCAGAGAGCTTCAGCTATGGGGCGATACAGAAATGAAATAAATTATTAATAATAATAATGACTCGCAAGGAAAAGGGGATGGGGAGGGAAGAGTGGGGAAAAGCAACTGGTCTTTCAGCAGGGCTGGTGGAATGACCCCATTTCCTACCTCGCCTTCCTCTGCTGCAGCCTTCGGGAATGGTGATAGTCAGTGAAGGAGCCTGTTGGATGTGGTCTTTCAGCAGGAACCCTGCTTCCGAGCTCATCTCCCTCTGCAGCAGCCTGTTGGAGCCCCTTATGCCCTCCCTTATAGTTTTTCCTCCACATGTTCATCTGTTCTCCACATCCTTCCCTCTTTTCAGCTCTTTCCCATTCACTTCATTTGAGCCTGTGATCCACTACCAGAATGATACATCTGTACCTGTAGCTTTGTATTTCAGCTGTGCCTGGGGGCTTGCAGTTGGTGTTTATGTGTGTTTTAAAGGGACAGGGTTGTTTTGGAGCTACTGCTAAATCCACAACCAACTGGAAGAATGGTGCTGCCAGATTATGGTGACCCTAGTATCTGTTGGTTTCTTCTAATGTACTCTCTTCCAGCAAGAACAAGGCTTAGCAGCTGTTCTAGCAACCCATATGCCCCCTGCAACCACTCCTCCCACACAGGCCTGTTAAATTTGTAGAGCCATAATCCATTTCTAAACTAAACCTCAGCCCAAGCAACTGTAAAAACAGAAATCTTGTACCCAGCCCTGAATAATCGGAATAAACCACTCCAGCCAGCTCGCTGGTGAGAGATTACTGAAGCTGGAGTAGCAAAAAGTGCCTGACCTTCAGCCCCTTACCTTGCAGTGCGCTCAAAGCATGTAATCTCCAAGAAATGCACTGCCTGCCATTCTAATTCCCAAGATGCCATTACAACTTCTTTCAGCTGCACTGGCCAAAAATCAAAACAATTTTAATAGGGCTAACATCCTTCTAAATTGAGACCCTGAATCAGAGGCGGTTTTATTCTATGTGTCTGCATACCCGGCCCGGGGGGGGGGGGGGACATCCTCTCCCCCCAGTACAGCGTTACTCTCCCAGTTGCTGTCCAGCATACTGCAGGGCATCACGCCTGCTGCCGCACTTGCTTAAACTCTGTCTGTGTAAGCCCAGGTCTATGCTGATTGTCTGGACAAACTGTGCATGCACGTTGACCGCGCAGGTGTGGAATATTCCCCTGGTAAGTAGATCAAGAGAAAGACTTCCAGGAAGGGCACCCTGATGGAGCACTGTGCCTGAAATCCATATTTTGGCATATGGGCTCAATCAGCAAATCAGGAGGGACTTCTTCTTGCCATTTACTAGTATGGGTGTTCATGAGTTAGCCCACAGCCAATCACCTTTCTCCCTTCCTTTTTTTAAAAAAAACTGACCACACAGCTGCGGAGAGGAACCTAATGGACAGCCAGAACATGGGAGGCAGAGCAGAGGGCAGCGAGGATCTTACCTTTGTTGACTACTTTCAACTTTTTCAGCAGAGAGAGAGAGAGAGGGAGAGATTGTTTGTGAGCTTGTGCCTCACTCAGACAACTACTACTACTCCTAGATTACAGGAATCCATTCTGAAGCAGTAGCCAGCGCAATCTGGTATGTCGCTCTCCTGTGTGGGCTGCTCTTGTTTACAAGCTGCTGTGCAGACGTGATCTCAAACTTCACGCGCCTTTGTCTCCCAGAGCCATGGTTTGCTGCTTGCAAGCCATGGATTTAAACTGATGTCTGTTTTGCTCTGTGAGAGGAGGAGGAGGATTAATAAAATGTGGGCTCAAAGGAGGGCATGTTGTGTTGTGGGGAGTAAAAGCTCTCAGTTTTACCCTGAGGTATTGAGGCACCCCAAGAAGAGGGTTTGCAAACCCTGGTTTGCTCGGCTCTCCCTTCCCTCTGCAATCTCTGGCTGGTTAAGGAGGGCAAGGTGGGCTGAAAGGAGTGCTTTTTAGCGTTGCTCTGTGGCAGTCAGACACCCTAAGGACCCACTGCTTTGCACTCCACTCAGGAGTTGTGGTGATCAGAGCCAAACTATCCCTTGAAATCATGATCTCTGTCAAGTGACTTGCCCATTTGCTTCAGTTGACCTCTGTGAAATGGTTTATGCTGCAGCCTACCCCTGCCTTTTTTTTTTTTAGCCTCGGACAAGTGAGTCTTGCCACAGATTGTTGCAGTGTGGAGTGTTGCAGTCTTGCAGCAAGGCAGGCATGCCCTTTTCCAGGATAACACATTCCACCCCCCTCCCCCAACCTTGGCTTTCTCTCCTTTTTTCCTCCTTGAACAATCAGCTGGCATAATGTTCCATGACCCTGAACACTGAGGGGTCCTTGTTGGGCTGTTCTGGGGGTTCCGTCCCAGGATGTTATTGCAATTCTACGCATTTCAATTAGAAGGAATTTTCACTTTGTTCAGTGGCTCTTACTCTGATGTCAGTGTGCACAGGACTGCAGCTTTGTAATAAAATGGGTTTTACTAGAAGTTCCTCTTTTTATTATTGTTTTGTAGGGGAGTGAGAGCACAGCAGAAAAAGGATCTTGCTGCTTGCTTATGTCTCCTGAAGTAAGTCTTTTCTTCCTTTCCAGGGCAGCATCACAGTTCCTGATTCCAACATCACAAAAAGCATCAAGAATCACCACGAACACTGTAGAAGCACTTCAACAAACTCCTTTCCACAGGCTGGCTTTAGCTGACAAGCTACAAGTCAAACAAATGGAACCAGACCAACTTGCTCCGACACTCCAGCAGCCTGCAAGTGACAGAGAAAAAACATACACTTGGAAATTCAGGACATCTTGGTACTCAAGGAAGGTGTGGCTTTGCTGTAGCATGATGAAAGACACTCTTTTCTTTTGCTTTTCCTGCTTGCTGTTTGGGGGTGACAAGGCATGGGCACAGAAGGAATCAGAGAAGGCCAAGAAGATCCCACCAAGAAACATGAGGCATCCAACAGCCACATTGAGAGCTGTGTGTAGCTATCAATATTAGGCACAGCAAACATCACAGAGCAAGTGAACAAAGACTACCATGTATCTCTGAGAAAGCACAATCAAGTCATCAAAAACAACAGACACATCCTTTTGAACACTGTTGGCATATGCTTCTGTAGAACTTCTGAACTGACATCCTGTGGTCATGACAAGACAGAGGATTTGGCAAATCCAGGAGGTTTCAGAAGATTGGTTCATCTTGCGATGTCCATCAACTTGGCCATGGAACTTCAGCTACTGAGTGCCAGCGTTCAGAGGTCTCTCAAAGACAATCCAGGATGAACTGCTGGACTGCATGTGGACAGTGGCAAAGGATCACATCAAGCAGCAGGTGAAGAGCACTCCTGTTGTGGCCACCGAAGCTGGCAACACCACAGACTTCTCCACATGCTGTCCAATTGTCCTGATTTGCCAGTACATGAGCAAAGAGAGCTCAGTGGCAGAATGCTTCTACAAATTCACACAGCTGGAAGGTTCTCAGGCTGAAACCATCGCTGCAGTCTTGCTTCAGCAGCTGACAGAGGTGCTCCCAGAGGAGACTGACAAGAGCCAACTCATTGCTCAGTGGCGCGAGCGTGAGGGATACACAGGAGTGCAGAAGAGGATCCAGTATATATTTTCCAATGTTACACATATCAATTGAACTTTGTCATGCAACAGGTACACCAGATCAAGATAGCGCAGGTTTTCTTTTCAGACCTTTCTGGGTTCCTGGCATTCCTTGCCCACAGCACAGAAAGGAATGCCGTTCTGGCGGAAGTTGCGAAGACTTCCGGGACAGTCTCAGACACGCTGGATGTGTCAATATCTGAATGGAGTGGAGAATGTGCTGTTTGAGAAAAGACAAGAACTCATTGAATGCTTTCAAGAAAGTGGAACCTGGCAGCTGTGCAGTGCAGTCCATGAGACAAAGGGATTTCTTCAAATGCCACAAGACAAGTTCCTGTACCTGTTTTTACTGTTGCACAGGATCATACCACAAATGGAAATCCTTTACAGTCAGCTCCAGAGAACAGCCACCAATTCTGTAGCAGTGAAGAGAGCCGCCTCGGAGTTTGTGAATGCAATCAGTTCAGTCAGATAGTCAACTGGAAGCTTATTCTCTTGAATTACCTCAGAAATCTCAGTTGGCCAGAGGCAAGACAAAGGAGACCATGGATCAAATTGCAACGTAAGTCCACATCATCACCATACCATGTGGCAAGGAATGTTTTGCATTCACCGGTCACCTACCAGGTGCAGACTAGTGCAGGGGAGTTTCTTTCCAGCATGCAGCCAGGTTCCCGCAGCAGGAATTGAATGAAGCTGTAGCGGCCTATTGGAGAAGGATAGATTGAAGCTTTCCATCCTGTATAAGACAACAGAATTCAGATCCTGCAAGGATGCTTCCAGACTCCTGCATCTGCTTTTGGAAAACAATCTGACAGCAACTTTGGAGCAAAGAGTTATGTTGCTGAGAATCCTCATCACTGCTCCGATGACAATGGCAGAAGGAGCACAGTCACTCTCAGCTATGAAGATCAAGACTTTCCTGAGGAACACCATGCTGGAAACCAGGCTCAGCACCTCGGCAATGCTGTCCACAGAGAAATGGATGATCAAGGAAGTTCCAGACTTCAATCAAACTGTTTGCAAGACAATTCTGTACAACGTCCTGTACAGAAGAAGAGGGATGACTCCAATTTTTTCTTCAGAGTCCTTGACAAGCAAGCAGTGCCTCTCAAAGCCACAGAGCCCTGAACAACCAAGCAACATTTGTCAAAGCCACAGGACAGCAGAAACCAGGCTTCTGAAAGCTCTGTGGCCAAACTCCTTGTTCAAGGAGTGGTGTGCCTAACTGGAGGATTGGGTGGGCTGTAAGGAGTGATGGAGGCCACACACCTTTTTGCCCAGCACAAAACAGAAACAAGCGCATGCAACCTGTCTGAACCAAAGTAAGAGAGTATTCTTCAGTTAACCTGGACATGCTGAACTGGTGTAATGCAAGAGAGAAGGGTCTTTGCAAGAGAGAAGGATGGGTAGCAAACTGGATCTAGTTGGCTCTTCCTACAGTGACCTCTCGGCTCCACCCCACCGGCCCCAACAGGCACCAGCCACCACTGGCCTGAAACATCCATTCAAAGTTAACACAAGTTCCACCAATTCAAACCAGATGAGATCATATCCAAAAAGTAAAATGGAAAGTTCTGAATGGGGTCACTCATGACACCAAGGTAGTGATGTCACAGATCCTTCTTTAGCCAAACGGAGGATGGGGGCCGAGGAGACTGATGCAATTTATGATAAGTGCAAGTAAACTGACTGGCAAATTTAGAGCTGAGCCCAGGAAAAGGAGTTACTGAGAAAAACTTATTTCTCAATCTGCTCCTTACTTTCACCGCCACTCCAGTAGTTGGTGTAGCCATCAAGAGAGATAACAGCTCTTTCCTTCAGCCACTTTAGAGCTGTCGCTTCACTGTGATCATGGGGGATATTGCCACATCCACCTTGAAAAAAACGAACATTTTTACCAACCATTTTCTATAAAAGTTATGCCCTAAAAATATAAGCATGGTCCAGGCCTCAGTCACAGGAAGTTTATCTTGTTATTAGTGTAACAGATGGAGCCTCAGAAGTTTGTCATGAAATGGAGTAATGTAAGCAGGAAAGGAAATCCAGAAAGCTTGATAAGTACTTTGTACAGTCAGGGCCAGAAATATTGGAACAAGGATAACTGTTTTGGCAGTTGGCCTCTGTATACCACCACAATGAAGTTGAAAGGAAACACACTCAGATGGGAGCAAAGTCAGGACTTTCAGCTATAATTCAAGGGGTTTGACAAAAGTGGGGCACTAACCATTCAGGAGGGGCAGCCAGTGGCATACACACACCCCCATCATTGGTGGCTCATAAGTAATGGAACGAATGGCTGACAAGCAGCTGCATGGCCAGGTATGGCCTGTTTCCTGGGCACCCCATGACCAATCAGGCAGATAAAAGACCTGGAGGTGGTTCTCAGTGTTACATTTGCATTTGGTAGCTGTTCACTGGAACTCCCAACATGAGGTCCAAAGAGGTGTCCATGCGAGTGAAGGAGGCCATCATTAAGCTGAGGAAACAACATAAACCCATCAGAGAGATAGCAAAAACATTGGGAGTGGCCAACACAGCAGTTTGGAACATCCTGAAAAAGAAGGAATTAACTGGCAAGCTCAGCAACAGCAAAAGGCCTGGAAAACCACGGAAGACAACTAAAGTGGATGACCACAGAATTCTGCTCATGGTGAAGAGGAACCCTTTCACAACATCTAGCCAGGTGAAGAACACTCTTGAGGAGGTAGGCATGTCATTGTCAACATCTACAATCAAGAGACGGCTTTATGAATGTAAATACAGAGGCTTCACAACAAGATGCAAACCACTGGTAACACTCAAGAACAGACAGGCCAGATTAGCCTTTGCCAGCAAACACCTAAAACAGCCTGCCCGGTTCTGGAATAAGATTCTTTGGACTGATGAGACCAAGATTAACTTGTACCAGAATGACGGGAAGAGAAAAGTATGGAGAAGGAAAGGAACAGCTCATGATCCAAGGCATACCACATCATCTGTCAAACATGGTGGAGGCAGTGTTATGGCATGGGCATGTATGGCTGCCAATGGAACCGGGTCACTGGTGATTATTGATGACCCGACTGCTGATAAAAGCAGCAGGATGAATTCTGAAGTGTATAGGGCTATACTTTCTGCTCAGATTCGGCCGAATGCTGCCAAACGGATAGGACGCCGCTTCATATTGCAGATGAATAATGACCCAAAAACATACAGCAAAAACTACCCAAGAGTTTCTGCAGGCAAAGAAGTGGGATGCTCTTCAATGGCCAAGTCAGTCACCTGATCTCAACCCAATAGAGCATGCTTCTCACTTACTGAAGACAAGACTGAAGGCAGAAAGACCCACAAACAAGCAGCAGCTGAAGGCAGCTGCAGTAAAGGCCTGGCAAAGCATCTCAAGGGAGGAAACTCTGCATTTGGCCATGTCAATGGGTTCCAGACTTCAGGCAGTCATTGACTGCAAAGGATTTTCATCCAGGTATTAAAGGCTATCCTTAAGTTTGAAATTATGTTGGTTTGTTCCATTACTTATGAGCCACCAATGATGGGGGGGGGTGTATGCCACTGGCTGTCCTTCCTGAATGGTTAGTGCCCCACTTTTGTCAAACCCCTTGAATTACAGCTGAAAGTCCTGACTTCACTCCCATCTGGGTGTGTTTCCTTTCAACTTCAATGTGGTGGTGTACAGGGGCCAACTGCCAAAACAGTTATCCTTGTTCCAATATTTCTGGCCCTGACTGTATATTCTAAGTTTTAAGTGTTTGGTTTAATAACATGTAAAGGAAAATGTATAATGTAAACTTATACTTTGTGGAGCCATGGTTTGGAAGTGATTAATTTGGAGTTAATGTAGGTGTGCTCATCCTGACCCAGAGTGCGTGTAAGCTAAAGCCCTGAGGGCATATGGGACAGAAGGGGAAGAATTTCTGTTGTTGCTGCTACTTCTTGTTCACAGGATGCTTGAAAGAAGAGCATTATGAACGCAGTGTGGGAGAATATAAGGAAGGGCATAAGGGGTTCCCAGCAGGCTACAGCACAGGGAAATGTGCTGGGAAGCAGGGTACCTGCTGAAAGACCACATCCATCAGGCTCCTTCAACTGTCACCATCAACGTCATTCCAGAAGGCTGCAGCATATGGAGATGAAATGGGAAGCAAGGCTGTTCCACCAGCCCTGCAGAAAGACCAACTGCTTTTCACTTCTCTCCCCCCCCCCCCCCCCCAATCACGACATGTCTTTTTAGATGGTAAGCCTGTGGGCAGGCAGAGACTGCTTTGTTTTTTTGACTGTATGTAGGGGGCCTTTTTGCCTGAGGAGAGGGATAAAAATGCATTAAATAAATAAACTGGTTTCCTAGTTTTGACAACAAAGTCACACTACAACACAGCAATGTTCTGCAACCTCTAGCACTATGTATGAGGTAGTACTCCTAACTTGCAGGGTCTCTTATGACTGTCTCTTTTTTGTTCATTCACCAACCCTAACTAAATTACTTGCAGGTAAATTCTACTGACCCCTTCATGGATCACTGCCTTGTTGTGGCGAAGGGGCTTGCGTAACTCAGTGAAGCCATAAGATATGCCGTGCAGAGCCACCCAAGACGGACAGGTCATGGCAGAGAGTTCTGACAAAATGTGGTCCACTGGAGAAGGAAATGGCAACCCACTCCAGTATTCTTGCCAAGAAAACCCCATGGAACGTATCACAAGGCTAAAAGATATGACGCCGGAAGATGAGACCCTCAGGTCGGAAGGTGTAGATAGCATCACCGATGCAATGAAGATGAACTTGAGCAGACTCCTGGAGAGAGCGCAGGACAGGAAGGCCTGGCGTGCTATGGTCCATGGGGTCACGAAGAGTCGGACACGACTGAACGACTGAACAACAACAACAACAACAAATTCTACTGCTTTCTTATTTTGACATGAAACTTGTTTAGGACCCTAGTCATTCATGAATACTGACAAACCTAGAATGGCAACATGAGCCATCCAGGGCTTTGTGAGTTTGGAACAGGGATGGAGAACCTCTTTCAGCCTAAGGGCCAAATTCAATTTCGGAAAGCTCTTGGGGGCTGCATTCCAGTGGTGGGCGCAGCCAAAGGCAAAAGGGATGGGGCCTAAAATACAAAATAAATACCAGCATACTATAGCTTAAAGCTACAATACCGCCAGTAACTAAGCCTTAGAAGAGGCATTTCAACCTTTTAGAAAGGGGAAAAAACTGCACAAAAGCCAAGAAACCTCCAAAGTTGGGGAAAGGGGCCATGTCCATATGGGGAACTCCAGAGGGCCGAATTGGGATCCTAGGAGGGCCGGATTTGGCATGAGGCTCTACACCCCAGGTTTTGGAATATGTAAACTTAAAGAAACAATAGATCATGCTTTCTGTTCTTAGAAGCCCACAAGGGAACATGTGGAGGGACACAATTATGGTCAACCAGGGTAGTTCTCTTCCATGTAACATCATAGCCATAATCAGCTTTGACCCTGAGCCAGTACCTTATTGCTACACTTAGCCACCTTTAAAGGCTATATGGCCTGTATACCTTTCAGTTCCCCATGGCCAAGTCGCCCAAGGCGTCCAATCACAACTCTCCAGGGAAGGGACGTCATCTGGATGATCCCAATGCACCATTCCCACAGCTTCTGCAAGCCAATTTTACGGGCTGATACCTTGCATCTCCTTGATCTATGACAAAGAGAGAGAGAGAGCAAAGAATATTATTGTATCTTAGTTTCCTAAGATATTTATGCTGTAGCAAATACTCATCCCTAGTAATATCACCCCATTTCAGCACAGAGGTTGCTAGTTGGATTCATGCAAGCCACCGTCTCTAAGCCAGGAAAGACTGCCCTCCAGATGTTTTGGACTACAACTCCCATAAGCCCCAGCCAGCATGGCAATGGTCAGGGATTATGGGAGTTGCAGTCCAACATATTTGGAGGACACCAAGTTGACCACGGCTGTGAGAGCTGGACTATAAGGAAGGCTGAGCGCCGAAGAATTGATGCTTTCGAACTGTGGTGCTGGAGAAGACTCTTACAAGTCCCCTGGACTGCAAGGAGGTCAAATCAGTCCATCCTAAAGGAAATCAACCCTGAGTGCTCATTGGAAGGACAGATAATGAAGCTGAAGCTCCAATATTTTGGCCACCTAATGCGAAGAGAAAACTCCCTGGAAAAGACCCTGATGCTGGGAAAGACTGAAGGCCAAAGGAGAAGGGGATGGCAGAGGACGAGATGGCTAGATAGCATCACGGATGCAATGAATATGGACTTGAGCACGCTCCGGGAGAGAGCGCAGGACAGGAAGGCCTGGCGTGCTGTGGTCCACGGGGTCACGGAGAGTCGGGCACGACTGAACGACTGAACAACAACAACAAAGTCGACCACCCCTGCTCTAAGCCTTCCATCTGCAATATTGGGATAGTAACACTGACCTACCTTACAGGGTTGTTGAAAACTACGTGTGAGCCGTCTGAAGTGCTATTCAAGTGCTAACTGTTCTTTTTTATGATTATCCAGAGGCCTCCTGTAGCAATAATCTACTTTAACATTTGACTTCATGTGATTTCTAAGTCATCCTTTGCCCATCATTTAAGAACGGTAGCACACATTCACGTGGATGATTATTTCTTGTTACACAGGCAACTGAACACGGTCTTTGTGAGCGCCATCAGGCTGAACATATGAAGCTGTCTTAAACGCAATCAGACCACTGGCCCATTAAGCTAAGCGCTGTGCCCTCTGACTGGCAGCAGCTCTCCAGGGGTTCAAGGAAAGAAAGGCCTTTCCCCAACAACTGCTACCCAAGACCCTTTTAACTGGAAATGCCTAAGGGACTTAACCTCACGCCCTGCTTGAGCATTCCTTGCCGACAGATGGTTGGCCGCTGTGTGAACAGAATGCTGGACTAGGTGGACCCTTGGTCCGATCCAGCATGGCTCTTCTTATGCTCTTAACCTGAAACCTTCTGCATGCAAAACACATGCTGAGCTAATCCAGAAGCCTAGTTTTCTACCCTACCTGTTTGGCAAATCAATGTTGACAATGCAGGTTTCCAACAACTCGCCACGCAGGTCGGTGCAGGAGGCCAGGAGCCAGCGCTGGTCATGGGACAAACAATACCCAACGAAGAGCACATTGTACTTCTGGCTGGCTTCTCCAAAGGTCTCCCCCAGCTCTGTCTGTTTGTCTTTGATGGGTGCCAGGATAAATGGAGGGGAGTACAGCTGAATGGGACTAGGCCGCTATAAAAAGAGGACATCACATACAGATATAAAAATGAAGATGTATTAGCGCCAAGTGCAAAATGTTACATAAATCACAATAACAGTCTCTCCCAGCTTGTGGTAAGCCATCTGTCTGAAGCAAGGGCTATGTGCAGATAATAGACTGTTGTATACCTCAAACGCTCGAGTTGCAAACATTTTAGGATCTACATGCAGTGGCCATTTCATACAAACTCCTCAGCACAAGCTCAGAACTTGGTTTACTGGACCAAGAATGAGCACTGTGCCCTGTGTGCATCTTCCTCTTCTCTCCCTCCTGTCTTACTGCAATAATTTCAGGATTTGTTAAACCAGTTTTCTATTATGTCTGAACTAGGAAACAGTAGTTTAAGCTCTAACCCGATTGCAAACCACTGAGTCAGAATTTAACCCACAGTTTCTCAGCTAGATGTAACAGGAAACTGTGGTTTAACAGACCACAGGAGCATTGCATTGAGGCATGAGAGATTGAAGGGAAGAGGGAGCACGCAAGCATATTGTTCATTCTTGGTCTGAGAAACCATGGTTTATCTGAATGAGATCATTACGGTTGAACTGGGTCACAAACCTAATATTTTCTTATACATGAATAGTAAAGTTTTATTCTTTTATCTTTGTTGTTCACTGCTCCAAAATCTTCTGATGTGGAGTGGTATATAAATATTGTAAATAAATCAATAAAGTATTTCAGCAACTTCCATCTAAAATATAAGCATGGGTTAACCAATCAAAGCCATAGCATTTGCCAAATAAGTCAAACCTTCAGGATAGGCTTCAACCAACTGTGTACGGTGGGTGGAAGAGCAGGTAAGGGGGAAAAACCCCATGGCTAGTTGCAGGGTCTCTTCAATCCCTTGCCCTCACACACTAGAAACCAAGATATGCCACTTAATGAGGATCATTTCCCACTTTCCATACCTGATACATGAAATACTGAGTTCTCAAGCAATGTAGTTCAAGTTCTAGATCGCAAGGCATTTTAAAAGTTTATACAATGAGAATACAAGGAAGGTAGGAAGAAAATGAAGGTACATATATGTTGGGTTTATGCTAAAGAGTAGTGAGGCTGCCAAACTTCTTAATTAGCTAGTTCAAAATATAAATTTGTCCAGTTTGTAATGTTCTGTCTGAGCTTAAGTTGTGATTAGTATTGAGGACATGGACAAACAATAGGATGAAAGTTACCATGCTCTGGTAACCTCGTCTGGATTACTGCAATGTGTTATACATGAGGCTGCCTTTGAAAATGGTCTGGAAACTGTTGGTCCAAAATATGGCACTGAGATTGTTAACAAGGACTGGTTGATATGAACATATCAGTGCTTTGTGATCTGCAGTGGTTTCCACTCCATTTCTGGTTCCAATTCAGTGTCTTCTCCCGTATATACCTGCCCAGACCCTAAGATCATCTCCAGATGCCCCTGTCAAACAAAGTGAGGCATGTGGCAACTAAGGAGAGGGCCTTTTCAGTGGTGGCACCCCAGTTGTGGAATGCCCTCCCCAGAGAGGCTCACCTGGCACCTATGTTGTGGTCTTTTGGGCACCAGGGGAAAATCTTTTTATTCTCCCTAGCATTTTAGTCTTTCATTTTTTGTTGTTGTTTTTAACTGTGTTGATGTATTTTTACATCTTGACACTGCTGCTGGCTTTTACTTTGGTTTTATACTGTAACTTTTAAAAAAATTATCATGTTGTTGTATTTTATGATTTTAACTTCTGTGAACTGCCCACCAAGCTTCAGCTATTGGGTATTATAGAAATGTAAGAAATAAATAAGCAAGCGAGCAATCCTGGGTAATAGCAAATTTATCATAAATAGAGAAAACAGATCACTCTTTTGCCAAGCCATGTTGACGTCAATGGAGATACTCTTTTTGGACTCACCAGCCAGTGCGGGAGCCACTAGGCAAGACAAATATGGGTTCCAACCGACTATGCAACTGACAAACACTTAGCTTGACAGTAACTCTTTCAGAAGACACTGTTTGACACCACATTTTTGTAAGATCATGGGTTGGATTATATGTTCCTGTGATGGTTTTTGCCCAGGCAAAGTTTACTGTTAATTATTCTAGTTGGAATTTCTATTAGCTGAAGGGCGATGAGAGGATGGAATCAGCAAATTTCAGCTGTACGTTTGCCTCAGTACAAGAGAGAGGCCTTGGGATGTTTATTAGCACATGAAAAGGAAGCATATTGCCCTTCATGGTGGAGGCTTCTAAAATTCAAGGGGAAAACTGCATCCTACTGACCTTTGCAAATCCAACTGCACAGTTAACCCATCTCATATATGGAAACAGTCTTGGAAACTATTGCTGGTTTGGGTTTCTCAAGCAGCAATTTGAAGCACTGCTGTGCAGGTCATTTGCACCATCCTTCTTGTGGTAATTTGAGCACAAGATGGTGATTTGGCATTTAGACTGAGTACAAGCTGCTATTCTGATTTTACTGGAAGTTTGTGAAACACACACACACACACACACACACACTCTCTTACTTCTCTGGGCTTAAGCACTCACCTCAGGGTTCTTGAGAGTCATCTCAATGCTGGCAGCTGGTCCAAAGCCAGTCAGAGACTTAATGTGAATCTGTGTGGGCAGGGGTCGCCTGCACTGGCAGTAGACTGAAAATGCCAGGGACTTCAAGTGCTGAATATAAAAGACCTGCTCGTCCTTCATGGTCTGGAGCATGTATTGGCAAGGCACAATCTAGAGTGTGACAAGAAAAGCCAGGATTAGAAGGCTCAAAATCAGGACCCCTTCACAAAACACATATTTGAGGTGTGCCCATGTAAAGGGATGAACTTGAGCACGCTCCGGGAGAGAGTGGAGGACAGGAAGGCCTGGCGTGCTATGTTCCACGGGGTCACGAAGAGTCGGACACGACTTAACGACTGAACAACAACAACATGTAAAGGGAGGAATGGAAGAAATCCAAGCACTATATAGACACACCATTCAGGGAGGTACAGACAGGCTGCAGTTCCCAAAGAGGGCAAACTCTGTAGCAAATCTGGACATGCAGTCTCCTAACATGTGAAGCAGCCCTTATACTGCTCCTTCTGCAACACCAGGCAGTGTTGCCTGGTGTTGTAGAAGGATCAGTTACAACTTTCAAGACGTAATCTGCTATCAAGTAAAGGGCCCTGTTATTCCACCGCTTAAACTATTTTCATCAGCAGATTTGATACAATCTTAACTCTACAACCTTCAAGAGAAACTCTGAAATCCAAGTCCCATTCAGAAAAGCTACGTTTCTAAGCTTAGTTCTCATGAAGAGCAGAAATGGTAGGAATCCTGTATCTGGATTGTTCCACTTCAAATGCAGTAAGGAACTCTATATGAGGGAATGCTCCTTCATACAAAATAAAAGCCTTGATATAGAAAGCTAGATGCCAAGGAGAAAAGTCCTAGCCTAACCTCCCTGACATGTCAGCTTTCTATGTGAAGGAACCCCCCACCCCACCCACAACCACAAATGGCAGCACATTCCATCATGTGAAACCCTGGCCTGCAGTAGAATACTCCAGACAAAGGTTGACTTCCTCATCTGTTGAGAATTAGGCCTTAGAGTCTCGTCTGCACTTCACTGAAGTCAATTATCTTTACAGATAAACTACCTGTATGTAAAAAATAGATGAGTTCTTGGGTACAAAAGACTCATAATGGATTTAACAATGTATGTCTCTTAACCACAGTCATCTTTATGTCTATTAGCCACAGTCATATTTTTCTGGGGACTTGTGCACCTCATCTTGCCACAGAGACAGCAGAAATATGTCAAGCTTTTCCAGCACAGCTAGATTGACGAAGTAAATGGGATTAGCTCAAGACATTCATTTGAATGATTTGTGCAGGATTACTGTGTGGGTAGGCTATGAGATGTTTGGTGTATGTGCTCTACTCTATATTACATAAATTTAAGTTCCACTCCACAGCCACAATAAACCTCCCAAAGAGGCGTTGCTCTTAACATTTTGTGCAAACTGTGCTCCCTGGAAGAATCTCGAAGGGAATGTGCTGCACTCAATCAGTCTTGTATTGCTGCCTTGACTTCCACTGGCAAAATGCCATGTGCTTGGAAACCAAATTACAGGTGCATGGATATAAACAAGTACATGAAGAGCTGTCAAGACCACTACTTAGCTGAAAATGTAAGAGTCATTCTGGTCTCTGGTAGCGCACGCTCTTCTCCCAGCCAGCTGAAGCCGCTGCACTTCCCCCCTTTTTACACACTTCTGCAACTCTGGAAGGATTACCTGGAGAATGAAAGAATTCCTCATGTTTTCAGGGAGGCTGCTCAACATCTCTGTGTAACACCGCATCAAACTCAAGAGCCAGAAGTTGGCAGAGGCGGATTCCTCCTCTGAAGTATAGGTGAAGGGATCCACCATATAAATGACGACAGCTGGGGGATAGGTGTGGCTATCTGCGGACTCAGGTTCGGTGGGAATTCCTATCCTCTCCCTCTCTGCAGAACTATAAAAGAACAGAATATTAAATGCTAGTTTAAAAGCTCCTTTGCAAGATACAACCTATGGGGAATCCGTGCGTGGGAAACTGGCACAGTGGGCAAGTACAGCAACAGAGAAAAGAAAAAATGCTCCAAGGGGGGAAAAAAAGTTTGCTCAAAAGGCATTTATCATAGTGCGGTAAAAATGAATTATAAAAGCATGCAGTTTAGTATTAAGGGTTATCTTGGCCTACACCAAAACCTAAGAGAAGGCTGCAACAGAGCACAGGCCATAGTCCCACACAGATGTAAGCACATTTAAATGCTGAAATCAATGGTCTTAAGTAAGCGTAATATTCTGCGCTGGATTGTGACCAAAACGTTGGAAAAGATCACCAACCGTCATCTAATGCAAGGGTGGGCAGACTTCAGGCTTCTGGGATCTACTTTGTTGTTTTTTATTAGAACATTGAGATCCTCCAATTTGAGCCAGGTGCAAAATAGTAGCTCAGGAGGATGGACACATGCTATGAATTAAGGAACAGGGCGCCCTGAGCATGTGCTCAACCCAGAAATGTGTGAACAGAACATCTGCAAGTACTGTACACATGCTTACAAAACCTTTCACCCAGAAATCCATCCCTGGCTTCCTCCAAGGTGATCTTTTTCAACAATCTGGGGGGGGGGGGGAGAGAGCTAGTTGTTGATGTTATTAAGACAACTGAGAATCCAAAACCCTTGCTGATCTAATGCAAATTATACAGCGATCTACCAGTGTCTTCTGCCCACCCGATCTATTATGTTTAGATTACCTATCGAACATTCTCTCTCTCGCTCTCTCTCTCTCACACACACACACACACACACTAAAACCCACTGCTGTGATGCTCGTTCACTGGTCTTACCTTTCCTGCCCTTCTTGTTGCTGTTGAGATGAGCTATGTCCCGTCTCTGCATCTCCTCCCAAGACTGTGCTTCCTTGAGGTCTCTCTGTGGAATTTGCCCCAGGAATTGGGTTTTGACCTTGAGGCAGGCCACCACTGAACCCTGAAGAGGAGGTAGTGCTTGTCTGGTTAATACTGGCTACAGAGGAGGATGCTGACAGCTGTGGCACTGTGGACCCCGAGGCTGAACTGTTGCCTGATGGGAGGCCTGTGGTCCCACTGTTGGGTGTGGAGGTGAAAGAACTGCCAGTTGGGGGAGCCCCAGACGCAGCAAGGCAGGCCGAACTCGGGGGAATTGATGCCGCACTTCCGGATATTGTTTGTTCCTGGTTTGGCGGTGGCGGCGGTGCAGTCTGGTGTTTAGGTGGCGTCAGTAGGCTGCTATCAAGTTGCAGAGTAGCTAAGTAAGGTGCTGAAGGAACATACAGATGCAAATATGTCAGAGCTGTGTGGAGAGGAAGCCTCGACAAACCAGCACCTCAAATTGTCTAGGCCACCCTCCAGATGCATTGGACTATAACTCTCGACATTGTGATGTTGGCTGGAAAAGATGTGAGCTGCAGTCCAACACATCTGGAAGGAACCCTGATGGGGAAAGGCTTCTAGGCTTTCAAAATAGCAGCAAGGCAGGGCCACCTGGAAATCGGGCTTCCTGCATCAAGCAGGGGGTTGGACTCGATGGTCTTGTAGGCCCCTTCCAACCCTGTGATTCAAACAGAATATTTCCATTTTAAAAACTTTACTGAATGGGAGTCAAGTGCCTTTGCAGAGTTCCTGCAATGTGACGAGTGGGAAGAAAGAAAAAACATGGACTTGACTTGTTATTGCTAGTTCAGGTTTTGGAAGCCAGAAAAGCATTCCAGGAACTGGCTCACTGTTTACACTACTGACAAATTTAATTGGTATGTTCGTAACTTAGGACTTGGCATATAGAGTTACAAAGCTACCAGTTGCTCTGGGGTACACAAGAGCAGGACAGTCTGGCCCCATTCATTAGTTAGTGGACCAAGAGCTTCTGGGACCCTTCCCCACAAGAACTCCACCAGGAAGGGAAAGGCAAGTGGGATCATGTACCATCTAAGCATCACCTTTAAAGAATTATCCCTAATTCCTGCTGAGACTGACCTGAAAGGTTTTCATACCAGAATTTCTTCTGGCTGTTAGGTTCAATTATTTATGATCTTTCCCCAAATTTCTTTAAGTCCATTTGTATTTCCCATTGATTCCACTGTTAGAATTTTATAGATTTTGGAAGTTAGTCCCTTGGGGTATGATTCCAAGCTGATTATTAACTGTTCGGAACTGATCAGAGACTTGGTAGCTTGTGCTCAGATATAGGGTTCGAGTCAAAATGAGTGATTTGGTTAATTTGGATCGAATTGTACTGTACAGTTGATAAATCTAGTTGATTTGCAGGCCTGATTTGGGGATCATTCCTATAAACAGATCTTTCAGCCTGTATAGATTTCTGGATTTCCACAATTTATAATGTTGGGATATAACTGAATTTTTCACACAAATAGGGGCTTGATCCAGGATTGTTGTTTGGCTAGTTGTTGCCAAATGTATGGATGAGGAGCTAGATGGGGATGAAAGGATATAATCAATCCTTGTATAGGTTGAGTATTGCTTGAAATATCTGGTGAAGTCTTGTTCATTGGAGTGAAAATATAATTTTCTGTTAAAACCATTCTTAATTCATTATTTTTAATCTTTGTTTTGATTAATTTTGGGCACTTTCTATCCAAATTAAGTTAATTTATAAGGTTAAGATTACCTTTCACAGTGTGAATTTGTTTGCAAACTGCCTTGGTTGGCTTCAGAAAAGCAATACAGAAATTTAGATAGATAGATAGATAGATAGATAGATAGATAGATAGATAGACAGACAGACAGACAGATAGATAGATAGACAGACAGACAGACAGACAGACAGACAGACAGACAGACACCCCCCCACCCCCACACATAACTTTACCTTACTTAAAATCCTTTAAAGAGCATAATGAGGTTGGACTCAATGGTCTTATAGGCCCCTTCCAACCCTACTATTCTATGATGTCTATTTTTAAATATATCTATCTATCTATCTATCTATCTATCTATCTATCTATCCCTATTTGGGCTATACATTGAAACTACAGTGATTTGTTGTTTTCCAACAGATCTGTTAAAAAATACATACCTGCCTCTGGTACCTTGCAGAACATCTGTTATATCTATTTCAAAATGTTTTTTCTAATAAAACTGTAACCCCTCTAGCTTTAGAGGTGCCTGGAGCAGTGTAACTTTTTTTCAATCCAAGATGACTTCAATAGGCTCCCATTGCCATTTTTGTGGGTTTTGTGGGACCCCTGACATTGGACCTGATATTAAATGATATTATTTTAATGTCAGGCATATGATATTAAGTGTGTACTGTATGAAATAAAATGAATTTCAATCCTTTTTATAGTACTGTTCTATCTCTGGTGTCTATTATTTCCCTGAAGCCACCCTAGCACAACAACCTTACAAAACTTTACAAACCATGCTAAACAAGGCCTTAACAACATACTAGCTCAATTAGATGAGACACAACCCTTGCATAGTCTCAAGCAGGATGAGTGTAATATCCAACATCAGTTTTCAAGAGGTTAAACACGGGAGTGTAAAGATGCTCCTCCTGCCTCCAGGCAATAAAAACTATATATAATATAAAACGTACAACACAGCATAAATGTATTATAAACTTGACTAGAATTAACAGCTATTTTTATCTTAATTGAAGTTTACTGAATGCCACCCATCCACCACTTTTCACTTTCTCCGGTAATCAGGTTCCAGGATCACTGTTATATGTAGAGATGCATGAATAATGGTTAAATTAAGGGGGCTTTGATGCTGCTGCATCTCCTTTCCCCGATTTCTTCTTTTTCTTGTGGACCTCACACCACGCTGCAATGTTATTATCAGGATCTTCAGATTCTTCAGTGTCTTCATCCTCCTGATCCCCCAGCTTTTCATTTGATGTTGAGTAGTGTCAGTAATTTTCTGTAAAGGAGGCATCCTTTTGTGCGGTAACTGTATGGGTGGATTTGTTGTGGGTGACTATCATCTTGGTTAGGGTAGTCACAGTGATAGGACATTCCTGTGTTGCATAGAGTTTCTGTTAAAAAGTAGTAAGGCCCCCTATTTTGAAGCATTTCAGCCGAGAGATACTGAAAAAATTGAAGTCTGCTGCCTAAATAGTAGATAACAATCTGAAAGTGAACAGAGTTATGAAAGGTATCTTTTACTGAGCTGTTATGGGGTCAGATAATTATAATCAGAGGTCTTCTTCCTGTTGGAGGTTTCAGGGCCAGAGATCAATGCACACATTCAATGCCTATGTGCCCCAGTTCCAGGTCCGGAAGATCTTTGAACATTTTGAATAAAAGCCCAGTTAATTTTTGATCATCTGAATATTCTTTAAGGCAAGGGTGCTGAACCTCAGAGCCAGGGTCCCAATCAGACCCTCCGGGGTTCCCCAGTTGGCCCAATACCCATTTTCCTGACCAGCAATTGTTTGGTGGGTTCTTGGCTTTTGCACAATTTTGCACAATTTTTCCCCATTCAAAAAGGTTTAAATGCCTCTCCTAAGGGTTAACTACAGGTAGAAAGAGCGTCAAGCTAAAATATGCTGGTATTTTTAGTATTTTGGCCCTGCCCCTTTTGCAGCTGGCCCCACCCACCACTGGAATGCAGCCCCCAAGAACGTCTCCAATATTGAATTTGGCCGTTGGGGTGAAAGAGGTTCAACACCCCTGCTTTGAGGCCTCTCACACATAGATTAGGGCAGCGACTGCAATTTTCAAGATCTTCAATCCAGTTGAGCGGGAAGGTGTTTGACTGAGAGCTGCAATTTCACTTGTTCAAGAAGGTCCAGTCACAAACACTTCATCTACCATTTTAGAGAGGTCTGCTACTGTTTTGGAGGTATTTAAGATTCTTTATTCTAGCGGTGCAACAGATTCCACCTATTCAGTTTTAACCTCATGTTTAAGATCCACTATTTCCCCCAAGGTTTTCATTAAGAGTGTCCAGGCCCCCTCTGATGTCTTAGGCACTTTGGGCATCATGACAGGCCCACTGTCCTTGTCAGACTGGGTACTGCTGGTAAGGTGATTTTTGGAGCTGACGTAAGCTTTCAAACTGCGATCTTAGTTCACTGGGCTGCTTGGAAGTATATCCTGTTAAGTCCACACAGGATAGTTGGATTTTGATTTTTGGGGGGTTATTTATGTGATTATGAGAAGAAAATCTTCTTAGATCTTAAAAAAAGTTAACACATTAGAGCTATCCAAGCCTTAGGGATAGAGTGCGACATAGAGGTTCATCAAACGAGGCTGAAATCCCGCATCCTTACAAGGGCTTTCAGCTTCCAGATTCTTTGCAGGATTATGAGCAGTTCCTTTACATGGGTGGATGCTTAGTTTGAACTGAGGAAAGTCCTTCCTCTGCAAGTATATGTTTCATTTTACAGACGCTAGATGGCGCTGTGATGATAGTGCTTTGCCGTCATTACACATAGTGGATAGATCAGATTAACATCCCTTGTTGCTTTATCTCTGATGTTTTTGAAAGTGGGATAAAACGGGAAAGCACAGGAGGTGTCCCGGAGGTTGGCAACATCATGCAAAAGACCCGCAAACTTTCATGAGTGGCCAAACACAAGTGTGCAATAAATTGCTCATGTAGAAATGCTCACAGAGCATGTGTCCCTCACCAGAGGGAGGAGGCATGTATCTGCACAGATTGGAAGGATTCCTGACTCCATAAACAAAAGCATGGCTGCATCTGATATGTCAAGGCCTTTTCCTCCAGTCCTTACAAACCCTGCACAGTTACCATGGATGACTCACCTAGGTATGGGCCTGATAATTGGCATGTGTGAAGGGAGGGGGAAGAGAGAGAGAATGAACACAAACCTGGTAGGTCAAGTGCATCCTCAGGGGCCAAACATTGCTTATTCCTGCTCTAACTTCAAAAAATAAACCACTCAGATTGTTCTAATTTTTTAGAAGTACTTTGTAACTACTCCATTTTAACCCTTATGCTGTATCATTTAGAGCTAGGGGAGTATTTTACCTATATTTTCTTAAATGGCTGGATTTATGTACTGTTTTTTGTTTTTCTTTTCCCTTAAAGAAATCTTCCTTTGTTTAATTGTTTCTTTATTTTGTCCTTGGGCTATTCAGAAACTCATGCACTCTGTAATCACCTCCACTAAATTCCTAGAAAATCAATTAAGCAGAAAACCATCACATTTCTAGTTCTTCAGAAAGCAGAGCTTACTAGGTTTGCTTCTGACTTAAACAAGGCCATTTACACTTCCCTAGAGTAGGTGTGAAATGCTAGAGGATAGGGTCTAAAATGTGAGAGTTACAGAAGAATGCATATTTGAACCACAAGCTCCTACTCCCATATCAACCTATCCAACTTTTAAGGTTGTCTACTGAAGCCCTCCTCCCAGTGCCTCCTTTACTGTAGATACTATACACAATTGGTTACATCAGGCATATCAAAGAGGCATCGCTAAAATGGCTGTCTCAACCAAAATTTGCTTTTGGGCTATTAGTGGCAGGCATACCTAGGAAAAGGTAACATAACAAGAAAATGTCTTGCTCAACAAGGTTCATGCCCCAGACAAGTCAAAACCACAGAGAACAAGGTGGGAAATTTCCATAGCACGATGGAAGTAAAAACAACATGTCATCAAATATGAATAAATATGAAGAGGCAGGATTAAAAGAGTACAGAAGCCAATCAAAGTTGAGTAAACAATCACATCACCTACCATGCTCAAGTGTAAAAGTATAAAAGTGAAGTTAAGATACTCGGTGGGGTTGCTCCCGGCAGGCAGTAATCTCTGCTGACAGAAATCTGTACTGGTAATGTATGCACGGTGCTTTGTCTTGTTTTCTTTTCCTGTTTTTTCCATATGGTATATGGGTGTGTGTGTGTGTGTGTGTGTGTGTGTGTGTGTGTGAGACAGAGAATGTGATATTGTCTTTCCTATTAATAAAAAGCAATGTGAACTCCTTCTATCCAGTTGTTACTATGGTTCAGTACTATCCAATGCCAAAGGCAAGCCACATCCTAGGACCTTAAACTAGACATATCAGGTAGGAACTTTAGGATAGCTTCTTAATTGCGCAAGAGATCTGTCTATGATCCTGCTATGTTAAACGAACAGTATCAATTTGTCAAAGAACTTGATGTCTTTTAAGTGATTCCCATATATTCTATCTTTCTCATCCAGAAATCTTTCCAACTTTAGGAGAGAGAAGAGAAGAGAAGAGAAGAGAAGAGAAGAGAAGAGAAGAGAAGAGAAGAGCTTTTTCGACTGTGGCACCCAAGTTGTGGAATGCCTTCCCCAAGGAGGTGCACTTGGCATGAACGCTATTGTCTTTCAGGCACCAGGCTAAAACTTTATTTGGTCGGGCATTTTAAATATTGGTGCTAGATCTCATCTGCTGTGTGCTGATGTTTTATGTGCTGCATGTTTATGTGGATTTTTCTTATTATTGTAAATTGCTCTGGAATCATTGTTCAATGAAAGACAGTATCTACAAAAATATTAAAAAAATAAGATAGCAAAGTTATATCTCTGTCAGGAAGCTGGATGAGTCACATAGGAAAACCTGCTCCATCTGTTAGGAAGCCCTACCCCCTTTTTAGGGATCTAATGCTTTGATCAACAATGATGTCATCATTCCACATAGGACATAGCCAATCACAAGCTCTGAAACTGCCAATTAATATGTAGATGAAGCACAAGGATACTAGAAGGGAGGAAAACAGCTAATTGAAATCTGATTAATACAATTATTCAGGGGTCCCAGAATACAAAGTACAAACATGTCTGGCAGAAATGCCAGAAAATGATAATAGAAACAAGAAGATATAAACACTAATTCTTTCCAATATATATCCCTCAAAATATAATAGCTCAGACTGGATATTACAACTTTTTGATCTGATGCCAAGTCCAGCAGCCAAGCTGGTTCATGAGGCCAAGGCCTCTATCACATACATATCTTATTCACCCCCAATGCTCAACCTATTAAGAACGAAGTGTGAGCAGCAAAAGAAACTCCAGGTTGGTTGGAAGAGCAGAACATATCTGCAGAGGTTGAGCTGCACCAAGTAAATCATCTAGCCTCCTCAACCTCATATGGACTGCTTCAAAAAAGGGACAATACGTGCTTATGTAGTATCAACAGCTTAGCCATGATAACTAAAGGGAACCTCCATATACAAAGACAGTATACCTGTGAAAACCAATGCTGCAGTTGGGCAAAAGGGGAGAGGTGCAGTTGGGTAACAGGGGAGCAGCCCTCATGCCTGCTTAGAAGTCTCCCAGAAGTTCCTGGCTGACCACTTTTGGAAAAATTAAGCTAGGCTAGACAGACCTTTCATCCTATCCATCAGGGCTGCCCTTCTGTTCTTAACTACTCATAGGCCCTCAAAATGTGTATGTTTCCAAGCTTGATTCAAGGTGCTGGTTTTAACTTATAAAACCTTACACAGCTCAGGACCACAATACCTGATGGAGCGCCTCTCCTGACATAAACTTACCTGTATACCACATTCCATATCTCAGATGGTGGCAACAATGGAGAGGGCCTTCTCATTGGTGGCCCCTCAATTATGGAATATCTCCCCAATGAAGCCCATCTGGCACCAACATTGCTATCTTTTTGGCACCAGGTTAACTTTTCTCTTCTCTCAAGCATTTGGCAGCATATGATGACTTTTTAATAAGGTCCTGGATTTGTCTTATGCTTTGATTGTTTAAAATTGTTTTAGATATATGTTGTCTGTGTGTGTGCTGTCTGTTTATATGTTTTCATGTCAATGGTTTTTACACTTTGTATGATGTATTTTTAATGGCTTTTAATCTTTGTAAACAGCCTAGAGAGCTTCAGCTATGGTGTGGGATAGAAATGTAATAAATAAAATTAAATTAAATTATATATATATATATATATATATGATGGATGGATGGATGGATGGATGGATAGATAGATAGATAGTAAATAAATAATAGAAAGCCTTCTTACAAGCCTATTAAAACAACATATCCGTATTCCCAAGTCAACCTTTGGGAAAGGCAAACCTATAGGGAGAACATAGGAAACTCTATCCTAGAGTGGCCAGGTAGCTGGCCAGATGGGTGGCTAATAAATCAAACAAACAAAACACAAAGTGACTTGGTCTTCAAGTTAAGTAGATCTGTCAGACAGAGCAAATACCTACTAAAACCAGGTTGCTTCCAACCTAGCTTCGCCCTACTTACCTAGGTGGTGACGACAGACTTGCGCATAAAGTCTGAGCCTGGAATGATTGTCACAGTCTTCATTGCCCCAGGGTAGGTTAAACCAGTCGCTCACATGCTCATCCGTCAGCTTCTGGGCCACCGTTTTCCCCACTCGCATGATCCCATCATGCAACACTTTACAGATCGGCTTATGTTGGCCAAGCCGACACATCTAGAGGCATAAGGAGGAAAACCAATTACAGCAGTGTAACATGTTCACAAATTACAGATATACGTCATCCAGAGGTCAAAATGTGGATCCCAAATCCAGTATAAAAATTGGATTTTTCAACAAGTAAACGGTAAAAGTAAACATTCTATTTCAATCTGCTTATAATGAAGCAAAGGCCCTAAATATCCCGCTTACAACAGGAAGAAATGGGAAACCCGACTTCCTCTTTTTTCAGTGGGACTTAAGTGCCGGTGTGCTAAATCTCCATTACATTCAGTGGGATTCGGGCACTCCAAACTTTCTCTGGATGCCACACTAAATAAGCAAGCAAATTATAAGAGAAGTGTTTCCTCTCCACAATATTTGCAACTGTGGAAACACTGGCTGAGTCTGTGTTTCTGTTACCCATCTTGTCCTGTTGCTTAAGCATTACTGCATCCTAGTGGATAATTAAAATATTACTGCTGTCCTGGAAAAAAAAATAGATGTCTTTGAGAATGGGCAGGAAAGTAAATGGACTGGCAGTGCCACACAGTAACAGGGCTGGCTGAATAAAGCAACCAACATGAAAACTGCTATATAGTCTAAATGTGTTGATTTTTCAAAGAACGGTAGGTTAACATTTGCTGAATTTGAATGCTAAACCTATTTTTGAGTTTAACAACATTACAGTTTGTGCACAAACAGGAGCTGAAATCTACCCTTAAAACTAAACAAGCACTTAACATTCACATGTTCAAATGAATGTCTGAAATGTGCACATCTAAAGGCAAAATTCAAAGCTAGCTATTCAAATGTGAATTTTCCCTTAAAACTAATTAATGAGCACTGGCTCATTAAAATCGCTGCACATTTTGAGGCCTTGGCTTTTACATCATAAGGTGGAATTATCTGAAATAAAAAGTGACCTTTGCCCATTGGTTTCAAATCCCATTGACTTTTCTGAGAGCAAAGGTTCACCAAAAAACTCATGTCTTCCTGAAAGGTTTCCCTTTATTCTGAGCAATGACATTCTTTCTAACAAGCAGCATCTTGTGGCCTCCTTTATCAAGTTCGTGAGGCTACCGAGACCATTTCATGGATATAGTTGCCAGCAGTCCTCAAAAGCTAGGAATGCATCATATTAAATTACAGAAATTACATATAGCTTGTATTGGAATGAGCCCTTTGTTTCTAAGGAGCCAAAGTGCATGAAGCTACGACTGGTTGGTCTTTGTTTCACCCCAGCTTTTCCCTGCCCTATTATCCTAAACCTGGGAACCATTCCTTAGCTCAGTTACGGCACTGATTCAATTTTGCAAGCAACTTTCTGTATAACCAAGTCTTCTGCCAAGGGTCTTCATATCGGAGTTAGCAGAAACTTCTGGGACTTCATACTGTATCTTCTGCCAGGAGGATAGAGAGAGCCTTTTGATATCCAGATCAGCAACTGCCTTTTGCTATATAATCCACCGGCATATTTTATCAACTTAAACAAGTATTACAAGTTAGAACCAGCATTCTGTTCTGCTAACTTCTTTGACTGCAATTCGGTTTTGCAGTTGTTAATAAATCTAACTTTGGGGTTAAAATGAAACTTGGGTGTTTTGATTTGGGAGGTGGAGAATTCTACATAGCCTTATTTCACTCCATGTTAATGCTTTGGGCCTCTCAGCCCACATTAACACAAAAGTATGTACTAATGCTCTAGAGGAGATGGATGGCGAGAGATCAGAAGCTCACAGAATTGTAACTCAGTATCCCAATTAGATGTCTCCCACATGATAACTGAGTCCAGCTAATTTATTATTTTGGTATTTTAGGGATCTAGTCCCAGTGGCTGGAGCAACTGCATTCCCATCCATTTTGGCTTGCCCAGTGACCTCCCTGGGGTGTCAGGCAAAGAAAGGGGGAAGGACCATAGGGATATCACACCAATGTTCTGCTTTTTTAGAAGAGAACCTGCAGTTTTAAAGCATTCATTCCCTTGCTTCTCCCATGTTGTTCTAGCTACACCATTTCACTAATAGCAGGTGTGGAGGCTGTACTCACTTGGACACAAGTAAAAATTACTGCCACAGTTTCTCCTATAAAACAGTAATGGGGAGGGGGGGAGAGAGGGGGAGGGGGGGAGAGAGAGAGAGAGAGAGAATCCTATCCAAACCTCAGAAAATTCCTCTGCTCACCAACCTCGTATACGGCGCTCAAGTCCCTGAAGAAAGTTTTGGCTCCATCAAGTAAGGCCTCATTTTCTGGACACACCACAATATAGGCAACATCTCGATGGCCCCCATATGGGTCCAGCAGCAGCCTCTCCCAGAATGGTAAGGAGAACGGAGAGATTGTCAGGAAGTCCTTGTCGTAACCAACCAGCAAAGTGGGGATTGGAAGTGGCTCGGGAGATTCCTCTGAGCCTGAATCAAGAAAAGGGAGTTAAAGAACTCTGACCCTGAAGAGCTGTCAAATACCATAGGTTGGACTTCTTAAGGCCTTTACAGACTATTATTTTGTGCACAATAAAAAAAAAATATAAGGACCCAAATATCTTCACAGAGATGGACCTTCAGTCAAAAGGGTATCACATTTTTCTAGCACTTAAACCACTTAAGCACTTAATCTTTGTAAACTGCCCACAGAGCTTCGGCTATTGGGTGGTATAGAAATGTTAATAATAATTATTATAATAATACTACCAGCAGCAGCCCTTTTGGGCCTGTGACCATATTGGGCAGTTTGAGAAATTGTCCTGGGCACCACCACAAAATGGTTGCCATGGGAGGTATGGCTAGTCACAAAGGAAAAGTAACCTGCCCAAAAGATTGAGGACAAGGCAGAGGTGGGTTCTGAGACCCAACACACAAAACTCCTTTGAACCCACAGTTTCCTGCGCCAACAGAAATGATTCAACAGAAGCCAACCTCTTCTTCTCTCTACTCCCACCTCTCTTTGCCAGCCAACTCATTCCCTCAAAAAACCCCACTTGCTGGATCACCCCTAAACCCTCTTTCACTCTCCATCTTTCTCTCATGCACATGCAGCCCACATCCATTCGGAAAGCTCTCTCCACCCTCCAGGTTGCTTGCAACTGGCTTTCCCAGCCCCCAAATGGCTTTCTGCTTCTCTCCCTGTCACCCTCCCTGTTGGCTTCCCTGACCCATCTGCTGGCTTACTGGTGCCCTTTCTAGTTCCCCAATTCTCTGTTTAGCCCTTTCCCCAGTTTACCCGACAGCAGTGACAGGGCTCCCATTTTCCTCCCCTGCCCTCTTTTTGTTGGAAAGTGTCAGCCTGCAGCCTGCCATCTTCATTTCCTAAGAAGGTCTCTAAGCGCCACATGAGGGCCAGAAGCATTAACAGAAAATGAAGATGGCACCAGCTGGAGCCCCTTCTCTTTGCTTTGAAGCAATCCCAGCTGCTCTTAAGAACAGGGTTGGTTTTTTTTAATCAAATTGGGAGGGGGCTGGGTGCCACACCAGGTGCAAAGGAAGGTGTCCAGGGGGTGCACTGGTGCTCATGGGCACCATGTTACCTACTCCCAACTTAAACCATAATAATGTTGTTGCTGTGAAACTGCAATTCTTCCTGCAACTAGCACAATCGCTGTTTAACGTGAAGGGTCCACAGAATGTCATTGTATGACCATCACTGGCACCTACCAGATAACGCCTGTGATTGTATTACTCCTCGTCACGTGCAATCTCCCCACCCCAGATGTACACTATATTCTGATCCTTTTTAAATCTGGAGAACTATGCTCTCGTGCTTAAAGATACGGATGTTTTTACTGTACCATAGGTTCCCCGTCCTGCCATTTTATGGAACTGCTGCCAGGTAAGGGGTCCTTGAACATGCTGGATGTTCTCCCAGGTCCTGCCAGTCCGCTTCTTCTGGATAGCATCCTGTAGGAAGGGCTGCAGAGACAAGAGCATGCGCACCACATCCTGGGAGGATAGCATGCTGATGTCTAGAACTGGAAACAACAAAATAGCTGGATTCAGGGACAGAATGCCATGCATCAAAATGGTTCAGCTCCTTTCTTTAAAATCTATTTTTATTATATAAAATATAATTGAATACCAGTATCAAAACAGGCAAACTATATAATTGGTGCCATTAATGGAACTTTAAACATAACATTTCAAAATTCCAAAGAAGCTTTTTTGTTTGGTTGGTTAGTTTGATTTTTCTTTCTGATGGTTCAGTTTCTTTACCTGCTACTTTGTTCAAAACTCACTGCATCTATATTTTGATCTTAAGAATAATATTTTGTTTGATAAAAAAACGACTCCTCTTGGGGCACCTTAAGGACTAACAAATTTATTCTGGCATAAGCTTTCATGGACACTGTCCACTTCATCACATGCATTTGATGAAGTAGACAGTGCCTGCAAAAGCTTATGCCAGAATAAATGTGGTAGTCCTCAAGGTGCCACAAAACTCTTTGTTGTTTTTGCTTCAACAGGCTAACACAGCTACCCCTGTGCATTTTGTCTGATAATTTATCTTACAGAGTATTCCTGACATCCTGAATGCCAAGTCTGAATCATAAAAATTTATGATAGAAGACCTGGACCAATGTTCTTACATTTGCCTCAGACAGCTAGGTTAAATCTTAATAATTGGATTGCCTCTAAATAACAGATGGGAAAACCGTGGCCCTCCAGAGGTTACTGCACTCCAGTTCCCATCAGCCCAAGCCAGCATAGCCTTGGTTCAGGGATGATCTGGGCTGTAGTCCAACAAAATCTGAAGGGCAACAGGTACCCACCCCTGCTCCAAATAATGTTATCATGGCCTTTAATCTTGATCCAACATAAATGCCTGACTAAGATGATAGAAAAGGCCTTCCAATATTCTGGAAGATGATAGCATTATTTATATGCATGACAGCTAAATGAAAATCAGAGGAGCTACTTTCTCACAACACACTCTTAGTTTGGATGCAGCACTCAAGACTCTGAAGAAAGTTTTAGTCCATCAAACAGGTGGAGTGTAATGGCAAAGAGAAAGAACTGTGAATCAAGAAGTCTCTGGTTCAAATCTCACTTGTATTAGTGAAAAACAAAGCTAAAAAGAAGTGCTCCAGGCACAAGTACTTGACCTCAAATATCTGAGGTGGGAAACTGAAGCACACTTAATGTGATTTAAATGTTATATTACGTAGACATTTTATTAGAATATCTGTAAAAATATAAAGACAATAGCATGTACTTCCTTTACACTGTTTAAATTTAAGGAAAAAATGAAGGTACTGAAAATTGTTAACACGCTATTACATTTTAGCAACCCAAAAAACTGTGCATGATATGCTGACAACTACTCATCTACAACTTTGAGACTAATATTTGTCTGATATCGTATTTGCAACTGGTGTCCATTCATTGTTAGTTCATTAGCATGAACTTATGAAATGGAAAATTTTCCAGGGAAAATTAAAGCATGGCGGGGGGGAATAGAAAGCTTTCTGCTCCACATCACTGATTCTTCCTACTGCCATTTTTCTTCAGTAAAATTTAAATTCTGTGGTGTCTTTTTGGGAGGGTAGGCAACCCATGTCTAATGGCCAACCCATACTACCTAAAGTAGATTCCTGAGACCTAGGGAGTTTGAGGCTGGTCAGGTGGAGCCAGTCACTAAAATAAGGACTTCTATCTGATGGCAGCAGAAAAGGCCACAGGGAGGGAAGAGTGAAAAGGACTACGGGCAGAATATTTTGTCTCCTTTCCCTTACACCCACAAAACAGGGCATTGCCAGTCTGTGACAGCATGTGAAAAGCTTTGAATACTTGAAAGCACTGGGCAAATGATGGTGATGATGATGATTTAAGCTAGCCTTCGTTTTCTGGACACACATCTGGATGGCCCTTCTATGGACCATATGAGGCTGATTTGCCTAGATCCCAAGAGGTGCTCTCTCAGTTTAACCCTTTCTCATGCGGTTATAGGGAAGATAAAATTGAAAAACTCAAGGTTTCAGCTCCTTGGAGGAAGGGCAGAATATAAATGTGAAATTTTGAAAGTGGATCTACTTATCGGTTTTCCCTCCACTGCCAAATAAACATGCCTCGCCCCAATATTCAGGACTTTAAAAGAGAAGACGTTTTGTAGGCTGTAATTCAACCAAAGTTCTAGCACAAAAAGCATAATCCAGAGACTTGTCACATTTAAAGTAAATAATGAATTTGAAGTACAGACTTATAACTTAAATGGGTGCTGCAGCTCTAATGTTGTCAAAACAAATTTACATCTACCTTAGGTGCAATGTTACACATTTTTTTAGGTGTACACCTAAAAATGTAACGTGTGAATGTGACAAAAGACATGCTGGTAAACCTGTGCACCATACAGACACCCTCAGCAGGGAGCTGTGATTGCCAAAAGTCAAACTGTAGCCTGGGCACATCTGCTTTAAGACTGGTCCCAGAGGGGACTAGACAGTTTTACAGAAGCGATGTATAAACCACAATTCAGAGAAAGCTGTGCACTATATTTATACAGCTGCGGGGTTTGTTGCTTCTTTCTGAGCCTATCAACCCTGGAAGTACTTTGTAAGACACATCGGAAACTTGTGGGATTTTGAAAAAGTAGTTTATGAAGGCGTCATGAGGATGAATAATGACAGCTCCATTGTGCAGAGTCCCCTGTGCACATATTAATAAGCAATCCAAATCAAGCTATAACATACTCGATCTACTTTGTTTCCAGTGGCTGCTCAATCTTGCTGAATAGAGCTGATGTACAGAGGACAACACAGAGACACCCATACCATAAATCACTTAATATTGGACACTACACCGTGTAAAATACTGTACAGCAAAATTGAAACAGCACTACAGTGCTAATGAACAAGCACAGAAAACATATAGGAAGCAGCCTTATACCGAGCCAGACTATTTGTCCATCTAGCCTGGTATTGTCTACTCTGGCTGATTTCAGGTCTCAGGCAGGGGTCTTTCCCATCACCTGCTACTTGATCTATTTAGCTGCAGATTCTAGGAATTGAAGCTGGGACTTTCTGCATGGACAATACATGCTCTACCACTGAGCTATTCCCCTCTCCAGACATTTTAGCACTTGCTTATTACAAAGCATTCCAATGTTTGTATCTACACTCACTCTCTTGCTAGCGTTTGTATGAATTAATTTCGTTTTGCCAACAGATATTTAAATGAACCACCCTTTCATTGGAGAAATAATAATAATAATAATAATAATACCACCACCACCACCTGAACATCCAAAAACTGTTTTGTCCAAAGAGAAGAAAAATCCTTACCGTTGCTGTGAGGCCAAGAGTGCACGGTAGCACTTCTGACAAGAGTTTCATCCACTTTCCCGCCTGTAGGATTATCCACATACTGCCTGCCTTGCTCCAGGGCATTGAAGCACTCAATCCAGGAGTCATTGCTTTCTGCCTGAACTCTATCATAACTCCAGTTTGTGTAATGAAGTGTTTGTCGGCTAGTGGCAGACATGTAGTCCAAGCAGCTCAATGAGGTGAAAGGCTGGGTGTGCTGATTCTGAAGGAGGAGGAGGAGGCTCATTGGGGGTTCCTGAACCCTTTTGGATCCCTCTCCTAGCTGTGGAATTAAGGTGGTCTGACACATTAGCAACCTTCTCTCTGCAACTTGGCCGATGTCTGAAGTCCTGCCAAAAATATCCAATTCATCCTCAATGAACAGCCCAGAGTTGTACCCTAGTTTGCGGTTCATAATTGCACTAAATCCACAAGTGCACCGATACTGGTCCTCATTAGACGAATCTGGGATATACAACCCCACATCTGCCCCTTTAATATTCATGTTGCAAGCGCAAATGCAGCAGCTGTCAAAGTTGCTATCTTTAAAGATATTCAGCACAGAGTCTGAAAGAATGAGCGTGACATACAGGCTGTGGGCTTCTAGAATTGGTTGGACAGTGGCTGGCTCCACAGAATTGAGGGGCCGGGTTGTAGAGGGTGTTGAGGCTGGCGATCCTTGGTCTGTGCTGTCATATTTTACGGATCCTTGCCCACTGGCAGTGCCCCCACCTCTTGGAGTCCTTGGAGTCCTGGGTGTGCGTGGTGTAGGGACGGAGAAACGAGGAGTGGCCGGAGAAGGCAAGACTCCCGCTCCACCGTTGCTGGCTGGGGCAGCACTGCTTAGTGTCACAGGAGTGCTCATCTGGGGAGTGTTCATCTGAAGATAGTCTTGATCTGCCAAGCTCCCAACACTGGGTACATTGCTACAAGCAGACAAGGGGGAAAAAGAATATGTATCTGCTTGAGTTTGTAAGTTCTTCGCACAACGTTTTTCAAAATGGGAGGTGGATACAAAGGCAGGGGAGCTTCTTATCCACAGAGTACAGTCACTAAGGTAAAGCATAGCATGTCACAGAAGATCTCATCAACAACCGAACTGAGGAGTATTCTGACAGTGCAGGACAGAGACTGAAAGGTGTACCTTCTCTGTGGCAGCACCCACCCTCTGGAAAACCTTCCCATGTGCAGTTCTGGAGGCAGAAAATGTGGCATCTTTCATGCACCTCCTAAAAACGCACCTTTTCACCCAGACTTTCCCTGGGCTGTCACTGCTGCTGGCTTTTACTTTGGTTTTACATGCTACTTTTAAACTTTTAAAGTCTTATGTTTTATCGTGTTGTATTTTATGGTTTAAATTGTTTGCGAACTGCCCAGAGAGCCTTGGCAGTATATTAATTAATTAATATTATTAATTAATAAATGTGGGGCAGTATATTAAATAAATAAATAAATAAAATAAAATACCATACCTTAAAAAAGACGTGCCTACTGAGTGTGTTAAGTCAAGTCAGTGTTTGCATTGCAATACTTCAGAAGAAAAATAGAGTTCTAATTAAATAACTCACCAAATTATGTACAAGGGGAACACCACAAACCTATGTTACTGATCTAGACATATAATAGTATTTAAAGTGCTTACTTTCGAATATGGGTAATACAGATTTATATCTACAAGATTTTTACCTGATCCCAGGTAAATTTCCTAAACTGGCCAAATTCAGTTCTTTTCTGCGTCTTGCCTACTGGCAATGCATCCTTTGTACGTTGCCTGTCTGCTTGTGCCACAACTGCTAGGAGGGGTCAACACTCGCCATCACATTATTCATAATTTTATCATTATCTGCTGCCAGAACATGGCCCTTTATTTTGACAAGAAACCTGTTACAGATGACAAACACAGATCTTGCCATGGAATTTCACAGTAAGGGCAGCATGGATACAGATCTCCATAATTCTTCCTGCTTACATTGCTAATAAAAACACTGTCCTTAAAATGTGCCCCTTATGGCAATCGCTCCCTTGATGAAGGAGTGGAAACCTGAAGATTGAATGCATCTACGGTTCCTTTTCAGTTAATGTGGAAGTTTAAATATTCATTTTGAACTCCCATTCTGCCAGCAATTCAAGAAGGAAATGTGGTGAAACCTGATTCTCTGGAATAATTTTCTTGTTATCTCTAACTGACTCAAGTGCCAGTGAAGAGAAACAAAAAAAGCAGGCTACACGTTCAGAAAGGAGAAGCTGAAGTGCAGCAAGTGCCTTAGAGAAACAACAAAAGGTGACCTAGAAATCTTGATTAGCAATCACCTCTTTCGCAGAAGCTTGCAGTAATAGTCTTTGCTCTAATTGGATTACACTGGAAATAAGCGATTTTTATCCCAATAAATACCTGCAATTAATAATCAGCTGAGGTCTTGGGATGTAGTTACTATTACAGAAAACCAGGAATTAAATTGCTGCATAGGCAATGTCAAGGGCTTCATGATTGATTGATTGATTGATTGATTTTTGGCAATTCCTTTGAGAGCACTGAAGATCCTTTAGAGCTGGAAAGTGATTCATATAAAGGACTGATAGGAAGATACAAGCTGTTTCCTCTCTAAAATTAATTCACTGCTGCAGGAGAATCCTACACTCCATGTTTGCTTTTAAGGGGTTTCATGCATTTCACAGTTTCAGTTCTTGCTGTGTTTCAAGATTAGCAGCTGGGGTTTGCTTTTCATATGAAGTGCTACGCTAGCTTTCAATTAATTCTTAGCTAATATACTGACACTAACTTCAGAGTAGATAGGATCAGAGCACAGCAAATGGGCAGATAGTTATGTCAGAATCTGGAAGAGGCAGCAAGCTGAAAGAGGAAGCAATAGGAGAAAAACTATCATCACTGAGGTAAGCCCTCCAACATCTGAGCTATAAAGCTAAGAGATGCAAAGGGTATCTAATGTCAATGTTAACTGCCAGCCCTGTCTATGTGACTATGGAACTATGAAAATAATGAGCCTGACCCAGTGAAGTAGCTGCGGATATCAAGCAAGTGTCCCTGTAGGACTTTTTAGGACTGATGATCAACGAGACAATTAAGCAAGAAGCCATTCCTATCCTTTGTCTCTCTGTTGGGATAGACAGAAATGGAGACTGATCTCAATGTGGCTGTGCCCATCACAGAAGGATTTTTTTCTAAATATTCTCATTATAAAAAATGTTATGTCTGACCATTTCAGCGTGTTTGGTAATCAGCATTTCCAAATAGGCTCTCCGCGCTACTATGGGCAAAGTAAATCCCAAGGCTGAGAACTAATATCTTATGCCATGAATAACAAGGAAGACAAAACCATCTTCTGTATGAATACACAAAACATGCACGCGCATTTCCAGTTTCCACTGTTGTACTTACTTGTAACCATCTCTGATGAAAGCAGCGGTAGGTGGTAAAGAAAGTTGTTCAATTTTTGGAGGAATAGCCCAAGAAGGCCGATAGACACAGGCCTCTGGGATCTTCAGAGGTAGGAGGCACTGGCTGGGTAGCATCTTCAAAGGAGCAAACATGGAGGAGCCCATAAAAGGTTGAAAGGTTGAAATTTTGTGCACAAAGGAGAAATCCTGCAAATGCCAAGTAATTGCATTATTTGTAACAGAGCAGCCCCTGTCAGTTACGCTCCTTATAAAAAGGAAACACACGTATATGCAGGTGACTTTTCTTGTCTGAAGTGATGACAGGTAAGACATTTTCATTTGGACTCTCATTTCTCTCAGGATTTCAAAAAATAAGTATGGAGCTAGACTTTACCCAAACCATCAGCTGCTGACAAAAACAGTGGGCCCCATGTCTAGCCTCTCCACCTTGTAACATGCAGTAATGAAAAGCCTGTTGTGGTATCATCATGTGACATGTCTCCTCGCCTCTCTAACAGCAGCAGCCAATAATGTACAGCAGAGGTAGGGAAATGCGTGATACGGTATCACTTCATGCATTTCATTACTAGACGTTACAGGAGAGAGGAAGGGGAATTCAACTTGTTTTCTCTATTCTGGGTAATATCTAGAGATTTGGGATCTCAACCGACAAGAGAAAATACAGGGGACATTGACAGAGTAATTTAGTGGAAAACAAGAGGACAGGTGTGGGGCAGAGTTAAGAGAGAGTGTAAAGAGAAAGGTGGCTCCTTCCCGTAGCAATGTTATAGCCAGTTTGTTTTTTGTTTCTTTGCTGAGCCAATCAATTACATTAAATATACATATACACTGGATGGAAAGTGAATAAATTGTATTTGAAAGGACCTAGTTAAGAATCTATTCTTGAGAACAGAATCTGTCCTTGTTATGTCTGCAAAGCATATGCATTTGGGGGCTAGCCCTATATTTAATAAGGCACTCAGACTAAACACTATTCACTCATACAGCTGCAGATACTTAACTGAGTCAAAGATGACATTGTTTGCATTAACAAGACTGAGGTATTTTTTCCAGTTTTGTTATGGGTAAAAAACCCACAACATACACATCCCGAAACTAGGGCAGTCTTGAATATGACTGCTACAATCCACACACTATGTACAGATCTTTCAGTTACGATTATCCTGCCCTTCTTCCAAAGCACTCAAGCCAACATACATGCCCTTTCCTTTCATCATCACAGCAGTATTATGAGATAAGGTCAGGTGGAGAGATAGTGACTGGCCCATGATCACCCAGTGAGCATCATGGCTGAGTGGGGATCTGAACCTGAGTGGGGATCTGAACCTCCCCAGTCTTAATCCAACCCTGTAGCCACAGTTAGAATAAAATTATTTATGGCTAAACAAAAATATATGTGGTATTTAAATAGACATTCCCATATTTTGCCTGTGTAAAATCCATTCTGAAATCCATTCTGAAATCCTGTGTAAAATCCATTTTGTCTGTGTAAAATCCATTCTGAAACTTGTATTTTCCCTCATGGCAAACTATGAGGACCATCAAAAAATTAAGGAATTGGTTGGTGAGCGCACGGCCAAACCTAGCAACACATTTTCTAATGCTGAACATCTGATGACTCAGTTGATGTCAACCCCTTCACTGGGATGTGCAGCTCCTTAAGCCCTTTGGCTCACATGACAATCACATGTCTTTATATGGAGAAATTGTTTTAAAGGTATACACAACTTCATTTGTGTAGTGTACTCTCTCTCTCTCTCTCTCTCTCACACACACACACACACACACACACTCTCTCTCTCTCTCTCTCTCTCTCTCTCTCTCGTAAGGGAGAGGCAGCCCAAAAGTTTATTGGTGCATTCATTAACTGATGATGAAACCCATATGCAGTCGCAAAGCTGTCTAGACAGCACTGATCCCTTGTTATGAATGCCTGCTTCTGCGGGGGGCGGGCAGGACTTTTTAATCTCTATCACCAATCTTGACCCACATTTTCATTTGTATCTCAAGACTGATATTGTTTTGACAACTGGAAACAATGGATGGGATCCAGATTAAATAAACTGCAATTAGTTCCCACTTAAATCTATGGGGCTTAAGTTAATTCATGGCTAACTTGCCCCATTGATTTTAACTTAGTTTAACTTAGTCTGGGTCTAATCCAGTACACACACACACACACACACACACACACCAACAGCTAGTGACGAGTGTGTTGGAATATATCTAACATTTACAACTGTGCCCAAACAGAAGGAACCAAACAAGGAAGGAGTCAAGGAAATACGTAACTATACTCAGCCAGTACTCAACAGTACAATGAGATGCTCCTTTGTTTCCTGTTCTGTGAAGGCACTCTGGTCAAGGTGATGCTGTACATATCCATTTAAATTAGGGAGAAAATGGGTGTATTCACACATGCAATGCCAAGAGATGATTTGGCACTATTAGAATGAGCCCCAAGGAGTGTCAGGTTTACACACTGCCTTCTCCCTCCTTGTGTCATGCTCTGCAGTCATGGATGGACAAGTCACAGTTTGACTGTTTGTCAAATTCACCAATCTACAGCTTGCACTTGCCTCCAAACCAAGTCTGGTTCAGAAGCATCACAAGGCATCTGGCCATTTTGATGAACAGCCAAACCAGGAACACAAGTCCTGGATCATGGCACAAAAGCGAGAAAGAGGCAATGCACAAGCCTGAAGCACCTCAGGATTCATTCCTATAGGACCAAATTATGGTCTGGTGTTACAAGTGAATTGCATCAGTTCATTATTCCCAGAAGCTCCTTGGTCAAATATAGTCTGGGCCACCACCTGACTATACAAAGTCACACATCTTCTAATCTATTCTTAACATGTGTAAGATCATGTGTAGGGCAATAAAACACAAGCAGCAGTTCTTTAAACGTCCATATTAATTTTACAGAAGTAACTTTGCCAGAGTACAAAATAGACCTTTCCCATATATTCATTCTGCTAGATCCCTCTAGTTTCTTGTTTCTGTAAAGAAATAGCAGGTCAATAAATCTGAGAGAGCAATCCTATGCCCCCAGACAGTGTCTGGGGGGACATAGGATTGTTTGAATTCTAGGATCCAAGGTTGGAACCAGGGCTCCAACGTCAGAGCCCAGAAATCACACTCCCCACCCCCTCGTAGCTGGCGCAGTTCTCTCTGGGCAGGCTATGTCTCCACGCTCAGGAATGGAGCACTGAGATGGGGAAAGGGGGGGGGCAGTCCTGGGGGCAGGGAGGGGAGGACACCATGGAAGCTGCATTAGATAGCTTCCTATTGGGTCTCCAGGCTCCTTCCCTCACCCTCCCCGAAGCTGCGGCAAGTCAAAATGCAGGGCGGCTGGAGCACAGAGGAGAAGATCCCCTCTGCACTCCACCTGCCCTGAATAGGATAGTTGGCAGCCTCCGATTTCAGATGCTGGTGACTATCTGGATAGGATAGGATAGGATAGGATACGAAAGGAAAGGAAAGGAAAGGTTCCTCCTGTGCAAGCACTGGGTCATTACTGACCCCTAGAGGCGTTTTCATGGCAGACTATAGCGGGAGTTGGTTTGCCATTGCCTTCCCCAGTCGTGACTACCTTTCCCCCAGCAAGCTGGGTCCTCATTTTACCGACCTCGGAAGGATGGAGGGCTGAGTCGACCTGAGCCAGCTACCCGAGACCCAGCTTCCGCTGGGATCAAACTCAGGTCATGGGGAGAGTTTAGGATGCAATACTGCCACCTACCACGCTGCGCCACACGAGGCTCACAAGGATAGGACTGCACCCCAAATTTATTTTCCATCAATATACAACTGTCTGAACACACACACTTGAAACTGATTCACCAGATCTAGAGAAATGAGTGGGGGAAGGCGAAAGAGAGAGAAAAGAAAGTTGAGAGGGGAGATCAGACGTCCCCTCTCACTTCTCTTCACTGTCCAGCCTCAACCTTGGCAAATAATTCTAGGTTCTTTTAAAACCTAGACCTTATGACAGTTTCAGGTTACATTTTAAATGAACAGATGAGAATCTGAGTCCCAAGCTACCTGCTTTATAATCTAGAAACAGGTCCCTTTCAGGGACTAGTATAGGTGGAAGGAGCTCACTTTATAAACCAACGGTGCCTCGCTTACTCTTGCATCAGATCCTTTTTCTGCTTTGGGGAGAGAATCTAGTAGCAAAACATGTGAGGAACTTTTGTCTTAAGGAAACCTATATGCTGATGCTTCTGCTGAAGATGGACTGGTAATTGTTAGCAGCAGCTCCTCCCTCCTTTTCAGGAGCAGACTGAGGAGTAGATCAGTCCCATAAACCTACTTCAATTATTGCCACCTGTACTGGCCCCTGGTGAAAGGAAGCCCAGTCCCATATAGATACGTAACAGGTGGAAGACAGTGTAATACACATGACCCCTCAGTAAGAGGATTAAGTGAAATCTGCTGTTCATACAAAATAATGCATGCAATATAAATATAATATTATCTAGTTAATTTGCATACATTGCAAAAAAGTAACACTGCTAATTTGTAGCTGAACGATGCTGCAGCACTTTAGAACATTGTGGCCTGAAATGAGACCATTGGGCCATCTAGTGTATGTTCTACACCAGGGGTCCCAAACCTTATTGGGTTGGTGGGTACACTTCAAATTTTGACAGTGTTATGGGTGCTCTCACAAAATGGCTGCTATGGTGGGCATGGTTGGTCAAAGAACACTAATTTCCCAGAAGGTAAAACTGGTAGGACTAAAAGAAAAGTAACTTGCCCAAGAACCTAAGTTCTAGGCAAAGGTGGGGTCTGAGGGCTAAAACACAAACCAACTATTTTGAATCCAAATAAAGATTGGTGCTGGAGGGCAGCCCTTCACTTTGCAGCGTGCCGGCCTCCCAGTTAAAAAATAATAGATACATATTTAAATTAAGAAACAAAACACAGAGCTGTCTGTGATCACATTGGCACCCACATGCACCACACTGGACACTCCAGGTTGCCACTGAGTGGCAGTGGCTCTACAGGGTATCAGACAGAAGTTTCCCCCGTCACCTGCTACCTGATCCTTTAAACTGGAGATAGCAGGAATTGAACCTGGGGCCTTCTGCATACATGCTGTACCACTGAGCTATGACCCTTCCACAACCTCAGTTCAGCTCTAAGGTGCCACAGTACTTCATGTGCACACTTGAAGCATTTGAGATTTCTCAACAAAGAATTTAAATTCCTGTTTTGTTAGTTAAATCCCTCAAGAAACCCATCTTGCAGTTGTATAATATTATCAGCTTCAGCTTGCTACCTTGACTTCTTCTGGCTTAGGGCTCCCTAATCCATCTTCCACCTCCATTTTAAATTCGGTGAGCTGAGTTGTAACCATGTTGACCACAGGACTTTCCAGCATCCCCAGTGTAGTCACCGTCTCTGAGCTAATGCCATCTTTATAGCTCATCACAGGGGAGAAAGCCGGGTGTTGCTCCAAGGAGGGTGGTGTCGGAAACATCCTCTGCAGATCTGCCACAGCTGGAGAAGACAAAGGGATGAAAAGACATGACAAAATACATCTTTCATACTGTTCAAAGGCAGCTCATAGAAAAGAAAAATGAGGGGCAAACTATGAAAATAAGTAAGAGGGTAAAAAGAAAGCGTATATACTGCCAGTTTCAGAATTAGCCTCATTGAACTCAACTGCCCACAGAAGGGCCAAATCCCATGGAAATCCTACATTCAAGACTATTATCTGATGTAAGAAATAACATACACTATCCAGCTGTGTCATTACTTGCCATGTGTCGCAGAAAAATTTCCCACAACATGTTTCTGAAGGAAAAAACAGTTTCTAAGGGCTAAAGTACATGTGACATTAACCATGTGACTTAACCTTGCAGGTGTATTTTTAAGAGCTGCTGGGTGGCCTGATCAGGGGAGGGGAATTTACCCCTTTCCTCTTGTGCCATGTTCCCAACAAATATCCACCCTCTTTTCCCCCAGCTGCTAATTGGCACAGGAGGGAAGCTTTGATTGGTGCCAATGGGAATTGCTCTCCCGTGCCAAATAGCAGATGGGGGGGGGGGGGCTTTAGTTGGAAAGAAAAGACTAAGCCCCACTATCCTAATAGCAGCCAAGGGTGGGGTGGGGTGGGGTGGGTGGGGATTTATAGTTAAAAAGATATATGCAGGGCCAAATCACGTGCTTCTAAAATAAAGCATTTTTCCTAAAATTAATTAGTGACATAATGAATACAATATCACACAAATTAACTTTTTTAGGTTAGTATCTCTACAATGCATGTAACTATTTACCCCAATGCTCACCTCTCTGGGAATGCTTTCAATTACTATGTTAGCAATTTTCAGAGCCATCATTGTTTGTCAAAAATTTAAATAATGTAAAAGAACTGTATGCTACTGAGTTGTCATGACTTAAAAGTAACTACTGAATACTTTCTCATAATCAATTATTTCAGTTCTACTGCTTTGGCCTATTGGAAAAACTTTGGAGATACAGCACATAAATTTAATATGGCGTACTTTTAAAGTTTTGTTTACTGAACACATTTATTTTAAGAATGTATAAATTATACCTTCATCTAAAGTTGGATTTCAGAGCACTATACAATGTTTTAAAAATCAATAAAATATCAAACAACATAAAACACTAAACAATACAGTAAAATTGAGAGGAATAAAACAATACAACCAATGAATATATGCTAATTTAAAATGCTTGGCAGCAAATAAAAATGATTTTAACCAGCCTGCAAAAAGAATATCGGCATACCTCCCTTGGGAGAGCATACCAAAATCTGGGTGCCAGCCACAGAGAAGGTCCTCTCTTTTGTACATTTATCACACAGTGTATAGCACAGTTAAACTATGGAATTTGCTACCACAAGATGTAGTGATGGTCACCAACATGGCTGAATTTAAAAGGTGATAAGACAAAATCATGGAGGATAAGGCTACCAATGGCTACTAGTCATGACGGCTATATATTATCTCAAGTATCAGAGGCAATATGCCTCTCAATACTAGTTGCTGGGGAAGAAGAATGGGAGGGTGCTACTGCACACAAGTCCTGCTTGTTGGCTTCCCATAGGAATTTGGTTGGGCACTGTGGGAACAAGAATGCTGGACTAGATGGGCCTTTAGTTTGACCCAGCATAACTCTTCTCATGTTCTACTTCTCCTATAGATTGAATGTGAAGAAGGGCTTCCTCTGACAATCTTAATCCATGTTTGATTCAAATCAAAGATGTTGAAGCAGATCACAATCTATTTAGAGCATCAGAGCGTTATCCAATTCAAAAATTTCCAGAAAAACTTACATTACTAGAGTGTGAAATCACAGGTAACCTTTTTTTTAAAAAAAAAGTGAGGTGAAAGAACAGTGGTCCGTAATAGCTAAGAAACAGTCCTCTTGCCTTTCCCCTGAGCTTTGAACCACAGGTATTAAAACATGTGGAGCCTTCAACAAAACGTTGCAATGTATTCTCGTGTTGTAACAGGAGCGCTCTTGTTCATGGTCTCCAGTCAGTCCTTTCTTTGGGATACTATAAGCTATTAGGGACTCAAGCAAGGCAATTCGCTTTTCCCCTTCTCCCAGTTTTCGGGTCTTTTCCAAACAATATTCAACTGAATATGGCTACCAAATAGGTTCAGTCTTCATTGGGCTGCTTGATTTGTTTCGTTTTGCCCCCTGCTGTGTGTTTTCAAATATATTCTTTGTAATTCTGCAAACCTTGGGGTTTCCCTGAGCAAGCCAATGTTTCCCTCTTGTTTTTCAGTGGCCCTGCTTTGGCTTGAGTCCTATCAGTACTCACCATCTAGGTTCACTATTAGTCGTAGTGCAGGGCTGCCCCTACCATGCAGCACGGTGAATCTAGGTTCACTATTAGTCGTAGTGCAGGGCTGCCCCTACCATGCAGCACAGTGAATCTAGGTTCACTATTAGTCATAGTGCAGGGCTGCCCCTACCATGCAGCACGGTGAATCTAGGTTCACTATTAGTTGTAGTGCAGGGCTGCCCCTACCATGCAGCACGGCGAATCTAGGTTCACTATTAGTCGTAGTGCAGGGCTGCCCCTACCATGCAGCACGGTGAAAGAGGCTGCTTCAGACAGAAGAATTCAGGAGATAGATCAAGGCAGAAAACGATGTCTAAATGATGCCGCCAAGCTTTTTAAAGTGTTGGCCCTAGCATGGGGCTGGGGTGGGATATCGTTTGGTGCTCTGCTTTGAGGGAGTGATTCCGAAAACTGAGAAGGAAATCTAACGTGCGGTCCACCAGGGACTGCTTCTTCAATGGGCTTGTTCAGTAGAGGTGGCACAGCAGCGGTGCCTGGTAAATTACACGCCCAGGTACCAAAGACAATTTCACCCTAAATCTTAAATGTTACACGAGTGAGATCTCTTACAAACCAAGGTTAATGCTGCCATGGATTAAAAGAAAATTCCCTATGAAATTCCCTATCAGCCTCATAACCCAATTAGACAGACTACAAATGAAAGCTATTGCTACTACTAAAACGGTGCTTGGTAATTATAAATCTAGCCTCCAGGCATCTCTGAGAGAGCCAGCAAATAATTGTATTGCAAATCTACTATCTTTCCACACTAGCCAGCAAAGCAGGATTTAAAAATAAAAACAGTACCTTTTATTAAACCGATACATTTTCCCTTAAGGGAATGGTTTTGAAGTGACACATGCCAATAATGTTTTAGGTGCATTTCTCAGTTAGGTCTGGGACAGCTTACTTAACCACTGGTTCATATGCCCTCAATGCAGTTTACAAGAAAAAATAAACTGCAGGAACAATTTAGGGATTGCAGGAAAATCCGGTCATTCCCATGCTTTAAGACCTATCTGTTTTCTCCAGCCTTCTCTGATTTGCTGAGATTTTAACTTCCTCCATTATCTATCTTTGTTTTCCTCATGCATTTGTTTAGATTTTGAGCCTGCAAGTAGGATTTTGTCATTTTAGCCTTATGTTTTATACTGTATAGTACCTTGTTTTTTAATTAAGAAATTGTTGTTGTTGTTACTGTTGTTGTTAGTTACAGGCAAATACAGGAGTGTCATTCATAGAAAGTGTGAATCACATGAACTGTAGCCATTTTCTATGTGATCTTGCAACTGAAATGGCCAAAGAAGCTCCCTTTTTGACAATGTTTCTGATGCTAGTTGCTAAAAATCTATGCAACTTATACTGGTCTCCTTAATGATATCCGTCAGCTCAACAGGTACAGGAACTAGAAGTGACTGGCTGAGCAAAAGTTAAAGAAAGTGCGCCTCCAAACTTAACTAAACAACAGTTAACTGGTGGAGATCTCTAAACCTAAACTCTAAACTCAGTGGAAGACCAGTTTGCTAGCCACAAAACAGCAAGAAAAAGCAAATGCACCCAACAGAACACCAACATGAATGAGTGAAGAGCAGGAACTTGCATATTCTAAACTAAACCAAGTCACGTGTGCAAGAAGCAGGCAGCGTTGCCAGTCCTAACTGGGTTTATCAGTCTTGGCCAGAACTGGAGACAACAGTTACTGGGGTTATAGTGTGACTCTATTAACCTTTTTAGATCGGCCATTTCTGTAACACACTAAGGATGCTTCCAGACGGAGGACTCCTAGTGCTACCAGTCAAAAGACGTTGTGAAGCTATTCTGTCTTTTCTGCCTTTTTTATGGAAAGAAAAAAGACAGGAGGAGGAGGAGTGGGAAAACACAGTGTGTGTGTGTGTGCGCGCGCATGTATTACAAGTGGAAGATGACACTGGATGGACCCCACCCCGCACCCCACTGTGTAATTCCATGAATGAGGCAGGGAGATTGCACAATAAAAGCCTCGTCTAGAAACACAGGGTGTGAAGAATATGGAAGCCACTCTGAGCAGTACTTTGTGGCAGAATTGCCTTGGGATATTCCTGCACAGAATGTAAGGCATACAGTATGCTAATGTTCCCCCTGCTCCTCTTGCTGGTAACAAAGTGGGGCTTAGGGGGGCACCAGGCTTGTATTCAAAGGGAAATCCTTTGCAGAGAGACTAATCTGGCCCATCACAGCTTGTGCAGAGTAAAAGACAGGTTCTGCTGTCTAGCCATCTGACATCTCTCTCATCCACACATATGCTTCTCCTCTTTGTGTCAGTCTTTTACAGAAACTCCTGCATCGAGAGAAAAGAAGAATACTGAAAGGGGCAACCCTTATCTATTTAACCCTTCCTACCTTGCTCCACATTATGCCATTTTCTTTTGGGGTTCTTTTTTTGAGGGGGGGGGGATTTCTGCACTGCAGTGTCATTAAAAAGAAGAAGAAGGGAAATGTTTAATTAAATAAACCTAAAGAACTGACTGGGTATCATTATTCATTTTCATATGTGTCATGCTTGAGAAAACCTTGCATATTTTAAGCAGCTATAGATCTACTAAAACTGTCAAAATCCAATCTCTGTGTACTTCATACTTCTGCATTTGAGTAAATCAGCACTGCTTTTATGGCTCCATATAACTCTCTGACTCATCTTTGTGACACCATGGTTTTTCCCCTCAATTTGTTCTCATTACCAGCCAGAGTTAATGAGATAATGTTCAAGAATGATTTGCAGTAGAATGCAAGTTCAGCTTAGAGTAGCCACAGTCTCTCTCTCTCTCTCTCTCTCTCTCTCTGAAGCAGAGGATCTTGTAATTCACAATGACATCCGTTGGTATCACACAGAATACTATTTTCATATACACATAAAGCATTTCTAAAGCATATCACGTAAGCGAGCATTGCGACGGAAAAAAATATCTGCAGTTCTCAGATGATCATGGAAATCAAGTCCCTGTGGTTCTTGGCATGATGGAAAAGTAACCTAGCATAGAATGACGGGTGTGTGTGTGTGAAGAATATAAAAGCCTCTCACAACCCAAATGTCTTTTGACGTCACCTAAACATTTAAAGGAATGCTAAGGAACAGCAGCTTGAAAACTGACAAGCTTAATTCCTCCCTCTGTGTAGGTTTAATGAGGTTACAGAATACAGTTTCAATTAGAAGCCACTGGCTTCTATTGAATGTAGTAAATTCCATCTCCACTCCTAAAGTGATAGCTTTTAAATGAAGCCAGGACAAATTTAAATAATTACATTTGCCCATGACTTGTACAATCACATTTGTATAGGGACACTGTGCCTCAACAGATCAGCTTGTAAACAAATGAAGGCTTTTATGAACACTAGTATAGAAAAGTGCAGCTCTTGTCATAAGGCAACCTATACTGTGGATACAGAAGCAACTCCTATTTAGATAAAGTTGTTTTTCTTCTGGGTCTCAAATAAGATATACAGTAAACACCCAAAGAATCACCCCAGATCACTCAAGACCAGCTATTCAAATTAACGGTTTCAATTACCTTTTTACTAGGCAATTCTTATTAAAAATTCTTCTTTTTCTTTTAAATGATCTGCTTCTAATTTTAAAGTAAGAGAAACAACTTGGTTTTTATTCTCTGGTTATATATTTTAGTCTGTAAGCAAAGAAGAGACATTCTCCCAGTAAGAGGAGAAAGGACATTTTTCCTAATACCAAGGAAGCAACTGAAACCCTTGAATGTTACCTGGATTCGATAAAGGGCTGGATGAGGGTGAAGAAGCGGAGATACAGGTGTTGTTGGCCAGTAGAAATCTTGACTCAGGGACTGGGATTCAACCCGTTCCAGATGGGGTCAGGCTCCCCTTGAGGTACATAGCTCGGGAGCGCTCCTGGATCCTATAACGTCCCTGGAACTTCAGGTGGCAGCGGTGGCAAGGAGTGTGTCGCGCAATTACGCTTGGTGACCCAGCCGCAACCCTTCCTGAGTCTGACTTGCCAACAGCTATCCATGCCTTGGCTGCATCATGCTTAGACTACTGCAATGTGTTTTACATCGAGCTACCCCTGAAAGGTGTCCAAAAGGTTCAATTGGTGTTAAATGTGGCCGCTAACCCGTGCAAGGTATCAGGGCCATATCTTGAAAGAACTGGTCTGGTTGTCAATTACTTCCCAGTCTCAATTCAAGGTGTTGGTTTTAACCTTTAAAGCCCTAAATAACTTAGAAACTGACTATTTAAAGGACAGTCTGTCTCGTTATGAACCTGCACATTACTAAGATCTGCAGGAGAGACCCTTTTGAGGGCACCAATACCTGCAGAGGCCTGTTTGTCAGGCACACATGAAAGGGCTTTCTCCTGCGTCACTCCCAAACTGTGGAATGTGCTCCATCGAGAACTACACTTGGTCCCTACTCTCTTGGTATTTAGAAAGGATGTGATCTTTTTAATGTACCCTTCAAATTATGTAGTTGTTTTAATGTTTTTCAGTTTTGCTGTTTTAAAGTGTTGTGCATATATAAGGTGGCATATAAATGTTAATATAAATAAATAAATTACAGCAATGACTTTACTTGTAAACACTGCTGTGGTTATACTCTGTTACTTACTTGGAGGATAAGGAACTGCTGTTCTGCCATCCTTGCCCAAGGGGCGGTCTTCAGTCCCTGCTAGGGGCATTTTTGATGAACGGAGAGCAGGTGAGACAGCCTAGAGATAAAATTAAAAAGAAAACCCTTTAAAAGCAAGATGACTATTTTAAAAACGAATTATTGCAACCTGGTCAGTACACAACTCCAGGACTTTTCCTTTTTGAAAGGAGTTAATCTTTGATTCCACTCTGCACTCAAGAATTAAAAGGACTGCTTTTAATCAAAAAAACACTTATAGGTGTCAAAAACACTTTTTGCCATTTACTTCTTTTTATTTTGGTTTTAATAGACAAAAAGGTTATCTTAGGTCTACATGCCTTTAAATTAATTAATATGCACTGGTATTTTTTCATGGAATTGGCACTAAAGCATGGCTATTCTGAACTCACCATGAGGAACATCAACACAAAGTAAAACTTCTAGTTTCACAGGCAAAATTATTGGAAATGGAACCAACTTCACTGTCACAAATGTCTGCATTAAACAGACTTTTTCCTCATTCTAGAAGTTTCCCTTGGGGAAGAGGAGTGGACATGGTATGACATTTCCTACTCTGTTCATCACAGATATCACACTCTGGGACAAATCAGAGAAAAAAGAAATCAAGCCTGAAAGCCTTCTGTTTAAGGACTTAAGAACAGCCATGCTAGTTCAAACCAAAGGTCCATCTTGTCTGACATCTTGGTCATATAGTAGCCAACCAGCTGCCTGTGGGAAACCCCCAAGTAGAACATGAGTGCAAAAGCACCTTTAGTATACAAGACTAAGCTTGCTAATATATTATAATATGTCAATAAATATTGCCTAGATTCTGTGAAATGTTTAATGTTCAACCCTATGAAATGTTTTAATTGACTTTGTTATAATCCTCCTCCTTAATATTTTTCTTACGTTTTGGTGCCACTTTTTGTTTAAGAGGGGTATTTTATTATGTTTCTGTATGCTTATGGCCAACAAGCAATAAACTGAACTGAACAAAAGCACCCTCCCACTTGTGTTCCCCAGGCAACTGGCATATGTAGGCATACTGCCTCCGATACTGGAGGTAGCATATAGCCATGAGGACTAGTAACCATGAATCGCCTTATCCTCCATGAATCTGTCTAATCTGGATTTGCTACAACCCCTTGTTCATTTTAGTTGCCCTTTTCTGCACCTTTTCCAACTCTATTAGAGGCCTTTTTATCCTTATTTTTAGGTGTGGTGACCAGAACTGTACACAGTATTCCAAGTGTGGTCACACAATAGCTTAGATATCTCTGCGATAACGGACGTTATTCCAAGGCTTGAGTGAGACTATGTGCATATGGTGTAGCTCAACTCACTGCACACTTACCCCAGGCTCATCTTCATCTGAATTATCGAAGAGGTTGTCCAAGTCATGTAGTGAAGGGGCCAAGTCTGTTACTTGCGTGAGGCTACCAGTACCAGCTCGGCCTGCAGCATTATCTTGCCGTGTGTCTAGGGGGGAGAAAAATAATCACGGGCTTTAGACATGGGGCACAAAGCACAAAAGGAATTAAGCCATGTTCCCCAGTGACAGGAAGAGCAAGAAATCAATCAAAAAACAAATTCCTATGTTCCAAGGTTAACTCTCAAAAATAACCAACTGGAGCCTCAACTGAAAAGTGATGCATGTAGTGATAACACATTCAGATGCTGAACAACATTATTACAACCCTTTCTTTTCTTTCTTGTTTTAGTTTATCATAGAAGTATTACTCTCTTATGATTCTTGATAAGATTTCACCTGGTGCCTTTTCCAGAAGGAATCCGAAAGACTATCATGTACCTGTTTTAGGAGCAGAACTGAAAATGGACATTGCATCTTTCCCATCTGGCATAGTGGTAGGATGACCTGCTGCAGAAATCTCCTTGGTTGCAGTTCCATCTTCTGACTGCAAACACAGAGAATTTAAATCAAACACTATATGTCTAAGGAGCAAGAAAATGCGGGGCGGGGGGGAGGAAGAAAGAGCTGTAGCTTGAATTATTCTGTCCCACACCAGCTGTACAAAGTGTGTACAGCCACACATAGTTTTTCCTATATATCCATATACTAAAAAGTGGTCAAGTGTGAAGTGGCTCCAAGCTTGATTCTAAGGAATAGCAGAGATCAAGCCCTCCACAGAAGATAAATTTTCTTACATGTGCAAAATGTAAAAGCACGAATGACTTTCCTGCACTGTAAAACAATTAGAAAATAATTTATTACAATGGCTACCCCATAAATTAGCACGCGTACATGTCCAGGTCATGTGTGCCCCAAACTCTGCCTAATGAATAACTACACAAGGAGCTCACTCAATACAACAAAACAGGCATTGAACACACCCAAGAAGTATCTGAGGCAAAGCAAAGATCAAAGGCACAAAGAAAGAGAAGTCCAGCATAGGTCTGTGGTGCACTCTCAAGTCCCCAAGAAATGGAACACAAAGTAGTATCTCAAAATGATGCCACACTTATTCATTATTAGCTTGCAGCCTTATGGTGCAGCCTGAAGTTTGCTTCTGCGTGAGCTGAACTCAAGCCTGGTCTACACATGCAGGAGAATGAGGTGGTAAAATTGAGTGAATCACTTCTGACTACAAGTGGCAGCAGGATTCAACTTTTGGATGATCCTCTGCATTAGAAAACCTCCTGGAAACAGAAGACTAGGAGTAGCTAGGAGAAACGTTCTATACCAGCCCTTGATTTATTTTAAAAATGTACACCCCACTTTTTGATCAAATGATCTCTGAGGTAGCATACAAAAGATTAAAACAGTTCAAAAACACTACCTAGTGGCTCCTGTTCCTCTGGCTGGTAGCAGAGGTCAGATTGTCCTTCCGCTCACTTCTGCAGTCCTAGGACAACTGGGCTGGTGTCCTATCTTGTAGGCGGGGAGGGAATGTGTTAATGTAGGGAAATAGAGGGGGGTTTACTGTCAGGGAGAATTCACCCATTGGCAATCAGAAGTGATTCTACACCCTAATTTTTTTTACATGAGTAAACCGGACATAATTTCAGAAAGCACTTGCAGTAAGGATATCTACCTGCCTGGACCATAAGATCATCTTCAGCATCCTTCTCCAGGAGTCCCTGACAAAGGAAGTGAAGCGGGTGGCTACCAGGAAGAGCCACCTTTTCTGCTGTGGCACCCTTGCTGTGGAATGAGCTTCCCAAGAGGCTCGCCTGGCGCCTATGCTGTGCTCTTTCTGGAGCCAGGTGAAGATCTTTTTTTATTTTTCCAGGCATTTTAGTCTTTTAGCTCTGTTGTTTTAAATCTATTATTGCATTTTAAATCTCTGCACTGAAGCTAGGTTTTATTGTGGTTTGCACTTTTATATTGTAGTTTTAAGCTTTTACATTTTATATTGTATTTTATTATATATTTCATGGTTCTAATTGTTGTGAGCCACCAGGAGAGATTCAGCTATTGAGTGGTAGAGAAATGCAATAATAAATAAATACATACATACATACATACATAATTGGGAGGTTCTCCACGGCAGAGACCACATTTCCCCACATTTGAATGGCAGTTAGCCACATGTACTGTCCCTCCCATATGCAACCTCCCACCCCCCTTTTTTGTTTTGTTTTGTTTTGCTTTAAGATCCTCCAATGAAGCCTTGGTGTGTGACCACACCATTTTCTGAGGCAAGGCAGGGAGATCTAGAACTTTTTCCTTAGTGCTGTGCTCTCTTTAGAGCTTCCTTCCCCAGGACACTTGCCCAGTGGTGCCATCAGGACGCAATGTCCAGGACCTCCCTCAATATAATGAACAGAAGAGCCTACGAACACAGCAGGGTTTTGCTTACTACATTTTGAAGTTAAACAATACAAGCTACCATACTTCCTCCAGAAATAGTTTTACACATATACAAACATCATCACTTACAGTGCAATCCAATCTATGTTTACTCAGAAGTAAGTTCCACCACATTCAGTAGGGCTTACTCTCAGGTAAACACACTTAGGATCACAGCTGTAACCGAAATGCATAAGCTTCATCTTCTGACAGGCCAATCCTATACATATCTATTCAAAAGTAAGCCCCACTCAGTTCAATCACATGTAATCCTCAGTAAATGTGCATAGGATTGACTTAGTGGGTGTAAAACAGGGCAAACATTTCCACACAAAGAAGCAGCGTGCTCTAAAAATATCTCTCTCTAGACAGGATACCTTATTTTTCTTCAGAGATTCTCTATCAGTTCCAAGTTTGCATTTTTTAGTGCCAGTGAAGCTGTATTTGATGTCTCCATCCTGAAAAGTGTAAGGATCACTGACGTCTCCCAAACATTCGCCAGGTTGCTGTATTAGAGGTAAAGGGTCAAGATAATGCATTGCCGGCACCGGGGGAGTCTCTTCCAAGATTTTAAATCTTTTATTAGGTTGTGCTAAGAGCCTAAGGGAAAAGGAAACAGAAACATATTCAGTAAAGTCTGTCTTGCAGATGTATAGTTTTTTCCCCACATAAGCATAGCCAGTATAATCTGTCTCCCTCTTCAATACAGCTGAAACAAAATGTTTCCCTAGCAGACCATGCCTAACCTCTTGCCATTATTAAACATCTGCTGGCTGACCTGTAACCTTGCATTCTGGGCCAGCCACTGAAAAGACTAGAATCTTACAGGCACATCACAGATAATCAAAATCTCCTCAAGAACTAGAAACATGTCAGTATAGCATAGCATCTGCAAAAGTGAGCACTGGAGGAAAGATGGCAACAATCCATCTAAAGCCTTATGTTTGCATCAGATTTGAAATTGTTAGCCCCCGTGGGGGGGGGGGGTTAAAGGAAAGGAGGGATAAAAGTGTTTTAATAAATAAAATATTCAATCCTGTTTTCGGTGTTTACTTTGGACATTATCTTGCACAAGTTTCCTGCACTTCCTTTTCCTTTGCAAGAGCATAATGTCAGAAATATACCCCTCACATCTCCCTCCCATGTACCTGTACTTCAGGTTTTTAAGCAGAGGCTAGATGGTCCCTTTTCAGGGATGCTGAAGAAGTGGATACCCTGCCTCAGCAGGGAGACTGAACTAGATAACTTTGGAGGTCCCTTCCAACTCCATCATTTGAATGAGATGCTGCTGTACAGTAACACAAGCCTCTTGTTCTTATATGGCAAGCTACTGTCTGAAGGTGCTCTCTCTCTCATCTTCTTAGTATATGGCTTGTCTCAGTTCACTTTAGGACAGGGGTGAGCAATGGCCGGGGGTCAGAGGGCCGCATCACCCCCTGGATCCCAACAGGGGCTGCCCCCCTGCCCCACTGAAATTCAGCAGCACGTTAGCAGAGGGAAAAGCCCCCTTTAAAAGGAAAATCGGTAGCAGAACAAGTGGAGGGCTCCAACAAAGACCACTGGGGGGGGTGCATACAGCCAGAGGGCCTTGTGTTGCCTACCTCTGCTTGCACATTTAGCCAATTCACACATATTTTTGGAAATGTTCAAGCACATACACATCTCACATACCCCCTCCCAAAATTCAATTAGCTCCATTAGAACCAAAATAATAAGAGCCTCAGGGAGTCTGAGATGGAGAGATGATAGCACTGCTCTTCCATACCAGCCATCTGACAGATGAGGACACTTGGTTAGGGATTTTGTCCCAAATGGACTTCAGACTGCAGTGTCATGTTCCAATTTAGGCAAAATGCTTTCTGGAATGGACCTGGGACCCACTGCATTTTAGGCCCCTTCTCTGCATGCCTGGAGGTGTTTGGTGTGGTAAGGGGTCACTGACCCCGTGGGTACCTTAGCAGAAAGGTGGCATATAAACACAATCTATAAATAGTTAACATTCTGTATAGGTATTACAAAAACAAGTCAGAGCGCACCTAGATAACCCACATGGAGTGTAACCATAATACTATCTAGAGCAAGTGTGGGAAGACTTTTGCCTTGAGGGATCTACTTTGTTTTTTAGTAGACCTCCCAAATCCACCGACTGGAGCCTGGTGGTGCAAAAGGCATACATTATGAATTAAAGAATTCAGAGCCCAGGAATCTGCTTTGAGTATCATAGTCCTTCTGCATAGAAATCCACTCCTAGTTACCCCAAGATTTCTTCATTACAGCACTATAATTTGGGGCAGGGGCAGGTGGAGAGTTATTTGTTGTTGCTATTATTAAGCAACTGGAAGTCAAAAATCCTTGCCAATTTACTGCAGATTACACATGAAGCTACCAGTAGATTCCAATCTACCTTCTGCCTACCACTGCCCCAGAGTATTAAATTCTGTACCAGCAAATAGAATTTGTCTACTGAGATGAATCTCTTATAAGCTAGACACATACCCCTGCACCTCTTTTTCTGGGTAAAACTAACAGTTAAACCTCTTATTAGCACAGACTTAGATATTAATTAGGATTGAAAGTTCTGGGTAACCTTAGGAAACAGCTGGTATTTCCTTTCAGTATTTCTTCATTGTCAACAACAGGGTGGTTCCATATTTCCATCATGAGCTGAGACTGTCTACAGATATGAAAAACAAAGGTAGCCGTGCTTGCCCATAAGAAAAAAAAATCCAAAATCCACAGTAGGATAATACCTTTATTAGGACCAAGCAAAATGTCACAAAACAGTGAGCAAGCTTTCGTGTTCTCCAGAACATTACACTGGATGTTAAAGAAAAGGGAGAGTGGGGAGCTGGCTTGATGTTAAAGGCATAAAAACATAAGGAAAGCCATGCTGGGTCAGACCAAGGGTCCATCTAGTCCAGCATTCTGTTCACACAGCGACCAACCAGCTGTCATCCAAGAACACACAAGCAGGGCATGAGTGCAACAGCACCCATCCACCCATGTTCCCCAGCAACTGGTGTACATAGGCTCACTGCCTCTGGTACTGAAGGCAACACATAACCATCAACACTAGTAGCCATTGATAGCCTTTTCCTCCAGGAATCTGTCTCACCCCCTTTTAAAGCCATCCAAATTGGTGGCCATCACTACATCCTGTGGTAGTGAATTCCATAGTTTAACTATGCGCTGTGTGAAGAAGTGGTTCCTCTGATCGGTCCTGAATCTCCCACCAATCAGCTTCATGGGATGACCCCCAGGTGCTAGTATTTTGAGAGAGGGAGAAAAATGTCTCCCTGTCCAAGTTCTCATTTTGTAGACCTCTACAATGTCTCCCCTTACCCTCCTTTTTTCCAAGCTAAACAATCCCAGCTGTTGTAACCTCCTCTCATAAGAGAGATGCTCCAGCCCCTTGATCATTTTAGTTGCCCTTTTCAGCATAAAGTCTTCATTAGTCACAGTCTTAAGATGGAAGATAGGAAGAGATGGGAGCTTAGGGAGCCATCCTATGCATGTTTAGACAGAAAAAATTCTACAACTCCCAGCATTCCCCTAGACAGAATTCCCCATGCTGGCTGGGGAATGATGGAAACTGTAGGACTTTTTCTTTCTAAACATGCATAGGATTGAGCCCTTAATTGTTTTATGGTCTCAAAGGTACTATGTCGGTTGACATCAGAATACCAAGGCAAGGGAAACTAGTTATCCACATCTAAAAATCTGAGACCCGTTTCAAATTCTTTATATAGCATACACAGAGATATTAATAGCTTCTGCCACTTGATACATTTATAAAGAAGTAGGATCTAATTCTCCATAGTAGAGATCCATTCTCAAATCTATAACTTCACCAACTCCAACATTTATTGGGCAGTCTCTTCAAGAAACTGATATTCTTAAAAAAATAGCAACGTGTCCCAATGGGGTAAAAAGCATGAAAGCAAGTTATTTAATAACAAATTTGGCTTCTGTGCTGCCACATCTTTGGACATGGAACCATTTGGCATCAGGGTCCATGCTCAACTGAAGTTATCAAATCAGTATTTGGATACTAAATTATTGTTCATGAAAACAGCCAAAACAGGCATAGCCCCAACAGGAAGAATCTGCAAGGCCTTACAGTGAAAGCAGAGGGCAGTACTAGTGTAAACCCATGCAAAAATCCAGTAAGCCCACATCAGATAGTCATACTGAAGATATCTCAGCAACAGTCAGTATTATAAAAGCAATCACATCAACTCTCTATTGTCAGTCCCTTCTCAATGTCCTTATCAAACCTTGACACTTAGCTCACATTCTTCACCTCACAAAATTCCCAGCCTTTGCCTTGGTGACCAACATTCATGCAGATAACCTCTTTGATCCATATGCCTCTCACATTCTTCTTCAGACTCAACCAGTCTCCTCCTCTGGTTTGATTTTCTACTCATATCTATGGCTACTTTGAACTGCTGTCTCTGACCTCTCTGCTAAGGAATTGGATGGTCCTGTATAATCAACCCTGTGTCTCTTTCAACAATGCATACATCTGACCACAGCCAGCCCTCCTCTTTGCCCTTTAAAATCAAATAGTCACCATTCCTAAGCCTATGAAAACCTACTCAACCAGAACATGACAAGAGGATTCATCGTGTTTACTTTCTAGAGCTGTTAATATAGTATTCGTTGCCACCTCATCCATGGTTTATCGCTATTTTCTTTGGCCTCCATTCTACCAGGTTTCATCAGTGTGACAGTCAAGACAACTCTTTTCTGTCTTGCAAAAGTTTAAGAGCACAATTCAGTGGAGATGCTTGTAAGGCGGACCACAATAATGGCAGGAAATTCCTATTTTATTCTGAGACAGCTTGGGGATACAGATTGCTAGCCCTCTTTTGTAGTGACTTAAGCAGTATTACTGCAGGCTAACCTCAACATCTTAGGCCAGAGCTAGTCATTATGGGAGATGCATGGCTGCTAAAAACAGCACCGATGGTTCTCCTCCTAACCTCTTCCCCAGTAACATCTAGTAATATAAAATCTGTGATGTGATGTTACCCTGTACTAATTCCCTGCAACATGTCATCCTGTTCTGCATTACTAGATATTACTAAAGAAATGAGGGGGAGAAGATGATGACACAGGGCTATTTTTGATACAGGAATCTCTTGTAACGTCTAGTTCCAGCTTTAGAGACAAAACAAAGGTATCAGACTCTCTGATGTTGAATATCATTCAGCACCATTCTAGTTTTGTTTCCAGGCCACCACAACTCACTCTCAAAGGTGAACATATGATCCTTCTTGAAAATTTCACACAATTGTTCTTATCAGTGATGGAATTACTTTGGTTATGCTGGGCCACTTCTGAACCCATTCACTGAAGCAGCCATCACAGTGGGAGGCATGCTGCAGCTCTCTATATAAAGCATCGAAATCCATACCGATGCTGGCAGTGATGTACACACGCTGCACTTCCCCACAATAGTCACTACACAAACTAAGATGTCTGCTGTGCAATGGCTTGAAAATCATTCTTTCCTTTATTGAGTACACCTTCCTAAAACATTTGTGAAACAGAACTAAATGATTTCAGCTGTTTCACATGGGGGGGGTAGCAAACTTGAAAACAGCCTTCCCTGACTTTGTGTCTTCCAGATGTGTTGGATTTCAACTCCTATCAATGGCCATGCTGGCTGGGGATGATAGGAGTTGCAGTTTAACACATCTGGAAAGCAACTGGTTGGGGAACGCCACTTTAAAAGAAATTATTAGTAATACATATATTTAAATATATATAGAGAGAGAGAGAGAGAGAGCGCGCGTGCACGAGCGAGAGCGCAATGTATGGCTGTGAGAGCTGGACTATAAGGAAGGCTGAGCGCCGAAAAATTGATGCTTTCGAACTGTGGTGCTGGAGAAGACACTTACGAGTCCCCTGGGCTGCAAGGAGGTCAAATCAGTCAATCCTAAAGGAAATTAACCCTGAATGCTCATTGGAAGGACAGATACTGAAGCTGAAGAAGAAGGGGACAGCAGAGGATGAGATGGCTAGATAGCATCACCGATGCAATGAATATGAACTTGAGCATGCTCCGGGAGAGAGCAGAGGACAGGAAGGCTTGGCGTGCTATGGTCCATGGGGTCACAAAGAGTCGGACACGACTTAACAACATATATTTAAATATTTTGTCTTCTGCAAACATGGGTAAGCTTTTGAATGGTTTCATTTGCGCATTATACACACACACACACACACACACACACCTCTACCAGCACATATAGCTTTTCCTCACAACAGGAATGGTACTGTTGAAAAGCCTGTGACTGAACTAAAAAAAAGGGAATTGTGCCTATCAAGCTTCTTATAAAGTTGTAAGCAGAAGCCATTCCCCTTTATTTCCTTCTTGAAAACTACAACAGAGTATTTCATGGCAGCCTTAAGAGGGAGACATTAATGCACATTACAAAATGAAACAGCAGGAAACAGCACTGCACACTGCATTTTCATGCTATACTTTTACTCTGTGTTGTGTGAGAATGTGACAGTAAGAACCAAACACTGATGTAGCCAGCTATCAGCTCAAGTGGCCTAGATCTACTATACATGCATCATTATCCAAACGCTAGAGACTTGGGGCAGCTTCTCATGAGATGGGTGCAAACTTCACTCAGATTAACATAACATGTAACAAGACACGAAACAGAATTCATGTCTGAAAAACCCTATGCAGAGATTCCCAACCATAGTGAAGCATTGCCCTGTCCCCCATCCCCCCCAGAAATTCTCAGGAAATCATGCAGGTGCCCCTAGTTTTTTTCTTGCATAGAAAAATGTATAACTAGGTTCTTGCAAGATTTTCACTCACTTTAAGACACATGTTTAACTTCTGAGCACCTATGGGTATTTGGGGGGGGGGGGTAACCTCAACCACCACCATCTGACACCTGAAGCAACTCCAAACACCCAATTTGCGACAGTCAACAAATCCTTATGGATTGCCCCTACCTTTTCAGTGCAGTGCTTTCAGATGCAACATCCATCTTGGTGTCATAACTCTCACACTGGAGTTCAGGAGGCCTGAACTCTGGATCACTGTTTGAAGGAAGAGTATATCCCTGCCATTTATTTGATGACTCTTGGTTGAGTAAAACCCCACAATATAAAGCCGTCTCGCTGACTTCTGCCATCAGAGGTAGCCTCTGGCCTACAAGGACCGTCCTGTCCTCTGGGTTGGCCATTGGCTGGAGTTCTAATCCATTGCTGTAGAGGGTTGGATTCACAGGAACTGATGGTGGGTCCAAACTATCAGCTTCCTGACCTCTTGGCTGGGGACTAAGTGTGGGAGGCAGAGGGGATGTGGGGGAATGGGGGGAATCCATAGGATTCAAATTTGTTTGTTTGCTTGGGTGCCTGGGTGGCAGAGAAAGCTGCTTCTCGTATTTCCTGCTATTAGGAGCTTCCAAGGAGGGCTCCATCCCTGTCAAGGCCAGCTTCTGTCCCGACGGGTCCTGTTCCATACATAGCTCTTCAGTGACAGAGGGACGATGGTGAAATGGTAGCAGTGACCTCTTCTGAAGTTTTTCTGATTTCTCCTGTCTCTCTGTGGTTTTGTGCTTAGAGGCAGGAGGTGGCAAGACGGAAGAGGATGAGGATCCCACACCAAAACCTGGTTGCAATATCGTCGGTGGACGACTGGAACCTGCAGCACAGCGTTGCTTGAGGAGCTTATGCCTGAAAGAGAATAATCAGGAAGAATTTACCAAGTGGGCTGTGAAAAAGAAAGAGGGCAGCAGATTCCTTCATATGCTGATGCATCTGTATTTCTCCTCTTCCCTCATTTTAAAGCGACCTTGCAACCTGTAGAAAGTTATTCTCATGACCTCCTGCTCAGTTTGGTGATTTATCTGTTGTGAATCTGCCATGACTTTGACTTTCAGATGAATTACTTTAAGACAACTAGGTTATTGTCCTAAAATACAGGAATCATGTTCAAAGCATTCCTATAAATTTGTGTGTGAAGGGGCTGGGCAGGGAGAAAATCTCCACATCTCAAGAATGCATCCAGGTGAACAAGTACATTTTTGTTTATTTTAACTGGATACAGATGGTTCTCACCACCCCAGGTTCCTGATACTCCACAAATGATGTGTATTACTATGCACTGGCAGATAGGTTACCAGCCCCTTCCTCTCAAAACGTTCCCTATCAGTGGTCCAAGATTCTGGTCTTTTTGGAGGTACCTAGCAGAAGGAAGCTTGTTGCAGTTTGAAAAGTGAGATACTGTGCTTTGTTTGAAATTGCTACAGCTTCATCAACTGCCTTGTGTGAAGAATTTCAGAAGACAGAGGGGGAGAGGCAGGTGAAGAAGTCCTCAGGCCTGTTCCAGCTAGACTTTGCCCTACCCTGCCCCTCCCACAGGGCCATCTACCATCAACTGCCCCATGGGAAAGATTGTGAAGAAAGGGAGGTTCGTGAGAATTAAACCAGGCACCTGCTCCTGTTCCAGATGGAACTTCCCCATCTTACACCAGCTGCCTTGAAGGAAGGATCCTGATGATTTTTTAAAAAAAAAATGTTAATATTGTTTATTTTGATTTTATTATTTTTAGGTTACTTGTCAGCCGCCTTGGTAGGATTTGCATCCTACAAGGCAGCTTGTAAACAACTGTAGTAAACAGATGCATAAATAAAGCAAGTTTCTACTCTCTTTCATCACTACAGCAGGTTATGAGTCATCCACAGTCATCCTGCCTGAGGCCTGGCCCTGTCCAATGTTCTAATGATTGATATGCTCATCAGGCTGATCACACAGAGATGGGAGTCTCAGAATCTTAAGCCATTATCCTATACCTTCACAGCAAAGTCCATGCTCAGTTTCATAAGAGAAGCTGGTACCAGCACACCATATGCCGTAACTACCAGTCTACAGAGAAGGTGGAAAAACTCACCATCTGAACAAAAGCCTGGGAACCACCAAAAACTCAGTGGTCAAAAGAAAGGGGTGGGGGACAGAGAAAAAGGGAATGGCCATCAGGGAAACACAGAAGGCCAGATTGGAACTTAGTTCTGCACCCCTGACCTAGAAGACTGGGAGTCTTGACCTTCCTGGACCTCACTGCATTTATGTTTTAAGGTGGCTCCCTTGAGCTTTGATTGCCCTTCTTGCACCCTTTGTGCTTCTTATGAGGGGAGGGGAAGTGATCTACTGTGGGAAGATGGGGCATGCACACACACACACACACACAGCTAGGGGAAGGGGTTTTGGCTTTCTTGGGCTGGATGGGGACTCCGGGCCTGCAGTTTTACACACATGCTTTAGAGCATATTTGATGGCTTGTGGAGCAACAGCTTAAGCACCTTTGCTATGCATAAGCTAAGCAAGATTGTTCCAGACAAGCACACTAAGAGTGCCACTCACAGAAGATGCTTATCATAGGATGCCCCCATTCTTTCAATGCAAATCCTGACATTATTATCTCTTGTACCAACCTGGAGCAAGAACAGCATACTCTTTGGACTGGATCCACAAAATCCCAAGAAACACAGTTGGTGGGGGTGTCTTCCTCCACATTTGTAGCAGTAATCTGACCCCTCCTAATAGGAATAAAAATATGTAACAGTGTCAGCATGCTGGGAAACTGCAATTCAGGATCACATAGGCAAAGGGGGTGGAGAGAGGAGGGAAAAATGCAGTGATCACTGGTTTCCAATCCAAGTGATGTTAATTTTAATCAGATTTGGAAATGTCTCCTTTCCTAGACAGTGATGTTATATCATCAGGGTTACAAGATTTTTTGCAAAATGTAGGAGTCCAAGAGATTTCTGTTTTCAAAAGTAGCCCCAAATAAAGTACATTCAGTAATCCAGTCTGGATGTGGCTAAGGCACTTGTGAAAGTGATCAGGCCCACCTTCTCCAGGAAAGGATGCAGCTGGTACACCAGTCTAAACTGGGCAAACACACTCCTGGTTACTCTGTCATAAGGAGCAATGCTGGATCCAGGAGCCCATTGGCTTGAATAAGGAAGGGGAAAGCCCCCTGCTGAAAATCAGCTGGAGTAGGGGCAAAGGTCACTTCCCACCAAGGACCCTGTTGACCCAAGGGTTCTTGGTGAGGGGTGACTTCATCCTGCCCTCCAGTTGTTTTTCAGCAGGGAGGACTTTTTGCCCCTCTATACAAGTGAATGGAGGAGTCATTCCATTTACTTGCAGAAAGGAAAATAGCTTGGCAGGAGCCTCAACCTGTCTTGTGGGCATAGTGGCAGCCACAGGCATCACATCAGAGACCCCCGACTAACCCATAAGTCCACCTCAGGGAAGCCCCTGAGCCTGGGGGAAAAGAAGCTGTCCAATCCACGTGCTTGTTTGACAAAAGCTTAGGCAAACGTCCTTCGTATCTTCTGTATAAGCCCTCCATCAGCCCAGGTGATTGTTTCAATACTGCTCTGCTACTGACCAAGCCGCTAACCTTCAAATTGGTTAGTGCCAACGTTCAAAAGAGTCGATACTTCTGCATTTCACTTGGAAAAATATTACAATGTAAGTGAGGAGGACATGTTCTGTGAAATAACTGCTGATTGTTAAAATAGGATGCCTATTGATGTTCGTAGTAGAGGAATCAGGCAGAACTATTCTCTTACTTGGACTGCGGCCTGTTGAGGATACACTCCTTCCAAACTCTGTGAACCATACGATTCTGGAACTTTGGAGGAATCTTTCCCGATTTCTTTGGACTCTGCACAGTGACCATCCCATCTGGTGTTGCTGTATGGCTTACCATACTAGGAATGCCTCCACTTTCACCTGCAAGATAAATGGCAACACCATAGGAAATAGCAACAGGTACGAGAATCATTTTATGGAAATGATGTTCCTTGGAGGCTTGCTGACCACACAACACTCATACTTTTTCAATTTTGTGTCCAGCAGAGCATAACTTGCTTCAGTTTAGCACAGGGGTAGGCAACATGGTACCCTCCAGATGTTTTAAATTACAATTCCCACAATCCCCAATGACTGGCCATGCTGGCTGGGGCTGATGGGAACTGTAGCCCAAAACATCTGGAGAACATCAGGTTGCCTACCCTGGTTTAGCAGGTGCCAGAACTTTGTTGGTGTTAAAATTATATACAGCAAGAACATACACGTTGGGGGAGCAGTATTCAGGGAAACACCTCAGCATATCTGTTACAGAAAGAAAATATTTTAGGACAAGGTTGCTAGGCTTTATTAAGATGAGATGAGTACACAAGCATAGCAATATTTCTTTGCATCTAGGATTAGGTTCTTTCAGTACTAAAATGAAATCTTCGTGTCAAAGTTCAAGCTAGTTCAAGTGTAACATCCTTGACTTCACAAACCATACTTTATGAAGCCAGGAATGAGCACTGGCACACCTCCCTCTCACATCTTCACCTTGTGTGCTGGCTTTGGCACAGAGATTTGTTTAAACCAGACTTCCACATTGCATTCAAAATGAGAAACTCTGGCTGGAAGAAACCAGGATCTCCACTGAAACCATGGTTTGATTATTGTCCAGTTAACAAAATAGGAAGTCAGACAGGGAATGAAGGAGCATGAAAATCCAAGGCTTGTACATATGATGGCAAACCATGATTTGTTGTGTCTGAACCACATCTACGCTGCAACTCAGAAACAATTTTAAAATTATTGTAGAGTTGCTACAGAAAGGTGAAGAGGTTGTGCTGATGCTACGCACAGACATTATGCACCTGTAACATGTTGTGTCCACCAGAGGCAGTAAAATTGGTTATCAATGGCACCAGCAATGGCTTCTACTCTCCGTTATGAAGGATATCATTAGAGGAATTGTAAATCCAATAGAATCAACAGCTCTAAACATGAATTGGGACAGCAGAGGGAGCTTTTAGTTTGCTTAGCCTCCTAACCGCATGTCTGAGATTCTGTGCTTGAGCTGGAAAAAGAGGTAATAGTACAAATGCTCAACAAGGTCAAACATGTTTACAGAACTCCTTGTTCTTATGTCTGGCATGGCCAGAAAAAAAGCCTTATGAATAAAACACTGAAAGCAGCCAGAGCACTGCTACATCAGAGGAAAAAAGGCAACTAATTGATGACTGTGTCTGCCACTGCTTTAAAAGGACTTCTAAGCCATTTGTGCCACTATTCCCAGGGGCTTCAAATGTTTGCAAATCCTGCCCTCACCTGGTTCTTACTACACTGCTATCAGCACCCTACCTCTCTCCACAAGGGAGAGCTCCCACCACAAGCCCATATTTCTGTGCAGTTGCAATGCTTTCAATGATGCCACCATGATGCAATTTTTTGCAGGAAAAAGTTATTTCAAATTCTTGGGTACCAGTATCAAACTGTAACCATTATCCTGCACAAGACTAAAGAACAGGTTGCAACTAGTATCATACTTCTGGGATTTTCCAAGTCTTCATCTTCTCCATGCACTGACCAATGCATTCACAATGTGATTAGTACACACTGTCTTAAATCCTTACGTATTGCTACAGAAATTTCTTAAAATTGGAGTATGCAGTTTGCTTCTACCAGTTAAGACTATCAGCTCATGTATTTCATTTGTACTAGAATGTAACCTATTCTCTTTTTAAATAGAAAAATGTGTGATGAAAGGGCATCCAGAGGGAATGGAATGCATCTTCTAGCATAATAAATCCAATTTTACCCACAGTGTCAGAATAACTGTTAATAAACCAGAGATGGAGTCTGTAGTAAGTTACTACTCCTGATTTTTAAAATTTCAACTGTTACTGGAGCAGTGTTTCTGTGTGCGTGTTTGTGTGTTTGTGTACGAGCAAGCAAACACTTACGTGTGTGTATGTACGCACATGCATGGCCCCCTGGCCCCCACCCAATGCAGCCCTTCGGGTCAAAAAGATTATGCACCCTTGTAAGTATAACCAAAGAGAATTTATTGGTGGAAGTTTCCCCATCATAACCTACAGTACTAGCTAGCTACACAGTGCATATGACTGAGAACTGGGTACCACTGAATGCTATGCAAATTCCCCTCTACCTCCCTGCTTCAAATTTCAGTAACATAGGTAGGTAGGTAGGTAGGTAGGTAGGTAGATAGATAGATAGATAGATAGATAGATAGATAGATAGATCGATCACAGAAACAACAGAGCCAAACTAACAAAACATCCAGCCAATAAAAAAAACATTTGGCCATTTATTATTACTTTTGGAAAATCTTTTGATTACTCATTTAGAAACACAGCTTACAATATATTGTTTATTCTCCATGTTTCCTTAATAGTTTAGTTCCTTTTTTCAATCCCTTCCGCAAAGTTCTAATCTTTTTTTGTGGAAGAAGTGTAGTAACTGCTATAATTAATTACATCTACACAAAGCATACCTTCCTACAGTGAATGCCTAATGCTAGAACTAGATTGTATCCTTGGAAACTGGCCAGCTTAGCATTAAAATGCCAGCCATGAAGACAGGAAAATATTAAAACCTGGTATATCCCCATGGTGTTGAAGGACATGCCTTTACTTAAGGTGAGCTAAGTAGCTGCATTGATTTAAACGACAGACACCAGTAAACAACAGCCAAAGACCAGCCTGGAATATCAGATTGAGGTTTCACTAGCACATAAAGGCAACATTTTTAGTGCTGTGACTGGAAACCTCCCTGTTTCCTGAAAGCTGGATCACTCAAGAGTTTATAGAGCTTCTCACAATTTCACTACATCATTGTACACTAAGATTCACATACTTTATCAATATTAATTTTACCTAGGGGGTAGCTACACATGACAGCAAAAGACCTGTGTGTTAGAATGCAGATCACTGCCAAGTTCTTATTAAGTGTACAGGGGGCGCTAAATGTTTTCCCCACTTCTGCTTTTTACTTGCAATTCCCACCACTCAAGCTAGGTTTCTTCTGGAGAGGCTCAGAGGAGAAAACTAGTTGTGATGTTAACTACAAGATTTAAATTTTTTAAGCTATTTTTTTTTAAACTAGTTTTTAAAAAAGTTAAAGAGCATGCATGTGTGAGGGAGTCAGGAACATACGATGCTGCTTTATACTGAGTCAAGACTGCTGGTCACCTAGCTCACCCTGTATTGTCGACATCGACTTGTGTTGGCTCTCCAGGATTTCAGATGTCAGGTATTGAAACTGGGATCTTTTCCATAAAAAGCATTGAGTTCTACCCACTGAGCTACAGCTCTTCTCAGGATTGCGACTGCAGCACATATGGCGGGGGGGGGGGTACCCTTCTTCCCACAACACAGTCCCAATTAAAATTCTAGGCAGGGCTAAGAGAAATTTGGGCGGGGGGAGACAAAAGTTAAACTTCTTTCCTTGCATGCTATTGTCTCATTCATGCTACTGTCCCCAGCAATTAATCTTTTTTTTAAAAAAAAAAAAAAAAACCCTAGACATGTGTATTGCAATGAAACATTTAACATGTCACATCTAGTTTGGCCTACCAACTAAGAGCAATCCTACTGGGAGAAACACAACTACTGGAAGGGGGTGTACACAAAATATAGCAGATGAGGTAAGGACTGGCGAGCCCTTCCACCCACTACTCCTCTACTTTAAATCACTATTAATAGGAATTCAGCAAGACCAACATACTAACACATGAGCAGTTCCACAGGTGCATCTAGTTAGCCCCAAGAGAGCTTCTCATGTTGCCAAGAAGTGTCAAAAAATGATATACAACATGAGTCAAATTCGAAGTTACCCCAATACCTCTATCTCCATACAGTTAATATTGCTTACAGGGATACTCCTAAATAAGCAAACAATGCCACATTAAAAGGGCACATTCAAGGTGTTCTACTTTACTGAATTAAAAAAAAATGGGGATACTTATGCAGTAAATGTTCACTATTTCTCTCTCCTGCATTATGGCTGTTAAACCTATGAGCCCTGTTCAAGCATTCCAAAAATACCTTGCCTTTACAACTGAGCGGGGACACGCTGCATAGCCCCACCCGACATCGTTACGCAGGCCCTCTCCCTGGATATGCCTAGGCAGCATGGGCAGACACCTGCGGGGGCCTAAGCAATGCATGCAACATCGGGAGGCAGAGCTATGCGGTGTGCTAAAAGTATGGTATTTTTTAAACACCTGAACAGAGCTCCTCTCTGCTGTCCAAAGGACCCACTAACTATAAACAATGGGGAAAAGGGAATCGGGTAAATTTACCAAGCATTAGCAGCTGAAGGCTACTAAGTAGCTGATCGCAGGAAGGCGTATAAGTGGCCCCACAACACTACCCTTCATATGACAGGTGGGTGCCTCACGTTTTCTCCTTACCTATCACCATCTGCTCTGGAGAGGTGGGTGGTGTGAGTAACATTCCACAACCACTGGCATCTTTCACGTTTCCAGCTCCCTGCGGTGCCATGCTGTTGTGGCCTCCTGGTGTGGAAGTGCTCTGAGACACAGGAATGTCATTTTGAGAAATAAGAACAAAAGCTGAAGGATACACCATTCGGACACCACCTGTAAAGACAGGGTTAAGAAGAGACAAGAATAGGGCATAATTTGTATCTGCTTTTATTTTTATCACTAAAGGAAGAAGCATAAATAAATAGTCTAAAATTGCCATAAGCTGTGTGAGAAAGCGCATCAACTTTTAAAGTAAGGCAATATGTCAAAATACTCTAGCATTAACAGATTCACAGTAAACCTGTTTCTTATCAGGACTGTATTTTATTTTTAATTGGAGCAGGGAGAAGGGAAAATGTTATTCAGCAAAATACTGAACCTCACCAACTATGACTTCTACTGCCACCGGAAAATCATCATCATATCCCAGTTCTTCTTCCTCTTTCAAGCTCTCTTTTTTCTTCAGCACCATTGGATAAAAATACTGCCACTCCTCGATTAGCTTCCGGGTTGCTGGGTCTGACATCTTATATGCTTGGCCCGTTAAAGTACCGCTTAAACCATATGGGCTTATCAGCACTGAAACAAGAACAAAAACAGACCGTTCAATGTGCAGCCTCAATCATCCCAACCTCCTCCAGATAAAGTTGTGCAAAGCAAGCCTAAGTATGTTTACTCAGATGTCAGTCCCATTGCATTCAATGGGCCTTACTCCCAGAGAACTGTGCACAGGATTGCAACCTAGATCTTGTCCTAATAAGTAGCTTCTTGCTATACAAAGCTCGAAGAGTTTTTAAATATTTTGGGTGAAGGGAACATGATTTTATTCTAGTCAAATGTATAATACCGTTGTCATTAAATTTAAAACTGGGTTCTAAATTTTATTAACCTGGCCAACAAATGTTATGTCAAGGCCCTCAAGGTATTCTTTACAGCCTGAAGAAGAGAACATGTTGCCCTCTCAGCTGCAGACAGATTTGAAAATGTGATAGCAAATAAGAAGCAGTTCAAATTAATTAGTTTACCCCCACCCCCCAGAGTCATTATTTATGCCCATCTGATGCTTTTTAGTCTGTTGGGCTTGAGGATTTCCAATCTGAGGATAACTCTGGAGTAAGAAGATTACAGAGTAAGTAGGACGATACGTCCTCTAGCTGTAGCTTGGCAGCTAGCTTTTCTCACAAATAACATGCAAATTAATTAATTGCATGTTAATTGGATCTTCCTCATTTCTTGGCTCTGTCCACTTCTACATCTTCATTCTTCATCTTTGACCACCCTTAATCATTCTACAAACTCATGCTCTTTAAATTATTTCCACTTGTTCTCTTTTGACACTCTTAACTTTTGACATTCCTTTTCAGTTTACATCTACAATCACTTTGTTTGCACATAACACTAACCCATGATTTATTTAACCCATGGTTTGTTGCCCTATCCAAGGTTTGTCTGGCAGACGACCAAACAAACTCTTTCACTACAAAATCTCAGGATATAACCAGAAAGATTTTTTTTAAAAAATAAACACATTTCTGGGGAAACCGTTAGCCACTGCCTGTCGTAGGCAGGTCTGAGAAAGGACACTCTGCTCCATGTGGGATTTGACCCCATGGGGAGAAAGAGGATGTTCTGAGGTATGACTGGGCAGTATTACTGGTAGAAAAAGTGTAAGTTTGAAATTAAGGTTTTATTCCAGACCACCTAGGGCTTCTCCACACCAGGCTTTTTATCCCACAACTTTACCAGGGCTTCTGCTTCCAGATTATTTGCGGGATTAAGATTGGCTCCTTCACATGCACCGCCTCTTTTTTATCCCTGGGGATTGTCTTTAACTACAAGTTCTAAATGTTTCGTTATACAGGCACTGAATGGCACTGCTGTTATAGCGCAATTCCCTCTTCACACAGACAAATTCAAATCGTTTTTTTAACAGCTCATTATCTCCGTTTCAAATAAAGCTGCAGAAATGGCTAGAGTGTACAGGAGAGGTTCTGGAGGTCGACAATTTCATGTAAAGGTCCCGCAAACTTCCATTAGTGGCCAATCTCAATCGCAGAATAAAAGCTGCATGCAGAGAAGCCCATAATCTAGATCAAGGGTGGGCAACCTCTGGGGGCCAATTTCCCCAACCCCTCCATCCAAGTGGGGGGTGCCTCCCTTTCTGCTACCACCATCAGCAAAAGAGAGGCAAAAAAGAAGCAATTTCTTTTTAAATCAAGGAGCGCGTACCTAGTTTTAAAGCCAAACTGCACTTCCAGAAGACTGCAAGGAGTGCGATTTTACCTTATAACAATGCTCCCCACACGCCTTGTGTTAAAGAGACATCTCTACTATATATTTTTATGTTTTTTGTGTGTTTTTTACCGGCACGCCACCAAATGTTGCTGGCAAATTTGGCTGTGCAGCGTAGGAGGCTTCATGCACCCCATGGGCCATGTGTTGCCCACCCCTGATCTAGACAGTGCATGGACAATACACACACACACCACCTACCTTGGAATGGCATGGGGGAGGACTGGGCCATGTGGAGATGCTCCTCGCTGATCAGATAGATTGGCTGGTGCTGGGCGATCTCCACACTTGTACACACATTACTTTCCCCATGAAGGAAGAATGTGAAGGCGCAGGACAAATGCTCACTGAAGGAGGGAAAAGAAGATAACAGCCCATTTAATCATGACATCAGTGCTTCAGAGAAAGAGGTACTTAAGATCCTATGGGGCTCAGTGGAAGAGAATTTCTGACGCACGTTGCTTGTGACTGGATATAAACACACTTTCATCTCCAATGTAAGTAAGAGGAAAACATCAACCCCTCCCCTTAACTGCAACAGGCTTATTTAAAATCATCATCAACAACAACAACAACAACTTAGAGACCCGAGTAGTAGAGGAAGGAATCTGCATGCTGATCAGGACTTCACACATTCAGAGATCACATTACTTCGCCCATCTAACGAAGCTGTTGCATACCGAAGCTCATGGCTCACAATAAAACCGAAGCAATAACAACATGAAAAAGGAAATTTTCTTAACATGAATTTCAGTTTTCTGAGCGTCACAGGGGGCATTCCATACCTAGGGATGGAGCCTCTTCCTGGAGCAAGTAGGCAAGTCCACTTTAATTCTTTGCCTCTCCAAGGGGAACAGCCAACCTGTTACCCAGATCAGCTGGAATAGGAAGACCACCCCTCAACCACTCTGAAGAAAAGTTGTTCCATCCTCTGTGCCCTCTGGTGTTGAAAATTGTAACTAAATGAACTATGAACTACTTAGGAAACAGCAACAAAAACCAGACAGGGATATTTTGGAACTTCCCTGGGAGGCCCTGACTTAGAGGCAGTAGCCCTAGGAATATCTACTGATTGGGGGTCGGGGGGGGGGGGATGTCCTCTATGATGCTCAGAGAACAGGAATTCAACGGGAAAATTCCCATTTTCTCCTGAGCATCACAGAGGGGAGTCTACACCTAGGGTAAAAAAAAGCAGAGGAGCACGCCTCCAGGGTGGGTTTCCACAGATCAATATGTCTCTATATCACTACCTTCTGAAGTACCTTACAGCCAAAGGCTGCTAGCGAAGAGGAAAACTTACCTATTTTATACTGTTTTGAAAAAGTATGTATCGAGGCCTGTGTGGCCATTCTGCAGATATCCTCTATCAGAAAGTTTCCCTCATGGGCTGCTGTTCCTCTAAAGACATGAGCTGAGATTCCCTCAGGCAGGTTCTTCCCTACAGCCTGATAAATCTGAGTTATGCATTATCTGAGCCATCTAGAAATAGTAGAGCTTGACACCATACAACCATCTAGAAATAGTAGAGCTTGACACCATACAACCCCGGGACATCCCCTGAAACATTACAAACAAGGACTTGCCATTCCTATCTGTTGCCTTTCCCCTCCCTTCCCAGTGGGAAAGGGGAGGGAGTAGCGGTGGCTCCAATCTGCAGGGGTCTCTCTGGTGGCCTTAGATGTTACAGTCCCAGCCTCCGGATCGAAAGAGCTCTGCCACTGGGCATGATGGGGGCTGCTGTTGCCAGATCGGTGTTTCCACAGCAATTGTCGGGGGGGGGGGATGCTTGCCACAGCAGCCCCTACCCTTCCTTGCTCCAGGACAAGGCATCATTCCTAGGTGTAGAATGCCCTCCGTGAAGCTCAGGAGAGAACATGTTCACTCTCTTACCACAAAGCATCCAAGTCCCTTCACAGGAAACATTAGACAAGTTATAAATTAGGGAACACACATCTTGCCCCATTAGTGCATTTATAACCATAGGGTTAATTGTTTCCACCACTGTTTTGAGTGAATCAGAGAGAGGTCAGCTCAATCCCAGAATAAGAGATCTTCGCTAAAAACATACTACACATAAGCATGCATTTTATATCAACCTTAAATCTTTTAGAACCAAGTAGCTTTTAGAACAAAAAGCATTCATCCCGGTTGTGGTGTAAGAAGTGGGCTACATTTGTACCCTAGGTATAGTGGGGATGGCATATACTGAGGCACCAGGCTCCACCTGCTTCACTGTAGACCGGAGATGCTTGCGATAGTAACGTGCCACGTCAAGTTGACATGCAGTTCCCTTAAGCTGAGGAGGGGTCAGTATGAAAGCCATGGGAAGGTTGAAAATGATGGCTTGTTAGGCAGGGCGAGGTCAACTTCCTAAGCAGTAGCATTCATCAGAGGTGGAGGATCTTGTTCTTATATGTCTTACTTGTGTACCAGCCAGAGAGCCTCAGCTGTTGGGCAGTATAAAAATGTAAGTAAGTAAATAAATAAATAAATATTCCCTTCTAGCTTCCGTTGAAACCAATTACAGTGCAGGGAACAGGGCTTCATTCCTGGAAGGAGCTGATGCTCCCAAGCATTCCACACAAGTATCCGCTTTTCACAGGCTATTCCAGGAAAATCCTAGAGCATCCAGCATTTGCCAGGAGGCAGCAGCACTGGGTTTACCTGGAAGCAGGGAGGAGGGGGCATTACATGGAGACTCTGCACCCTGTCCCCAAGAATCTCAAACAGATGGCTCTTCCCCTTTATTTTTTAGCTAAAGGGGAGGTGAGGCACTGCTTGCTCCAAAGGAGGAGCTGCTTCTGGGTGAAGCTCCCCTAAACATAAGATTGGGCTCAGCTGATTCCTGCTGAATCACAAGGGCCATGCAATGATCCTTGTCATTTCCTTTGGCACAGAACCAACTCTTCACAGAAGTGTGTTTCCCAAGCCAATTCACAAGCACACTTGAAGGAAAGACCACAAAGAAATGGGATGATTTAGTATACCACACTTCAAAACTCTGCTGCAGTTTAGCCAACCTACCCTGTGCAAGAAGTTGCACCAAAGCTTCTTCTGGCTATCTTATCAATAAAGGGGAAAAGATTTGCTCAAGGAGTCTTTGTGTCCACAGCATTTTTAAACCTATCCAAAAGAATACTGAATGTTTTCAGTGTCTTAAAACTGCATACATATTGGGTTGGACCCAGATTTAGCTATACTTAGAGCAGACCCACTGAAATCAACAGGACTGAAGTTCCACTGATATCAATGGGTTTTTGATACCCATTGATACCCATTGATATCCATTGATATCAATGGGTTTATCAATGGGTTACATTCTAAGTATGGCTAAATCTGGATGCAACCCATTTTTAAATCAACGAAGACTGGACAATGGTTACATTTTTTATTGATGCCTACTTTCATCCAGTTCAGACATCATAGCCAAACCATAATTACATTTTTACTTTTCTACCACCAACTTTTTTTTTACATTGCATTGTTCCAATGAGCGAAATTTAAATCTACTAAAAATTCTACCTAAATGATAAATCGAAGTAAACTGACACTGGATTATTTGTAGTCTCAAACTGAACTACCCACAAGCCTGCTATATCAAAGAGGAGGCTGAAGACCAGCTCACCTCAACAGTAGATCCACCGACAGCATGCCTGTTTGCAAAAGGATCTGCTGGGGTAGCACTTAGTCACAAGCTTGTTCACTTGGCTGCGAAGAAAGGCTGAAATCTGCTCCTTGAAAAGCTGAAGTTCTTCTCTCCTCAAGGGAACCTGGTAAGCAGTCTTCACACAGCAGGCTGCAAAGTTGCAGCCTTTCTTCAAAATCAGATCCAATTGAGAGGAAAGATTTCAGCCCCACCCCCCACAAACAGGACTCTTCTCCCCACCCTCCACAAACAGGTCTGTTTGTGAAGGAATACAACATGAAGCAAAAGTCAGATTTACTCCTGTGAAAGCACTATGTAACCTGTGGAATGTTTTTTATTTTTGCTTTGAAATACTATTTCTTGGACAGAAGACAGGCAAATAAAATAAATACAAATTATGTCCCGTAACATTTTGTGGATAATCATATGGGCCATGTTCGTACATAACGATAACCCAGGATTCTTGGCTTATTAAACCACAATGTGCACACAGCCCGTTCACTCCCACTTTGCTCTTCCCATCTACACAAGTGGATAAACAAACCAGAAATGGATAGTTTAGGATTACATCTGAACCCAGGATTATTATGCTTGAACAAGTCAGGACTGTAAATTTGGGTGCAATTAACCATAATCCTGGATTTGAACCCAACACTAAGCTATCTATGGCTAACGGGCTTCACCACTATGCAGTTCATAAACATCATGGTTTAATAAGCCTGGATTCCTGGTTTATCAATATGTGTGAACACCTTCGCAAAGGAATCAGCCTGATTGTATGCCTAGACACAAAAATACTGTTGGCTCCATAGGCTTCCTATCATTTTTGATTGTGAAAGCCAGGCTTGACTTCTGTTTTTTTCAATATTTTTATTGAAAGATTGATTTCAGTCCAGTTTTTAAATCATGTTTCATTTACTAAATTAAGCGACTGTAATTAATTTTAATAATTTATTCAGATTTGTCACTAGGCAGGTTCCCAGATATTTCAGGTGTGATTTGCACAAGGAAATTCTGGATTTGATTTGAAAATTCATTTGGGAAGGTTTATCTAAATTCATGCATAACATTTCAGTTTTTTTATAATTAATTTGCAATCCAGAGACTTCACCACAAGACAAACTCCTCCACTACTTTTCTAAGAGAGTCCTCTGGGCATGTTAAGATTAAGGTGATATCAAATAGTTTTGAGTTTATAATGTCTCTCCAATTTTTAAGCCTTTAATGTCTTTGTTTTCTCTTATTTGAATTGGTAATACAGGGCTGAGGAACTTATGGCCCTCCAGATGTTTTGTCCTCCAGACCTATTCAGCATAGCCAATGATGAGGGATGATGGGAGTTGTAGGCTGAATAGCCACAAGGTCAATTTCAATGTTGTCCTCTGATGGGGTTCCAAATGAAGGGCTACTTCTGGTCTCCCAAGTCGACTTAGTCCCAATTTTTGGTTGATCTGAAGGACTCCGGGACATGACCTTATCAAGTCCTGTCAAGTATTTTATATTTATATTCCTTTTTGGTGTCTGATGGCTGTACATTGACCACAGTACATATCCGAGTTCAGTTATTTCACCATTTTTTGTGGTGATATCACCACTGTCCGTGCTTGCCTTCTATTCACACATGAAGTCTTGGTGAACATCTGTAACCTTCAGTAGAACATTGTCACTACAAACTGGGAACCTGAAGATAACATTAGTTTGTTGGCACAGCGGAATGAGGTCAATGCACATTTTATCATGGCATACCAGATGTCACTGTCGTGGACCATATGTTAATTAACATTTGATTACAATAGCATCAGAAATTCCAAACATCGGTTAGAGAGACATCTGAACACAGCGTCCTGGCATACACCTTAACATGTGAAGGGGATGCATGATGTCTGCAAATATGCAGCTCCTTGGCACATGACCAATATATGTTTACAGGCACCATGGCACTATTTTACACTCCCTGTAAAATGTGAATTTGCATGCAAAGCAGCTGTGGGTGTTACAAAGTGTGGCAAAAAGCAAAAAGATGTACAAGTCACGTGCATATTTACGTTTGTCCCACACTGTAACAGCCAGAGAAAGAACTTGTTATCAGGCTCACAGAAAAATTCAGGGGCTCCAGCTGTGCAAGTTTCCTTTTCAGATTCTACTACATGAAGCAAAAAGAAGAAGAAGTGGGAGTGACTCACACATCCACTTTTTCTTTGGATGATACACGTTTGGTTGTTATACTTCCAAAGCCAGCCTGAGGCTGAAAATATAGGAACTGCATAATTGTATATTCCTGGACACCTAGACTACTCAAAGCAACATCCTAGATTTCTGGAACTTCTTTCCTAGAGAAGATTGTCTGAGCCCCTTTGTGCAGTCTTAGGTAGATAGTGAAAACTTCATTAGGCCTTTGATTTGAATCAAATTCTACACCTGTTACTGTTTCCTGTTATCCAGGTTTGTTGTGGTGGGGGGTTTATGCTGTTTTTATGTTATTATAGTGCTGTTTTATGTTGAATTGCATTTTAATGGTTGTTGTAAGCCACCTTTTGGGCTTTTTAGGCAGATATTTTAAATAGACGAACAGACGGACTAAGTAAGTCTGCATGGGGATGTCAGGCTTAAGCTGCATTCACACACATCCGTACACACACACTCACTGCAAAAGTATACCAGCAAGACTTATTCAGAAGTATACTCTGTAGTGCTTACACATGCTCAAATGAAGGAGTTTATTTCACTTCAAGGAGTATGCAACTCCAACAGTAAACTCCACACGAAGCAAACAAAGGTTTTCAGCCTGCAGCACGTCTGAGTGAGTGAACATTTCTCCAGTCAAGCTGCAGTTGATTTTGGCACACAATCAGCACACGCTGCCTCAACTGGAACACCTTTGAGGAGCCATTCACATATGCACAGTAACAACTCCCTTGGCCTTCCTCCAGGGGGCTCCCTTGCAGTACTTAGAAAGGAAATAAAGTGGAGGACACACTGACCCTGTTTGGATTTTCTTTTCTCTGCTTTGTAAGCAGAGATATGAACAAGACCTTTGCCCACGCACGAAGCCCCTTCAGTCCTGACAAACATGGTAAAAAAATACTCTAGAATGTTTACGGCTCTCAAAAGCTATACTTAAGAAAGTCTCTAGTTAATGGCCCGGTTTGGATGCAAAATGAACAAGCCCACACACCTCCCTTAAAAGCATGAGCGATAGCACCAGGAAGTCTTGAATTCATAGTTTCCCATTTTGTTCAAACTGGGAAACTATAGTTACCATCTTTAGAACTGTAAGTGATGTCAAGGTAACCCTCAGTCATTCTCTATAAATAGCCAAAATTCTTAGTAGGGGGAGCTGGTCAAGTCTGAGCTGATCAAGTTTCAGAACTTTCACCCCACCATATAACTTAATAATAATTCTGAAATTATTGTGCATTACATTGTTCCTTGGCATCCCCACCTACAAGATCTCAGGCAGCAGAGCTGGAAAACACTGAGGCCTTGGAGAACTGTTACCAGTCAAAACAGACAGTTCTGGGCTAGGTGGACCAATGGTCTTACTTGGGATAAAGCAGCTTTCGATGTTTATATGAGAACCACGCAAACCATGTCAGGGATATGGAGAACAGGTAAGCTTGGAAAGATGGCCTTCTCTCTGTCCCATCAGCCAGGACAGCTAGACTGGTGGGGACGAGGGAGAGGGCCTTTTCTGTGGTGGCCCCCACTCTGTGGAACTCCCTCCCTAGGGAACTCCGTCATGCCCCCTCTTTAATGAGCTTCCGTCATGCATTAAAAACATTGTTGTTCAGGCAGGCATTTGGGGTGGGTTAGGGTATTTTAGAAAATGTTTTTATTGTAGAATTTTATTGTTTTAAACTGTTTTTATTGTATGTTGTACATTGCCCAGAGTGCCTGGGTGACCAGCCAGATGGGCGATTAATAAATTTAATAATAAATAAATAAAAAAAATGCTGCAAATCTATTTTGTTGGAACTATATCTTCCACCATCAGATATAACTATAAAATCCAATTAAATTATTTTTAAGTAGAATGGGGAGAGGGATGATGTTCAGTTTGCTGTACCAATGAAACAAATTGCCAAGTTCAAGATGAAAGGGTATATACAAGTTAAGGCTTTCAGATATACTTTGATGTTTCCCACTGTTAAGAGTTCTAGCAAGAGAAGACCTCTCTGCCATAGGAAGGCACACATTCAAAGGAGAATGCTTCCTTCTTCTAGGATTAAAACTTCTCTGAAAGAGCTATTTTTATCTTGGCTTGAGGAAAATAGGTTCAGCTACCTGATAAATGTCTCCAATCATATTCTACTCAAATTGGTGTGCTTACAGAAGAGCAATTTGATTATTTTTTAAACATTAGCTTTTAGCTTTATGAAGATATTCTTACCAAAACAATTACACAGGTGAAAACAACAGTCTTCTGGCACCTCAAAAAGACTAATTTATGGTGACATGCATTTTGTAGACTACAGCCTAGAAAATGTACTGGGTGGCCTGGAATGTGAGCAGGGAAAACAGGTGAGACAGCTTTGTGTACATGACTTAATGGTGAGACTTCCTTGTTGTAAGATAAAAAAAACTCCAAAGGGAAATGAAAATAGCTCACAGCCCCTGAATACCAACTTTTGTAAATGTGCAGAGCAAACAGATCCACTTCACACAGCAGCCTGAGTACACCGGTATCCCGTCAGCATTTTTTGTGGTCAACATGACAAAGTGTACATTAAAAAGATCATTTAAATAATTTCACAATTCAAGTAATCCATCTCTAACCAAAGCATGTTTGTTGCTTGTGGCAATGAGCTTCCTACAGGTGGCTCTTTACCCTTGTTTACCCTGCTATAGAAAAGCAGCTCTATTTCCTTCACACAGTGCACATATTTTGAGTTAAGTATATCGCTGGATAAAAATTAGTGTGTTCTACATCATTCATAATATGGATCTTACTGAACAGTTGTTGGAAATACTGTAGGTAAGAACAGGTTGTTCTGCATGAATGCTGAAATTTCACTCCTTCTTTCCTCCATCTAGTAAATTAAGGGGGGGGGGGAGGTTGCCCATTCGGGATCTAGTTCAATTCTACACATCAAAGTTTTTCTCTAATACCAATCTCCTCACAGTAATTTTGAACCTTGAGGAATTATTAGGAGCCCGATGACTGAGATCAATGAACAAAATGCTGCTTTCTTCTGTTGCACGACAAACGTTGCTTGGAGACATTGCTTTTTAAAATGTATGTTCATCCTCAGCAGTGCTCACAATTTTTTTAAATACACTTCAACATTTAACTTCATGTGAATGACAAATGTTTCTTTATGCAGGATTTCATCATAACTACATTTCTTTTTGTTAGCTTAAACCAGGGAGGCAACACAGTGCCTTCCAGATGTTTTGAACTACAGCACCCATAATCCCTGACCATTGGCTATGCTGACTGGAGTTTATGGGAGCTGCAGTCCACAACATCTGCTGGGCTTAACGATATGCCTGTATGATTAAAATACATAGGGCAAGGTTCACCACCACATGAGGTCTGGGAAAAAAAAGTTGAAAGCTCTGTGCAATCACCCCTGATTTCTCAGATGAAAATGATCCTATAACTTACATACTGGACACAAACAAGCCTGAACAGTTTGTACAAGGATATGCCTTGCAAGGTATTTTATTTGTGCATATAAGTAAGTTATCACACATAAGTGTGACACTGAATATTTTGTAAAATGCTGAAGTAGAAATGTCAATAGTGAATGAATGAATGAATGAATGAATCCAATCAATCAAGCAGGAAGTTTTTCTGATTGAAAAACTTCCTCCATCCTCCAGAAGCAGGACCTGAATATGTGATAAAACTTTGCCTTTAAGATGCCATTGTAATCATTCTCTACATTTCCCCTTAGCTGCCATGTTTTTTCTGCCTGGCATTTTTAATTGATAGCACCTATTCTTACAGAGGAAGTGTCTATCAAGAGCACAAGAGTATAATGAAGCATCATCACACTCACTTTGAGATCAAGTACCTTGTTTGGTAGAGAAGATTGCATTGAATACAGTGTGTTACAAAGAAAACATCTCACTTTCCAGCAAAAATAATTTAACGCATTGGCAGATTTATGCAAATTTAATCAATTAATAGACTAAAAATTTTGTTGATTAACCAAGATTTCTTCAACTGCTGCCTCATTGAGTTGTTTCCACTCTCATGTTCAACACATCCTAAGCCAGTACAAAAGACAAACTGGAGGCCACAATGCTCCAGAAACCAGAAAATTTCCAACTGCAACTTGGAATATAAGGAGCTTCCTTCCAAAAAGGGAATGAATACATGAAATGTCAAGTCCTAATTCAGAAGTGTGAATTACAAGTTCCAGAGTATAGGATATCCTATGGGAGTTTGGAATAGATCAGTAGTCCCTTTTCAGATCCCCAGACCTTCCTTTAACTGTAACCTGCAATTTCAGGCCCACTTTTAAATGTTTGATCATATACATTCATCATTCTCACAGGAAACAGGAAGCTAACTTATGCCAGGTAAGACTGTTAGTCCATCTAACCTAGTATTGTCTGCTCTTACTGTCAGCAGTTCTCCAGGGTCTTTGACTGAGATCTTTCCTATCACCTGGTACCTGATCCTTTCCTTTCTTTTTTAAACTGGAAATGCCAGGGATTGAACATGGGATCTTTTGCATGCATGTACTCTACCACTGAGCTATGATCTATCCTTTGCTCTCTGCTTTTCCTTCTCTTGCTCTTAAACACAAATCCTAAGCAACACGCACTCCACATCCTATGGTGGTAGCACCACTGAAGCAATCCACCTTTGATTAACCCATGTTGTTGTTGTTCAGTCGTTAAGTCGTGTCCGACTCTTCGTGACCCCATGGACCATGGCACGCCAGGCCTTCCTGTCCTCCGCTCTCTCCTGGAGTGTGCTCAAGTTCATATTCATTGCATCGGTGATGCTATCCAGCCATCTCATCCTCTGCCGTCCCCGCCTCCTTTTGCCGATTAACCCATGACTCATTTGTAAATCTCAGCTCATCAGCCAGAAAAGAACTGACTAGGTAACTACATGCAATTCCTACAAATAAATCCTGCAACTGTACAACAGTTTTCAGAAGCCAAGGTCCTCCTACAAATATTAATTAGCCAATTTCTTTCAGTAACATTGAGAGTGTTGAGATAACAGATTCTATGCTATTTAAACACTTTTCTGCATTGTGAAGGAGTTTAGATAATGTTATAAACCCATTATCTTGACACTTTGTATGCATTCTTGCCAAAACTAGCATGCTAGAACTAATTTGCTTAACTCTTGATATTCTCTTCTCATTGATTTTATCTCTAACTCTCTTACTATTTCCATTCACAAGCAAAGCGGAAAGGGATCAGCTAGCAGTCTGTGTTCTAAAAAAAAGTCCATTATCTGCTACCAAAACAATGCAAAGGGAGTGTGAACTTCTGACTAGGAGTCTGCTAGCTAACATGCTGAACCTTGTTTACACTATAATGTAAACTGATTTACAGGAGCCAAGTTCAGTTTTGCCAAACACTCACCTACAACACTTGTCCTTTGATACGAGACTTAAGTCTGCTCAGTGCTCACAATTACCTATGATGAAGTAAATATGTACAATTTAACCTCACTGGTAGAGCTCTTCCAAAATCACAGCCATCACAGGAATTCTTGGCTTTGTGATTGGAAATGAAGTGTTGGAAGTGTAACTTTAGTTCTGAAGTTTACACAATAATTGCAGGCAACCAAGCACCACACCAGAGAAGTTTACAAGCAGGGTTCCACAAATTCAGCTGCCAATAGGGACCGCTCTTCCCGCATCAAATGTCCCACACAAAGATCCGCTCCCTCAAGTTCTCTGGGAATTGCAAAGGTGAGATGGGGTAGTGACTCATGATAGGCCCTTCTCTGTGGTGGTGCCCTGACTTTGGAACTCTCTTCCCAGTGTGATTTAATCTGGCTTTCATTATACTTTTTTTGATTTGATAGTTTTAAATTTATATAAACTGCTCTGAAGGACTTTGGCATGAAGAGTAGTCCATAAATAATATAAATGAATAGGATAGAAAAATGAAGATGGAAGTGCTGAGAAGAAAGAAAATGAATACAGACAAGCAGCTCTAAACAGTGGTTTGACTTGACACTTGGATGCTAAACTGATTGCTTGAGTTCTAAACTACAGTTAGTATAAATAACCATGGTTTGGCAAGGTATCTGAATTGTCAGTGTAACTGACTTTTAAAAAAACTGATTAAAAAAAAAGTTAATGGTCTATTTTTATACATCCTGGTCTGGAGAGAGAAAAAGTGTTTCTGGCACACAATAAAAAAAGGTAACATCTGAAAGGGCCAGAAAATAAATGTTGGCTTGGATTGCTGTCTAGAATCAAGGTAGAGAAGGAAGATTTAGAATAGCAAAGACCACCTTTAATGTTAATAGACCTGGTTATATTCAGGGCAGAGCTAACTGCTCCTCGGTGCTCCAGTGTTTCAGCTTTGTGTCCCGCTTCATTATTCTGGCTTCCTTGTGATGTTCAGACAGCTCCTCTTTATATTAGCTCCTTCTCCATATTAATAGACCTTTTTTAATATCAAAAGCGGTCTGAAAAATTGTTAGCATCGTACTGATACATTTCTTTTTGTTACAGATCACTACTGTCAATTCAGCTGAATGGAATTCAAATAAATTACTAGTAAAAATGCATCACTTTATTCCTGCAGGCCTTTGCCTTTAGAGTGGCAAAAAAGGTTATTTACAGGGTTGGAAAAATCTCAGATGCCTTAACGACCTGCCACCGACTTCCAGGAATTCGCCATTTTTTCCCATTGCTAGTAACTACAGAGTTCAATAGAAGTAGAATCTTTGCTTTATAGCAGTTCATTCCAAACATTTAAGAATACACCAATTTACAAATAAACCTGGAGTCCAAGTATTTGATTCACTAGAAAGTGAGACACATTTTAAAAATTCAACATAAAATTGCATAATTAGATTAAAATCCCATAAAGCCATTAAGAGATAGGGATGGGAAAGGGGAATGTAAAACTGTGAGTTTTGTGATGGGTCAGACTGCAGGAACTCTACAGCCATCAGTGCTGGCTCTGGTGAAGGAGGGACAAAGCAGGGGGATGGGGAAAGAAGGGGCAAGAAGCTGAAGGCATCTCTGACCACTCACTAAAACTCTATTTGGAATTCAGACTTGGATTTGAGAGGGGGGAAAGTGCACTTTAAAATTAAAACTGGGTCTCTAAGCTGCAATTTTAGTGAGATATCTGAAATCAGCAGCAATCATGCCTGGGCAGTCACCTGCTGTTTGAAAAACAGGGGTGAGAAGAAACCAAAATAGGAAAATAACTTTGCTATGTATGTACTTCCCATGTCCATCTCTGCTCCATTTTCATAGCAGCAGCAGCCACCCACCCGCACTGTTCCTGCCTTCCAGCCATCTCTACCAAGCAGCTTCCCATCTCCAAGGTATTTTCTTTTCTTTTTTTTTAAGCAACTTTTAAAAGATTACAGTCTAGAAAACCACTGTACTGTAGGTCTGGCAGTGTCAATCTAATGTCTCCCTCCCCCACCCCTTTCCACTGCCCTGGATGTGCTGATTTCTCCCCCCTGGAACAAAGTAAGGCTTCTCTGCCCTTCTCTTGCTCCCGCTAACACCCATAAACTTGTGAGAGGAAAGGAGGAGAAATGGAGGTGGGGAGAAATAGCAACTCAACTTCATTTGTATGTGGAGAAAGGGGGTGTGTGCCCTGTCTTATTTGGGTCCAGTGCAAAAATGGTTTGCCCCAGAGCACCAGAAGGAGCACCTGTACATGGAGGGAATGGACAGCACCTCCAGCTTCTCCTTTTGCTGCTGCTGCTGCTGTGGGCTCTATGCTTCCTCCAGCCAGGAACCTGCGCACAGAGTGTCTAGTTACTTCATGGTAGGCTACAGTGCTAACCATACTTACTCAATTGGTCTTACTTCTGAGTAAATATGGCTACTCTTGCTGCTGTATGTGCTTTAAACACCTTCCTAATCTTTTTGGATTCTGCTGCCCCCCCCCCTTTTTTTTGGCCAGTAAAGATCATCAGGGCATATCTTAAATAAAATAACACAACTTGGAATAAGCAGTGCTTTGGTGAGACTGAATTCCTGAAGGGACTGTTTTGCAAAAGAAGCCAGCAGCATCTGAGTCTGCCTAATTAAAGTCCATTGTTCATCCAAAGCAGAGTGGTTGAAACACAATAGCAGCTCAGAGCAGGGGACAAAACTTTCAGCTCTCATGCTAGCTTTTGGTAAGGTGAGCAATCCCCTCTCCATGTGCTGCATTCAATCTTTTAAAAGCTATCGCCTCAAAGGAAGGTTTCCCCCCCCCATCTCCTTTCCACCCCTGCCATAAGGGTGCTGCTTTTGCATCCAGACTTTTATGTTTTTCCCTCAAACTGAATCAAATGCCAAAAGAACACACTTTTAATCAGTGCATTTAAAATTGGAGCTGAGAGATGGAGTTGATTTGTGCTAGGTTGAGCTGTCAAAAAAGGTAACAGAATTCATTTATATACTAGATCTTTTTAGGCTATATTTACAAATACTTACGCTCTCCTTACCCAGTTCTGTGTCACTTTAAACACAGGCATTGCCAAGTATCCTAAAGCAGCTTCTCAAGTGGGCAAAACAACAGGTTCTAAAGATGCCTTATATTCCCCTTGGGCTTACACTGTCTTATATTCCCCTTCATGGTGGCAGTGGAAAGAAAAATATATACTTAAAAAATACCTAACTGATGCATGCACAAGGACTTTTTTTTTTGATTCTTGACCCCAAGTTGCTGATTGGCAGAATTTATCTTTGATTATCAAGGTTCTGATGAAAATTAAGGAATACCCTCATAGCTCTGTGCCCTACCAGCCCCAGTAGGCATCAACCGCCACTGCTAGGCACAGTACAATGTTTTAAAACAGGGGTGGGCAACATGCAGGCCGCATGCAGCTCTCCATCCTCTTCTACAGCCCTCACTGCGACAACGAAAAAATCAGCGGTTTGCCGCTTGAATTCAAATTACATTTGTCTTTTTAAAGGATCCATAGTGGTTTGGTCACATTATTTACACACAGGCCCCTGCAGCATGGAATCACATCACACAGAAGGGGCTCTCGCAGTGCTGGAAACATATGAAAGGCCCCTATTACCTTGTGGAGACACCCCAGGCTTATGCTGGAACTAGGAACTCCATGCTGGCATAATGCAGTTAAGAAATTCTAACATCAAAAGAACCCAAATAAAATTCTAGGATGTTTCTCAAAATTAGGTCTTCTGGTAACAGCATTTTTTTCTCATTAAAAATAGCAAATACAACTGTCAATACCCCTACAGACTTAAATTTAGGGTTGTTCCCAACTGTATCCATCCGCTAGCAAAATGGATTACCCCTCTCCCCTGCACACACCCAAAAGCAGAGAGTTGGATGTTCCAGAGCACATCTGGAGGTGTACGTAGGGTTGCGAGGAAGAGAGAGTCAAAGCTGTGTTGCGTAACTAGATGTTGGCTTGCACAATGTTGGATGGAACCCTTACTTCCCAGGCTAATTGTCCAAAACAGAAGGGCATAAAAGCAAAAGCCCATATTCAAAATGTTTCAAACATTGTACTAGGATAATATTATTGTGCTAGGATAAGATTATGGGTAAAAGATGTCAAGAGAATAATCTCCAGGAACATCTCTTAGTGAAGCCCCACTGGCTGGTTTATTCTCACATTTGTTATTATAAAACACATCATGTCCTAATACAATAGGAGAATCAAAACACAGCACTCCCACAGAAACTTAACATGAAGCATAAAAGGAAATGTCTGTATTTTCAAGAAAGGCAAACTACAAGGAAATTTACTCAAAAGCCAGAAATAGTCCAGTGTTAGCAAACTATTGGACCAATTTAGGTGTGCCATTTAAGCAAAACCCTACTTCATCAAACCAAATTTGCATTCTTTGCTCATTTATCATCATCTACAGTCAGACATGCCAACAGCAACAACGATTGGATCCTGCCATTCTGTAGGTGCCTGAAATCCTCAAGTAAATCCCAAAGAGGGTCAGCCTTTGACAGAACATTCAGTGTCTTGGCACAGAGTGGAGTGCCCTGCCGACTCAGGAGCCCTGCCAGTTCAAACAATTTTATTGAAAAGAAAACACTGTGAATATTGGTGCTGCAGTGAAATCTCAGCCACAGGCAGAAACAAAATAGTTGAAGTTTTGAGGTCAATGTAATGCCACTAGCTGCTGTGGCAGACTGTCCCTCTGTTCGTTGGTGGGAATCATAAGCCATTTTAGCTGACTGGAGTGTGACATCTAACTAGATTTGGCGATAAAAGTCTAACAGCTGGAAGTTTATTAATTAGTGTAGTGTAGCCATATTTCCTACATAGACAGATTTGCATGCCCTCTGACCTCAGACTGCTAATACTGGCTGACAGGAGGGGCAAAAAATTAAATGCACCACTGGTCAACTTTTCTAGCCACCATATCTAGAAACACACTAAGATGTGGAAATCTAGATTTATAAGAGTTCAAAGGTGTTGTAATGATCACCTCCTTGCGTAGGAAAAGCATTTTTAACAGAGTAATACAGTGTGCTGAAAAGCCTAGGGTGGAAGAGGCTCATGTTCCCCAGGCATCTTGTTCCACTTCTGTCTCACAGCACCATTCAGAGCTTCTTCAAAATAATACATACCCTTTCACAACCTAGTGCCCTCTGAATGCATTAGACTACAGCTCCCATCACCCCTGGCCATTTACCACGAAGGTTGGGGCTGATAGGACCTGTAGTCCAACATTATCTAGACAACACCAGGATGGGGAAGACTGTACTATAAGTACAAAGGGCTTCCCTATTCACTGGCTCATTATAGAAAATCCTTGCAAAGCTGTCTCTGACATTAAGCAAACAGAGATGCTTTTGTATATGCAGAATCTACAGCAAGGGTGGCCCCCCAACCACTTGTCCCTACAGTCCAGCTGATATGTGGGAAAAGATGACAGAAAGGAGGCTTTCTTCAATGGTAAGCAGAGAAACCCCATTCAATTACAATCAGTGATCAGATTTAAGAGCAATTCAAAGGCATCTAAACTTTAAATACCAGCTGAGTATTTAAAGTTTAAATACCTTTAAATTTCAGAATGAGTGGTCTTTGCATACCTTAAAGCTGTTGCACTGAAGCTTACTTCTGAGTAGACATGCATGGAATTGAGCTATGCTTTGCATGCCCGAAAACTGTTGCACTGAGGCTTACCTCTTAGTAGACATGCTATGCTTTGTATGCTTGATGGAAAAATGTTCAAATTAGTACAAATTGCATTTGTGTGTGCTTGCATTCACATACATATGCAGCTCCCTGCCCCAAAACATACCCCAGATGCAACCCTCAGGGCCAAAAAAGTTGTGCAGCCCTGATCTACAGGTATGCATTGGAGTTCTGGGACCAGGAAACATATGTGCAGATTCACAGAACATAGCAACCACTGCAAACCTGATCAAATTAACTTTGCCTTAACTTTTAGGACCCCTTCATGGATCACTGCCTTGTTGTGGCGAAGGGGCTTGCGTAACTCAGTGAAGCCATAAGCTATGCTGTGCAGGGCCACCCAAGATGGACAGGTCATGGCAGAGAGTTCTGACAAAATGTGGTCCACTGGAGAAGGAAATGGCAACCCACTCCAGTTTTCTTGCCAAGAAAACCCCATGGAATGTATCACAAGGCTAAAAGAGATGACGCCGGAAGATGAGCCCCTCAGGTCAGAAGGTGTCCAGTATACTACTGGGGAAGAGCAGAGGGTATTTCCAAGTAGCGCCAGAAAGAGTGAAGTGGCTGGGTCAAAGCTGAAAGGACATTCCGCTGTGGATGTGTCTGGTGGTGAAAAGAAAATCCGATGCTGTAAAGAACAATATTGTTTAGGAACCTGAAATGTCAGATCAATGAATCAAGGTAAGCTGGAGGTGGTCAAACATGAGATGGCAAGATTGAACATCGACATCTTGGGAATCAGCGAACTAAAATGGACAAGCATGGGCGAATTTAATTCAGGTGACCATTATATCTACTACTGTGGGCAAGAATCCTGTAGAAGAAATGAAGTAGCACTCATAGTCAATAAAAGGGTGGGAAAAGCAGTACTGGGGTACGATCTCAAAAACGACAGAATGGTCTCAGTACGAATCCAAGGCAAACCAGTCAACATCACAGTAATTCAAGTCTATGCCCCAACCACTGAGGCCGAAGAAGCTGAGGTTGATCGGTTCTATGAAGACCTGCAACACCTTCTAGAACTAACACCAAAAAAAGATGTCCTCTTCATCATAGGGGATTGGAATGCCAAAGTAAGAAGTCAAGAAATCACTGGGATAACAGGCAAGCATGGCCTTGGTGTACAAAATGAAGCAGGACAAAAGCTAATAGAGTTTTGCCAAGAGAACACGCTGATCATAGCAAACACTCTTTTCCAACAGCACAAGAGGCGACTCTACGCATAGACATCACCAGATGGTCAATATCGAAATCAGATTGATGATGTACTTTGCAGCCAAAGATGGAGAGTTTTACTGACTATACAGTCAGTAAAAACAAGACCTGGAGCTGACTGTGGCTCAGATCATGAGCTTCTTCTTGCAAAATTTTGGCTTAAATTGAAGAATGTAAGGAAAACCACAAAACCATTCAGGAACGACCCAACCCATATCCCTTATGAATATGCAGTGGAGGTGATGAATAGATTTAAGGGATTAGACCTGATAGACAGAGTGCCTGAGGAACTATGGACGGAGGTCCGTAACATTGTTCAGGAGGCAGCAACGAAATCCATCCCAAAGAAAAAGAAATGCAAGAAAGCCAAGTGGCTGTCTGATGAGGCTTTACAAGTAGCTGAGGAAAGAAGGGAAGCAAAAAGCAAGGGAGAAAGGGGAAGATATATCCAACTGAATGCAGAGTTCCAGAGAATAGCAAGGACAGACAAGAAGGCCTTCTTAAATGAACAGTGCAAAGAAATTGAGGAAAACAATAGAATGGGAAAGACTAGAGATCTCTTCAAGAAAATCGGAGAGCTCAAGGGAACGTTTTGTGCAAAGACGGGCATGATAAAGGACAAAAAAGGCAGGGACCTAACAGAAGCAGGTGAGATTAAAAAGAGGTGGCAAGAATACACAGAAGAACTATACAGGAAAGATCTTAATGGCCCTGATAGCCATGATAATGCGGTCACTGAACTTGAGCCGGACATCCTCGAGAGTGAAATCAAGTGGGCCTTAGGAAGCATTCCTAACAACAAAGCTAGCGGAGATGACAGTATTCCAGCTGAGCTATTTAAAATCCTAAAAGATGATGCTGTTAAAGTGCTGCACTCTATATGCCAACACATTTGGAACACTCAACAGTGGCCACAAGACTGGAAAAGGTCAGTTTACATTCCAATTCCAAAGAAGGGCAATGCCAAAGAGTGTTCAAACTACTGTACAATTGCGCTCATTTCACATGCCAGCAAGGTTACACTCAAAATCCTACAAGCTAGGCTTCAGCAGTATGTGAACTGAGAACTACCGGAAGTACAAGCGGGGTTTCGAAGAGGCAGAGGAACTAGAGATCAAATCGCCAACATTCGCTGGATCATGGAGAAAGCAAGAGAATTCCAGAAAAACGTCTATTTCTGCTTCATTGACTACGCTAAAGCCTTTGATTGTGTGGATCACAACAAACGGTGGCAAATTCTTAAAGAGATGGGAGTACCAGACCATCTTACCTGTCTCCTGAGAAACCTGTACGAGGGTCAAGAAGCAACAGTAAGAACCAGACATGGAACAACCGATTGGTTCAAAATTGGGAAAGGAGTATGACAAGTCTGCATATTGTCACCCTGCTTATTTAACTTATATGCAGAATACCTCATGAGAAACGCCGGGTTGGATGAATCAGAGGTCGGAATTAAGATTGCCAGGAGAATTATCAACAACCTCAGATACGCAGACAATACCACCCTAATGGCAGAAAGCAAAGAGGATCTAAAGAGCCTCTTGTTGAGGGTGAAAGAGGAGAGTGCAAAAGCTGGTTTGAAACTCAACACTAAAAAAAACTAAGATCATGGCATCTGGCCCCATCACTTCCTGGCATATAGAAAGGGAAGAAATGGAAACAGTGACAGATTTTATTTTCTTGGGCTCCAAGAGCACCGCAGACGGTGACTGTAGCCATGAAATTAAAAGACTCAAATATTTTGGCCACCTAACACAAAGAGAAAACTCACTGGAAAAGACCCTGATGCTGGGAAAGACTGAAGGCAAAAGGAGAAGGGGACGGCAGAGGATGAGATGGCTCGACAGTATCACCGATGCAATGAATATGAACTTGAGCACGCTCTGGGAGAGAGCGGAGGACAGGAAGGCCTGGTGTGCTATGGTCCATGGGGTCACGAAGAGTCGGACATGACTTAATGACTGAACAACAACTTTTAGGATGTTAGCAAATCGTTACAGAAACTGAATATGTTTCTTTGAGAAAAGTCTTTAACACTAATCAAAAACTGGCCATTTTGAAATCCTACTTTATTTTATTTTATTTATATCCCACCTTCCTTCCATCATGCAGCTCAAAGGAGCACACATCAAATGCCTTCAGATCCTACCTACAGTTTCATCTACTACTGCAGGAAGCTCAGTTTATCCAGGTTATCATCAAATACAGTTTTACTGTGTGCACATATTTTTCAAGAGGTCTGGTCAGACTGCATACTGCATTGTTTTAATAAGGGTAGTGAGGGCAACAGTAACTAATGTTTCTTTCAGGGGCAGGGGGAATGACACACACAGATTTAACAGCTTTTTGCTTCCTTCCATGTAAATGTATTTGGAGTGGGAGGTGGGGGAAGCCTGCCAGCCTAGGACATCTGGGGTGCCTCTAAACTCAGCCTCACTGACACTTGGATTCAGGATAATTTGAAAATGTAGGCAGCCTAGTATACAAAAATCTCAAAAATCTCTCAAGGCTTGAAAGAAACAGGCAATCAGCCTGTATGTGCCCACAGTTGTTTTTTCAGTCATCTCAGAGTATGTTCTTATGCCTGCATATTTAGGGGGTGGGGAGACAGAGGGTGGTGCTAGTGGGCTGAATTGATAGGTGAAACAAGCATTGCAACCCACCAGATTTTTTACATTCTGATCAGTTAATGCAAGATTTCAGAGAAGGAACTATTACAATCTTTTCAGCTGAGTTCCTTTTGTGTGTGTGTTCACCTTGTGGAACTTTCCCCATACAGTGAAGTCAGATTCCATCTTAATAGGTATGAAATTATGAATCTATGTTGTACTTGTTTCTTTTAAAGCTTCACAGTAATTTCAAAGATGCTTATGGTGAAGCTGGACTATTTGTTGGAAGTCTCTGTTTATCACAAACCATAGTGGGTCCAAAGCCTCCTTGTTGCTTTGCCATTGTGCTGCTTTACACCTCTCTCTCTCTCTCTCTCTCTCAGACGTACAGACACACACACCTCTTACATGTCCAGAATAAGGGTATGACTTAAAACAAATTCCCAATGGAAGCCATTCTCAGCTATTTTCAGGGCTTCCCGACAAAAAGGGGAGAGGGGCCTAACCAGCTACTGTTTGCTCCCCTTCCTTCTCTGTGCAATCGCTCCTTTTTTAAAAAGGGGATACTGTTTTAATATATATATATATATATATATATATATATATATAAATAAAGGGTGATTTCGGGGGGAGGGGGTAAATTTGAGTTATAAAATCAGCTCTAATACTAAGCTTGGTGTCTTCACCCCCCTCATCTCTACTCCTATGTAATCGCCATTGCCAGCAAAGACAGAGGTTATCAGATAGGAATCTACAAATGGTAGATTTCCTGAATTTCCTTTAACAAATCCTTCTTCAGTTATTTTAATGACTGCAAAACAAACACGCCTCAAAATGCATTCAGTGCAAAATAAACAAGCCTCAAATGCAGCCAGTCCTACTTACATACCACAGGAGAGAGATGTAGAGTTGAACAATAGTTATGTCATAGTCACCTCAACCAATAGTAGAGCTTTTTTGCTCTGCTAGGGAAGTTTGAATCTTTAAGCAGGTTTTTAGAACAAAATACTTCACGTAGGAACAAAAAAAAATGCAACACTAACTAATGGTGAGCTGCTTAAATGACTAAAAGTACAACATGAGATTGAGGAGAAATCCCTATTAGTAGCAGACTTAAGTGTATGAGAAGTTTGATGTGATCTTTTGTTTTCCAATTTGAATTTATAAAATGATGGTTTTCAGTTTTTTAAAAATGCAGTTCCATTAAAGACAGGATGCCTATATGACAGTTGGGCATACGAAGTATCAAGCCATGCAGAGAGTGCATAGCGCTGGTCCATGCTCAAGATGGATCCCTTGGAATTGATTAGAATTTGGCAGTACAGGTGTGGTTGTATGCCAGAGTGAGCCAGAGATTTTTAAATCTGAAACTTCTGTATATATTTCCCCATAATATTATGTCTTTCAACTATAATCTATGATAAACATTTCCCTCTGTTCTCACCCTATTTTTCTTTCCTCCATGTTCCAGCTTGTGGAATGTTGCAGGCTTTTCTGTGTAGTTGTACCAAATCAGCACTGTTATGTAAACATTCATGTTTTACCATGTGAATTGGAACTAAAGTAGCTGGTTCAGGTGTGCCACACAGGTTAATTAATCATTATTATATTAACAGGATTATTCATAATACTTAGTATAATAAAAACAAGGAAAGACTGAACCCAAACCAAACATAACTGAAGTTAGACTTATTCTAGTTAGACGTTGCTACAGATTTACATTGCATATAGCACTTGTTAGTTTACAAATGGTTTTACAATTTTTACTGTATTTGCCCACTCAACACTGTAAGGTATATCATTACACTGACCTGGTTCACACAATCAAAATAAGCCATGGTGATTTATTTAAATTGTAGCATGTGTGGAGTGCGATTTGAATAATCACCGCTTGGGTGCAGCTTGTTGTGTCATCCACACCCAGGTAACATGGCTTGTTGGAGGGGAAAACAGCTCTCCAAAAATCCTGGAACAGCCTGCCACGATTTTAAAAAGGCAAACCAGCCCATTGCAAGATATATCATTGCTCCTTTCCAAATGAGGATCTGATCTTAACAGATCCATGGGAGGTCTGAGGCACACAGAGTTCCCCAATGAGCAAGAACATCCCCATTTACTTAAGTGGTGACAGGGCAGTACATACACACATTCCATAGCATAAAACAGAAATGATTGTGTTCTTGAAGTGAGTGACGGTGTAAAGTTAACAGATGCAGGTTCTCTCTGTTTATACTGATGCACACCTACAGCTAGAAGCCTATGAGTCTTGAACCCAAGCTGCCCAAGTCCAAACTCTACACCCATGAAACCATATTGACTCCCAATTATTTAAAAAAGAATGTATCAGAATAACTGTAATCCTAATTTTAGGGGGAAACTTAAAAGATCAAATACAATGGAAAGCCCTCAAGAATCACAGAGACTCTCTGCAGCCCAGGCAGGGTGTGGAAAGAGAAACAGGAAGTAGGTCCCATCCTATATCGCGCGCATATATAAACACCTGAACACATAGTTGGTTTGAGGCAATGCTCTACTACTGACATCATGCCTGTATCTTTGCTACTTAGAGCCGGTTACCATGGCAACAGCTAATGTCTCAATGTCACACTATGAATAATTGCTGGCTGAAAATGAAGAGTGCTACAATCACAGCAGTTCTATATTCAAGGGGGGGGGAATAAAGAGAGTCTTATGTTCAACTTGACATTAAAAAGTCAAATGTTTAAGTTACAGTGGCATTTATGCTACCCAAGAACAAAGCAAATACTCCTTTTGTCTTGAGTGTGTCTCTCCTGAGGAACCAACAGTTGAAATGCTACAGTCTCTTTATGTCTGGATAGCGCAACTATATGCAATTCCTGGGCAGTCTCTGAACTGCTGGCACTTTGTCCTTTTCCCCACATAAGGAGGCTCAGCTCCTTCACTTCTCAGCGTGCAGCACGCACAGAAAGGGCTAAATTCACAAGTGCCTGCATCTCCAAAATATCTATCAAAAGGCTCTCAAAATAATGCAGATGTGCACTCAGTTATTGCGAAAGGGGAAATGTCTGACACATTAAAATACATTTAGTTCAGAGCATGGTACCGCTCTCTTTTTGTCTCAAAGTATCACAGGATCTGTCACATTTCTGCAAGTGTTCTAATTCAAAGAGGGGAGCTAAACACGATCAAGGAGATCCATGAACAGGATCTCCTGTGATGTTTTTAAAATGTAATAGCAGCCAGGAGGCACAATTTATACTGAGACTGTGGCTCTGGAGGACGGGATTAAGTATTGTATAAATGAAAATGCCCCCCCTCCCATCACAAGCTGCAATTTTCCCTGCAGGGGAAATTCACCCAACCCAAATGGGGGTGGGTGGGTTTCAGCTGCTATTATTCACAGATCTCCCATGTCAAACCTAATTTGGCCCTAAGAAACTCCACATTCCTGTGATCTGCAACAATCTAGGGACAGAAGAAGAGATAAACACATTCATTCTTAGATAATTGTATTGTCTTCCTCCCTTAATCATGCTCTAGGAAAAGGGATCGGCCTTTATCATCTCTTCCCCCCGCCCTTCTTCCTTAAATGTGAAGTGAGTCCACAAAAGCTTATGCCTGGGCAAATTTGTTAGTCTTTAAGGTATCATGTGAGGAAGTGTCAAGAGGGGCACCCCACCAGAGAACTCCTGTATCTTTTCTGCTCTAGGGGTGAAATGGAATGCGAACACTCTCCTCAGAAGCAAAAGAGAGGCAAACTGAAATTGTGAAGTTGGGGTTCCAGTGGATATGGAAGGTTGTTGAAGGTATATAATTTATCTGTTCATTAGTATTTCTGTATCAGTACCTTTCTACCTGAAGGCAACCAAGGAGTCAATCAATATGTTTACTTGGCGTTTGGAGTACAACTCTGCCAATACAGGTGAATCAATCGGTTAATAGTTCACATTTTTGGATGCACTAGAAAGCTAATGCAGAACCACAACAATCCTATAATTGAAAGCAAATCTATTGTTCCATCAAAACAAGGGGGACAGCATGTGAACTGCAGACTCCATGCAGTTCCCCCGTCAAATTCAACAGCGGGGGGGGGGGGGATTAAAGAAAAAATGGCATCTGTAGCTGGATTGCAGTTAAACCTCAAAAAACCCAAGATTATGGCAACCAGCTTGACTGACAACTGGCAAATAGAGGGAGAAAGCGTGGCAGCAGTGACAGACTTTGTCTTTCTAGGCACAAAGATTACTGCAGACACTGACTGCAGCCAGGAAATCAGAAGACGTTTACTTCTTGGGAGGACAGCAATGACAAATCTTGATAAAATAGTGAAGAGCAGAGACATCACACTGACAACAAAGGTCCGCATAGTGAAAGCAGTGGTATTCCCCGTAGTAACCTATGGCTGCGAGAGCTGGACCATAAGGAAGGCTGAGCAAAGGAAGATAGATGCTTTTGAACTGTGGTGCTGGAGGAAAATTCTGAGAGTGCCTTGGACTGCAAGAAGATCAAACCAGTCCATATTCCAGGAAATAAAGCCGGGCTGCTCACTTGAGGGAATGATACGAAAGGCAAAACTGAAGTACTTTGGCCACATCATGAGAAGACAGGATACCCTGGAGAAGATGCTGATGCTAGGGAAAGTGGAAGGCAAAAGGAAGAGGGGCCAACCAAGGGCAAGGTTGATGGATGATATTCTGGAGGTGGCAGACTCAACCTTGGGGGAGCTGGGGGTGGCGACGGCCGACAGGAAGCTCTGGCGTGGGCTGGTCCATGAAGTCACGAAGAGTCGGAAGCGACTGACCAAATAAACAACAACAACAAGCACTACAAGGGTAAAATTTAGCTTTCAAACAAGCTAAAATTAGCCCTTGTAGTGCTCTGTAGCACAACGCCAATGAAACTCAAATACATATTTCAACATCAGGCAGTATATTCTTTCGTTATATAATAGAAATAAACCTTTGGGACACTAAATAGGAAAGTTCACATAGCAACATATACATTATTTCCATCTGTACTTAACATTTCCATTTTTAATACTGCTTTGTGAAGGAGAAACTAAATAACGTTACACTTTTCCTAATGCTGTTGAGCCCCAGAAATACATTACTGCTAGGGACATTAGAGGCCAACGATTCAGTTAACAGAATTTATTTAAAACAGTTACATCCCCAATTGTAATCAAATGAAGACCAAGTTAGCTTACAATAGATTTTTAGAATACAAAGCAATTAACTCATCTCATTGGCGGTGGGGCAGGCAAGAGACGCTAGGGACATCATGCAAAAAACTGTTCTCAGTTCTTGGGTGTCCCTGCCACAGCTGCATTAGCAGACTCCACAAAGCCTAAGGGAAAAAGCACTCGTCCCCCGCAAACCCAGTTGCAAAATTTTCAGACAAGATGTGCGCTCAAACCCTATTTTATGCCATTGGTAATTATTGTTGTTATTGTTATTTATTTATATAACACCATCGGTGTGCATGGTATTTTCCAGAGGACAGGTCCCTGTCCTGAGAAGCTTACAATCTAAATTTCAACACAGGGGAAAGAGATCAAGAAGCAGAGGGAAGAGGGAGGAGGGAAAAGGGAAGCAACATGTGGTTGTTTCAGCTGCACGTGGTTATGCTTAGTTGCTGACTGAGTTACCTAGTGGAATGGGAACTAGGCAGCTGAGTCAAAGGCTTCATGGAAAAGGTGAGTCTTAAGGAGGGATTTGAAAAGTTTACAGGTGTTTGTAAAAAGTGAAAACTGTGTCTGGGTTAGGACTGGCTTAATTTGCAACAGATGTTAGAAAAGCAATGACTATCAACTGTGTTCTGCCGAAATCTAAATAGCTTCTGGCTATTTCTCCACTCCAACCAGGCAACCAAGCCCAAATCCTTCATGATAAAGATGGAACTACCTACTCTATATACCAAGCTGTACTCTCAAGTCTTCATGTCAGGTGACAATATTTGCTCCTTGTAAGAGTCTCTAGATCTGACAAATTAACCAAGCAATTTACATTAAGCAATGGCAAATCTTCAACTATGGTTTTGTTTTGATTTTAGTTATTTTTGGCGTTGGGTTAGGGTATTTTAGAAAATGTTTTTATTGTAGAATTTTATTGTTTTAAACTGTTTTATTGTATGTTGTGCATCGCCCAGAGTGGCTGGGTGACCAGCCAGATGGGCGATTAATAAATTTAATAATAAATAAATAAAATATATAATCATGAGGTATTCAGTAAATACTTTTGAGACAGTAAAGAAGGCAACAATGTCGTGATGAGAATTCTTCTAAAGACTAGTCACTCTTTCATCTGAGCAAGCAAGGTCCTTCCATTCCATTTCCTGTTTGCTGGAATCTGTAAGCAGAACTGGCTAATCACCTCTACCCCTGGCCTCCAAGTCTTCCATACAAACATCTCTTCTCCCCTCCCCACAAGATAGTATTTGTACGCCAGGTTCACATGATAACTGCCCAGAAGTGTGGGAACATTCTCAGTGGTTGACCCCATCAAGTGCCCCTCCAGCCCCTGCATTCCTGTTACAAGAAAAAGATCAAGCTGGGGACCCCATATTTCCCTCTTTATGTCTTTGCCCTTAAAAATGGTAATTTACAAACACATTTTGGCTGAGTTAGCATGATTCAGCTTTCTTGTTTCTACTTCACTGAGGAAAAGTAACTGTGTCCCTGGCAAGGATTTGTTGTTTGCTTGATTACAGAGGTAACATCACAGTCAGGGAGTGTGTATGGTAGTGGGGGGTGTATTTATTTATTTATTAGATTTATTAGCCACCCATCTGGCTGGCTACCCTGCCACTCTAGGGGGCATACAATGCAAATAACAACACAAAATACAACAAATTTACATAATCGACTGAAAAAACAACATTGCTCTAAAAAAAAAAAACCCTAACCCACCCCAAATGCCCACCTGAACAGCCAGGGTTTCAAACCTGGTGGAAACTCATCAAAGAGGGGGCATGGTGGAGGTCGCTACGGAGGGAATTCCACAGAGTAGGGGCCACCACAGAAAAGGCACTCTCCCTAGTCCTCACCAGCCTATCGGTCCTGGCTGATCAGAAGGCCTTCCGAGGCTGATCTCGTTGAGCGGTGTCCTTGGTGTTGTTGGAGGCGCTCCTTAAGACAGACTGGGCCAGAACCATATAAGATTTTAAAGGTCAACGCCAACACCTTGAATTGGGCCCAGAAAACAACTGGTAACCAGCACAACTCCTATATAGCAGCAGTAGAGAACTGGCTTGGCTATGAGGAACCAGATTGCCTCATGGGAACCTCCTGGGGGTGGATGACATCAGGGGCAGGGGGTGAAGCACCTCCTCTTCCCTCCTGAAGCACCTCCTCTTCCCTGAAGCTCCACCCCTGACATTACCCAGAATTCATGGCATACAACAGAAAGAGTTGCTACTAACAGTTGCGAAAAATAGTAGCTACAAAACAGCCACCACATGATGATGATGATGATGATGATGTGTTTTCAGGAGGGTTCCCTCCCCAACAGAATCACTACTTTTGAGATGAATGGAGAACCTGAAGAACATTGGGCTCATCCCTGTATGTAGCACTCCACCCTGATTAGTTCCAAAAATGTATTGTATTTGCATACAAGAAGAAAGGGGTTGTGTGTAAGCCCACAGGCTCCTCCCCATATGCTGCACTGGACATAATTAAACATGTGACAAAATTATACATTCTTGTAGGCACTTTTAAAAATTGCCTGCAGAGTTCATTCTTCAACACATCATTAGAGACACAAAATAGAATATCAAGATTGTATGTCTTATCTGAATATAATATTTAACAACACACTATTTAAGTGCTTTTGAAAATTGACATCAAATATCTGACCATCTCCCTCAGGACTCATGGTTCCCAAGGCTGCACACTACTGAAGCTTAAAAGCAAGTCCTCATGTTACACATACCATTTGAAGAAAAATACATTATACAATCCTTGAGCAGGAAGGAACCCAACCTCTGCTCTTACTCAGGGCCTCCTATATCTAAAACACTTTGATAGACACCTCTTTTGCTACTCCATGAAAACCAACTAGGAAGGCGATTCTACCGTCTTCCTAGGCATCTCATTCACAAGTGAACTTTTATTCCCCACACCTTCCCAAGGAAGGAGATTTCTTCAAAACTTCTTGTCCAAACAGCTGGTAGCTGTAGTCTTTTAGGGTACAATCTTATGCATGTTTAGACAGAAAAAGTCCTATAATTCCCAGCTGGCTGGCGAGTGCTGGGAGTTGCAAGAGCGGGGACAAGGGAATATGCACTTGAAGTTCTCTTGAAAGGTTTCTACTGCAGGCACCTGGCAGAAAGGGCAAACAAGTTTTCTCTTTAAAACGACTTGCCTGTTCAGCTAGATGATCAGCTGTGATAAAAATGTTTCAGGACAACTCTGTCCACTTTACTTGCGCACTTCTCATGCACATGCAGTTATAGGACTGTGGCCTTTGCCATCATATCCTTTACTGGTTCCAATTATATTTTATCCTCCAACTACTGCAGACATGATCACTAGTAACATATGCAGCCTGCTTCATATCCCTGTATGACAAGCCCATAAGCCATTATGCCTGGAGAGACTAGTTCAATTTGTTCTCTCACATTTTTAATGATCAGTCACATTAATGTCTTTTAAAGGCTATTTAATTTTAATTCCAGAACCTGTGAATTATCTCCTATCACAATATATTATTGGCATCAATGACTCTACTACAATTCCTGACATCTGGAACCATAGAACAAAGCCTGCTGTTTTTACAATATCTATGCTTGTTTCAACGCAATAGGCTGCTAGCCAAGGTCACTGTAAATTGCAAATGGATTATGAAGCGCAAGTCCAAACAAGGTGTCACAGAAGTAATTTTCTCCTCTGTTGCTTGAAGGGTGGGTGTAGTGCTTTAATCCTATTTGTGCCCAGATCTAGCCAGTATACAAGCCATCATTCTGGTACAAGAATATCCAATCAAGTTAAAAGCTTTGTTCAAATGGATAAAGCTAGTCGCTCAGCAGCTTAAAATTTAGTGCTAGTGGCAAAGAAAGAAAGAAAGAAAGAAAGAAAGAAAGAAAGAAAGAAAGAAAACCAACCCTGTGCAGGCCTGACACTTTAACCAAAAAAATCAATCCCAGTACCTAGAAATTGGAAATCGTTTTTCAGCCATGCAAATAAGACCAGGCTGACACAGTGGGCAAAGAAACATACCAAAAGTGTTTTGCCATTAGGCCTCCATTCCCAGAGAAGCAGTATATAGCCAGATACATTAATTTAGAGTTGACAAAGCCCCTGCATGAGGAAGAATGAGCACAACTGCCACAGGCAGCTGTACCAGGGAAAGCAGAATGGTACAAAGAGCGACAGCTGCTGCACTGCCAGCTTGCCAGAGATAAGCAGTGTATCCACTGGGCTAGATTTTCTCATTTTCTAGATTCAACAGAATATTAGAAGAGGCTGTACAAGGACATGATTGTAACACAGAGTCTATGCAAGTAAGCTAGGCTGCGTGTCCATTCAAGTCACAGACATGAGACCAATTTTTTAAAAAAATAATGTCCTCATGTATGAAAGCATCAGACAATCCATGCAATTAAGTTAATGAATCAGATACAAACCTAATACATGGATCATTGATGAGAGATGTCCCCTGTGACATCCTCATGCTTAGTGTTGAGGGTATTCTTAGTTTGCAATCGTCTCCTTCGGCTTACAAGCCAGTGACGGCCCCTTCTCTCATTTGGCCTCTGTTACTCTACTTTAGTAACCTCTCAGAATAGAGATACTTTTGAAGAGGGAGGGTGAGGAAATGTCAGCTAATGCAGAATGCTATGGCTTCTCTTTTGACAGGTATAGATAGGCCAGAGGTATGAGCTTACTTCTAGCTCAAGTGCACTGGCTTCACATACAGTTCCAGACCCACTTCAAAGTCCTGGTGATGAACTTTAAGCTCTAGGACTTATGCAGTTTGAGACTGTGCATCTTAGGGAATGCTTCCTCCCATATTTATTTTCCCCACTCCCTTAGATCTTCAGGTGAGACTCTGCTCTGTCTCCCATGTTTTATGGCTGCAAGAGCAGCAAGGGAGCACACCTTCACTGTAGTGCTGCCTTCGTTGTGGAATGTTTTGCCAACTGAGGCGCCCTTGGCCTTATCTCTGCTGCCTTCTATCACCAGGTTAAAATGTGGCTTTATTGGAAAGCATTTCCTGCAACCATATGGCTGATGGAGCACTTTTTGCTTTTATCCATGTGGAATTTTATCCGACCAAAAAACCTTCTTTTTAAAATGTGTGCTATAAAAGTATAAGTTACCTAATACAATACAATAAATTGTGTTCAGGATTTCTGTACAACATTTTCTGCCACAAAAAATGGCACCTGAAGCAATGTACAGCCACAATAAATAGTAACAATAATAAAACAAGCTACGTTCAATCCTGGACGATGGATATGACCCACCCATCCTGATGCATCCTTGAATGCTTGTCCCCATGCCAGACCATCTTCAAGAATAAAGGAAATTGCAAGGATATGATTTTTAAAGCCTCTCATGGATCCCTTGAACATACCAGGGCTGGACTGGGGAATTTTCAATAGGGCTAACTTTAGCTGGATCAGGGCCAACATATTCTGCGGTATGTTCCAAGTCAATTTGTGGCATAGTTTCTCTCATCTGCTTAGCTTATGGCAAAGACTATTGTCATTATTTATTTATACTGCATCACCAGTTACATGGTACATTACAGAGTTACAGAGGTATTAAAGCTATCTCCCTGCCCCCAATGAGCTTACAATCTAAAATAGCCAGTGTGGAAACTACAGAGGGAAGGAGAGACAAGAGTAAGAAGAGAAGAATATGGGCAAATGAGCACATATTTAAAACTTAGTTACAGTTCAGAATGAAAATTAAGAGGATAAGCCACAGGTAACACTGGAAAAGTGAATTTTGAGGAGAGATCTTAAGGAATGGAGGTGGCACCATGTAAATATTCAGGAAGGGAGTGTCACATGTAGAGGGTCAACAAGGAAGAATAGCAGAGTCATTTAAGGGAGCAGTTCAGTCATTTGAGGTCGGTAAAGGAGGAGGAGCAGCAGTCACGAAAAGTGATATAATGAGGAAGAAAGGACAAAAAAGGTAGGAGTGACCTGGCTGTGGCTAGCTTTAAAAGTAAGGACAAGGAGATTGTGCTGGATACACAGAGGGGAAAAATGTTCTTAGTTCACATTTTAATACAAACAAACATAATCCGCACTTCCCGAAGTTATACACAAGCTGGAACACAATTATGGGAGGCACCGTAGCTCAGCGGGAGAGCACATGCTTTGCATCCAGAAGGTTCCAGGTTCGATCCCCAGCATCTCCAAGTACAGCTGAAAAAATTGCTGCCTGAAACCCTGGAGAGCTGCTGCTAGTCAGTGTCAACCGTGGGCTAGAAGAACCAATGGTCTGATCCAGTATAAGGCAGCTTCCCAAGTTCCTATCCTCCAGTTTTCTCTGAATTTTGCGACGCAGTTCTCCAATCAAGAAATATGTACGAAAATGTTTACATTTAGGAAAATTGCTTGTAAAATATGCATATAATGGGGGAGCACATACAATTTTCATGAAGTTTTTAAAATAATCTGCAAATTCATGCAGAAATGGGACAAAATTAACTTTTGCCTGAAAAAAAAAAAAATGCAAACGTCTTAGAAAGAGAAACTGACAGATTCATCCATCCCTAGATAAAGATGGGGACAAGAAGAAAGCAAAAGGATTTGAGGAGGATGTCACGTGGTTACAGCCTCAGGAAAGATGGCAGCAGACTACAGCCGAACCCTTCTGTATGTTCATTCAGACGTTAATCACACTTATTTCAATTAGATATGCTTTCCAATAGATGTCCAAAGGACTGCAGCTCAAGCCTTATTGGGCTTTAGCCACTTAGCAACTAAAATGAGGCATTTATTCTACAATGTTATATCTGAATGGGTAGGCCTCTGAGGGCAGGTGCTATGCAGGCTCATCTTAGTCACCACTGCTCTTTCTTTGTCAAAAAGAAAGGTCTGACTTTATTTAGATCAGTGCTGCTATGAAGATGATTTAAGGTGCAATTCTATGCATGTTTAGATGGAAAAATGGCTGGCTGGGGAATGCTGGGAATTTGGGGACTTTTTTCTGTCTAAACATGCATAGGATTGCACCCTTAGACAATCTTACTTAACATCAATTTATGACACAGACAGCATTCATTCCAAGTTCCCTCTCTTTGAAACTTGTAGCAATTAATATTTAATACAAAGCACCAGCCGTTTCTACATGATGTGGTGTTATTCCCTTGAATGTGTAAATCAAAGCAGCCAAAGCAGTAAAAAACCTCAAATGATGCTGTAATTCACCTCATCTTTATAAATGGCTTCCTTCATATCAGGAAATTAACTTGCACCTTCCACAGCTTATATGATTTAGTGGTAATCAGGACATGGCCAAGTTTTATTACATGCTCAAATGGTTCTTTAAGTAAGCAACCTGACTGCTCAGCATACCACGGACAACTGCACTAATATGCCATGAGCTACTCTGTGGAAACATGAATGGCCTTGTTTATCTTTTTTCTGTTTGACCTGCAGCACTCCCAGCATAAATGTTTGGGTACCAGATGGACCAAGCACAGAATCAGCCCTTCAGTGCCACTGTGTAGCAACAAGAGTCCCAGCTGTGGCATCCGCATAGGAAGCTGCCTTATACCAAGTCAGACGATTGGTCCATCTAGCTCAGTACTGTCGACACTGAGTGGCAGCAGCTCTCCAGGATTTCAGACAGGGGTCTTTCCCAGCCCTACCTGGCAATACCAGGGGTCTTTACCAGCCCTACCTGGCAATACCAGTTGTGATAAGTGAGACTGTGTGTGACTGAGTACTATTCTAATGCTTCAAAAGCCCTTCCTCATTTTGATCATCCCCATTCTTGGCTCTATTCAGACATCATGCCAAGCCATACTTAAAGAAGCTTTGCTAGGGTTTGGTGTGAACTCTGACAAACCAGGATTTCCAGTCACCCAAAGAAAAATATTTTTTAAAGACCAATATCTGAAGGGGGGGATGCAAACTGTGATTTTTGCTGCTGTGATTTGGAGTAATTTCTGAATTGACAAACCATAGTTAAAGCTAACATTCTCTCAGAGGCTGCTGCATCATGGAGTGAACTTACACATATATGAAACTGTGCTGTGAGGGCAGAAAAGCAGAGAAGATGCCAAAGCATGCTTTGCCCACTGTACATTTGGAAGAATGATAAAATCTATTAAGCAACTATGAAGCCGGTACGCTGCCCCATTATTATTATTTTTCGTAATACTTTAATGCATTCAAAACCACCGAAGAAAAAGCAAAGACAAAGCAAAATGTTCACATATAAAGACCAAAACACTGCGCAAAATTTGCCTGGAAAATAAGCAAATAAAGTTGGATTTAACCCAAATGCACAGCACAGGATAATGGGAGGACCTTCCAACACCTACCTAATGAAAAGGCTAAATTCTACCAACAATATATTGAGAAATGGCATACTTCCCCCGCAACCCAATTTTGACAATCATGAGGTTGTTCTGGCAGGGAGTTTTCTAATGGTCTAATGGTTTATTTTCAAGAATAGAGGCTTATTTTGAAATAAAAGTTTTTCCCTGATGTACAATTCAAGTTGTCATGCAGGGGCAGCCATATTAGAATAGCCATTCAGAAAGTAAAACGGAGCTTCTCAGTATTTACTGATGCCCTTAAGACAATTCATTACGGATACAGTAAGTGACAACACTGTGTGGCAGGCTGCACAACTGGGACTCATGACAAATCTAATTAACAGCACATCAGGGGTATTTTGCCTATCCTTTACATACTCTGCCAACTCTTGAGTGTCTAATGAGGAAAGCAGCTTAAACATTCCTAGAACTTCACTAGTTGGACAATACAGCCTGCAACCAAGCCTCCCCTTATAATCACGGATGCTCAGATGCTTCACATGTCTGGGTAAACAAAGACATTCACCTCAATACAGCTAAACTAGTTCTCTATAATACTAGAGAGAACTGCCAAAAATGAACAAACATTATATTCAGCTGCCATTTGTAAACCAAGAGTAGTTTGAGTTAATGTTATGACTGCATTTAAAACATTAAATACATTTGTCTTTAGCCTGTGTACTTTTTTCACCCTCGGTAAAATCCATGCAGACAAAGAGACCTTATATGCAAATTGTATATAATGAGAGAATGTCACCCGAACAGTTCCAGTTGGCTCCATTAAATGCAAGGGTCTCCCTGTCATGCCTACAAACACAAACAGTCCACATGCTATATTCAACTCAATCTATACTATTACAACTATAATAGCACACCCAATTCAAAATTTACACTACATAATATCTGTTCTCTAATAATATCTACAGCAATCCACCATATTCCAAGCTAAACACCATAAAATTTGCCCACTCAGTACCATCACAGCCACCACTCACATGCTGCTCGATGATATGTAATATCGGGCCTTCCTATTTGAGGAAAACATATTATACCCTTCCACATGTTACATATGCAAAGGGTGTTCTCACAGATTGAAAGGGCAGCAAGGCCGTGCTACTGAACCCCTTCTGATGTCACATAGTTCTCCGCCCCCAACATCCATGTGCTGAGCATGAACATCTGCAAAAGGCAAGCTACAGGCAGAGACAGACCTCTATGCACACAGACCTCCAGGGATCAGGAACCCTGCAAAACTGAGGGCTCCAATCCCATAAAGACCTACACATGCAGGCTCTCCTTTTGCAGATATCCATATGAACAATGGGGGCGTGGCCAGGGCCCCACTACATCGGTAACATGTAACACAGTCCTGATTCAATCCTAATTAGAAATACATTAAGAAAGTCAAAAATGAACGCAAGCGGCTACTGTGGCCCCAACAGTGAGACCTAACAATAGCTCCAGGTCTCTCCAAAAGCGTATGAACAACTATTAACTTCAAGGTACAGAGACAGCATCTAAGTCTGAGAAGAAGGAGGGGGAACCCCTATGTGCCAAGTGAGCCAAGAGTTACCAAAATTTCAACAAATCCTCAAGTGAAGCTAAGGAGCAAATGTTCTGAAATACACCCCCCCGGGGGGGGGCTCCCTGAATGTATCAAGGTGTGCACTTCAAAGCAAATAAAACCATCAACATTTACCTTTTAATATATGAAAAGCAGAAAATCTACGCAACAACAAAAAGTGCTATAAAAGCATGTGGACCCCTACAACAGGTTAGGGAAGCAGCAGGGTCAGACATACTGTCAAGTATGTCATGAACACCCCCAAATATAGGTCTGGCACTGCCAGCTCTGCAAAGCAACTCAAACATTTGGTAGATTATCTCATTGGAGTCAGAATCACTTTGCCATTAATGGCATGAAGCAGTCTTCTGCCTAAACATAAGGCTTCCTGACACAATTTTTCTAGCAACAGAACAAGTCTTACCCTTGCCTCAAAAAGCTCCATCGTAAAGCAAGGCTGACAAGACACATCATCTTGAGTCATCCTACCCCAAACTTAAAAAATAAAGCCCACAATTTGTGAACATGGTTCATAAATAAATTAACTTTTTCTTTCGTATGTATGGTATAAAGCTCTGCAAAGCTTGCACCACACAGTACTTCTCATATCCAGAATCTCAGTGGTAGTTCCTACCTGTGAGGACTACCTGAATAAAAACGATTGAAGAAGCTTGAACATGTGTTCAATGGGTTCTAGTGAGCCGCCCACCATATTGTGGACATCCACCCAGCAATTTGGAATTGGGCACATTCCTATAAAAGTGGATCTCTACTAAATCTCAACTTACAGGAAGCCAGGTTCCGGCTGAATGTCAGGAAAAACCTCCTGACTGTTAGTGCAATAAAACAATGGAACCCATTCCCTAGGGAGGTGGCGGGCTTTCCCACATTGGAGGCATTCAAGATGAGGCTGGACAGCCATCTGTCTGCAATGCTCTGACTTGGATTCCTGCACTGAGCAGGGGGTTGGACTTGATGGTCTTGTAGGCCCCTTCCAACCCTACTATTCTATGATTCTATGATAAAGTGAAGTCACTTGGGCTTAGGCTGGAGAAAAAGGAGCATCTGTTTGCACTATCCATGGAAATTTGCATACTCACAGGCACATAGTGAAAAAACACTTTTAACACCTTTATCACCCAGTAAAGAAGGGGAGGCTTTGAGGATACCATTTTTTAGGTTCTGAGCCACACCATACCATCTTCTCATCTATAGAACTTTGGAGGTTAGTGTTCCGTCTAAACAACCTAAGGCTATTTTAATGAAAGGCATATCTACCAAGCTATATTATTTTAACATCTAAAAAAATGTACATTATCTTCCTTATGAAAATGATGTGCTGGATAAGGAATGGAACAAGTACAAATGCAAGCTGCAATCCTCCAGCCAGCATACTCCCATATTCCAGAATTGTGCATATGCTCAGCAGTACTTCATTGCTTCTGCAGGCTTTCCCTGACCATCACTACACCAATAGGAAAGTTCTCCCTCTTTCAATAAAGCACATTAAAATCACAAAGCGTGTTGCTGCAGCTTTTACTACCAAGGATGCAAAGCCGGAGTCAAAAGTGCAATGAAGAACCTATGGTCTCAGGGGCAAAGCCAGGCTTTTAAAATGAACAAGCTGTATGCACAATAAATGCTGGACTGGCAGAATCACTGAAACCAGAACACGCTAAAGCCTCTCTTCACAGCTGGGGACACACACAACAGCACAACACACTTCCAGAAAAATGGAGCAGTTTTGCTATTTTTATTGAATTTTGTTTGCTAAGCAAACACACTTTTGAATACAAGTACTGGTCTACACTTTTAAAAAAATAAAATCACATCGTTCATAGTTTGATCTGAAATATCTGATTAATGTCTGCCAACACACTATTTCTGTAGCAATTGCTTTTATACTACTTAGCCAAGATTAGCCCATTTCTGCATTCCAATGATAGTAATGTTAAGAACAGTAATAAATGAGATCAGTAGAAATACTATACTCAGAAATCATTTCCTACTAGTTAAATGTATTCCAAGGATTGAAAAATACCTTGGGCAGGTATAATTTTACACAAAAGTTTCCCACAGACCAGTATTCACATATCCAGTGGTGGTATCAATGATACTATATTTTCAAACATTCTCCAAAAACTTCATTGAGTTTCCTACAAGATTTTAAAACATTTCACAAAAAGAATGAAAACATGGCCATCCAGTGAGTTGTACAAATATATTTTTTTCCGTTTTCCTCTACTACGAACAGAAGAACAGAAGAAAAGCCATGCTGCATCAGACCAAGGGCCCATCTAGTCCAGCATTCTGTTCACACAGTGGCCAACCAGCTGCCCATGGGAAACCCACAAGCAGGACACAAGTGCAACAGCACCCTAATTTATCAAATTAACCCCCACATCCCCAGTATTGGCTTCCAGAATTTTGTGGGCTCTCGTACGTAGCATCCTAACCTCTAAGAAGCCTGACATGCGAACAGAGAATTCTGTTAGGATTCATCCCATCTTTGTGGATACTCTATGTAAAGTAGAAATGTTGAGGCAGCGGGCCTCTGCTAGTTTGGGGGCCCTAACAACTCTCAACCTTGCCACCCTCCGCAGCCAGCCCTGAATCCAAGTGAACCTTTCATACACCAAAAAACACCAACAGGTACAACTAACAAAATATTTAATAGAGAGGAGTTAGGGACTCATATATCAAAACCATTAATAGCGTTTGACATAGCTGGTTAACCAAAGCTTGACATGTTTCATCGGGTTTGTGGTGACTTGAGAACACAAGGCTAAACACAAGAATTATTTTCCATTAATACATTAAAGCCAAGATTAGAATTCACAGGAGTAGAAGTCCGGCCATAGGAATCAAATTACAGAGTTGTCGCGTGAGCAAAACTATTAGTCAAACAAATGGTTAATGTTAAGACTGAGCGGAGTAATATAGTGACGGAGGTCACATGTGAATTAGCCAGTGTGCTAGTGCACCCTGCTTGATTGCTCCTGCTTGGCTCCTCCTGCAAGTGGGAGTAGGTAAACCAACTGTGGACCTTCCATCCATAGCTTGTTTGTTATGACATGCAAACCAGGAATTCTAGCTTGTCTCTCCCCCAGACAAGCCAGAGTCATAAGCCACAGTTTGTTCTTGACTTATGGCTCTGGCTTGTCTGGGGAAAGACAAGCCAGGGTTCCCAGTTGCATGTCACGATAAACTATGGACTGTACATCCATGGCCTGTTTAGCTGTTACCAGTTACGGTATGAGAGATTGACTCGGTTTGCATGTAACAGTGGAAAAATCATGAGTTAATTAAGCCAGGATTTGCCACAGTGCTTGCCCGGAGTATGCCACCTCCACTTTGCATAACCTACAATTAGTTCTTAGGTTAACTGTGTTAAACCCACAATTAACCCATAGCATCCAGGCTCGCACATCACAAATCAACTTCCGATCAGAGGTTGATTATGCAAAGCGGAAGTGGCACGTGGCACGGCAAACTGTGAGTTAATTTGCCACCACCACGCATGAACTGGCTTATTAAGTAGCATGTATGAGCACACTGGCTCACTCATGGTAAGTCAGAAGCCCTATTCAGGCTTTCTCAAATTGTGTTGTTTAAACATGCGAGAAGGGGGAGTGCACTCACCCCTTCCGCCTCCATCATCAGCCTGTATGCATGGAGGGCAACTTTAATGAAAACCAGAGCCTCCTCTATCTGTGGGGACTCTCCAGTCAGCATTCCAGATCACATGGAGAGCCCCCACAGACAGAGGAAGACCTCATCTTCACAAAGTCACCCTCCACGCTTGCAGGTGACAAGAACCATGTTGGAGGGGACAAGGTTAGTGAGCTCCAGCTCCTCACATGTTTAAATAACACACTTTGAGAATGCCTGAATAGGGCTAGAATTCTGGCTTATTGTACTGTGAAAACATGGTCATTATAAGATGGAATTTTATTCTGGTACTTCAAGTTATGACCTACTGAGGTTAAAAAAATTGGCTCTCTCACACACACAGGCACTCACCCCGAGGCAGCCACAACGTAACAAATAAGCTACATTTGTTTGGGGACAATTAACAGATTTTACTTTCATACCAAAGGTATAACCGACTGACAAATGGTGGAGTCTTGATTAGGGCAAACTGAGTTCTAAAGGCTCTGGATAAAAAGAAGCTTCTCCAAAGCTATTTTGGGGAACCCAAAAAATCCCACAGAAAAAAACCTATTGGCTGCTAGCGAGCTGCAAATTTTTATTTTTATTATTTATTTATTTCATTTCTATACCGCCCAATAGCCGAAGCTCTCTGGGCGGTTCACAAAAATTAAAACCAAGGAGCACACAATAAAACAGTTTTATAACAACAAAACACTCTTCCCTGAGAAAGGTTCTGCTAATCATGCCAACATCTCCCACATGGGTAGGTAATTTGAATTGACGAATCAGGGTAGCATGCTGTGGCAAGCTGCCCTGATAAAGATCAAGCCCCTTCCCCAACCAATCAGCAGGAATACAAACTGACCCTCACTCAGGTGTGAACCCTCCACAATAAACTAAAAGCAATGAGCCTTAGTATGAAAGAGGTCCCAAGCAGTGCAAGGTTAATGCCGTTTAAATCCTAGGCTCAGCCATTGTATCCAGACTGAACAGAAATTCAGAAACCCAACTTCCAGGGACACAAGTACCATAAACTTGGAAAAAGGAAGGAAGGCAACTCAGCCACCACCACCAATCCTTAAATCACCTGGTTCTACGGTTCCCGAAAAATCCACCTCTCAAACAAAGGGTGTCAGTGAACACTGTTTGCAACAGAGTCCAAAAACTTACTCTAAAGAACAAGGTTCTCATGCTGTTCCAAGTCTGCTGAGATGCTGCAAACCTGGAGAGGGAGGAGTTTACTACTGTAATGTTGAGCCAACTAACAGTACCTCAAAAGACTAGTTATTAAGTGTCACCATGCACTGCATATACAAAGTCGGGGTGCGGGGAGAGAATATCCTGAGAAAGGAGGCATATGTCCAGGGAAACTACCATAAGTTTAAACATCAAAATAGTGCTGTCAGCATTAGGAGATTACTTCAAAGCATTCAGAAACCTTACCTTTTGTTAATGGGCTTTTCATCTTTCTCATATGGCCGGATGAACCATTTCCCAATCCTTACGAAGTTCTTATCCATTAGGCATCTTAAAAAAGAATCACAATACCAATTACTCAAGTAAACCTCTGAAAATATTATGAGAATCAGTAATCATCTTGACAGTTTGGTACTGGATTAGGGTTTTACACATGTGGCCTGTCCAGAAACAATTAGGTCAAGTGACTGATCAAATACTGTCAAAGGACAGTCACGTATTTTTAAAGCACAGGCAGATCAATCCTACCTTCCCAATTTGGAGTGCTTCCGAGATATCCTATGCCAGAGGTTCCCAACAAGGCACACTGCGGGTGCCACGGGGCCCTCCGATGGTGCTCAGAAAGCTCTCCGCTCCCCTCCCCTTTCACAAATTTATTTTTAATTAAAAATACTTGAAAAAGTTAGGGTGCCAGGTTCTTCTTCCTGAACCTGCCACTGATCAGCTGTTCAGTGGGCAGGAAGAGAAGGAAAGAATTGCTTCCTGCGCCCACCCAATTGTCTTCCATCCTCTCAGGCCTTTCCCCTTTGCTCTATCTCTCCACTCCCAACCTCTAGCCTTGCTATTTCTCTGCACCCAACCCCTTTCCTTGCTATTTCTCTCCCTTCCCCATCCCTAGCCTTCTTTGTCTCCCACTCACCCCTTTACCTTGCTGTTTCTCTCCACACCAGCCTCTAGCCTCACTATTTCCACCCCACCCCCCGTGCGCAACTCTTTTGACTAGATCCATTTCATTCAGGCTTCAGGCCTAGGCATGGGACAGAAACGGCCTTGGTTGCTTTGGTGGATGATATGAGGGCGGCTTTGGATAGGGGTGAATGCTCCTTCCTTGTTCTCCTCGACCTCTCAGTGGCTTTTGATACCATTGACCACAGTATCCTCCTGGACCACCTGGAGGGGTTGGGCATTGGAGACATCGTATTATGGCAGTTCTGGTCCTTCCTCTCCGGCAGGTACCAGAGGGTAGCACTGGGAGAGGAGGTGTTGAACCCATGGCCACTCTCTTGTGGGATGCCACAGGGTTCCATCCTCTCCCCGATGCTATTTAACATCTATGTGAAGCCGCTGGGGGCTATCATCAGGAGGTCTGGGGTGCGGTGTCATCAATATGCGGATGACACACAGCTCTACCTCTCGTTCAAATCTTCACCAGGGTTGGCCATGGAAGCCCTGTCTAAATGTCTGGAGATGGTGAGTGGCTGGATGGGGACGAATAAGCTGAAGCTGGACCCTGACAAGACCGAGGTACTTTTGGTGGGAGACAAGAGTAGGTTGGGGGATGTTGACCTGGTGTTGAATGGGGTACAGCTACCCTTGAAAGGCCAGGTCCGCAGCCTGGGGGTCATTTTAGACTCCAAGTTGGCCATGGAGGCTGAGGTGTCAGCTGTGAGCCGGACAGCATTGTACCAACTCCATCTGATACGGAGGCTGTGCCCTTACTTCCCCGACCATCTGCTCCCATCAGTAGTACATGCCCTGGTCTCCTCTCGTTTAGACTACTGTAATGCGCTCTATGTGGGGTTACCCTTGAAGATGGTTCAGAAGCTGCAGCTGGTGTAGGACGCGGCGGCTCGCCTGATTAAAGGCAGCCGCCGGCATGATCACATCACTCCAGTGCTGAAGGAGTTGTACTGGCTACCAGTTGTTTTCCGGGCCACATTCAAGGTGTTGATTTTGACCTTTAAAACCCTATATGGTTCCGGCCCAGCCTATCTCAAGGAGTGCCTCCAAACAAACCAAACAGGCCGCTCAACAAGATCAGCCTCAGATGGCCTTTTCTCTGTCCCATCAGCCAGGACAGCTAGGCTGGTGAGGATGAGGGAGAGGGCCTTCTCTGTCGTAGCCCCCACTCTATGGAACTCCCTCCCTAGGGAACTCCGCCATGCCCCCTCTTTAATGAGCTTCCGCCACGCTTTGAAAACTTGGTTTTTCAGGCTGGCATTTGGGGTGGATTAGGGTATTTTTAAGGTAAAGGTGTCCCCAGCCAGTCGTGTCCCACTCTAGGGGGTGGTGCTCATCTCCATTTCTAAGCCAAAGAGCCAGCGCTGTCCGAAGACACTTTCATGGTCATGTGGCCGGCATGAATGAACACTGAGGTGCACGGAATGCTGTTACCTTTCCCGCCGAAGCGGTGGCTTAGTGGTGGCTTAGTGGTTAAGACACTGAACTGCTGACCGGAAGGTCGGCAGGACAGCAGTTCGAGACCCGAGTGCTGCGTGACGGAGTGAGCTCCCGTTTTCAGTCCCAGCTCCTGCCAACCTAGCAGTTCGAAAGCAAGAAATTGCAAGTAGATAAACAGGTATTGCTTCGTGTTCAGTCATGCCAGCCACATGAGCACGGAAGTGTCTTCGGACAGCGCTGGCTCTTCAGCTTAGAAATGGAGATGAGCACCACCCACTAGAGTCGGACACCCCTGGTTGGGGACACCTTAACCTTTTAGGGTATTTTTAAACAATGTTTTAATGTATAATTCTACTGTTTAAAATTGTACTCTTGTGCATCACCCAGAGTGGCCGGGTGGCCGGCCAGATGGGCGATTAAGAAATTTAATAAATAAATAAGATAAATAGTCAGGCCCCTATGGCAGCCATTATGTGACTAGCCACATCCTCCATGAGAGCCATTTTGTGGTGACACCCACAGCAGTTGCTAAAATTCCCAGATGTTCCATGGGTCTGAAAAGGTTGGGTACCCCTGTCCCAAGCCATGCTGGGGGCTGGGGAAAGTTAACCCTCCTAGGCTGACCTAAGCCTGGGGGGGGGGGGGGTTTACACCAGCTCCAGACCATGTTGGGGGCCTAGTTGGAGATCAGGACAGCTTTGGATCCCCAGATCCCCACGCCATGTCCCCAGATCTGCCCCCTTTTCATCTCTTCTGATGTCAGAACTTGAATGTCGCAGAAGTAAGAATGAGAAGTTGGAGAGGAGGAAGTTTGAGAATATATTAAAAAACTGTACAGGAATGAATGGACAAATTGACCTTGCTGTTCAACTTGTACTAAACAAAATACTAATAAATAAAATACTGCAGTAGATCTACTTAAAGAGGCAGTTGGTCCAAGCCAGGCCAATAGAGGGGGCTTTGGTGTCTCTCCTCACTCTCTGATGCAGCCAGGAGGAATAAATCTGTTCAGATATAATGTTCCCAAAGCTCTGAGCCATGGTTTGAAGGATTAGGAACATGCCATGTGCTTGTGTTCTTCTTCTTCTTCGTTTTGCACACTCAATTTGCTGGTGCAGTTCATTGTTTCCTCTTTAGTACAAACCATAGTTTTCTGGTTTGGATGTAATTGCTAACTATGGTTTGGGCTAAATAGAAAGTAACTTGAATCTGAGCACACCATGGATAAGAGAGGGAAGAGGAAGCATGCAAACCTGTGATGAGTTCAAGCTGACACCAAACTATGGCTTGTGTTTCACGTGAACTAGCATATCATTCCATAGATAGTAGAAATACTATTTTTAGAAAACTGTATATTACTTTAATAGTACTTAATAGACAATTTACTCTTTGCTAACAGTTTGAATCAAGTTGCAGTAGGTGCTAATTAGAACCTAAATACACAATGCATACTTGGGATTTTATTTCCAAGCAAGGATTTCTGTTTGCCTTCTGTACACATACAAGGACACTGAGCAAACCCATTTACTTGCAGATTAAGTGTCAAGAACTATCCAGAAGCAAGGACTGGTATTTCCTAGGCAGAACACTGTTTGTAGGAGGCAAAGTAAATATTAGACTGGAAATTATGTTTTTTAACAAATCAAACTGAATTTCAGGACAAGACTATGGATTTCATATGTAAAAGAACTTAACATCATGTGAGTGTTATGCCTTGATTGAGATGGCAATGGCAAAATTCCTCAAGTGGAAGCATAGGTAACATTCCGAAATTATTCTCTTGCCTTCCAACAGAGGTAAGGCTCAGAGAAAGATTTTAATTTCACTCCATTTCACTCTACCAATATCTTAAGCAGCTACTATCATCTGAAACACAGTTCCTGAAGAAGATAATTAATAAATACGTCCTGCAAATTAAATTACTATTTAAATAGGATTACAATTGCAATCCTAGACAAATGTTCTTATCTATGAGATAAATAAATTATTTTTAAAACAGAAATACGAGTAGTAAATGATGCTTCAACTTTTGATGTCACTCAAAAGTAACATTTCATTAAATTATCTGCACCCTACCGCAATGATCTTCTGGACCTTATGCCAGAATCCAGTGAAAATACCAAGCCATGGAAATAAAATGAAACTCCCACTCAATTAAACGACAGTAAATTCCTACAATCAAGAAGTGCATCTTGTATGCTTTTGAAAATAAACTGTTACAAAGTGCCCTATCACAACCAGAGCACCACTCATTCCTCTGATCAGGAGCCTCATACATAAGACAACTCTAGTGTAGAAAAAACTTGAGCCAATAAATGTGGAGCACTCCTAGTCCTTCAGCCATTTTGATTAGTTGGAAAACAGGAGGATTCACATCTTTTAAATTAACAATTGGGGCACATTTTACCCATTTTGGGGGGATACTGCAACTTGTTTAAGAATATTAGCCATGCAGAGGTTTTAGCAAATTCTGAGTCAACAGCCAAAGGAGGAAATAATTAACAGTGGTTCATTAGAGACACCAAATCTACAGTCCCCTGTTGGAAATGAATCAGATGTTTCAAACAGAAAAGATACTTTAGACAGATGACATGAGGAATCAAGCCACAGAATTAAGAACTTCAAGAGGAAATTCCAGGCCGCTAATGTTATTGGATTTCCAGGCTCTTGATAGTACTTGCTTGGCTATTGGAACTTAAAGAGAAAGTTCTTACATGCTAAGGCTTGTAGAGATCCTTTAAACAGGAACAGCCTAATTAAACTAGGTCTGTGTTTGCTCTTGCCTTTTGGCACCTATCCCATATTCCTTTTGCAAGTAGCAAGGAAATAAAATGTGTGTGTAAAAGAGAACAGCATACAACTGATCATTTCCTGATGAGACGAAAGAAGCCATAACTCTGAATAGTTCACACTGGTCCTTTAGTATCAGTATATCTGGGTTGCTCAGAACTGCGAGACCTTCCAGGAATAACCAAATAATAAAAATATCCTGCTATTAAATCAGGTCTAAAAGCAGTGGTTGCCTATGGCAAGTAAAAAAGGTCTCCAGGTAAACAGATAGAGAACATCCCACACTTTTAAGTCATGGGTGATTAGTATAGGCATATGTGGGCTGGTGGGCAGGTAAAAGAACTGAGGAACTACTTCCTTTTGTAGCCTAAAATTATTGCTGATGAACTGAATAGAGAAGGGACTGGCCAGTTGAAGTTGAAATACAAACTGGCTTTAAAACAAACAGCAGGACAAAAAAAATATATGAATCCACAGACCAAACTATCAAAGATCCACATAAAAGCCACAAGGTTGTCTAAGGTGGTTACCATTTTAATTGATTTGGTAATTTAAGATTTATACTGTAAATAGGTATAATATTCTGCTGTCTTCATAATATGTAGAGATAAGAGTTAGATTTCTCTGCTGCTAATGCCATAGGAGCAGCTCTTTTAAAAAAGCAATGTCTTTTGCATCCAAGAATGCCCCAACTGATAATAAGCAGCCTAATGAGCTTTAATATCAAGCTTACTGGGCCTAAATGAAGTGTATGTATCATATCTCTTTGGACTAAAATAATGCATCAGCTCTGCACTAAGGGACCATCTATATTAAATTAGGGGACTGGGACAGCTGAAAGAACACCTTCTCCCATATAACCTGCCTAGCTGCTGCGATCATTACCAAAGACCCCCTGGCTGTGTAACACCCTGCAGGTATCTACCTGGTGACAACCAAGAAGAGGGCTTTTTTTCTGTGATGGCGCCCAAATAAAACATGTGCCAACTCTGATGCAGGTCAGGCGCATGTTGAAGACCTTTTTATTCACCTTGATGTTTGATTATTTGTGATGCCTGTCATGGGCTGGAGGGGTCTTGATGGCTATTGGCTATCTTTTAGTATGCTGTAGTTACATTGTATATGTTTATTTATGTTATGGTTTTATTGTTGTACGCTGCCTAGATATGTTTTATATGACAGGCAGTATAGAAATATATTAAAATAAAATAAAAATGTCTTGGTCTCTCAGTGCTGTCTTCTCCATTGTTACCCACTTTTAAATTTTAAGCTCCATATGGGGAGAGGACACAACAACATTAGTGTTCTGTTGGGTTAGACAATTGGGGATCCAATCAGCTGTCCTATGCATGGCTCCACCAACTCTGTTTTCAGGTCACCAATGGCAACCACCCCTCCCTCCTCATGCCCACCAGCAAAACAAAGAGGGCTCAAGAGAGAGGCAGGCATCTTCTCTGAAGTGCGCTGAGCTTTGAAAAATGCTCATTCCCTTTTGCATCTTACCTACTGCAGATCCCAGAACAAATGAGAGGATTCCTCCCCTTCTCACCCCAAGTCCGCTGCACACTTGACTGAGGGGAGGGGTTGGTGGCAAGCAAAAATGTGATAATCTAAAGTAATATTAATGGACCCCTGCTCCTAACACATAACAATAAACACAGCACAGATGGAGTTCCCTTACCTTTCCAGCAGGTTATGTATCGCCTTGAAAAGCAGCGTCCTGCATTCGTATGAAAGCCCATTCTCCCAAAGTCCTTCTTCCACCACTGTAAAAATGGCCAAAATGTTAGTATGTTATCCAGGAACGGGGGGTGGGGGGGATAATTAAAGACAACTAAAGTATTATGCCTTTAAAATAGCATTAAAAAGCTGGCTTCTTCAAATAACTTATAGATTCAACTGCAATATTTTCTATCCTGTCAGCTAGCAACTAGCAGTATGAATTCCTAAAACTTAAGGTACACATTTTCCTCCTCTCTGAAAACTTCATTTTATAATGGGAGGTTCCTTTCAGGTTTATGTGAGCAGTATGGGACAAAGAGATATTGAGACAGAGCAAATAAACAAAACGGATTGTCATTCAAATTATTCAAATCCTAAAACCAGAGAGATTGAAGTGCTTAACTGCTCATTGTGAATTTATACATTTCATCCAACTTGTCCAAATATTGCTGCCTTCAATAACATGTGCTATGGTAATAGACAAGTGCGGCCGGTTGTACAAACACCTATTAAGCATCACAAAAACCAGCACAGGCCAGTGAATACAGTTATGCAGCCAAGTTCATCTGGGAAATGAACTTCCCAGGTCCCACCTCTGTCATGAACTCAGTGGATGTCCTGGATTAGCTCTCAGTCTCAGAATGTCACATACAAAATGTGCTCATACAACCCGTGTGTGTGCGCATGCACATACACGTGCGAGAAAGAGAGAGAGATTCAAGTGCAAGCAGCTTAAATACTTTGGGAACCAGGACTGAATTCTTCATGTCCAATTGTATGGTACTATGGAAAGCATTCATAACTCTGGAGGGAGACAAAGAAGGAAGCTGGAGAGTGTTTATTTCAAGTAGCCAGCCAAACATTTGGCTATAGCTGAAAGTCAAACACCTCAAAAGCAATTTAAATGCTCATCAAAGACTGGGATGCCTTGCTAGATTGCTTGTTTCATGTTACAAGCAAACACTCATTGGAGATGGCACTTCCATCCTCTCAGCTTCTGCTCCTTTTGCTGGTCTAGTTTCATAACTTGCCAAGGTGCCTTTGGCGGTAGATCATGGTGGGCAAGATTGGATGAGACTGTATATACATCTCAGTAAACTGATAAAAAAAATTAACAGTTTTTTGTAACCTTGGTTATGCTGCATAAGTGCAGTTTTAACACTATAACTAATAGTAATCTCATGCAAACAACAACAAAAGCCAAAACAGATTTTGTGCTTATTTCCCCATTCAAAGCTACAAATGTATACATATCTCTGTGTAAATATTTCTCCCAGCCTGCATAAGTACCAGCTACAGGAAGATGGGGAAAGGCAAAAATAGATGAGAACTCATGGGGAAAATAGAAAACAACATGTTTTAATGATACCATATAATATGCAAATATTATATTACAAATAAAACATACAGTAAATATAATAAATTATACTTAAGTTGTATGTGGGAATAGAGAAGCAATGCCCACCAGTGTAAATGCCATAAGTATATAAAAGAAAAACAGGTGCATGCAAACAAAGTCTCCAAACAATCCATTATTCTTATTATTATTTACATTTCTATACCGCCCCATAGCCGAAGCTCTCTGGGTGGTTCACTGAGAATGAACCCCATAGATTCAAACAATCTATGAACTAGGGGAGTATGCCAAAAAAAAAAATTATCCATTTGAACTGCTCTGGGGAATTCCACTAAGACAGGGGTAGGCAATCTAGTCCCCTCCAGATGCTTTGGACTAGAACTCCCATTGCAAGACCCAGCCAGCATGGCCAGTGGTCAGGGATTCTGGGAACTGCAGTCCAAAACATCTAGGGAGCACTAGGTTGCCTACTCTTGCACTAAGGAAACTCAATTAAAATGTATTACTGAATATTTACTGTTGTAAGTATACTGGCCACTGCAAACATGCAGGGGAGCATACATTAAAGGACACAACCAGTTGTTCAGCCATTAAAAATGGCTGAAAATCAATTTCTTGCTCTGTTTTGCTAGAAGGTTTCTACAATAAGGCGGAGTGCATGAAACCGGGAAGTCAACAACTACAGAAGGAGTGATTTTGTAACCAGGGCTATAGGCTCTTTTTTCCTATGATGCTCCTTCTTCTATGTTAAAAAAAAAATCAATTTAAAAAGCCAATTCATTGGCAAATGTCTGCATTAAATAAATATCAAACATTCAATTACCACAGGCCTGTACTAAAGCTTTCATTTTATTTTTGATTAAATTTGTCCATTTAGTGACAAATGCAGAAGTATCAATGTGCTCTAGGAACTGGCACACAAAAAGGTAGCAAAGAAGCATAATATATACACTGATTCTGAAATGCTGCATTAAGGCCATAAAATATCTAATTAAGTGCAATGATATTGATCTATCATTGTTACTTTGCCATTGATACCCCTGTAAAATCTGTGTTTGAAGTCCGTAGAGGCTGATATCTTAGATGCAGCGCTCCTTCCTGCTCCTTGCACAGCTAATAGTTCTAAGGAAATGTGCTTTCACTTTCCTTCAGAACTCTGGAGAAGTAACTTCCCTATCAGGTCATCAGTAGAAATGGGTGAATTTGTCAGTTTTGGTTCTCCTCAGTTTCTAATTTTTCTGATCTTAAATTCAGTTCAGCCTGATTCCACATCAATGTACGAATGTTATTTTTAAAGGTCCTTATGAAAATTCATACGCATTTTTATGTGCACTTTTTTCCAAATGTACACATTTTTGTGCACACTTTTTACGCATACACACAGATTTGCAAGCTATTTTCCCTGTGTTTCTGTGCATTATTTTCACTATTGCCTGCATTTCTGTATGCACTCTTCCATAGCATATGGATGTTTATGTCACTTTCCCCTGATGTGCATGTTTTATGTGGAGGGCTGTAGCACTGATTCAGCAGGTGGGACTTTAGTCAATTCCCATAAAAATCCCAACAGAACAAATGTCTCATCTATCCCTACTTATTAATTACTAAAATGCCCTCTCTGCATGACCCTTTTGCAAATTCACTTTATGGTGAGCAGTTACTTAAAAACTCACAAGAATTCTAACTGCCTTGTCAGCTTCTAAGTTCCAGCTAGTGTGAAGCAAGTAACCTTTTTTCTTTTTTCTAGTTTGTACCCAAATGTAAGTAACTTGCTGTTGATCTTCTCAGTGGCAAACACTTCTCAGCCAAACACTATATTTTCTTTGTTACTCTGACACAAGCTTGTTTTTACAAATGGTATAAAGAGAGAGTTCTCAATTGAATATCTGACAACCCATATCCCTGAGAAAAGGGGTTTATGCCAAATCTAGAACAGTTGTCTATCACCACTATTCCAGCAATGACAAGAAATCCCAGCAGCTGTACTGGCTGAGATGCAGCTGCCTCATTAGCATTCCCCTACCAACAAAACACTCATCCAGCATTTCTGTGCTTGCAACAATAACCTTAAAGAGCATTTTACAGGAGACTTAGCCCTGAGTAAGGGCACTCTGCAGCGTGATCGAGAGAACATGGAAACACGATTCATTAGACACGCCTGGAGTGATAACAATGGAGCTGGCTGCCTTTCATTTCCTTATATTGTGCTGAGACTAATGCATTCCCATTACACAACAAGCAAATTTACACCCAGAAGAAAACTGTAATCACCTTTGATTAAGAGATGACATTTTTACTATATGAGGAAGCTGGCTGAGTCTCTCTTTTTAAAAAAAACTGTTTAACATGTTAAACTGGTAAATGCCCAATAGGCATAAAATCCCCCCAACCCAAATACATTCCCCAAAAATGGCCTTTTAATAAATCTGATACGAAGCTTACAATGATCGGGTGAAGGCTCTCAAGCATCTTATTTGTCAGCAACGTGGTTGCTATTTAAAAAAACAACAGCTCGGCAGTCTCGCAATTATGCTGATCTACATCAATATTTTTCATGTTTAGCTGATGTGGCTTCCCTTGAAATGCTGTTTGTAGAACTATTAAGAACAATGCCTTGTTTATTTGTTCTTTTCACTTGCTTTCAGCATTGTACTGTCCTGTGCTTTCATTTCTATTTATCACCAACTCTCCACTTACTACAAAATCATTAATTTTATGATGGACACTATACATCTGAAAATATACTTTTGGTTAAACTATTAAAAAAAATATGTTTCAAGGATATATTTCAACCTTTATGCAGCACTTAGTAGGGTCACTGAAATTCTGGATTATGTCAAAATAAAATTGACAATATGCAGACTGAAAGCATCCAAGATACATTTTTATCTGTATGGTTTGAAACAACCTTTGTCACAGCAACTAATGCACCCCCACTTTTCAAGTGTCACTATCTAGATATAATTAGGACAGAACCAGGCAGTTACTGTTGTTGTTGTTTTATATCTCACCGTTCTTCTACTGAGTGGGTAGATTTGTCTGAAGTGATTAACTTAAGGCAAATCAGTGTGCTTCATAGCTGAGTTTGGGTTTGAATCCAAGTCTCCACTCTCCTAGTCTGAAACACTCAACTACTGTATCACATTTGATTCTCTTTTGTTTATTTTCATTCATGAAGGACCACACTATTTCACATAAATTAACTATGACCCTTATCCAGCCAAAGTAAAGGACTTTGGGAGACTTTAAAAGTTAAGTAAATGCTTAATTCATTTCCATGGTTCTTATAAAATCAGCTGCATTGGGTTCTATGCCACTGGCAAAGCCATTTTCCCCCAAAGCCTCTCTTATAACATTACAAACAAAATGTAAATGAAAAGCAGATTGTTAACCAATGAAGTTAACCCCTCTGGTAAAATGTGCCCTTCTGGGTAAGAAAATGAAAGACAAAGCATCATCTAAGAGAATATTAAATAATGCTATTAGAAAGAAGCTCTATGACCAATTGCTATGTTACAAATCCTTAGAATGCCATTTGTCGCTTCTATATGAAGTACTGACTGCCTCAGTATTAGTGGTACATTTTTAGACACACTAATTTTAATGGTCAACCATTGCAAAATAATTCTTATGAAACCTGGTATGCTAGTGTGGCAATATTTATATCTCCTTGCATTTACAAGGAGAAAAACAAAAATTCACAGCATCAGTCTTGTGCCATGAATGAATTATGTTCAGGTAACCAAGCAAAAAAGCTTTATCAAAGTCAGTAAACTTAGACTTTTCTATATTTTGAAATAATAATGAGCCATATTTTTGTGGGTGGACAGCCATATTTTTGTGGGCCTACTTGCAAGGCTATTATTTAATATATGATGGAATAAAAGAAGTATACCTATTTTACAAGAGATGGCAAAACTGGAGGACTGGTTCATACTTGTATGTTGATCGCTTGATGGATAATCGCAGCATAGAAGTGATAGTTTGTAAGTAAAACAGCCATTATAGGTTAAATACTACAACAAGATTTCATGTTACCAGAGATCTCATATCACTCTCTATCAGGGCCGGGATTTCGCTGGATAGGTAGACGAGGAGGTGACTCCCAATGGAGAAAGCCATCTTCTTTCTATAATATCATCCGTTTTTTGGGCTGAAAAGCCCCCCCCCCCCCCCAGTGACACAGAAAGTCTACGGTACACACACTAGTGTCAGCAGCAAGCTTGAAGAGCAGAGCTAAGCATGATGCTGAATACTGCAGTGTCATCCATCGCCTTGGCAGCAGAGTTTTCACTATGGCGGGCCATTTTTCTTTGGTGCTTGGAACAGATTTCTTGAAGCCATTTCAAGGACCTACCTGGAGTTTTGGAGCCTGCTGCTACCTAGGCATGCTCCCGTCAGGAAGCTTGGAGCAGAATGTGTCATTTCTGCCTCACCTGCATGATGAACCAAGGCAAGAGAAACTTTTTGGGCACACCTACAATTGGAATTCGGTGTACATGTGCAGTATATATAAGTGATTTCAATTACAGCATGCGTATTTTTACATGGGTTTTTTATGTATCGTTTTCATACATTGTACTGTTATTTTCTAATGGTAATAATACTCACTTTACTTATTTGCTATGGGTTGTATTGACTTTGCCTGTGATGTTCTTGCACGGTGGACAAAAGCCACAACATGCCCATCTCCAAAATACAGGCGACACAATGAGCGCCAGTCCAATGGTGGGAGTTTGCTCAAGCCTCAAAGAGCAATGGCTGAGAGGTAGTCATGCAATTTAACCTGCCCCCAATGAAAAATTCCCACGTCACGTTTCCTCATCCGTACAAGCAACAAGAAGTCTGATGCTGATCCCTATGAAGGACTGCCTTCACCTTGATCCACCATAGTGGAAAACCTGAAAGGAGATGGGTCTGAAAGCCAGCAGGTACCTATTGGTAGCTAATGGTAGCTAATGACTGGTATGTATGCGTACACTGACTCCAAATTTTCCCGACCCTGAGCACCATCGTCTGAATGTTGCCCATTCGCTGCTTTGTGTTATTCTGGATAAACCTTTACGCCACCCTATCCCTTGCAAATGAAGGCAGGTAGCAACAATATAAAATACAGTAACTAAAGTATCCCTGTATCTACTCCCCGCCCCTAAAAAAAGCCTGTTGAAATAACTACAATAGTGTACACAAGCACTTAAAAGGCATTATTTGTGCAAAAAACTACCATCTCTATTGCTAAATGCTATCACACAGCCAGCAGAGGGAGCTTAACACACTGCACTTTAAGGCTTGGTCTTCGTTGTTCAGAGTAATATACACATGAAGATTTCCCCACAGCACAGTTATCAGTCCAAAACAGGCCGTTTCCGGACCTATTTCACAAAGTGTAAAGTTAGTAAACAAATTTTACTAGAGGCTGGTGTGGTAGACAGGAACAGGCATCTAGGAGGAAAAGAGAAGAGAAGCTTTCAAAAGAAGAGTCACTGCCATCACGAGCACAACAATTATGGAGGAGAAAAAAAAGGACAGTCAAGCTAATCTATGCTAATGAGACCAGAATCGGGTACCATGCCATGGACAACAGCCTTTTCTAACCCTCTTCATGGGGCTATAGTGTAGCTGCTCCACAATCCACGGAGGTGGGAAGGTACAGACCCAAGAGAGTGATAATGACTGCCCAACTTCATCCAGCGATTAGGTGCTTTTAGCTCTTAAATCCAATTCTGTAATTATATGGTCAAAACACCTAAATCCAGTTCCCCCATCCCTATTTTATCTCTTCCTTTTAATTTTTTGTTTGAACATTACTTTATTGGAATAGCTCATAAAAGGGAATTAAAAGCCTTCAGATGATATAAATAAACAAATAATAAAATAAATAAAATAAAATACTGCACTATTCTTTATATCATCTGTGCTTTTTTAACACACTGCATGAACCTAGTGGGAAGAATCCACCTTCCACAACTTAAGAACATCTGCCTAGCAGAAACTAACCAAAATACCAAATATCATGCAGTGGAATGTGTGCAGTATACTATTAAACTCCAAGATGATCAAGATACTTCTATTGTGAGAGAAATAAACCAGGACCTGTGAAAAGAAGCAGCAGGAGCTTTTTTCCTCTAGCTACACCACAACAGATTCCACATCCTCAGTCTTTACTGTCTTAAGATGGGAGTGATGACAAACAGAACAGTTGATCTACTGGCATCCAGGGAAGTACAAGGGAAGATAATTTAGCACTCCTGGAAGTTCTGGGAGAGTCAATAGAGGGAAATGACAGTAATCTGAAAGAAACTGCACTCCTTTGCCAGTTAACAGACACACAGGAAGAAGAGTTGCCATGCTATCAGGACTGTGTGCATGCTGTAATTCTAAACAAGCACAACAAGGTTGGGATTTGACAGATCCCTCAGCCTTTCCCAACCTGGTACCTTCCAGATGTTTTGGACTAGAACTCCAGGATTCCTGACTACTGGCTACAGCTGATGGGAGCTGAAGTCCGAAACATCTCGAGGATACCAGGTTGGGGAAGACTGCCTTATAATATGAACACAAATTCTAAAGTCCTCATGGCTGTGAAGAACACCTGTGGGCATAAATTTTGGGAGCCAGCCAACCACTCAAGAAACTTAGCAGACAGGGTTTCAGTGCCATTGCTCATGACCAGTAGAAGCAGAATAAATTGAAGCAAAATTAGAGAAATCAATTAGAAAAAAGTGTCAATTTGAAGAATTTTTACAACTTATTGAATTTGGGTTACATGGATGCACAATCTTAAGGAGTACGTAATGCCCTGTACACACAACGCATTAATTTATGGAACTCAATGCCACAAGATGTGATGATGCCCACTAGCTGATGGCTTTAAAGAGGAGAAAGAGTCCATTATTAGCTTCTGGTCACAATGGTTATCTGCACCTTCCAACTTCAGCGGTGATACCCACTGAATACCAAAAGGGGAGGGCTACTAGCTTCATGTACTATTTGTGGGCTTACCAGAACTGGGATGGTGGACTAGATGGACTATTGGCCTACTCCAGCATATGAAACTTTTTACCACATCAGACCATTCAGTATTGTGTCTAGATGGCCTGGCGGTGGCTCTCCAGGGTTTCAGACAGGGTCTTTCCAAGTCCTACCTAGAGATGCCAAGGATTGAAACTGCAACCTTCTGCTTGCAAAGCATGTGCTCTACCACAGAGCAATGGTCATTCTTATGGTTTTATATTCACATTACTCTTTCTGACTGAGTGACCCGTTGATTTCCATCCTGTATTTCCAAATGTAGGCCCTCAAGGTGGCTTTCACCAATCTAAATACAGATTATGAGTAATTTGAAGATCTGCAAACAAGAGTGGTGAGTGTGTGTGTGTGTGTGAGTGATTATTACAAACAAGAATTGCAGAAAGTTGAAAATACTGAGGTAAAAAAGAAATAGTAACATGAAATTTTCAAGAAAGATGCAGGCAAAGAAAGAACAATAAAATGAATATATGATGAGGGAAACACCACATGCACCTCAGGCTTAATTCCCACGTTTTCCATGGCAACCAGACCTGAACCAGAAATTCAACAGATATGCAGTACTTTGGGAACAGGGCTGAAAAAACATATAAATATAAGAGCATGAACAAGGCTGCTTTTTCTTTCTCTTATGCAGGGCAGGTCAATGAATGCTGAGATCCTGGATGTATCTAATTTCCCAAGGTCTCCAGATGAACAAAAATTGTCTTTTTATATATGGCATATACAGGCAAGAGGCACGCTCTATGTTCTATGTATTCATTTACTGCGTTTCTGAACAAGGAATTCCAAAAAGGATAGCGTGCACTAAGCTGTTGCCACGATCAGTTCTCTAAAATCTGAGCAACAAATTCACTGGCACAGGCAAGAGTTAACAGGTGGCTTTTTTGGAGTGGGACTGTCTTCTACTGATATCTGTACAAAGCACTTAGTACACCTCAGAAGGTGCCCCTTAAAGTGATCTTTATCTTGGCCCATAAGTTTCCTTTTGCTCCTGGATTCATATAACAATACATCAAATTATAACAAGAAAAATGTTATGAAGACAGAAAAACAGCCAAACTTCGTAGCGAACACACAACCCCTGAATATATTGGTTTTATTACTTCAAGCAAATTCACTGATTGGGAATTTCTGTCCTACACAATTGGTGATAAATACTTTCTAAGCAACTCCAACACTGACATCAAATCAAAAAGGGTTGCACAGTTAGGTAACAAAGTCCGTATCAGACCACTAAAGTTTCTATACATGAAGAAATACCTGGGCACCATAACAGCAGTGTACTGTTGCCAGAAAATCATGTTTTGCACTGGAGCTGCTGGTTTCCTCTATCTTGTATTGTGGCAAAGCAAAGCCTCAGTATTAGGTTCTGAAATTCTCAATACAGTATCTAGCAAGTCAAGTTTATTACTGACTTAACATGATCTGTTATCGTAAGGTAACTTCCTGCAATTTGTTTAGATCTTCGTTCAAGAAGCATATGTTAAACATATGTAAACAACTGCACGGGTATTGTCTGTGGGATGCAGAGGGGGGGAGTTCTTATTTACATAACAGATCTTCCACAAGAAAAGTTCAGCCGAATTTTTTAAAATGAATTTGTACCCCAATGGAATTTCCCTCACACCCTACTATTTGCATATTGCCAACTGTAAGGCGGTGGAAGGAAGCAGCTAGCCATGGACCTGTTCTTTGTGGCAACTCTTGTACAACTGGCCAAGAGAAGAGGATAAAGAGATGAGCTAAAGAGTACATCCGGGAATCCCAAGAGATGCTGGAATAATACTTGCAGGGAATGCTAAGATTTGCTAGCACAGGGATCCTTCCAGTACAAGAGTCTCTGTGCTACAGAAATATACATTTTAACTGAGTTCTAATGTTTTAATTTAGAAATTTGTATTTATGTGGGATATAAATAAAAAATAAATAAAAATAAATGAATATCAGCAAAAAGCAAACCCAAAGATCTCCAGCAATATCAATGCTCTTGCAGGGGTGGAAACACAAGTGAGTTGTGCCCCAGTTCAGGGCATACAGGGACATATCAAGGACACATACACTGCAGGATGCCTATGGCTTGCGTGCTGGCCAGAGTGCCGCCCCAATTAACTGTTAATGGTAATGAACCACCCTTGTGGTGGTTTTATTTTGCACCCCTGTTCTAATACATCACACAATAAAATGCACATAATCCATAGAACAGTCACTGAGGTATAATACCCTGAAATTCTATGTGTAAACAGAAATAGTTGTCTCAGGATATCAACCTCTGCCTTTTGATCACATAAAAAAGCCTTCAGATGACAGCAGTGGTTCAGATAGAGCAGCTTGACATGCTAGGTTTTGCACTTGTGTATAGATGCCATGTGCAAAATATGTATGCAACCCCGTCAAGTGTGAGCAATGTGCATATAAAACTCAGTGCATGCCCCTTTAAAACACTCTGAAGTAGCAGCCTGATTTTTCCCCTGCGTCTGTTTCCAAGTATTTGAGAAGGCCATATAACTTTACAATTGCTTGTTTATGTTGTACTTGGGTGTCCATAAATTCTCAAATGGTGATTTTAAAATATTTATTCCAAGTCATCACATCACACCACACCACACCACACCCTCTATAAATATGTATAAAATGACACTACGTTTGACACTTGATAACAGTTGCTGTCTTAGGCCTCTGAGGTTAACACAAATAGTTAGAACAAATGGTTCATTGGACCAACTTATATCAGTGCAAACAGGCCCAATAAAATGTATAAGATTATCAATCTTTGTTGTAAGCATTTCTTACAATACCATTAGTGCCAATTGTGATGCAACTATTGTCTTTCACTAAATGTGAAAAAAACACTGATTCACTCTATTTTTTCCAATGAGAACTACCAGGTTTATACAGAACAAAGACCTTAGCAGTCAAGCAGAAAGCTTTATCTGCAAAAATCTTTACAAAGACTTAATTGGAATCAGAACTGACACTGCCATCCCTGCAGTCTTAGTGTAGCTCTAAGCAAATATTTTTGTTCTGGATGACCATGCAGCCCATGTCATCATGCATTAGCTTCAGATAACTCAGTCAGCAAGCATCTCAGCCTTCTACATTGTCCTGGGGCCAAAGGTTGCTTTTGCTTATAGTCAAACCTATTCTGTTGGACAGGCACACCTACATTTTTACTGAACGAGTGTGATGAGGGATCCCTGAAATCTTCTCTCATCTACAGAAAAAATATAGTAAACTTGTTTCTAGATGCAAAATTCACCACCAGATGTCCCAATCCAATTTAAATTACTAGAAAAATTACAACCGAAAATCTTCAGGAATTACCTAGTTCTTCATGTATAGCATAACTTAACTTTTAAAGGACATCCCATTTCCATTCTACTGCATGCAGTTTTGTAGCGCACATTAAATTTCAGTGTCTCAGTTTAGACATCACACAAATCATGCTTTGCACTAGTTATTGTTAACAACACAAGCCACACTTTGAATATCCAAGTGGCCCAACAAACCATGAATTACAGCTGCTTTCCCACTTTCATATCCCACGTGCTTGACATTCTCATTTTTATAGTGCAGGGACCTCCGGAGGTAGAGCAACAACTATATGATTTGTCAGTTCAAACACTGCATTAACTATAGTTAGCACAATCCATGAAACAGCACTTTTAATTGATATTTACTGACATTTTAAAGTTTGGGGTTAATACAATTAATTTAATTTAGGACTCTTTCATACCATTTCAATACCACTAAGGAAATGTTTGGATCATCAATATTCTACCATGCACCCCAGGACAGATGGCAGGGGTGGTAGGGATGCAAGCTGCTGGGAGGACTCTAGGCCCTGTCACACTCCCAATGCCATCAGGAGCATTCTAAGGCCTAGAAGCTTACATGTTTGTCATGCTTCTCCTGGTATGGATCTGGTCATCCTTGCTGTCACATCCAAAATACCCCTCCCTTACATGCCAGTGGTAACTGGAGTGAATGTGAGTTTAGCTACTGCAGCCCACTTTCCGGAAACAATGACTGGGTTCACACAACCCAACTACCCATACTCAACCTTGAGTGTAGGTTGCCACTAAACTGTGGGTTGTAACACATGAGTTACTGTGTTTTGTGAACCCAGCCGCGCTAACAAACCATAGTTTGTTAAGCACAAACAACTCACAAAGAGAACCATGGTTTGTTATTGGATTGTGAACTGTGAGTTGTTCATGGTTAACAAACCATGGTTTGTTAGCACAGCTGGGTCACCACAACCCATGGTGCAACAAAAACCCACACTCAACCTTACATACAGGTTGCCATGTTGAGTGAACCCAGCCATTGACAATATTTGGCCATTATTGTAGTTCACTTTTTCTGCCTGAGAAAGGCAGTTCTTTACAAGAGAAAGACTTTTCTTTAGAAGAGATATGGCAAATTTTACTCATATCCTGAATTCCTAGCACAAGGGGAACTTTAGCATGTAATTCAGGGATTACAGCCTAAACGTTGCACTAAAAAAGCAGAAGGAGTATGCTTCACATCCTAGCATTAAACAAACTGATCTTACACATTTTTGTTTAAGTAAATGGATTTTTTTCCCAAGTAAGTGTGCCAAGAACAATAGATTTAGGCAACTAATTCCACATATAAGCAGAAATACCAGCCCAACTCTAACACCAGTCCTCTATGAATTTCACTTGCAAAGCCTCCTTGAGACTTCGAGACTGCATTAACACAGAGAGAAATGGAATCTAAGCAGGTTGGCTGTCTGGCCAATTAACTGGGAAAGATTAATGTCACCATTCTGCTACAAAGGAGGAGGGGTTCAGGAAGATACCTCCATACAATACTCAGATATTCTGACTACAATCCCCAACACAACTTCCTAATCAAGAGGAGGAAAAGGCTTTAGCATTTGAGAAAACATAAACCAAGCAACTTTTCTATTTAGAAAAGACCTATGCAAGTACCAACAGAAAGCTTTAAGAGGACCCTTTGGCCCAGTTCAGATGTAATGACAACCCATGGGCTGTTGGGACCACACAGATCATGCACATAAGTTAAAAGGCTGGGTTTTTTCTTCCTCAACAATCCAGAGTTCCGAATTCACACATCACAGAGCACATGTAAACCAGAAACAAAGTGAAAGCGGCAAGCAGTCAGGAGGCTGCACTCACTCACTCCCACGCAGCCCAAATTAACCATGGGTTAAACAAGACGTGCAAACCACACATTTGATATTGTTTTTATCTTTGCTATTTAGATGTCCTATTAATAGCCAAAATACTCTGGGTGCTTCCAGATGAAGCCCTTATCCTGCAATTGCCCCACCTGAAACATGGAATTTTACCAGACGTCATTGTTTTTCCACCACTGCTTCTGTCTTCTTTTTTTAAATGAAAATAATTGGTTAAGGAGGAAAAGACAGAATAGGTGCACAATACTTTTTGATTTGTAATGCTAGGAGTCCTCTACTTGGAAGCACACTATGTTTCATATGATGACTGCTATACCTCTTCCAAATTGCCATAGGTATAACATTCATTTATTTATTTAAAACAACAACAACAACAGTTGTTTATGCCGAGTTGCCACCATCTCTATGCTGGAGCAGCAACTTTCTTAGCACAAAAATGGCAGCTGAATCTCTGCTCACTTGATCAGACTTGGGCATTTTTATATGCTAGGTAGTGATGGGAAATAATACCCAATATGCAGACAGGCACTGAAGCAGTTTTGTTACATTTGTTTAGCACAGAATAGCAGAGTTTCGACTATTGAATGGTACAGAAATAACTAAATGCCTGATCTAGAATCCCTGTTACATGTGTAAAAGACAGTTCAGCACTATCATTAGTCATGTTGAACTTCCTGTGTGCATATACATCAGGAATGCTCAATGATATCAAGCCAAAGGGAGGTTTGTTGCCTCACTCTTGCCCTGGGAAGGGTTTTCATGGAAGGTAAAGTCATCCCAAAGAGGAAGTCCATCTAGCCACCACCACTTGAATATACCGTGGAAGCTCAAGTCCTGCTATCCCCATTGCCTATGAAACTCAATAGGTCTTTGCCAAGTTATCCAATAACCACCAAGTACCGCACCTTAAAATTGCATTGCCCAGTTTTCAAGCACTCACGATGTTTGCATGTCACAGTAAGCCATCAATCCTGGCTTAATAAACCATGAGCAGCATGCTGGTGCACACAGCCCAATCACTTCGCACTTTGCTCCTCCATTCACACAAGTGGGTAAACAAATCAGGGCACCACAATTAAACATAGCTTCCATTATGCCCAAACCAGGAACTATGGGTAATTGCTTCCAAGTAGGCCAGGATCGGAAGACAGCTTTAAACAGGCCTACTGAGTTTCATCATTTCAGTTTTCTCCATTAAAAACATCAATATCAGACCACCCTATATACTTTTTTAAGATAAAGGAAGTCAGCCATTAACTCATGATAATGCCCTCTAGTATTTTTAGAAGCTGCTTTTCAAGACTAAAACAAGTTTTACAGTGAATTATCAAACAGCTACTTTCTTCTTACATAGTCCAGATTTTGTTCTTCCATCACATAATGGAAGGAACACATACAAGTTAATGTCCAAAATATTTTAAAACACACAAAAATAAACTGCTACACCATTTATGGATTCACCAAAGTAAACTGCTGCATCATTTCCAGATTTGGCAATATATTTCTGAATATAAACAACATTTAACAAAGAATTCATATATCCATGTTTTGCCATGCTCAAAATTCTTCATGCTTCTTTAGTTTGAGGATAATTAAGTATCACGCAAGCTAATTTCATCTGTGATGTTATGCTACATATATATATATACACACACACACACACACACACACACACACTTTATATGCAAGAATGAATGGTTCCCATTATAGAATCCAAAAACATTCCTTTAACTAACGTTACAAAGCTACAAGATTACATATTGGAGAATATTAGGAGCAGAATGATTACCTTGTACAGGACTAGAAATATATCAGATAAATGAGTCAGACATGTAGTAGTTAAGGCACCTAGAAACTGGAAATATTGTCCTGATTCTGTGGATGGTCCAAGTGGTTAGCTGAGGTAGTGACTGTACAGGCAAGACAGCCTAAGGCACAGTAGAGGAATTGTAGGCTTACTATAACATATGGAGGGGGGAACCAAGGAGACACACCTTTAAATTAATAGAGGTTTGATGCTTCAGATCTTTGCAAAATCACTAGATAAATTTACCCAAAAGGTAATATTAAAAAAAACACATTCTTAATAACTGTTGAGACTTATTCCATCCATTATTCTACCAGATTATTTAAACTGTTGGATTTCCCTCTCAGGAGGATAAAGGGGACAGCAAAAAAGTAAATGAGTCAGAAAAAATTCTGGAACCAAAAGAAAAGATTTCAGTGAGACCAGAAAATAAATGTGGGGAGAGGGAGGGAGGGAGAAAGGGTAAAGAAAGCATACATTTAAAGCACTCAATAAAGAGCAAACAAAAAACACAAAATACTAGCTTAAATTTTAAAGAACTTAAAGGCAGGAGGAGGGGAATGGGGTCAGCAAACCGCATTAAGTCTTATAATTAAACAATAAAAGTGTCATCTCAACACTACATTTTGTCTTCATTAACTTATAGAAAAACTTAAAATAGTTTTCATCTTCACTTAGGGGAGTTTTCAGAGTTCTCTTAGGTTTTTCAAGTGCCATTCAGAAATAGCTTTGCTACTGGCTTCCAATGAGATGTAGATTGCACCCATAAAACCCTGAGAAAAGGACGTTTTCATACAAAAACATTGGCAAGGTCTAGTTTAAGACACTTTAAAGGCTTATCTACGCACACAACTCTTTTATCAGCATCACGGTAATTCTTTTGTCTTACCATATGTATGCCAGTTTGTTTAAAACCTTTCCTTTACTGCGCACTATCTTTATTTAAAGGCATGTGTCCAGAGGGACAATATTTTTTTGTAGCAAGCGTTCAGTGAACTTTTACTCTATAGATGTAAATCTTGTTTGAAGTATCTAGGTTAAAAGTGAACTGGATTGGTAAGGGATTTCAAAACAAAGCTTCAACTCACTTTTAAAGGAACAATAAGATTTAATCAAAACTGTAATTTGTGCTTCCTGCGGTGCTACCCACAGCCTGAAAACAAACTTCCAAAAGCCCCATGTCAATATTAGACCTATCAGTGGCTTGTAGGCATATCTTCCATATATTTCCTCAATCTTTATTTAAAGCCATTTATGGAAGGGACCATCATAGCATGCTATGGAAATTAATTTTATGCCTTGGATTTGACAATCCCAATGTGAAAGACAACACTTTCATTCACAGGGGGGTACCCATCTGCAGCTTCCTACACCACCCACGCTGGAGCCCCCAACCCTCAGGAGACAATTTATAAGGGGCTACATAGGGAGGGTCTGACAACATCCTGTCTTCTCCCCCCACCCCCACCCCTTGCAAGCATAAATGCTTTTCCTTCATGAAACAGAATCCTGGGATTGAATCCAAAATGTATACAATTATTCCCATTCCAACATAATGGAACAGTGACGAAAGTGTAAAACCGGCATTCTATTATCATAAGAAGCTATCTTCTACCACGCCAGTACTGTCTGCTCTGAATGGCAGCGTGTGGCTCTCCAGTTTCTCAGGAAGTCAGGCTGCTACCTAATCCTTCAGATTATATTTGCCAGGGATTGAGTCTGGAACCTTCTGCATGCAAAACATGCGCTCTACCACTCAATTACGCCTAGTTCAAGATAACCAAGAACTGAAAACGGTAACCAACAGCAAGGCCTACAGAGGCTTATTCAAACAATTAAACATTTTCTTTTTAAGTAGTGCTTTATCATTCCTTATTGTTTTATCAATGCTAACATCTCAAGTTGAAATCCTTCAGGGTTTATTTCTATTACATGGCAATCTGACGTGTGCACACTGCGCAAACACACTCTTATTTAGTAAATATTCTACCAGCTTAACTGGGGTTATTAATTCCTTGCCAATGCCACTGCTCACTGAACGTTTTCTTTCACCGTACCATAAAAAACACACTGAAATATCAAGTTATCTGCTAGTTTAATTATTAATGCTTTAATTTTGCAGAGTGTCTTGCTTAAACTGTTTTTGAATTAGAGAACGCAGAGAAGCAAACTTGACCTTTAGCTTCTACTTGATTTCCTGTTCTCTAAACTGAAAACAGCTACGCTGTTTCAGGCTTAGGAAAAAAGGAAGAAACCCCTGTCCGGTTTAGAAACCCCTGTCCGGTTTAGAAACCCCTGTCCAGTTTAGATAGATAGGTTGTAAAAGCAAAGAACACTGAAAACAATGGACACAATCTAAAGGAAGTTAAGTATCTTTAGGTTGTACTGAGATCAGTGGACCTTAAGGTATGCTGATTTCAAGGAGACTTCAGCTCCCTCTCTCTGAACTGCTGCTCATGGGACTTGCTTTCAAGTAGGAAAGCTGTGGTGGGATCTCCTTCCTTAAAAGATTTCAGTTAAAGGATGAATAGGTATCTTTCAAGGATATAATATCTTGCCCTATAGAAGAATGGCATCACAAGGTCCTCTACTGCTGTGACACAATAAAAATCTTGGAAGACAAAGAAAGATGTGGCTTATCAATATGACTGAGGATTAATACAACACAGAAAGATGAATTTTAGCATATAGAGACCAAATTCAAGTTTCTGCAAATGTTAAAATTATTGTGTGTTTTTAATTGGTATTCCCATTTAGGATTTTTTTTAAGAATTACCCACACACAGCTAATCAGGTTGTTCCAAATGAAGCACATAACTGTGACATGTCAATGAATTTTGACACAGACACAAGTTCACCAACTTGATCAAGCAACAATCAAGACCAGTGTATAGGTTACTCAATTCAAAATGCTTGTATTTAAGCTACTTCAGTGTCATGGATTTGGAAAGGCCTATGTAGATTGACATCCAGGGACTCCAGCTTCAATGCTTTGAGCATCATAGCCCCTCAGTATGATGTAACTTACGTTTTTCATTGCCTCTTTGTTATAAAGGGTAGTTGAGATGCATAAACCACAAGTAATAAAATAAATAAAACAACTCTAGGGGTTTGCAGTGCATCATTTTGATGTTTCTGCAATAGTTCTTATTTTAGCTGATGAGAATTTTAAGGCAGCACTGAATAAGTTTAAATCCAAATCCATTCTTTTCCTAACAGAAAATAAATCTCTTTTTGATTCAGTGAAGTGCCTTTTCAGCATGGAAAATGAGTTTTAGAGAAAATGCAACAAAAGATTATATTCAGCACTCATTTCTTGATATACTTTTTCCCTTTGTTGCATTTTTAAAGATCACAGGTATTTCACATGAGGTGAGAGCTGGAGTATAAGGAAGGCTGAGCGTGGAAGAATTGATGCTTTCGAACTGTGGTGCTGGAGAAGACTCTTACGAGTTCCCTGGACTGCAAGGAGGTCAAATCAGTCAATCCTAAAGGAAATCAACCCTGAGTGCTCATTGGAAGGACAGATACTGAAGCTGAAGCTCAAATATTTTGGCCACCTAATGCGAAGAGAAAACTCTCTGGAAAAGACCCTGATGCTGGGAAAGACTGAAGGCAAAAGGAGAAGGGGATGGCAGAGGATGAGATGTCTAGATAGCATCACCAATGCAATGAATATGAACTTGAGCACACTCCGGGAGAGAGTGCGGGACAGGAAGGCCTGGCGTGCTATGGTCCATGGGGTCACGAAGAGTCGGACACGACTGAACAACTGAACAACAAGAATCTCTGCTGAAAAGTTTAGAACATGTTTCCACTTAAACTTACTTCTCTATGAGAAAAATACACAGTACAGGAGCAAACATCTGGTCTTTCCTTAGACAAATCCTGGTAGGATATCTGAAGACTATCATTACAGGAATAAGGAGCAGGAATGCAGAGATAATTCCTTGTATGAGAACAGTTGGCTATCCAGTTTTACTTGTTGTGACGGAAGCATGAATATACCTGTGATTTATATTAATCTTGTGGCCATTTTCATTGCAAAACTTCTGTAAGGTAAAGACTGAGTCTTCCAGTCCCAGAGATCCTTTGTTCCTAAATGTATATTTAGTCAATCTCCCTGACTGACCACTCCTGTAATCCCATCTGAAACAATGGTCCACTGCAGTTGTGACACTGCCTGATCTAACTATGGTTAAGAAATGAGAGCCCTGCTTTAACTTTTTTAAATAGAATGATACCTAGTGTTTTTTGTGCATTGATCTTAACACTTTTTTTAAAATTATTCACTAGCAGATTTTTAAACAGCCTTTCAGGAATCAAAGCCCTCACAAGGTGGTGTACAAACAATAAATAGAACATAATATAATAATGCAAATACAAAATCACCATTTTATAGCTATATATACAAACAATGCTAAAACAAACAGCATTAAGCATCTTCAGGACAGCAATAAGATGCAGACTGAAATTAAAAACTCCTCAAAGTTTGCTTTAAAAACTGATAACGAACAGAGGCGGGGGGAATTTCACAAACACGGGGCCATAGCTAGAAAGCCCTATTTTTGGAAACCACAAATGTAACATCTCTTGAAAGCAGGGTCCCAGACATTGATCTCAAAGCAAAGACAGGCTTTTACAGCTGAAGTAGTGCTTCAGATAGTGAAATCCTAACCTCTTTATGGTTTTAAAGCCAAAACCAGCACTTACATTGGGTCCAGAAACAAATAGTCAGCTAATGTAATTTGAACAGAACAGGTGTTACACTTTCCATTTGCCTAGATGTGTTGAAGTGTGAAGCAGAATAGAACCAGGTTTACACACAGAGAGATCATTTAGGAGCAGGTAATCCTCTGCCCTGAAACTCTCCTCAGAGAACTTCTACTTTCCGCCTTCCCATTAAGCCACATATTCTAGATTTTACTGGCCACATGCTGTTAACTGCTGGCATCTCTGAAAAGGAAAACAAAAAACAAGAAACTTCACAGAGGAAGTAGACAGCTATCACCACAGTAGCACTGGAGACCCCTGTAGTCAGGACTACAATGTCCGTAGCTGTGGGGAGTAGGAGCCTCTCTCTGTGTGGTGCTTTCTAAAATGTCTGAAAGGAAGGGGACTCTGGAATCTTCTAGAACTTCCAACGTTTTCAGACTGGAAACCCATCTTTAGGCCAAACCAACTAAACAAGATTGACTTTTAAATATACTACATCCTTTGACTTCTCTCCCACTCCCAACATAAATTCTCCTTCACTCTCCATCCTCTTAAGCACCACCCCAATCATTCTGTTTTATTCTTCCTGTTTTACTCTTCCTACATACACACACACGCACACACACACATACACACACTGTAATGGTAAGATAAAAATGTGACGATGATACAGCTGACCTTCAGTTGGTCAAATACCTAATTTCAGGTTTCAACCCAACTGAAGACAAATATTATCGAAGACAGTGGCTTTATGTAGTTATTATAACTATGCTGTTTGTTATTGTTCAACACAATAAATACATAACTGCTTTTAACAATAATTGACCAGTATCATTTGAAGGTATTTTTTGTTTTTGTTTTTTACACATGTGACACTTATTATAGTTAGTCCTAAAACAGTGAGGACGAAACAGAGGGATATGCACAACAATTCAAGATGGAAGGAAGAACAGGGAATGTCCCAGGTTTTATTCTGGTTGTAATTTTATATTGTGGTTTTAAGCTTTCATATCTTATATTGTTTTATGTTGCACTTTTTAAGTACATGGTTTTAATTTTTCTGAACCACCCAGACAGCTTCGGCTATTGGGTGGTATAGAAATGAAATAAATAAAATAAATAAACACTACACTTGCATCTCCACCAGGACAAATGACCATGGCAACACTAGGTAACTGTAGTAAGAAGATTCTAAATGAGATATTATCTGTTGCTTCATCAGCACACACACAAGCGTTTAAAAATTTGGGCCACATGTTAAGTTCATTCTGAGGACAGGACTTGCATCACTTTGGATGCATCACTCACCCTAGAAATTATGATGTCACCATTTCAAAAAATTAGAATCAGTTTTATCTGACTCAGGGTAGTCACTGTCTGAAAGGACTATCTATAATCTAAACATTGTACAAAGCCTGTGCCAGGCAAAGATGACGAAGCTTTGATCTCAAAAGATGCATCTTTGAAACTCCAACACAGATCCATCATAAAATGCCAGTTCAGCCATTTACGCCATACAAATGCCAAATGAGCCCTACAGAGATATTTCTTAATTGTTTTTTCTGAATAAATCTGTTATATTTAACAGCTCTTTGTTGATCTCTGGGGGTGTCCGATCTCTAGCCAAAACCACCAAGCAGTGTCAGATGCAAAAAGCATGCTATACTTGATAGAGGAGATACAGTAGACTGGAAAGGCAGTGAAATTTAAATATAAACATGTGCACAGATCTGTATCAGTTAAACATCCAGGAGCCCCTACTCGGAGGAAGGGTGAATGCCAGCAACTACTAGAGCTGCCCCTGAATGAAATCTGATCACCCAAGTACCACCTTGTGAATATAAAAAGTCACCCTAACAACTATGGGGTCACCCAGAGCAATCTCTAAACCAACGGAGGGGAACAAGTTTTGGGTGGGAGGGTGAACAACCTTCCATGGGCCAAAATATGTCCAAAGGTGTGGCTGTGCCCAGGGACCCAGTTTCAGTGTGCATAGGCTTTCCCCACCTGGGGAAAACCCACATGCAGCAAACCCGCCCTGACCAAGGGACTGGCTAGAGAAGCATTCTTCCAGCCAGTGCCTCAGTCAGAGCAGCTTTGCCTGCCCATTCCTTCCCCCACTGGAGAGGACATGGGGTAGGCAAAGATAGCAGGGAGAGGAGCCCCTGCTGTTATCTCCAATCAGTGATGTCATGTGTCATGTGGATCCTGCTCAAATGATCAGAGAGAACAGCAGGGATTCCCCTACACGCTGCTTCCCCTCCCAACTGGGAGGGCAAGTGGCATACTAAGGGAATCCCTGCTGTTATCTTGCTTCGAGATAGCAGCAGGGATTCCCCTCAGTGTGCCACTCCCCCTCCCAACTGGAAAATAAATAAATTCTAGGAATCTATGCTAACTACAGTAGCGGTTTTGTGCCACATAACATTTGGTATCTGTTACTGACCCAACTGTTCCATTTAATCAGGAGCCAAATGAACTAGTATGGTCCCCCCCCCGCCCTTCTGCCAGTTAACCAAAGAAAGAGCAACTGGCTACTAACGGATCTTAATAATCTACAGCACCTGAAGAGCACTACTTTAGAAAAGCTTCTCTTCTCGACACAAATCAGTGAAATGCCTCTTGAACACAGCAAGAAGGGAGTCTGCTCTGTCCACAATGCGAGTCTCTGCAGAGCTACAGAGCCACAGAGTGCCAACAAAAGGGTCACATTTCTCACCCATTCACTGGATTCTTTTGAATTTCTCATGCTTGCAATAATCTGAGCAACACCATGCTTCCAATTTAAAAGCCTTTTTTACACGAACTGTTAAGCATGTTATGAAGCCAGAAAAAGCTATTGCAACCTACTGTTACTGCTATTAGCCATGTGGATCCTGTTCAAATCAATTTATTTATATGTACCTACTTAGATCTTGACCCTTTGCAGAGATTCAGAAAAGCAAGAGAGATAAAATCTAAGCAGTTCTGCCTCCATTGAATTCCCAGTGCTTTAAAGAATATGGGAGTGGGGACGTTATCTACCATGGAGAAGTAGAACATGTTTTGCAACTCAGGAAGCAAGAGTGAGGCTGACCTCCTCAGCAGATACAAAGTGGCTCATCGAAGGGTTGGCCAGGAACCAAGCAACTAAAAAAGTTTTGCCACCTACACACTGCCATCAAGCAGTGCTGTCCCTAGCAGGGGGTAGTAGAAAGAAGAGGAATCAGGAGTCTTTCTGAATCCAATACCAAATGGGTTCATTACGTATCTGGACAAAATCCCCTCCCCGCTTTGAGGTGCCTCCTCCTAACCCAAAGTAACTTTAATTTTAGTTTATTTATGTAGTATCAGAGATAGTTTCTCTGTCATATTTGATACAACTGCAAATCTAGTTATACATCACACACACACACACACACGTGTGTGTGTGTGTGTATACAAATAGGTATTGGTCTGTGGCATTACCACAAACACAAGGACTGCAAAAACCAAGCACAATCTGACTTCTCAATTTCCTAATTTGCAGAAAATACAAAAAGCCCACCAATTCTACATATTTGTTTGCATGTCTATCGTTTACAGCAATTATCTCAGGAGAAGAAAATAACGAGTGAAGCAGCCCTTCAAACAGATGAACCAAATTTCAGAATGTAGCTGAAATTTCTTTAGCACTGCTTTTCCTGGTGTCAGTTCACATCACATTTGTTATTCTAACTCTCACACAAGAGGGGCTTAAAATGGAGGTTAATCCAATCCTTGGAGGCAACAGACAGAATGTAATTTAAAATGGTGGGTATGAGTTTGGTCCTTTTTTGACTGTATGCAAATTGACACATCATAAGGGATCCAACTATTTGCTTTTGTAAAAAGCATGGCATAAGCCATGAAAAACACCATCTAAAATATGTTAAAAGCAGCCATTATCTATAATAATAAAAGAGGCTATGAATCTGTCTGTCAGCACCATAACTCCAAGACCATGAAACCTAGATACCTCAAACTTGGCATGTAAATATAAATAAAAAACAAGTTTACAAAATGACAGGTTATAGGACATTAGGAGTATAGTCAGTTACATTACATACCTTAAGTAGGCGTGAGGCATACTGATCAACCACACATAAAAAGTACAATAGCAATGGATACAATATATGAGGTGTCACATTTTCCTAGTTAAGACTGTGATTTCAGTTGCTGACCAATTCTCACAAAACATAAATCCTCACAGCACATCCACAACTTTTAGGGGAAGATGCAGTGATGTGGGGTGGAAAATTTTCCAGTGCTTAATTTGCAACAATATTAGGCACCTGTAATTAATGCTTTTCAGGTGAGTGTCCTTAGCACGTATGTGTGAGAATATGTATATGTCAATAAAACACATAAATGTCTCAATGTGAAATGGAACTAAGAAGCAGTAACAGCGAAACTGAAGGTGCCTCAACAACTATGGTGGAAGAGTTGAACTCTGTTGAAATAGATAAGTGGTTGTCAGTGTATTATGCACAGTTCTTTGGTAGCTAAAATTAATCAGTGCAGCCTTCCGCAACCTGGTGCCCTCCAGATGTGTTGGACTACAAAACCCAGCATCCCCAGCCAGCCATGCTGACTGGAGGATGCTGGGACTTGCTGTCCAACATACCTGGAGGGGACCAGGCTGGGGAAGGTTTAATTAGTGTGTCAACAGTATTCAGTATCTTTGTTTTTTCTTACATTTAAACAATGTAAGGGAAGTACAACCTATTCTCTCTCATTTTTTACAAGTATTCCAGTAAAAAATGGTACATGAAGTATGCTTTAATCCACACACACACACACACACACACACACGGACAAAAAACATGGGGTACTTTTTTTTTTAACTTTGTTGTTTACTAAATACAAGTAAAATAAGTGTGCTAAATTAGATCACTCTCTCATATCAAAACACGCACACACACACACACAGAGCAAATTTTATGCTTATATTTTGTTGCTGTCATTCTTTTCAACAGCCATCACCATTTTCAACAGATACTGATGCTTATTTCAATATCCCCTTAAACACAGTGAAATAAAAGATAACAAGATCTACAGATTAGATGGTATGTTATTCGGAGGCAAACCCCACCTACATACCCACCTCACACACACTTTACTTGTACACACTCATTAACCAGAAGCCATTTTGCAGTCTTATCTCCCCTTATATTTCCCTTGATTTATCTCACAGTCATTGGTATAATACATTTTTGTCAGCTTGGGCTTTGTTGCCCATCAGTTTAGAGTGGAGAGAATAAGAGTAAATGTTATCATTTTGCTGTACTGAATGTATAGGAAGCAAGAGGAAAAAAAGACTGCTCATCTGGAAATATTTTAGAGGAAACTCTTACTAAAGATGTTGGTAGGTATTTTTGAATTTGAAGGAACAGTATTTATAAAGTACTTTCCTCTGTACCTACGAGGGCTTCTTATACCCTCACCGAAATCCAGAATCAATGTCTCTCTCTGTCTCTCTCTCTCTCACTATCATCCAACAAATGAAACCAACCAAAATAACTTCCTCCTTTAATATAGCCTCTATTCCAAGAACGCTTTTGCCACGGATCTTTGTTGTTACTGATATCTGCAACTGCTTGTGTTACCCTTGCCAATATCTGAAATCTGCCTATTACTATACCAGAAAGCAAACGAAGCAGTGTCATTCCTTTAAATCATGCATGGCTTTATATCGAGAGTGGGCAACTTGCGGTGCAGCAGCAGCTTATACTACAAATTAGGAGTGTGCACTGACCACAGAATTAGACTTGGACCCCAATCCAGTGCTTCAGAAAATGGCCCTGTTCTGCTCTGGCTGATTCTGAGGCCTTCTACTTTAATTCGAGTACTGAACCCAAGTCACGATTCATAAATCCAAGGCTTCACATTCCCTCATGCTATCATGAGAAATCAAAAAATGTCTGCACCTTTTTTTCCCTCTTTGTCAGAGGTGGATGGCATATCCAGGCCAAGTAGCCCCGTAGGAGGGGATTATGCCCACAGTGCTACGCATCTTTATATTTATATTTCTAAGGAAAGAGACAATAACTTTTTTTTTGTTTCTTGGCAAAATATGATGAAATTTGAAGGGATAGCTGTCTAGTTGTCCCTTCTGAGGGGATCAAGCCTGCCAAGTTTCAGATGAATAGGCACAGCCTATACATTTTTATAGTACCCCCCCGAAAAAAAGGATGCACTTATCCCCCTATGTTAGTTGTGGACTATTCTTCTGAAAATAACAGCATAGAGGTAGCCCTAAGAAAGAAAATGGCAAAGTTTCAGAAAGATAAGTGCAGTGCTTTATGTGGAAGGGGAGTCAACCAACTGGAGGGCGTGAACCACTTCCTTTTCCCTTGCCCTCAGCTGCCGATGCCTCCCAATCTTCACTGGTATGCCACAGTTGGAGGGGTGACTGGAGAGGCAGTTGCACTTCTCTTAGCTGGATGCAACCCTATCTACTGCACCAAAAATCCTCCCAAGCTCTGTGGAGTCCCCATCGTCCCTTTCTAGGACATGTCAAGCAGGGAAGAATGGGGGGCGGGGGCAAAAAGGACCTTTTAAAAAAAAATCCTAAGCAGCAACTAGAACTGGGCTCTTAGGAGCTCCAGCTCAGCTAAACAGTTCAGCTCAGTAGGCAGAGGGCAGGGCAGCTCCTCTCCTGAAGAAGCAACATTTGGCTCTGCCTACATGATCCAGAGGGAGGTGCCATCCGAAGGACAAGGCATGCCCTCCATGAGGCTCTGGATAAAGTTTCTTATCATGTTATAAAAAGAAGATCCTGCACATTAGTGGAAAGTTAACCTGCAGTCATTACTCACCTCCAATTCTGTGTGAAAGGTTCTAATTTCAGAAATTAAGAGCTTTCTTTTTAAAATTATTCTTCCAAAAAGGAACGTGTAGATTTTTATCACATCTGCCAGTTCCTCAGGTTTGGGTCATTTTCTATCTAAGGAATGGAGACTATCTCACAGACTTTAACAGAAGTGACAGATTCACCAGAACTAGCAAGCAAGATAGTAACAGTAAACGTCAGCAAAAAAAATGGTATTTTAATACATGGAGGGGAATTGAAACACTGTAACAAATGATCACAGGTTTTTCCCAACTGCCAAACAGTGCAGAAAAGAAAATATCACCAGCTATACTCACTCTGCAACTGAAAGACACATCTGCCAGCTGTTGTCTCTCTACGTGCAAAGTTCTGTTCATAACGGTGACACCAGATAACCAGAGAAACACAAAAACTACTCTGAGATGTTTACATAAATGTTAGTAATGACTACAAAGCAAAACTATAATACTTATTCACTTCTGTAGAACCAAAATAAAACATCACTTTTTTGTAACCAGCAGCACTGAGAGATTAAGAGGGGACACTTTGAAACAACTGTAAAAATTTCTAAGAGACACAGAATAACTGAGCGCTGACATGTGTTTTTATTCAGGAGACCTAGGCTCAAGTATCTGGGCCTTCACTGAGTCACTCTCTCATATCCCCTGTTCCTTAACAGGAAAATGGGTGCAACATTTAGTGATCTATCGCACAAGGTCGTTTTGAGGGCAGACAGGATACAACATGCCTTACCATCTTTAACCCGGCTAGAATCCTCCACACACTTAGCTGGAAGTAAGTCCCACTGAACCAATGCAGCTTACTTTTGAGTAGACTTATGTAATATTGCACTGTTAAAGACTGCTTTTGAAATTAGTAGTATAAAATAAACTCATGGATAGTTCAGTGTAACAACATTTGCTTATCATGTGGCTCAAGACTAGAAAACACTTCACTAGAAAATATTTCTTGGAGCAACCTGGGAAGTCAACTTTACTCACTGTTCCAAAATTGTTGATACAGCAGCTGAAATATTCCCATTACAGTCTCATTATAGTCTTAGTATTTAAAAAAGGCCCCAGTATGCAAAAATCTGGATTATAGATGGCATGGGAGGAGACTGAAAGGGGAAAGCATTCTTATCTCCTTCCTTTGCAATCTCACCCACCCTTGAAATCGACCCCAACTTTAACTCAATGCCAGGCTAAAATTGCTTACTTGTCTCCGGTTCCACAATATTAGCTTCATCAGACCCTGACCTAAGTGTATAGCATTAGCAGGTCAGCACAGTGTCCATCAGGGCCATGGATCCCTAGCAGCTAACACTACAAATATAACAAGAGAGGCTCAGATTTTAAAGTAAGGCCAGCTACATGAAACACTACATGGGTAGGCAGTTTTAGCCCGCCCTGTGTTAAATTTAAATTAGGGGTGGTTTTTAATTCTCCAAAGATGGTGTGATGGAAAAACCCATTTGTGGCTATAACAACAACAATGCCCCAAGATACCCGAAGACCACACTGAGATGGGTCAGTCACACTCCATGCGACAGCAAATGTGCCCCAAAGAGCCCGTTTCACATAAAGCATCGTTTAAAAGCCTCCAAAAGCTTCCTATCTGACTCGGCAGCCCGTTTCAACTTCCTTTTCACTGTATTCTGGGTCAATGTCATTTTTTTTCCTCGGCTGCAATTTGTCAGTGTTGATATGCCCCTTCCATGTGCAAGACCCAGGACAACTGCCTACATTACCACCACCACCACCCCAAGGGCCCGTGACTAATAAACATCTAGCTAAGTGGCAATCCTTATAGGAAATTTCTGCCTGATAGGCAGCTACTGTCTTCCCTGTACCATCTGCCTTTATTAACTAAAAGCCACCTTCAGCTCCCCCACTGTTAACAAGTTACCCTAAAGCTCAACCCATACGGTTAGATCAGCTAACAACCTAATCTCCCAAGTAAGCATGCATAAGATTGCAGCCTAAAATGCTCAAAGTATCATTTTCAAGAAGACAAGTTTATTGGGAGGGAGGGGGGTCTTAGTCCAGTAAAGAGCCAGCATAAAAAAGCTACAATTCTAGTTATCTTTTTATCTAGTTATTCTTTTTTTTGGTCTCCTGTAGTTGTTGATGCCTTTTTCTATGAGTGCATTTTACCAATAAATATACCTTTTTTTTTTAATTAAAGGCTCTAAACTACTATAACTCTGCAAGTCCCATGAGCCTAGACACTAAGTTACTGGCCTGGACAGACATAGATAATGGGTGAGACTGGAAAAAACCACACATAAGAGAAACTGGGGATAGTAGACTTTGTGGAGTACATTTAGCAGTCTCTCGGGATTGGGGACATCAACTTTGGGGGGAAATAGCTGTTTAGAAGTCTAGTTGCAGCTAATTATCTCTTGTATATTACAGAGGAGCTGATTTTAGTCCAAAGCCACAAGCCCCTATATAAAAAGGTGTGCTCAAACCCCTCAGGGGGGTAGGACAATGAGAGGTGAGATGACTGGGCATTTTCAAACTATGGCAATTTTTGTAAGTGAATATGGTTTTGCAACATGGTTTAGGAAGCTTTATGGTTCTAGATTACTTCTCCCTCAATATAATTTGACCCAAAAAACTGGAACAGGGCAAAGTAAGAGATACATGACTATTAACTATCTTAGCTCCATAGGAACTGGTTCCACAGGACTCTGTGTTGTTGTCACAGATGTTATTTAACATCTATATGACACCATTAAGCAAGATTACCCAGAGCTTTAGGGTTGGGCATAATCAATATGCTGATGACACTTAGCTCTATATTTCATTATCCAAGTACCTGGGAGCTGCAGTCTCTGTCCTAAACTAGTGTTTGGAGGCTGGGCAAACAGATTAAAGGCTGAATCCAGATAAGACAAAGATGATGCTGCTGAGAATGGTTGGCTAAACCAATGTTTGTGTGCAAGGCAAGTGATAGGGTATCCATCTAAACAGGTAGGAAATCTTGGGGTGCTCCTGAGATGAGCCTTCCTTTTTAGTAACAGCTGTGGCCAAGAGTACTTTGTTTCATCTATTGCTCTTCCCCTTTCAATTGATTTCCAGCCATGCTAGCCTGTTGCTGCAAAAACAACAGAGTCTTGTGGCATCTGAAAGACTAAGACAATTATTCTGGCATAAACGTTTGTGGACACTGTCCACTTCATCAGATTTCTGTATTGAAAAGATATGTCTTGCATGTCAATCCACATTTGGGAACCTCTAGGCTCGACTACTGCAGTGAACTTTACAAAGGGCTGCCCCTGAAAATAAACCAAAAGTTTCAGGTAGTGAAAAATACTGGTGCCTCAAGACCCACAAATGAATTATTTAGAAATGGATTCAAGACCACCTCTGCCAATATGTCCAGGACCACCCCCTCTGAAAGAGGCATTCCTCACCTTCAAGATGCAGTCAGTTCCATGTTTGCTGTTATTATCTATGAAGGGCAAGGATCAAGCAAAAACTGATGAGCCACACCTCTCCACGCAGCTTGTCCATGTTCTCAGACCAAAACAACTGAAAGTCATCCTATAAACCATAACTTTGGCTATAGCCTGTACTTGGTTGCCTAATAAATAAATGAAATGAAATGAAATATAAACCATAACTAGATAGTGCACTGGGTACAGCAGTTGACTGCACTACAGACTGTGTGACATTTAAGTTGTGAAAGATGCAAACTATTTTAACATCAAAGTGCCCAGCAAAGATGTCACAGCACGTTATGGAGGGCTCCCGAACATCACCCTATGAAAAGTAGGCCCAGGATCACTCAGAATAGCTCCGCTAAATGACACCCAAAGGATGCAATGGTGGCACGGAAGTATTGCTTCTTCACCACCATCGCTGCCACACAGTAGGCACAATAATGTGCTCTTGCCTGTATTTGGTCACACTTGCAACCCAGCCTGCTTCATCACTCCCAGGTAAATCAGGAGACTGGCTGAGCTTGCAGAAGGCCAAAGGTACGATCACATCAATGCAGTATTTCCCAGAGATGGAGGCTTGGACAAAAACACTAGCCATATCGACTGGAAATTCTCTGAAGTCCCTCGGAAACCCTCAGATTCTCTCAAACTTGGGGGGGGGGGGAGACCATTTTAATAAGTCCATTACCCTATGGAGTGAAGAAGCAACCTCACTAGGACACGATTCGACCATCAGATCGCTCCTTCTACACTCAGATCGAATAAATAAATAAATTAGAGATTGCCATTTTCTCAGTACAAATATCAAGTCAACAGCGTGACCAGACACATGCGCTGGGCCAATAACAAACCGGGACAACCCTATGGATGTCATGGCAAAGTCCTGAGGCACCTCTGATATGGTAGTCGTGGCATGGATGTTGAAGTCCCCCCAGAACAACCAATCTGGGCATCCAACACCAAGCCCAAGATCACTTCCATCAGCTCAGCCAGGGAGACTGTCAGGCAGTGGGATACCCCAAGAGAAACCCTAAACTCTCCCTAGTAGCCTAGGGACACATGCCAAATTATCTACAGCTCAGAACTGCTGAGGTGGCCTTGAAATTAACTTCGGCAATACACCAAGGCTTAAAGGGTTAGGGTTACAATGAAAGTAAAGGCCATATTTCAGTACATGGAAATGCAATTGATATTAAAATCCTAACACAATTATTGAAGTTCAACAGAAGTATTGTGATCTCTCTTCTTTTAAAAGTGTATCGACACACTTTGGTAGCCTAAAAAGGTCCACAAAACCAATTCTGTGAGCCTGTGGAGGCTCTGGACCACACTAGCAAATAACTTTTGAAGCTGAGGGATATTTTCAAAACACCTAGTAATATGTCATGGGGCTCTGCTCTTACAAGCCAAAAATACCACTAGGGTGCAGGAACCCCTGAGCATAACTGACATAGTACTGGATGTATTTGTATAAATGCTGCTAAGAAAAAAAACTGAACTCCTATTATAAAGTCAACTGCTGCAAAGCTCTGCTTCTCTAGCCACATACTCCCAAGAGAAGCCTCTGATCACATTATGCAAAACTAATGCCATATTTCCATTTTTCTCCAGTAGACTACCTAAATATATGCAGTGAATTTTGAAAAACAGCAAAATGCATTTGCATTCTGCACATGAAAGAACTACAACTGAAAAACCCTTATTATTTCCCTTAAAATGGAAGAGGATAGACTATGCAAACTTCCAGCTCTATGTGTTTTAGCAAGCTGGAGTAGTTCCTTCAGAGAAATTGCATGGATAATTAGTTGATCTCACAAAAAGAGATGAGAAAAAAAGGAAGAGCTCAGCATGGGAAGACAGGCTAACATAACATAGCAAACGTAATAAAAATACAATTTTGATCACTCTGATTATCTTTGTGTGTTCATGTCCTTTTATGCCTTATTAATCAACATTTCCCACATTTACTATTATGTTATTTAAAACAGTGCCTATCATTAATAACCAGTGGCCTCTTTAATTATCTCCTGCCTGAATAGCTATACTTACAGGTCAAGTAAATTAAGCAAAACAAATTTGGTTGAAAAATGTGAAACACACCACTAGAGTAATCCCATACATCTTTTATTTAAAAATGAAAAGTTCCAAAAACCATCATAGCCTATAAATACACACACACATATTTGTATTCAATGCAGTTAATTCTTAGCACAGCTGTAAGAGCAGAAAGTTAACTGTACTAAATGGCAAATATTCTATGGCTTACTGATATCTGAATTCAACTCCTACCTTCTGCACTGGCATACAACTGCAGAAGTGTGAAGGACAAAAGCAAACCATCACTGTCTCATTGCTTAAAGAAGAAACAATACTACAGCAGTACACGGACTGGCTAGGCTAAGTTCTTGCATGGCTTAGCATTCATCACCATTTCTCCTTTTTTTGACTACGCCTGCTCTAGTACAAAACAGAAGGTCTATTTTATTTGTTTGCAGATCTACAATAACCGTGTTTAAGCCAAGTGCTCCTATCAAGACAGTCTTGGTCGACCCACAATACTACAATAATCTGATTAAAGAAACAAATCAATAATCAGTTTAGTTGTAGTGTTTACCCATTATGAGATAAGAAGAGTCCTTCATACATTATTCCAGACATGGAACCAAGGGCAGTAGTTAGTTACTATTTTGTGATATTGGGGTGTTTAGAATCATCATTTGGGAAGCATTTATTTATACTCTTGCCTACTCAGCAGGAAGTCATATCAAGTAACTTTTCTTCTTCCAATCACGTATCAGTTGCTTCTTCACACCCATGCATGGGTATAAACCATTCTGGATTTAAAATCTCAACTTGGGGAGCAGCCTGTATATATAGTTCATGGAATCAAAAGGAAGTCATAGTAAGCAGTCTTTTACAAATTTATTCTACACGCTAGTCATGGGGCATAATCACAGAAGCGGATTGCCTCATTTCAGGCAGGATTCTAAACTCATACTACAATTTTGCTTCATAAATGGTCTGGATTGCTTTTGACTAGCTAATTTTAATTTTTCTGAAGTATTCCCTCTTTAAATTGCTTTGCATTCCATATCATTGCAGACCACCTTTAACTGATGATGACCCTAATTACATCAGAAGCAGGTAAACACATCCCATCATCCACTGTGTAAATCTATATGCATAAAGAATGAAGTTATGCTCTGATCTCAGCTAATGAGGTGTATAAAGAATAAGAACCTAGAACAGAACTCCCCAGATTTAGTAACGATGCTGTTGTTTAGGGACAAAGAATGAACATGCTTGAAATTTAATGATAGCTCAACATAAAAAATTATTTGCACAACACCCTACTTGTCTCTTACAAGACAAAAACAACAACGTATTTCCTAAAGACCCATGTTCTTTAACAACAGAACAAATCAGTCAGAGAGCAATAATTATTGGTTGCAACAAGAAAGTGCACATTCCAAGGTAACAGTTCATCTATTTGTAAGATTAGCCGTGCCTTTGTATAGGATGACTCAGTACACAACACAGACATTAGCAATGAATGCAGATCTCATTGGAAGCTAACTTAGATTTACTTTACAGTTAAGTGACTTTATTTCACTAGAAAAAAGGATTTCCCCAAAAGCAAAACATACCTACTACTGTAAAAGATACTGCTCAAATTTTCTCAATAAATAGCAAAAGTGGGGGGAACCTCCTGATTAGATTTTTCCCTCAGGCAACATTTTAAAAAATGCAATCTTTTAATGATTGTTTAATTTTCATATAACTAGAATAAATACTGCTCTGTTGCTGTCTCAGTATAATGTCTTATTTTCATGGGGGGGGGACTAATTACATGGTTCAGTAACTTGCCTGTGGTAACACACTGATTTTATTTATTTTCAAAAGTTGGACCTCAGCTCCATCTCAACACTCCAACTAATTCCAACCACATTTAATAGTTCTCTCAATTCCTTTCAAGCATTTAGATTACAAGGTTTAAGCTAAGATATTGAAACAATTTCCCCATCATTTGCGTTTATTTTTTGCTGAATTTGACACAGGTTTGCTGTTGTTCTTTTAAGTATATAATTAGAAACTACACAAAACCTTATTTCAAAAATAGAAGTATCGCTTAGGTAATTACCAAACACTGAATACTCTATTATTGTTTTATAATGTTTTTGTAAACAGAGAATATAAGCTTAGATCCAAAGAGCCCTTTGTGCGAGCAAAAGCACCTCTGCTTGCACAAGGGGGGGGGGGGAACGTGGATTTTCAAATGGTGATACAGCCCACCACCATGTTCCAGAAGGTCCCCCCACCTTCAAGAATCGATTTTCTGAACAGGTGCAACGTGCTGTAGTGGGAATAAACAGGAAAGTCCTACCACACAAAGCAGAACTTCCCAGAGGTTTGCTGGTCCAAGCCACAACAGCAGAAAAAAAGCATGGTGCCACAGTTCAGTCACAGAGCATCAGCTTTACATCTAAAGACCCCAGGTTCAAACACCAGCATCCGCAGTTAAAATGATTGCAAGCAAAAGACTGGGAAAGACCCTGCCTGAGATTCTGGAGAGCACCTGCGAATCGGAATAGCCCTGAGATCTCCAACGTAGTGCCTGTGGGCATCACTGTGCAAGCAGACACCTCCAATGGCACCCACCACAGTCCCTGTCCCTCCTGAATAAAAAAAAGATTTTTAAATTTATTTATTTTTAAACCTGAGAGGCTGGTATACAGCAAAGCAAAGCACCTCCAGTGCCATTTTTATTTCTGAAAAAACCTCTGAGCCCCATGTGGGCCCAGAGGTATCTTAAAAAATAAAAATGACAGTTGGCTGCAGCTCAGCCCTTCGTTTTGAAACATACCCAGCCACCCCGTCAAAAGAAAAAAGTTAGCTGGGGGCTAGAGAGGAATGTGGGGTGTCTTGCCTGAGCTGTGTGTATGTCTCTCTGTGTTTGTTTTCCCCGGGGTTTTCACACTGAGCGTGTGTGTGTGTGTGTGTGTGTGATATGTTTCTCTGAGCATCACCAGTTTGCCTTCCGTGAAATTGGTATTTTCTTGTGCTTTGTGGGAGCAAGTTGGGGCTCAGACCCTATGAATGCCCTATACTCAGCTTTTGGCCATGTCTCTGAGCCTCATCAATTTGCCTTCTGTGAAACGAGTGTTTGAGCAGAAAATTGTTGGCTGAAAAGAGTGCTTTTGTGCTTTGGCGCTCAACTCCCCCCCCCCCCCCCCCGTACTTAGGTTCTTAAGCAAGTTACTTTTCTTTTATTCTCAACACTTCCCCTTCTGGGAGAGGAGCCTCCTCTCGATTTCCCTCCCAGAGATTCAAGAGATCCTGATTTCCTTGCTGCCGCTACCAATGAAGAAAGAGTGATCTGTGTCAAGATTGTAGGGGAAGGGGGTAGAGAAGGTTAGCAACTGGTAGACGCAGAAGCAGTGGCCACAACTACAATAGCAGTCAGTGGGAAATCAGGGGAGGGGGGAGGACATGCTGGTGGCCACAGTTAAGGCTTCAGAGGGCCACATGCATCCCCTGGGCCACAGGTTGTACACCCCTAGGCTAGATGGATAAAGTGATCTGACAGCATATACTCAAAAGCCATAGTAAGGTAATACGCTTATTAAGACCAACTGAAACGTCACAAAATAAGTTTATGCATAAGGCACCTTCATATATTCATGTTTAATTGCTAGAGCAACCAGTTAGTATGTGTGTTTTATCAGGGCATATATGAATTAGAGAATTAGAACCCTGCTTCAAATCAACACTTCGTTTGTATTTTAGATTGGCTTGATTAAAATTAATCCATCCTGATCAGTATGAATGGGAACTGCAGAAGAGCACTGTGAAACAAGCCAAAAAGAACTAGCTGAGTCCATCTCTTCTCCCCACAGCCCTTCCACAGTTTCACCCACATGTTGTCTAAATTCAACAAACTTTTTTAAAAAACCACACACCCCATGGTGGAGGTTTTTTTGTAAGTCAGTGCCTTTTAATAGGCTGCATTAAGACCCAAAATATTTTAACAATTCCTTTGTCAATTCCCTGTTCCCATTTCCTCAGGAAGGAAGGAAGTTAAATATACATGTTTGGAATGTGCAGGAACTGTGCTACAGATGGCAAAGAAATAAAGATGTCCAGGAAATGCCCAGCAAGCTACATAAAGGCCAAGTAATAGCTTATTCTCCTATTCTGCTTCCAAGATGTCAACCAGATGTTGAAGGAGTACAAGAAGCTCAGAATATAACTGATGTGCAAAAGGTGAGTCTTGGGCTTAATACTCCATACTTTTTGCCATACAAGCAACAGTAAAACTAAGCCAGTCACAGCATAAGAGCCCTGAAATTGGAAATGAGAAACAATGATCAAATGCCCCTCTAAACATATGCAGAGTACATGCTTCTTATCAATGAACTACAGCCTGCTCTCATATATCTGGGATTAAGGGAAAGGCCTTCCAAGTTAAAGTTTGTAACTTCAAGATTGCTTTTAAAGTAGTTAGGTTCAAACCTAACATACACAAAAATTAAGCAGTAACTGAAGTTTAAACTTCCAGCTTAGTAAGAATATTCAGAGGCAACTGCCCAGAATTTTGCATCAAGGGAAAACCAGCCATGTTGGCTACACATGCTCAGTTAAAAGACTAATGGCTGCAAGCTCTCTCTCTCCCCCCTCCCCCCCCCCACACACACACACGTACGTACGTGCCTGGTGACAGTTGACTAGTTTGATACCTTTCTTACACAGATGGTAAAAAAGATAAAGGAAATTTAATTTTTTTAAAAGGGAGCCCTTTCTAATACATGCAGACATTAAACATTAATCCTGCCATATCTGCACAGGAATCTTAACTATAGTTTGGCATATTGGCTGGATTGACAAACCATAGATATGGCTATTATGATGATTGCTCCATCTCCAGAGCCCGCTGTCCCAGAGGAGCAGCAAAAGGAAGTGACAAGAAATTCTAACCCAAGGTTCGCCCTTAAATTTAGAATTGGAAACTCTGGGATCGCATGACAGAACAACCCACCGAGGACAGCCAATCATGGTGGGTTGTCATGTCATCCGAACCCAGAGCGTTTTCCGCAGGATGGCTTATTTTCCAGGAACAAGCCACGCTGAGAACCCATGGTTTGTTGTAGGATTGTTCTGGCCCATGATGGGTTGCCATGTTGTCTGAACCCAGGAGACCAATTTTATCATGGGTTGCAGCGATCAGCTACAGAGCCGGTCAGCAAGAGCAGCAAAGAAGCCTGCCCCACTTGCTTTTTGCAATCTCACCAGTGACTGCCCTTCCACTAACCCCGAAAAGGCATTTTGGAAGGACTATCACTAATTCCCCAGCAGTTTTTTTAAAAAAATTAGTACATCAAAAATGTGCACATGGGGATTGAATTTTTTAAATTATTATTATTAGTGTTGGCGTTTTGCAAGTACTTATGGCAGTCAGAGTGGGGAAGTGGAGTAGGTAACATACAAGAATACTGACAAGATGAAGCTTCATATTGCTAATTTGCATACAGTTGCAAAGGACCTGAGAAGAAATAATACTAAGAGAAAGGAGAGACCCATATTCAGAAGCACTGAACATGGCGGGGGGGGGGGGAGCCAAGGGAGTAAATACACCCAAGGGGGGGGGGATATGATTCTCTCACTTTTACCTGACATTTTTCTGTGTCTTCCACCTTTTCTGCACTTCCCTAACTCTCCAGCTACTCCAGAAAGAGAAGATATTAACTCACCCCATTTTTGCGACTCCTTTTCACTGCAGTTACTATTGCAGTTACTGCTCTTCCCAGACAGTATTTTTTAAAACCTGAGAAGGCAGCTGCATGGGACGGAGTGCAAAGGGCCCCATTGGGGGGTGGCGGGTGGAAGTACTGCTGGTACTGGCACCCCATCTGCTCCGTCCCATTCTGCCACCCTTGTTGCTACATGCTGTATTAAGTTTGAGCTATGATCCTCTCTGTTGGGAATATCTGCCCATTTTGGGGGACTGGGAAGTAAATGGAAGGGAAATATATCCAAATTTAATGGCTTGGAAGTAAATGGAGGTGAAATTTGTGCAAATTTAAGGGCTGGGAAGTAAATGAAGAGAAAATTTGCACACCTGCAGTAATGGAGCAGTTCATGCAGGTGCACAAAATTCCCCTCCATTTACTTCCCTGCCCTTAAATTTGAGCAAATTTCCATTATTTTCCACCCATTAAATTTGCATACTGATGGCATTGTATAATTGAAGTTATTTATTTATTTATTTATTACAAAGGTTTGTACCCTGCCCTTCAATAACATTTCTAGCTGATTATAAACTGTCCCTAGGAAGTGTGTATGCATATATAATAAATACACATCCATTTGCACGTTCTAAAAATTAGTATGTTAACAATTTTCAGTGTCTTCATTTCTTCTTAAAATTTAAACAATGGGTAGCATCCAATGGTGGGGGCCGCGGTGGCTTAGTGGTTAAGACGCTGAACTGCAGACTGGAAGGTCGGCAGGTCAGCAGTTCGAGACCCGAGTGCTGCGTGACGGAGTGAGCTCCCGTCTTCAGTCCCAGCTCCTGCCAACCTAGCAGTTCGAAAGCGAGAAATTGCAAGTAGATAAATAGGTACCGCCTCGGCGGGAAAGGTAACAGCGTTCCGTGCACCTCGGTGTTCAGTCATGCCGGCCACATGACCACGGAAGCATCTTCGGACAGCGCTGGCTCTTCGGCTTAGAAACGGGGATGAGCACCGCACCCTAGAGTCGGACACGACTGGATAGGGACACCTTTACCTTTTAGCATCCAATGGTAGTCCTACACTGAGTAGACCCTCATTCACCTCAATGGATCTAGGACTAACATTGGATACTATCCAGTGAAAGAAAGTATATGCTATTGAGTTGCCGTGCCTTAACGTATTAATATAATATACTTATATTTATAAGTACTTGGAAATTATTTTTATTAAAAGGAGGATCATCCCCTCAGCGCTTCAGCCGCCTTGCATTCACGGCTAGACAGCCAATTTCGGCGGTCTAGCCACAGGAAGTTGGAGCGGGGGGGGACGACGCATAGGAAGTGTCAGAAAGGCACGTCCACCCTCCCCACCCCGCCCCCAAGAAAGCCCCATTTTCACTGCTCTGCGCTCCTCTTACAAGTGTGGAACCGATCCATGCTGCCTACAAGGCAGCGTGGGAGGGGGTGGAGGTCAGTTCTCAGGGAACCAACTTTGGAGCGCATGCTCCAAGGTCAGTTCCCAGGAAACAACCTATCCTATGGCCGTCTAACTGCTGACTAGTGGCCATAAGATTGCATCCTAAATTCACTTTATTACGTTTTTCCCCTAATCAAGCATTTCAGTTCAAATATATTGGGATATTTGAAAAACTGAATGGCCGGATCTAGATCTGCCTTCCATTGGTGGAAGGGCTCCACTCATGGAAGGTGCCTCAATCCAATTTTGGGGGAAACCCCTCTCATACGCATACCACAGCTCATCCCATTCAAGGGTCCTGTGACTTTCTGAGTAGCATTTTCATTGGGCTGCCATGCAGAGGAGGGAGCAGGGAAATCTGGATCCATCCCAAGGTATTTACATTCAACATATAAATTTAACATGGTGTAATTTTTAGTTTTATTGACTAAATATAATTCAGACATACTAGACCAGATCCCAATCAATTTTGGGCATTGAGGAAAAAAGTTCAACGTTTTCCACAAGGTCACATAACCAGACCTTGGATTAAATTCTGCTCCAACAGAAAGTCAGCTATGCCTACAGTGTGACCCAATGAAACTACTTTCAGTTTGGTATCTCCCACAGGGCTTTCCTTCTATCCCAGAGGCCAAAGCAAAAAGCTAAGAAGGGCTGGGCAGGAGTGTGGTCAGTGCTCATACCAGAGACTTTTGTCCTTAGCAGCACAATTTGACAAAAGGTCAGGTTTCTTTCCGTTCAGGTTTGCATTCTCCTCCCTTTCGACAAAAAGTTCCCAGAAGTCTCTACTACCAAGTCTATTTCTGGAGACCTCCCCTTTCTTTTATAGGAGACATGCTTAGCAGCAAGGTTCTTGCTATCTTATGTAAATCCCAACCAAAACAGGTGCTATAATTGTATCTTTGAAACTGATTACATTCCAACATATGAAATGCAGAAATACAAACTCATATGTACACACAATGACAAATTTAACCTATCCAAATGTTAGATGTTTTTCAATTTACAGTTCACACCAGAAACAGCAAGTACTGTAACTCAGTTACTTAAAGCATTTACACGTAAGCCAAAAGGCACCTTTTTATAGCAGCGAAGGAAATGGCAAGCTGCAATTTCCTTCCAATAAGGTGATCGCTGACCATACTTACGCTCCAAACTGCACTTGAAAAATAAATAAACTAGATTTCATAAAGAGAAAACATATTATTAAAGCTTAGCTGGGTAAGCAGGAATGTCACCCATGCCTCCACTCTGAACAGGTGCCTCATAAAAAATTAACATCCATAGAATTGCTTGATGCAGCACTTCTGAGCCATCCCTTTAATTATACATGAACACATTGCTACCTGCATAAAATAGGCCAAGAGGCACACAGAAATCATCCCTGTTCTGAGATTTCTCAGGTTCCTTGCCAAGTAAACAGCCTGGCATTCGTGAAGACATACATTTTGTAAAGACCCAAGTATGATAACAACTGGTAGATTACAGAGCAGGGTAAATAAACAGAAACCATGCTAAACTGAAAGGACCATAGCCCAAACACAATACAGCATGCAGCAACAAACCGGGCACTGTGAAGTGTAGGGTCTATTTCACTAGAATAGGACAGCCATCAACTTTTGGAAATTCTGACCATGTCGATTACAGGGTGAACAGCTTGCTTGTACTTATTTTATATTTTCTGTTTTACCCTGCTCTGCAGTGGACAAAGTCTCCCAAAGCAGCTTACATAAACTAATAAAAACTATAACAAATGAGGAGACACAGGGATGGACGGAGGCTGAAGTGGTTCTGTAGTACAGGTTCAGAACCCTGGACAGAACCGCAGATGCTGACTCAGTAACTGTGAGTTCAGATTCAGGACAGTGGAAAACAATCCTGTAACCAGGTAAGACAGGTTACCCCTGGCGTAGAGCAACTTTCTCTTAGTCACTGGATTCATCTTAGGCAGTGAAGGTCTAGGGGGTGAGGAGCTGGTGGGGGAATGCTCCCCAGGACCTCCCTGCTCACTAGAGGATCAAGAGGACATGGTGCAGGATCTGAGGTGGAGTACCTCACTTGTGATGGTCAGGGAACTGTTTCTGACTCTTCCTTAGAGTACCTGCCACTAGTCTCAGAAAGCTCTTGGTCCTGGGCCATGATGCACATGCTTGCCAACCATTCTGCTAAAAGGGGAAGGGGCAATGTCTCATAGGGAAGGGAGAGAAGGAATATTCCCAACCCATATTGATGGTTTCAGCTCAGCACTACTACTGAGCCCATCAAACGAACTTGGTATTAAAAACACTGGACTCAATCCAGCCACATGGTTTGAGTATGGGGAAGACGAACTGCATAGGCGCCCATATAAATAAGCCTCAGCAAGCAAGTGCACATGCCACCGGCACTGGGGGTATGCTAAAACCACAGTGGCCACACTAAGTGCACTATTGTACACCAGCTTGTTGTGCACCAGTTGGAGGACTCCCACAGTTCCCAGGAGAGCATCCAGCCCAGCAAGCTCCCACTGGCCCAGGCACACAGGCTGCTCATGTCTTCATCACACAGAGTGCCTCCAGAGCAATTTGACATAAAGTCTTAAACATGTCCATTGTCTTAGAAATGTCCTGATTAAATTTATTATAGTCACAATTATAATAAGTTTTGCTTGCACATTTTATTTTGTGCAAGCAAAAAGAAAGAGAGTGAAGGAATAGCCAGAGAAACAGCCTAAAATAAAGATACCAAAAACAGAATTGGGATGGATGTTTAACTAATTAGGTTTATCACAGAATGCAGGAAAAGCCTCTCCGGAGCCTGAAAAAATTCAAAGATTTTAAAAGTAGGCAATTAAGTATCTAAATTACGGAATTATATGGTCACCAGGCTTTTATATTCTTCATCTATTTTAGATCAATACACAAGTTTGAATTTGTACTCAAAATCACCAGTATTCCAAACCACAAGTATCCCCACATCCAATTCATTTCTGGTCTGGGACTTAATTTTAAAAGTTGACTCTACATTTGTTATATACCTCTGTGTATATAAACTCTGAAAACCATTTAGAAGAAAAAAGAAGCTTTCACTGTAGAATCAGAGTAAGTTGAGGGGGGGAATACTTACTGTGCAGCTCACGATGTATCACATCTACTAAGTTTGGTTCATCTCCCCACCAGAATATCCATAACTCCTTACAATCCGGTTTCACATCACGACGCCAGACACACAGCAGATTGGCCTGCAGACAGCGGATGAAGCTCAGAAGAATTGGATCATCCTGAGCAGGGGCCGAAATAATAGGGCCACAATCTCCATGGCCTTCGAAGTTATATCTACGCCACTTGATGCCTGTGAGTTCCGCCTGCAGAAACAACATTAAAATAGATTATTAAAGCCATTGGTTTTAGAACTAATTGTTATGTAGGTTTGTCTATAGATTTTAAAGTTCCCAATTTTTAAACATTAAGTTACCCTGGAAAATAAAAGAATAATCGGTGGAACTTAAAATAGCTTAAGTGTGAGTGGACTGTGGCCCCGATGCTTTAGAATTAAACACACACTATTATTGCTCTTCTTTATACTCTCAGGTCCTCATCAGAAAAGAGGCCATAGCCTTGATATTTATGAAATACGAGATCTAGGGTAAGCCTGCATAAAATGAATAGCCAGAAGCTTAAAAGGAAAGCAAGTACATTCCTGTAAAACAGAACACTGCTCTTTTAAAGCTTTGCATGCTTTGGAGGTAGATAGGTGCTTGTGTTACAAAATAACTTTCAGAAATAAGGCACCTGAAAGCCAAGATCTCAAGCAAATGCAATTTAATTTGAAAGGGTATAGCTAAACCTGTTATTGTTGAAAACTGAGACACTATGTAAGTTGAGTGATTTCTCTGAAACTCCAAGCACTGCTTACTGTTGCAAACAGAATATGAGCTAAATGTGGACCCCTGGATTGGTTCTGTCAGCATTTTGGAGTATTACAAAATAGGAACAAAAAGGAGAAGACCTCTTGTCTTTTACTGAAGTTCTCTTCTTTCAAGCTACTTTTCTTTATATTACTAAAAGGATGAAAAATAAAAAATCTTTATTTCAGTTCAATCTCTGCCCTATTCTGAAACTACATTTTTAAACTAGTATAATTAGTCATGCTTCTGCATCAATCCGCCAAGATATGCAGCTCCTAGTGGTATACGCTGCTACTGGCATAACAGCATTAAAATACAGAGGATTACTGTACAGCCTGTTCATATTACAGAAATGTAGCACCAACAAATCCTAATCTTTAGAATCTACTTAATCAATTATTTGAATATATAAATACATATTTCAAACATCATTTGGTAAATAGAGAAAAAACAAAAAGCAGTCTTCTTTCAGCAGCTAACAAATATTCAAAGCTCTTGTTCTGGATATCTGCATTCTGCCTATTGATAGAGAGAAATCTATGAGAAATGTGAATGAAAACTGAAATGCATTCTCCCTAATTCATTATGTGCATTATTAAATTGGTGCTCCACTCCTTCATGCCAGGCGCTTGCATGCACACACACATTCTTTCTCCCCCCTTCTTCACAGCAGTTGCTTTGTCGATTTACGACTACACTGAATCACACATTACACTATAGGAAGAGTTAAAAGAGGCTAAGACAATGCAGAGGCCAAACCCCAAGAAAATCCAAAATGGTAGAATTGCTCCTACCAGTAGCAAGCACAGAAAATTTAATTTGGCACTGCAGCCTTACATAGTGAAAGAGCAGAGGCTGCTATAGTCAACTGCGCAGCCCCAAGGAATGCCATCTGACCTCTCCTCTCATCTCAAGAGGCAGGCATTTCACACAGCAGAGACAGGTTTCAGAGCATTTTTCCATTTTAGGGCACCACCATATTTTTTAGGAGTAAAGACAGGGGAAATGATACTTTGCATTTGTTAGCAGAAGCTTCAGATTTCAGTATCTTAGTAAGCCAAGCATCTTGGATGTTTCCTGCCCTCTCTGATGGGGACAGAGGGAGCATATGTTGAGAAATGAAAAACAACAAAAGGCATGAGATGGAAGGACAGAAATGCGCCTCGCCCCCTCACAAGCCTACAAATGTGCATTTCTGAATAAGAGGGGAAAGCAAGCAGGAATTTACATGAGGCCATTGTTAGACAATGGGCTCGGAGGCATTAAAGAGCATGAAAGGTATCTGGAAAGCAATAAACAATATTGCTAAGTGTCAAAGGCTCCCTTCCTAAATCTGCTAGCAGAGAAAGAGAGATTACAGGGCGGGGGCTTTGACAGTAGCAATTAGGAACACATTGAGGAGGTGGCTGGCAAGCAGGCTATCTTGATCCTGCTGGGTGCCCATCATCTCTCCCCCAACCCAGGTCTATTCAGCATAACTAGTTGTGGTGTCGATAACCAGTCTCATAAAACAGAACATTATATTTTAAGATTCATAAACTGTTCCATAGTACAACCTTCCAAATCCTTTGAGATAGTGGTTGGCCATCCCTCTTTCTGCTGTGCTTCTTTGCTTGCTCCTTTCTCTTCAGTGATACTACTAACCTGAAGGGCTACTGGCATTAACGCTGTAGCACCATAGAGACCATATGCACAAAACTCCATAGGGAACCTAGAAAGATATCTTGTCTGCTAAGAAATTTAATAAATAAATAAATTCAGGAGCGACTGCTCCTCATTCCAAAGTATCAGCCAACTAGGAAATTACATGACTATAAAACTATCACCACAAATACTTTGTACTGAATGTCCTGTTAAAGTAAGCATTTCTTTCCCATTGCCTCCCTCCCATTCCCTCTCTTGACACTATCACTACTGCCCAAGAGAAAATCCATGTATAACTTCTACCATATAATCAATGTATCCATTCCAAACTCCTGGGGACAATAATGGATTTCCCACATCCTCACACTCAAATAAAATGTATGCTCCCTAAGAAGCACACATTTTGGAAAAGGGAGATGAGCCATATACTTCACACAGTATGTCTACAATGAAACACAGTATCAGTTGGTACAATAAAACGACGAAGTGGACTTCAAAAACCAACATGGACATAAAATACAGCCTAGCTCATTCCAGGATTCATTGCAAACCAATAGGTAATATCACAATTTGTTCTCTTGGAATAACCATAGAGGTTCCTGATTAACAATACTGTAAGCAATGATAAAGCAAGAGAATTCCAGAAAAACATCTATTTCTGCTTCATTGACTACACTAAAAACCTTTGATTGTGTGGATCACAACAAACTGTGGCAAATTCTTAAAGAGATGGGAGTACCAGACCACCTTACCTGTCTCCTGAGAAACCTGTACAAGAGACAAGAAGCAACAGTAAGAACCAGACATGGAACAACTGATTGGTTCAAAATTGGGAAAGGAGCACGACAAGGCTGCATATTGTCACCCTGCTTATTTAACTTATATGCAGAGTACATCATGAGAAACGCCAGGTTGGATGAATCACAGGTTGGAATTAAGATTGCCGGGAGAATTATCAACAACCTCAGATACACAGACGATACCACTCTAATGGCAGAAAGTGAAGAGAATCTAAAGAGCCTCTTGTTGAGGGTGAAAGTGGAGAGTGCAAAAGCTGGTTTGAAACTCAACATTAAAAAAACGAAGATCATGGCATCTGGCCCCATCACTTCCTGGCATATAGAAGGGGAAGAAACGGAAGCAGTGACAGATTTTATTTTCTTGGGCTCCAAGATAACCGCAGACAGTGACTGTAGCCATGAAATTAAAAGACGCTTGCTCCTTGGGAGGAAAGCTATGGCAAACCTAGACAGCATAGTCAGAAGCAGAGACATCACCTTGCCGACAAAGGTCCGTCTAATCAAAGCTATGGTTTTCCCAGTAGTAATATATGGCTGTGAGAGCTGGACTATAAGGAAGGCTGAGCGCCGAAAAATCGATGCTTTCAAACTGTGGTGCTGGAGAAGACTCTTACGAGTCCCCTGGACTGCAAAAAGGTCAAATCAGTCCATCCTAAAGGAAATCAACCCTGACTGCTCATTGGAAGAACAGATCCTGAAGCTGAAGCTCAAATATTTTGGCCACCTAATGTGAAGAGAAAACTCCCTGGAAAAGACCCTGATGCTGGGAAGGATTGAAGGCAAAAGGAGAAGGGGACAGCAAAGGATGGCTAGATAGCATCACTGATGCAATGAATATGAACTTGAGCACACTCCGGGAGAGAGCGGAGGACAGGAAGGCCTGGCGTGATATGGTCCATGGGGTCACGAAGAGTCGGACGCGACTTAACGACTGAACAACAACAAAAGTAATGATATACTATAGATGTTTTAGCTGTGTGTCATCTTATGTGTTTATTGTTGTGAGCTGTCTTGTAAGAACGTCGTCCTAAAACATGGCCTATAAATACTGTTATAAATAAATTATGAACAGCAATCAGACCACCAGATCAATGGCAACTGTAAGATCTCAGAAATACATGAGGTTGAGTCTCCACCCACATTTATTATCCAAAGACAGTGTTATATACTCATTTGTTTGATTTAAGCAGTTTCAGCAGCCTCACACATTTGTCCTGCATTTGCTCCTGACTGGAAATGGCAGGGAATGAACCTGAGACCTTGTGCATATGATCTGTGTCAAGGGCTCCTTGGAGGGCTCTCTCAGTCTAATCCAGTAGCCAAGTCCAAACAAAGACAAAGGGATTCCTTTCAAAGCTTTATTCTTCTTTTACAACTTAACAACTCTACCGTTTGCAACTAGATCTGAGCAGCACAGTACCTATGCCCTAAGTTGGAACAGTTGGTCCCCGTTTGAAAGGGAATTACTGGCAGACCCCTGAACTTAAGGACTAGGGAGAGTCCCTCCCCTTTTCCCTTGGAGCCTCTGCACGCAGCCGTTGTTTGCGCGCCAACCTGGCACTTTGCCTCCTTTCCGCGCCCTCCATCTGGCGCCGCTCTCTGCGTCTGCGTCGCGCGTCCACCAAGTCTGCTATCTGTGCTTGGTCACTCCCTGGACTGCTAACTAAACTAGGAATGCTGGTGGGAGGAATCTCCGTCAGCTGTTGGTCCTGGGAAAGAGGAGCGCGCTCCTCTCCCAGGAGCGACTGCTCTTCCTCAGAATCAGAACTACTCTGGGATTCTATGGGCTCAGTGTCCACCCTGACAATCTGCTACTGAGCTAAGTCATCTCCCCAGTCTCTGTATTGTAGTTTGTATCATTCTAATGTCACAATTATTTTGAACAAAAGCTTCAAAACCAAGCACAGCTGTATAATAGACATATATTTCACTATGCATATAGAGAGAAAGCAAGACAAAGTCTTACAAAGCTGGCCTCTTCATTTCCAGTCATACAAAAACTTAAGGCTCAAAGGAAACATTAAACTTCCAAATATAGTACAAGAAACTGGAGCCCCACACAGTCATATGCGGTTTTCCAGAAAATATTGTATCAGAATATTTTCCAATGTCCTAAATCAACTGGGACCGAATTTAGCATGTTTGAATTATGCATACTTGCTTTTATATCTACTTTCTTTTCTCTTTTCTTTTTTTACAAATCTGTAGATGTTGCACATGAATCCACTTGAGATTTTATATTATATACCCTAGGGATAGTCTCCTCAAAAAAGTCAGTTACAACTTTGTAAATGTCCAGTCTGACTGGTATTGTATCCAACTATTGTGTACTGTATGTGTTTCATGTAAACCACTTGGAAATTCTGGAATGTTAAGCAGTTTAGAAGCAGCTTAAATAATAAAAATAAATAAATAGTTAAATAGTTTTATGAAATAACACAGTTTTAGAAATGGAATATTTTCTGCAGAAAAATATAGTTGTGGGAAATGTTCTGCCCCACCTCACTAACTTCCCGTAACTGCATTGATCAATACTTCTACAGCTGTTTGATAGCAGCCAGCTGCACTGAAGGTTATTGGTAGCATCACATTTTAACGGATGCCACATGAAAGCCCAAATTCAATCCTTTAGTTCCATTAATACAAGTTAAAGTTAAAATAATTTCCTAACTGACAAGAGAACTGCTTCCAAGGCATTGTATTTTAAGAAATACCTTTCAATTCCTATACACTAACCCTATAAATCGCCTTTCAACAGGTGTTGCTGTTAATTTAGATGCACCATTGAATGTGTCATAACTTTCACGGAAAATGCTATACTAGTAATTTGGAAACATGAAAGCACAGTGTTTTCACCTCTGTCTGGCTCTTTCAAAGAATGAAAAACTGAGCAAGCTAACATGCTTACTACATGCTAAATAGAGCCAGCCAACATGCCTTATCTGAGGAAGACTTGGGCTACAATTCTGAACACACTTACTACGGAGTCAGTCCCACTAAGCTCAATGAAACCTACTTCTAAGTAAACATATTTAGGATTGCACTGTGAAGATATCATTGTACCAGCCTCAGGGCCAAATCTCCACCCATCTGCAGGCACTCAGACTGCTCAAAGACGACTGTTCCCAGAATTTAATGCAACTGTAATCTGAACATATAAAACCGTATCTTCTGAAATGCATTATGAGAAAGAGGCTTCATTTTAGGGCATGGCTTAGGAAGGGGAAAGTGGGGAGGAAACCTGTAGGAAATTGTTTTTGTTGTTTGTTTTTGTTTTTTGAGGCCAATACATTTTGAAAATTTTCAGGACCACCGTTAGACATAATCAAATTCTGTTTCTGGCTTCCAAGTCTGTTGCAAAATATTATGTTGACTCTACTAAAAGAACCTTTTGGCCACTTTCTCCATTTCCCTGTAAAGGCCCTTCCATTTTTCTGTTCATGTTTTGAAAGGCCAACATACACAAGTTAAAAACAAAGTCTGTACATTATGATAAAGTACAATGCATATGTGAGCACAGTACAATACTGAGAAATCCATAGTCACATTGTGCAGCTTTACAAGACACCTTTATTAAGATATGGCAGAAGAATACATATAGATATTAGAAACCTGTCAGTGATGGTATTATAAACTTTTGCCTAGTCTGAATCCTGAAATGACAGTTTTCCAACAGTTTTCCTGCAAGCCTGTGCTACCTGGTGAGTAAATCCACCACTTATTCTTCTAGTGGAAGCATATTCAGCAGTCACTTTAATACTCTCAAAAAATAACTTTTTTTTAGTGAAGAACCACCAATGTAGGGAAACAGCAATGCGATATTGACAACTGGGGTGGTGCTATACTCATTTTGTATAGTAATTCCATTTGCCAGAGACAGACTGGTGCTTCCTACAACCAACACATAAAGTGTGAATGGGAGGAACAAGTCCTTAAAAATATGCAGGCACATTTAGGAGCCCCAAGCAGATAGTTACAGTACCATTATCTTGCCTACCCTCCTGGTTTTAGCCCTGTAGGATGCACACACATGCAAGAAAGGCTTAAGAAGCCCACCTCCATGGCTATAATATGTAAAGAGAAAACAAATCAAGGAAAACTACATATGACTGTGCAGTATGTGTAGCACATGGAGACACAATCATATCTTTAAGCAGCAACAAAAAGCCCACAAGCTCACCAAAGCTTTTCTCCCAGAAACAGCCAGCCCACAGGCAAGTCGTCACTACCATCATAGGCTGCATGGCATGGCCCATATGAAATGCAGTCTGAATTGCCTGCCCCTGATCTACAGTCTCAGCTTCAGAATTACGGCCAAGTCATTTAAAGTCAGTCAGTACTTGATCTCTATTAACCATTAATAATTTGTCTCAAGTGAAAAATAAAACCTGCAACAGCTATTTCAACAAATTTGAAGTGAGCATGGAGAGTCAAAATTCAATTAGGTACATATAGAGAAAAAGCAAAACTACCTTTGTTTCCATGCAACGTTTACCACTACCACAGACCACCCATCTTGGCTTTTTTTCCCTTTTAATTAAAACACCCACATACACTCTCTCCAGCCCATTTTATTAAAAGGCAATACACATTTTGATACCCTTCAGAATCACAAATTCTACAGCAAAACAACAGGCTATAACTACATGCAACATTTTGCTTAGGCATTAATAGTAGATACGCTGCTCTCATTTTGGTTTTTATTCATGCATTTTAAGAAATGTACAAATTAGATAACTTTACATGATGGAAATAAATGACTTCATAATCTATAAATTATATGCTCCAAGCTCCCCTGCCAAATGCTCTATGACAGGGATGTGGAACCTCCAGCCTGCAGGATTAATATGGCCTGCAGAGTCTCCTTCGATTCCTCCAGGGACCAGGGCTTGGCAGTTTCAAGGTAGCAGAGAAACAGGAGGTAAACCTCAGCAATTGTGTTCACATCAGCTGCTGCCACAGATGAGCAACAGCAGGCAAGCAAGGACTCCCAAGAAAGCCCTCCCTTTAACGTAGATCTGAACCAAGCCTACACCAAGGTACTATGAATACAAGGAGGAGCTTCAGGCTCACATGTCCCCTCTTCCCCGGCCTGACACCCCTTCATGATTTTCCACAAGCCATTGTTTGCCATTCCATCCAAACTAGTTTGTATTTGGCCTGCATAATCAATCCCTAATGATCCCTAAATAGTCATCTAAAATTTTTAGAATATCTTCCTAGTAAAAACAGACACCTGATGCATGAGTGGATTGTATTAAAGTCGTGCTATGAATGAAATAAGTGGGAAAAGTTAAGGCTTTAGTGCAAGAAAAACAGAATTTCGGAGAACAACCAGTTTAAATGTTCTATCAATGAATAATCTCTATCTTGAAGTAGCAGCTTGAAGCATATTCTACCAGTCACACATCTCAGCAAGCAGAACTAGGAGAATGAGACCAAGGAGGATATATTCCCAAATAAGATTTAAGATTGGGAAACCCTCAAGGACTTATCTTTTCTACTGCCTGCCAAATGGATCTCAGAAACAACAGGATTAGTCATTCAAAGCTGAAATTTCTCAAGAAAACAAGCACTGAGATTTCGGGGGGGGGGGAAGCATTTGCATTGTTCACCTTTTTTAAATAAAGAAGTATGACTGTGGGACATGAAGACAAGGTAGCCCCTAGGCACAGTGCAGTCCCACCATCATTTACATTTGTGTCTGCCACTGTACTTAGCAAAGACCAGTATTCATAATTTCTAACGTGACCAAACAGCCCCCTACTGCAGGCTACAGCATAATCACAGCAGCACAAAGACATATAATCTTCCCAGTCTTAATCTTTTAGCAGCAACACTGGAACTTGTCCAAGAGACAGGTGGTATGCCAAAGGGCACAAAGTCTACCAAACACAACATTCTAAACATTCGTTCTTCAAGTAAAGAAAAGCGAGGAAAGACCCATCTGATTAGGAAGAGAGAAGTCCACACCTAAGAAACACAGCCATTTGCTTACTTGGCATAATTCATTCTCCATCCGACGTTCAAGATGTGAAATTGGAATGTGAGAAAAGGTTTATCATCATACAACAAAATGTCAGACTCTTCCAAACTATGAAGCTTACATATTTCCATAAGAGCAGATGATGTTATTAATTAAAAATTCTTATTATCTTAGTTACTACACCACTGCAAATAAGGTAACATTTTATAATATATTTTTCCAACACAAAGAACTTGTTTTCAGCTATGTAGGCCAATAAACAATTTTGTATAATGGCAGAACTGGTAGAGCCTTAGAGAGCAATCCTACAGCCCCTAGACTGGGGGTGGGGGGCGCACAGGATACTTTGGATTCCTGGATCCAAGGTCAGAGATGACTCATGAGTCCAAGCTCCGAGCCCCTTCCCCTTGCAGCTGATGAAGACAGAACCGCACCAGCAACCTCGGAGAGGACAGAAAGGCGACATTCCAGTGGCTGAGGAGGGGAGGAGACTGGGGAAGCAGGGATATGAGCTATCCCCAGCCTGCTTCTCCCACCCCTCCTTGACACCTCAGCCAGATGGGCAAAAATGCCTCTCTTGCTAAAATGCAGAGCAGGCAGAGCGTGGAGGTCATCCCACTCTGCATTGGATGGCTGTAAGCCTCCAAGTTCAGAGGCTTACAGCCATCCCCATAGGATTGCACCCTTGCTTTAAAAAAAAAAAAACGGAAGCTGCTGCCTCAAGAAGCTGGCTTTTGATGGCCACAGCCCAAGGACATCCCTGTGGAGCAGACATTTAGGTACCCACTTTTTGCACAATTTGTTGAATAGTGATTATATTCTTGATGCTATAATCAGTGGCTTGGAACTAAAGGTATCCTCATATTTATTTATTTTTAACATTTCTTTGTTGCCCTTCAATATTAATTCTCCCAGGGTAGCTAACAGTAATAAATCAATAAATCAATAGACAGCAGAGCAGCATAAAATATTACAATAAAACTGAGAGTTTAGAAGCCTGGGAAAATTTAAAGGTTTAATAAAAAGAAGAGACATTAGAGAAGCTATCAGGTAAACCTCGTTGGGAAGAACATTCCATATATGGGCCACTGCAACCAATAGGTCCCTTTCCCCCATCACCTCCCATCCACCTCAAATGGTGGGGACACCCAGAGGAGGCCCTCCAAAGTTTATCTCAATGTGCATGCATGCTCATTCTGGACAAGGTGACTCTTCAGGTACCCAGGCCCCAAGCTGTTTAGGGCTTTATATGCAAGCACCAGCAGTTTAACTCTGGACCTTTTCAACACAACTCTGACTCTAGGAAAGGAAGCTCAGCCCCAGAACAAGCAGAAACATGTGTTTCAGGATCTGTTAAAGCAGGGGTCCCCAACGCAGTACCTGCAGGGACCACTAGTGGTGCCTGCAAAGCTCTCCACTCCCTGCCCCCTTCAAAAACGCATTTTTAATAATAAAAAAGTACTTGGATAAGGTTAGGGCAACGGGTACTCCTTCCACTGATTAGTTGTTCAGCGGGCAGGAACAGAATGGAAGAGTTGCTTTCTAGCCCCACCCAATCTTCTTCCATCCCCACAGAATTTTCCCCTTTGCTCTCCTCTCCACTCCCAGCCTCTAGCCTTATTTCTCCCCACCCAACACTTTTCCTTGCTATTTCTCTCCCTTCCCCATCCCTACCCTTATTCTTTCTCTCCCTTCCTAGCCCTTAGCCTCGCTCTTTCTCTCCCCTCTATCCCTTTGCCTTGCTCTTTCCCCCTCCCTCCCAGCATCTTGCCTCAATATTTCCTACACACACACACACACACACCTTGTTTGACTAGGCAGGCCCCCACAGCTGCCATTATGTGACTAGCCACATCCCCCATGGGACCATTTTGTGGTGGCGCCCACAGCAGTTTCTCAAATTCCCAAATGTGCCCACAGGTCCAAAAACGTTGGGGACCCCTGAATTAAAGTATCAGTCTACCCAACAAAATGTTTTAGGTGCCTGTTAACACTAAGATGCCTGTTTATGTGACTAAGTATCTGTTAAGGTGTTCCCTGGGGCAGGGAGGGGAGGACATTGGGGATGTGAGAACACAAGGTATCCCCAGCCATCCCCAGCCTCCTTCCCTCCCTCTCCCTGAAGTATCCACTGGGTGGGCAAAATCACCTTCTAGCTAAAATGCAAAGCAGGAGACACATGGCGCTTCCCACTGTGCATAGGATACGCCTTTGAGGCTTACAAGTAGCCAGGGTGCATCCAATAAGATTGCACCCTTAGTTAACTTTTTAGATTTTTTAAAAAAATAATGTATACTGTTGTTTTTAACATAATCCACTTCGATTTATTTTCTTTAAGCAGCGCAATAAAAAACATCCATGAAGACACACTATGAGCTAACAAAGTAGTGTAGGGACTACTTCCATAAAAACACGTGAATCCTGTAATCAGGGCGTTGGACTCTTCAAGTTCTACAAAAAGTGTCCAGAAACTTCAGCTAGCCAATATGCTGTGGCCAGACTATTGACAGCATCTGGTTATAAGGAACATGCAAATTCTTTATGACAACTGCTTCATGGATACCAGTTTGTTTCCAGGTACAATTTGAAGTGCTAGTTATAACCTATAAAGTCAAGCTGACTCAGATCACGCAAAGTAGGCACTGCAGAAATCACCTGGAGGATGCATCATTAGGTTCTACTGGTTGGTCAGTTTCTTAGATCAGATTTGTTTATCTGTATATAGTCAAACCAACATAAAACAAATATTTAGCGAAAGATACCAACACAAAGATAACATATTTATATAAAGTTAACACAAACCCAAATCATATAGAATAAACTTAAAATTCTCAATCTTTAGCTAAAATAAGCAAAAATTACACAAACCTGTATAAAATTATATAAAAATCACTCACAAACTTAAAGTTCTGAATCTCCCTGACAAGGCACAGCATTCTCCTTTAAGAGTTTTTTATTAGCACCAATTACTATACATAGAAAATGTTAAGTCTTTGAAATTAGATATCTATCTTGCTCACAAAGCAAATAGATTATAGTCCCATGGACAGACCTCCCCAAATATCTCTCTAAAACCTGGCCCAAATATTGTTCCCATAGCAAATGATACAAAGGACAGTATACAACAATATGTACAAGATCTTCCACCTATTTTAAACTACACAGACAGGTACACTGAGAATACGGCCTTTTCCTGTATCTTGCTTCTAACACAGCTGAAGGCATCAGATTTAACTAAGCTTAAAAGCCATCCTATCTCTAAATCTCTACAAATCCTTTAAATAAGAAGGTAGAGCAAAAGGAGAGAAAGGGAAATTCTTATGTAATGACGGTGTTTTAGCTTTTAAACATTTGGGTCTTTTTATATTTCTGTTGCAAGTCTTCATTTTTACAATTACCAAAAGACTGAAGAAGGCATCGTACACCAATCTGCATTAAAGAAATCAACTGTCTGTCATCTGCACACAAAAGAACAGAAATATTTTTATTACCTGTTTTGGGCGGGAAATATTGAGAGCCAGATAGATGTAAAAACCACATCATATATATAGAAGTTGAAAAGCATGGGTACCAAGATGCATCCATGGAGGATGCCCTTTGTGGTTCTGATGGAATCAGAAAGCTCCCTGAGGATACGAACCCTAACTTTAAATGAAGTGTTAGTATAAACAGCCTGCATACAGTATAAGATGTTTATTTGCAACTCGAGTTTTTTCCCAAAGCCTTTCTCTTGGTATAATATCAAATGTAGACCGAAGATCAATAAACGCTACATACAGAATTTTGATGCAATTATACTTTTGTATAAGATGGTACAAGGGGAAGTAATGATCAGCTGTAGATCTAGCAGCTTGAAAGCCAGCTTTCTCATATGCCAACAGACTATTAGTTACTACCCAACTTAACTAGAAGATGTCTAGCATAGGTTTTCTCAACAACAAGTAAACTAACAGGTCTATATTTAGCTGGATTTTCTCTTCCACCCTTTTTATATATAGGAACCAATATTGCCTCCTGCCATTCAATTGGAATTTTTCCTGAACCATCAATGTACGTAATGAGTGAAGCCAATACTGCTGCCCACCATTCAATAAAGGCCTTTAATAAATTGGTTGAAATACATTTAACCCTGGGGCTGTGATATTTTTCATTTACACTATCAGCAACTTAACTTTATCCATTTTCACAGGTGGCTATTTGCCAACAGATTCCAACAATGGAGGGAGTGCATCAACCAGTTCAAAATCATTCAACTGCTGTCCAAAAAAAGTTGTCCCACATTGTTTTTGTAATATGAAAATCAAATTCTTGCAAGGAATGACCCTCCATATCGGTCACCAATGTCCAGAACATTGTGAGATCATAAGTCTTCAGTGCCTGCACCAACTCCATCCACCCCTCCTTAATAAATGCTTACTTCACTTAAAAAAAAAAAGTAACTATGATATTTCAAAAAGAGGACATGAATTTTTGTTAGACTGGCATGCTGAGCAACCTTAAACCACTTCAGAAGATTTCTTTTATACTGAATATAGTTCAAACAATTTAATTTCAATTCTCCTTGAACAGGATCTAGTGTTTGAACCCTTAATACTCAGTTGTTAACTTGCCCACTAATCCAATGTATGTCTCCAGAATTGTAGGGCCTGCACCCAGAATTACATCTTCCCTCACTGACATAAAGGCTGGAGATTTAAGTTGGGATTCCAATGTATTTTCAAGTTTTATTGACCATTTAATTCACCTATCTGTTGTAGTTTGAACCGTTTCATTTCTAGGACTTTATTCAGAGAATAAAAATCTTATTTGTCCATTAAATGAAAGCTGGACCAACAGAGGCTGATAGCCACTTTGACATTTCTCCCACTTCAAAATGAAAAATGTATTTCTCTAAAGCAGATGCAATGACCACATAATCTACTACATTTGCCCCTGTGGACCCTAAATATGTGAACTCCACATTCAAATCATTCAGTTTCCATTTAAAGTAATTAAATCTAGCCTATTTACTAACTGAAGAAACTGCAAACCAAATTTATTAACTTTACAGTCCTTTGAAATCCCATTAATCATCCTATTTTCTTCCAAAAAGACCTTCCTCATATTATGTCATCTAGATCTTTACCAGTAGGGACATTAAAATCTCCCATTCATGCAACTTCTGCTTTGGGACACTCATTTTGCATATTTAATAAATAACCCTGCAAATGATTCCTGACTAAGGGATCATATGATGGAGAAATCTGGGGTGGAATATACGCAGTGACCAATAATTATCATATTTCCATTTTACCCAGGAGAGGCATAGCAATAAAAGAATATAAAAGAGTTACTATAATTCTTAATGTCACGGCTATCAGAAAAACAATGCCTCCTGTTAGTCTACCACTCCTTACAGGAGCTACAGCTAGTAGCACGTATACTAAATAACTTAATTCCCCTCCCTGTAAGCATTCAAATTTCCTGCAAAGCCACTATATCAAACTTCTTTAAAAAGTTTTTTTAAAAGGCATCATCACATCTTATTTGCACAGCTAGCAACGTTTCATGAGATCAAGGATCATGTGCCCTCTTTTTGAGATTCCATGTGTCATAAGGTCTGACCAGAGATTACAGTTTCATTAATGGTTCAAATATAGGAACCATTTTTCACAGAAGTTAAAGGTCTAGCCTCATTACACTAAACTATTTCCCCTTTTTTAATAGGAGAGCCCATTCTAGGAAGCTCTTTATCTAATTTATGTGGTTTCAAATTCCTCATTGGTCAATAGTGTCCTGGAATTTCTTTTATTAGTTACAGAGTAGTTTTAAATCTCTACCTCAGCAATGTATTTCCTACTAGCTAGAACTGGCAAAAGGATACCCTATACAGACTGCTCTGTCTTAGCGTTTGCCAAGTTCGAAGACCTCGCTTTCCCAAAATTATTCCTCTGGGAGAGCAATCCTATGGCCTCTAGACAGCATCTGGGGGGGATAGGATAGTTCAGATTCCTGGATCTGAGGTCGGGGACAGCACTCTGACCTCAGACCCAGGAGCCCGAGCTCCCCTCCCCATCGCAGCCAGTGCAGAAAGAACCGCACTGGCTTCCTTAGAGATTCTGTGCGCGTTGAGGGGAGGAGACTGGGGAAGTGGGGATATTAGCTATACCCAGACCTCCCCAGTTTCCTTCCCTCCCCCTCCACAGAGTCCTAGCTAGATGGGCAAAAACGCCCATCTAGCCAAATGCAGAGTGGGAGAAGTGCACTCTTCATAAGATCCCCATCAGTCTCCAAGTTCGGAGGCTGATGGGCATCCAGATAGTATTGCGCCTTTAGTTCCTTTTGCAGAATATTTAATCTGCCAATGTTAGCTCTATGTTCCATATGGGGTAGAGCACCAAATGACAAACAAGGTTTTCTCAGCTGGTTTTTTATGTGAGTTAACAGCATTCTCTATGTCTCCGGCACATACAGTAGATTTAGAATTTTTTTTCAATTCTGAGACTTACTCATGCTCAGTCAATGAGGTCCTTCACACAACTAGGAGCTGTATCTTCATGTATCCCTCTATATCTGTGGAAGGAGGATTTTTTTTCAACTTATCCACACAAAAATAAATAACAATTCCATAATGCAAGAACAGCTTTCTTTTCCTAAGAATTAAGGCAGGGATTTTTGCACTTGCAAAGGGTACTAGAATCTTTTTATTTTGGGGAAAATAATTTAAGATTTCTAAAATTCTAATATCAAACTGGTTATAACTCAAATTTAAAATAAAATTTAGATGCCACAGGGCAAGAGATTTTGAACCCTAGGAGGGCAGATTTCCCTTCCAAGGATGCATATCCAGAACAATATGTTTTGGTTGAGAAACTAAATCACTTTCCTTCCTATTCCTCAATTTAGTATTCTAATTTTTCTTAGAAAAATTTTTGGAAGACATTGCTCCAATTTCCTTTGTTTTAAATTTGGTGGGGGAAATGAATCTAGAAAATTTCACAGGTCTTTTCTTGGCCCCATCCTGGATTTCCTTAACATCCTCAAAATTTATCTATCTCTAGCTCTAAACAATGTTATATAACTCAACCCACAGCAAATAACTGTCAAATTATCACTGACCTAGACTTTGTTTAGACTAAAAATCAATACATAAAATACCTGATTAAACCATAACTAAATAAAAGTCAAAAAAACTATATGCCTCCAGTCAAGCTATTGAAGGTTTAAGGGTCTTTCCTGTGTTTTCATCAACACCAGCTAGGTCTCTTTCTATTCGGGGGTGACAAGGGTCACTGTTCCACATGAATAGGGTGGGGGTCAGCACACTTGCATCTCTCAACATGGCCAACAGAGTCATCCAGACAAAGCTGGAGTGGTGCGTGGCCACTCACCACTCCAGGTACTCAACTAATTCCAGTATTTTCTTATTGTAGCAGCTCCTGTTTAGCAGCTTCTTGTTTACAGCTGAGAGTTTCAAGCCAAGAGCCCTTTAGCTCTTGTCCTTTAGCTCATATTGCAGGCTCATGCTTCCAGCAAGCTGGAGACTCAAATACCTGTATGAAAGGTGCACCACATACACTCAGGGCTCACCCAATAATATCACTCCTTTCTCCAACAGCCCTCCCACTCTTCTTCCAACAAGCTGGAGTCTCAAATACCTGTCTGGAAGCTGGGGCAGCTTCTCAACATACATACAGTGCATAACTCGGTGGTTTTCATGCAAAAGCTACCAGGTTCAATCCTTGGCATCTACACTTTAAAAGGCTGGAACAAACTCCCATTTGAAACCTGGAGCATTGCTGCTAGTCAGTATAGATGATCTGAGGTAGATGAGCCAATAACTAGGATAGAACCATGATTAGGAACTCCAGCTGATGAAAACTTGATTTCCTACTTGCCTTCCACTTCAGTTTCAGGGGGAAATGAAATCAGCTAGATCAGCTCCGTTAATAAGCTAAATGAATCAAAAGTGATTAAAATGTGCCCCCAATGAATCAGGTAGCAGATTTAAACCACTGGTAGAAAGCAGCGTCTTATAAGAGATATTCCTCCTCACTCCCAAACAGAAGGACATGCCTTACCGATAACTGCATGCATCATCAAAAAACAGAAGAATGCTTTTTTTCTTTCAGAGCTATTATTTTATTCATATACAAATATATGCAGATTTAAACAACCTACTAAAACTCATGATTTTAATATGTCTTTCAATCCAATGACAGATATTGAAAAACTTATTTTAAAAGCAAATCAAGGACAAACCATTCCTTGGATTAAATGACAGATCCACAAATAATTGAAAATGGCCATTTTCAACATAAAAGGTGGCCTGAGAGGTTCCCTGAAACATCCAAGGAGGAAAAAAGCAATTTCCCAACTTTTCCAAAGGCCTTTTCCCATGAATCTTCAAAACCATTTCAGGTCTGTTCCATCTAGATCAACCTTCCCTAATGATAACACCCCCCAGTGTTCTGGACTACAGCTCTCATCACCCCTTACCAATGGCCATGCTGGCAGGGGCTGTTGTAATCCAAAACATCTGGAAAACACCAGGTTGTGGAAGCAGGTCAAGTTTTATATATTTCCATAAACAAAATTGGGACCAAACACCACACACAAGACAACTCTCTTGGAATGGCTTCTACTCCTTTAAGAAGCTCCATAGCACAAGATCTAAACATCAAGCCTTCTTTACCATGATGCTACAACAGCATGCCTGCCGGAAGTCCTTACTTCCTGCTGTAGAGCAGAATCAAGACACCTCATGGTAAGGCAGATCACTGTGTGGAAAGATGGGCCTGCCAAGTCTCCATATCTAAAGGAACAGGGACCTCGTATTTGGTACCCAACTATCCTAAAGGGAAAACATGCGACACTCTGTTATGGCTTGGCTACAATTTCTTCTTCTTGTCTGGAAGCATTTTAAGAGGTCGGACCCTAGTGCAAGCATTCATTTCTATAACTGGAGCCTGGGGGTACAATTTACATCTCCACAAATGTCAGACCCAACTAAAATGATTTATTTTTATTTTCAATTGGAAATATACTGTCAGCCAGAATTCCCTGAAACTGAAACGCCTGCAAGATCAGAGCCTCACCTCTATAGAAAAGAGGGTGGAGTTTGGAGCTGTGTGGGAAGGAGGAGTTTCTGGAATAAGAGCTGAAGAATCATTGCAAGGGTGGTGGCACATCAAGCGCAACACTAAGTGTGCACTTGGTCTTGCACTTGGGCAAAGACTTGGCTGTACTGACAGTGCCATTTTGATGAACTGGGGTGTTTTGCATTATGTCTGAAGCCTGAGTGAACCTGCCATTGTTTCTTGAGTGTGTGCTTAATTTATTTAGGTTACAGCTGAGCTATAGAATCCATCAGCAAGATAAATAATATATATACATTATCTCCTACATATTTATTTATCTATTTCTTTTTCCTTTTATGGTTTATATAATAAAGATGAACAGCATCAGTTTTATGAGTCTCAACAGAAATGGTATCAAGAGGGGGGGGGTATTTATGCTGGATGTGCACTTTCAAAAACCAAAGGAGTAGTAATTTGTATTCAACCCTTAAAAGCAAAACACTTATTAGGCAGAGAAATCTTAGGTTTCCCCACAAGAAACACTTTGAGAAAAACAACAAGGCACATAAGCTTTTGTCATGTAAACTTGCTGGTGTGTAGAAAAGAAACTGATTCCCCTGAACTTCTTAGAGAAACAACAATTAAATGATATAGTTAGTAAATCTGAAATTTTTATTTTTATATCATTCTGAAAATCATGAGGAAGAAGATATTCTTATATTTTTAATACAATACAACTCCCCTACTTTGATCAAGCAGACAGACAAATGTTGAATGCTCCTATTGGTGTCCAGGAAACTTATCAGATTATAAGAACTCTGAAATTAAATAAAGCACTTGGATGGATTCCCAGAAGAATTTTATAAAACCTTTTCTAGCACCTTGTTGACTCCATTGCATAAATTATTTAATGAATCTCCAAGATACCTGATATATGGAAGGATATGAAGATTAGTGTAATACATAAGGGAAGAACCCTAACAACTGCATCTTAACAGTCTAGATCTCTATTAAACCAGGATTATGAAATAATGCCCTCGATATATATCCAACAAGGCAGAATAAAGTGATCTCTAAGTACAGACATCTACGTCAGACAGGGTTTGTGCTGGGATCTTTAATGCATGACAGTATATGTAGATCCTTTAATTTACTTAGGGCCCGGTCCTACGGGTTAAACTCCTGATAGACAGAGGGATCCAAGTTCAGAGCCCTCTGCCTATCCTATGCCCCACCAGCAAGAGCCAGACAGGGCAAGAGGAGGACAGGGGTGATTTCATCTAAAATTTAAAATACAAAGAACAGCTAGAAAAGCCTCTGAGCCTGTCTAGCTTACTTACATTTAGATGGGTGGGGAGAGGAATGGAGAGGCCATAGGACTGCCCATATCCTGGCCTCTCCTCTTGTCACCCACCAGTATGTCCCTTTTTCCTCCCTCTCCAACTTCTCTTATGAGGTTGCAACTGCACTAAGATCAACCATGCTTGTAACTCTGTCTACAGGTTCAGAGGAGAAGATCCGCAGCATCCTATGGTGACCCAGACACTGTCTAGGGGCCATAGGATTGCTCTCTTAATTACTGTCAGATTAAGAAAGTCAAAACTGCTTTAGATTTTCTAGATAGAGAAAAGGCATTTGATCAAGTAGAGTATGGATATATGTATATAATACTCTTCTTGAGAAAATGGGGATGGGAACCTTTTTTATTTAAAAGCTATTTATGGAGACTGATTAATTGTTCTATCAATTCATAGTAAGAATTCAAAGTGTATTCGGATTGACTGGGGTACAAGGCAGGAGTGACCACTCTGTACCTTTTTTGTTGTTTATTCAGTCAGTCGCTTCCGACTCTTCATGACTTCATGGACCAGCCCACGCCAGAGCTTCCTGTCGGCCGTCGCCACCCCCAGCTCCCCCAAGGTCGAGTCCATCACCTCCAGAATATCATCTATCCACCTTGCCCTTGGTCGGCCCCTCTTCCTTTGGCCTTCCACTTTCCCTAGCATCAGCATCTTCTCCAGGGTATCCTGTCTTCTCATGATGTGGCCAAAGTACTTCAGTTTTGCCTTTCATATCATTCCCTCAAGTGAGCAGTCTGGCTTTATTTCCTGGAGTATGGACTGGTTTGATCTTCTTGCAGTCCAAGGCACTCTCAGAATTTTCCTCCAGCACCACAGTTCAAAAGCATCTATCTTCCTTTGCTCAGCCTTCCTTGTGGTCCAGCTCTCGCAGCCATAGGTTACTACGGGGAATACCACTGCTTTCACTATGCGGACCTTTGTTGTCAGTGTGATGTCTCTGCTCTTCACTATTTTATCAAGATTTGTCATTACTCTCCTCCCAAGAAGTAAACGTCTTCTGATTTCCTGGCTGCAGTCAGCGTCTGCAGTAATCTTTGCGCCTAGAAAGACAAAGTCTGTCACTGCCTCCACATTTTCTCCCTTTATTTGCCAGTTATCAATCAAGCTGGTTGCCATAATCTTGGTTTTTTTGAGGTTGAACTGCAACCCAGCTTTTGCACTTTCTTCTTTCACCTTCGTCATGAGGTTCCTCAGCTCCTCCTCGCTTTCAGCCATCAAAGTGGTATCACCTGCATATCGGAGATTGTTAATGTTTCTTCCAGTGATTTTGACTCCAGCCTTGGCTTCATCAAGCCCAGCACGTCACATGATGTGTACATGTTGAATAGGTAGGGTGAGAGTATACAACCCTGCCATACTCCTTTCCCAATCTTAAACCAGTCCGTTGTTCCGTGGTCTGTTCTTACCGTTGCTACTTGGTCGTTATACAGATTCCTCAGGAGGCAGACAAGATGACTTGGTATCCCCATACCACCAAGAACTTGCCACAATTTGTTATGATCCACACAGTCAAAGGCTTTAGAATGGTCAATAAAACAGAAATAGATGTTTTTCTGAAACTCCCTTGGCTTTCTCCATTATCCAGCGGATATTGGCAATTTGGTCTCTAGTTCCTCTGCCTTTTCTAAACCCAGCTTGTACATCTGGCAATTCTCTTTCCATGAATTGCTGGAGTCTACCTTGCAAGATCTTGAGCATTACCTTACTGGCAAGTGAAATAAGTGCCACTGTTCGATAGTTGGAACATTCTTTGGTGCTTCCCTTTTTTGGTATGAGGATATAAGTTGATTTTTTCCAACCTGTTGGCCATTCTTGTGTTTTCCAAATTTGCTGGCATATGGCATGCATCACCTTGACAGCATCATCTTGCAAGATTTTAAACAGTTCAGCTGGGATACCGTCATCTCCTGCTGCCTTGTTATTAGCAATGCTTCTTAAGGCCCATTCAACCTCACTCTTCAGGATGTCTGGCTCTAGCTCACTGACCACACCGTCAAATCTATCCCCAATATTATTATCCTTCCTATACAGATCTTCCGTATATTTTTGCCACCTTTTCTTGATCTCTTCTGCTTCTGTTAGGTCCTTGCCATCTTTGTTTTTGATCATACCCATTTTTGCCTGGAATTTGCCTCCGATGTTTCTAATTTTCTGGAAAAGGTCTCTTGTCCTTCCTATTCTATTATCTTCTTCCGCTTCCGCGCATTGCTTGTTTAAAAATAATTCCTTATCTCTTCTGGCTAACCTCTGGAATTTTGCATTTAATTGGGCATCTCTCCCCCTATCACTGTTGCCTTTTGCTTTCCTTCTTTCTTGGGCTGCTTCCAGTGTCTCAGCAGACAGCCAACTTGCCTTCTTGGTTTTCTTTTTCATTGGGATGTTTTTTGTTGCCGCCTCCTGAACAATGTTGCGAACTTCTGTCCATAGTTCTTCCAGGACCCTATCTACTAAATCTAGTCCCTTAAATCTATTCTTCACCTCCACTGCACATTCATTAGGAATATTAGCGAGCTCATATCTAACTGATCTGTGGGTCTTCCCTATTCTCTTTAGTCCGATTCTAAATTATGCAATAAGAAGTTCGTGATCTGAACTACAATCAGCTCCAGGTCTTGATTTTACCAACTGCATAGATGTCTGCCACCTTTGGCTACAAAGGATGAAGTCAATCTGATTTCGGTGTTGACCGTCTGGTGAAGTCCATGTATAAGTCGTCTCTTAGGTTGTTGGAAGAGAGTGTTTGTTATGCACAGTGAGTTGTCTTGGCAAAATTCTATCAGCCTATGTCCTGCTTCATTTTGTTCTCCCAGACCATGCTTGCCTGTAATTCCAGGTGTCGTTTGACTACCCACCTTAGCATTCCAGTCTCCTATAATGAAAATAACATCTTTTTTTGGCGTACTATCCAGTAGGTGCTGCAGATCCTCATAGAACTGATCTACTTCTGCTTCTTCAGCATCTGTGGTTGGGGTGTATATTTGGATCACTGTGATGTTAAATGGCTTACCCTGAATTCAAACTGAGATCATTCTGTCATTTTTTGGATTGTATGCAAGCACTGCTTTAGCCACTTTATTATTAATTATGAAGGCTACTCCATTTCTTCTGTGGTCCTCTTGTCCACAGTAGTAGATCTGGTGGTCATTTGATGTGAAGTGGCCCATTCCAGTCCATTTCAGTTCACTGACACCCAAAATGTCTGTATTTAATCTTGACATCTCCCCAATAACCACATCCAATTTGCCCTGGCTCATAGATCTTACATTCCAGGTTCCTATGGTGTGTGCTGATCTTTAGAACATCGGATTCGTCATTCACCACCAGCACCATCGGCTGCTAGCCATCCTTTCGGCTTTGAGCTAGCTGTGTCATCACATCTGGGGCTAGCTGAACTTATCCTCTGTTCCTCCCCAGTAGCATTTTGACCATCTTCCAACCTGGGAGTCCCATCTTCCAATGGTATACCGACATATATCTGGTTGTCCTGATCCATTTAGTTTTCATGGCAAGAATACTGGGGTGGGTTGCCGTTTCCTTCCCCAGGGATCGTATTTAGTCTGACCCCTCTGCCATGACCTTCCCGTCTTGGGTGCCCCTTCATGGTTTAGCTCATGACGTCACTGAGGTGCTCAAGCTCCAGCACCACAACAAGGTAACTATCTCCTTTGCTGGAGACTCTGTACCTTACTTTTTGTAATATGTAATGAACCCATGATTAAACAAGACAAGCTTCAGCTGTTATTATAGGAATTAGTACATGATCACACAATTTTAAGTTGAGTCTTTATGCTGACAACATAGTGCTTATTTTAACCAATCCTATTCTTTCTTTACCAGAAGCTTTAAAATCTGCTAGTGTTTTTGGAAAGATCTCAGGATACAAAACAGAGATTATTAGTTTAAATAATCTAATAATTTATTTTGCTAAAATTTGCTAAAAAAAAATTAAGGAGTCCTTGAGTTCAGAGTGCAAAAGAAAACAACAGTGAAATATTTAGGGGTTTGGTTGTCTGCAAAATGACATATTTTTGATCTCAACTATGTGACACTGATGCAATTTATTAGTATAGATCTTTAAAAATTCTCCAAATTAGGTATTTCGTAGCTAATGGGTACACACTAAAAATGAATGCTATTTCCAGAATTGCATTTTTGAGAATGTCCTAACATCTCTAGGCCAATTCTACAAAATTGGCAAAATGTGTTAATAGATTTTATCTGAGAAAGTTAAAAGCCAAGACTGGCTGTGCTAACATTAGAAAAACCCTATAAAGAAGATGGTCTAAATATTCCTAATTTAACCAAGTACTATAATGTTACCCATCTAAAAGCTATTGCCCAATGAATCAATGTACAAAAGGATATGCCTTGGTTTATTATAGAGCAGTATTGTCATAAAATTCTGCTAGTATACTCCCATGGTATAGCAGGAGAAAGTTGACTGCTACAGGTGTTTTATTCCATTCAAACTGTTTTATTGAGGTTGTAATGGCAACTTGGGATAATCATAAAAATATTTTATCACCTAATATATAGCTTATGCCATCTTTTATTTTTAATGAACATGTTAAAATTGGAGGAGAAACAGCAATGTAAGGAAACAAATAAGTGGTGAGGTTTTTACACATAATTAGTAATGGCAAGCGTAGGCCATGTGATGAGATTATTTTCTGATCAATCTACTCCATCTTGGTTTCAATATCATCAAAAGTTATGTTAACCAAAACAGATAATGATTTTTAAAATTTATATATGGGTGTAATAGATACATGGGGGGAGGGTATACACATAATTGCTCTCTTTAGAGTAGCAGAAAGGGACTGATTTCAAATCCAAGTGAGACAAACAGGACACCCAACTGCAGGTCAAGTATGGCCAAAAAAAAAAATGTACCCAGTGTCCTGCTTCATCACCTTGCATCAATATTCCAAATCAGCCTTAAGAGCAGCCCCACATAGTGCACATTTATGTGGATTATCAATGCATGGATCATTGTGACCAGGCTACCCTGTCCTGGAAGAGATGGCATACCAGTCTAAGCTTGTAGTAGGCGCTCCTAGCCATAGAGGTGACTTGAGCCTCCCATGCCACTTATGGAGAGAATTTAATTAATTTAATATAAGACAGAATACTTATAAAATCACGTACCAACAGTACCTGGCTCCCTACAAGTCGCCCCAGTTCACATGCAACAATTACCCTTTAAAAAAAAAAAACTTATCATGAATAAGGCAGGGAAATAACCCACAGTTTGTTCTTGGGTTATTACTCTGGCTGGTTGGAAGAAACACAAGCCAGAGTTTCTGCTTCATATGAACCACTATCCAAACAATGGACAGAAGGTGTACATGTAGCCCACTGCAAGCTGGAGTGATTGGGCAGTGTGCACCAGCATGCTGCATCATTCACAGTAACCCAGAATTTTTAAAAAAATCTATGTTATTGTTACGTGTGAACCAGGCCGTTAATAAAAATGTATGTTGATACTAATGATGTGTGCTGGAGGCGTGGAGCTCAGAGAATCGATTTTGAGTATATCTGGTGGAGTTGCCCAAAGATTGCAACTTTCTGGAGTGATGCATATAATACGATTTCACTGATGGTACATTTGTCTATACCCTTAGATCCCCTAATAATCCTGTTAGGTTGTTTAGAGCAGTTTGGTTCAGATCAAAGAGTTGATTTGGAACTTCTTAAGCGCTACAAGCACTTTGGCAGCTCAAAAGTGAATAAGTATGTCCATTCTCTCACTTGCACAATTGTTAATCAAAGTCTGGAAAATTGTAGAACTGATAAAACTAATAGAGGTTGTAAGAGTCAGGGCTGTATCAAAAATGAAAAAATAATATTAGCTGGTCTCCTTTCATTTATTTTATGAAATTAAGTTAGAATTTTGATATTGGTAAGTATAATTGTTGTAATATTGCTTTTGTATATTTAAATTATGATAGTCAAACAGATGTATTTATAGATATTTTATAGTGTGTGTGTAAATCTGCGTAAATAAAATGTTACAAAATATTTTCTTACTGGTTTGTATACAATTTAGTTTATCCTATGTTTAGTACTAATTAGACGGATTATGTGGAATTTATATAAAGTATTTTTTTTAAGAAAATCCAATAAAAAGTACATCATTCATCATAGCAAACCATTTTTCCCAACATTCACACATGTGTTTTTAAATCCATATATCTGTACCAATTTATTTCCAAAATACCATAAACAATCACCATTTGTTTTAATTTATTCGCTCCCCTTTGTTTTACACAAGTCATTATGTTTCCCCACATCACACCTACATCACAAAGTCTAAACAGCAAGTTCTTTATATTGGGCATATTCATATCTTACCACTTTTGCTACACAGATACCTTCTACTAGAAATTTTAAAATTCACTGACCAAGTCCATTTAGCCAAACACTACCTAAGTACTTAGAGGACAGATACACACCACATTTCAGCTGAAAGTCTACTACAATTCTAAATTATACCTAGATTTTCTAGTTCTGCATGAAATAAGCAGCAGTAATACACAATGAGTGCTTTTAAAAAAAAGGTTTCCTCCCACTTCCATATCCACACCCAGGGCAGGGCAGCAAGTGGCTCAGTGCTTGGTCTCCTGAAAAAGTGCTGCAAAAGAAAATGTTTGGGGCGCCCGTTTAAGCAGGAAATACTACAAATACAAACATCAGTACAGAGAATGTGATGAACATTAGAGCCTGCCCGATATGCTAGGAACAACAGTACAATCTAACAAAAGCCAAGTGTTTCATTGTGCACTTAAGTCCCACATAAAACACACACATACAAACACACACAAAGATGGTCATGCTGGTCCATCAAGAAAAAAAAAACAAATCCACGGGCAATACCTTTTATTAGGACCAACTAAAATGCCACAAAAGTGTGCAAGCTTTTGAGTTCTCCAGACTTCTTCATCAGGCCAGGTGGTACAAAAAGCAGGGGATTGAGGAAAGGAACAGAAAAGTCCAAATATGTGGCCAGATGTTGTGGCCATGAGGTCTTCAATTTAGGCCTAGTCTCAAAATGTAGATTTGCAGATTGAATGAATCATTAGTAGATGCTTTTTGTTCCACCTAGCCTGATGAACAGCTCTGGAGAAGTCAAAAGCTTGCACACTTTTGTGGCATTTTGGTTGATCCTAATATTGAATATGAACTTGAGCACACTCCGGGAGAGAGCACAGGACAGGAAGGCCTGGCGTGCTATGGTCCATGGGGTCACGAAGAGTCGGACACGACTGAACGACTGAACAACAACAAAAATATTGTCCAACTGTGGATTTTGATTTTTCAGAGTCCCACAGATTCCCATGCTAACACTAAAAACAACCAAACCCAACAGGTGCTACTGTTGTATAACCTTCCCATGTAAAGCCTGGTCACCGCTGCATTGTGCCAAATTACACATTTTGAGGCTAGACTCCACTAGTGAACTGACCTACAAGAAAACACTATAGAACAGGGATAGGCAACCTGTTCCCCTCCATATGTTTTGGACTACAATTCCCATAATTACTGACTGCTGCTCAGGCTGACTGGGGAAGATGAGAGTTGTAGTCCAAAGCATCTGAAGGACACCAAGTTGCCTACCTCTACCAGACAACTACAATAAGAATTCTATCAGTGACCCTTGGATGGTGCTACAAGGCCATAATCCAGCAAACTGCTTGGACGCACAATGAAGCAGTATGGAAAACACCAGTAGTCAGAACTGGATTTTGAAGGAAAACAACAAAAACTACACAGCTTTTCAGCATATCTTTCCAGAACATTTTTCAATTCAGAGTAATTATTTTAAGCTGGTAATTAGTTAAACAGTATCTGCAATATCAAATAAATTTTATACAAAAGAACCTGAAAATTCCTTTGCTACATACTAACATATATAGCATACCCAGTGCTCCCTTCTCTATCAAGTTAAAATAGTCAAAGCTATCACCACAAAGGAAGGGCAGAAGCGATAAAGAAGATCAGGAAGTGTTATGGTTGAAAGAATGACAAAAGGGAACTGAGGCTATTCTGTAGCTGCATCCTAGGGGAATTCCACTATGCAAAGACAAGGAGATCTAACACATGAGCATACTGGCAATTAAGATGGTTAAGCCCCTTAAAATCCCAGTATATAACACACACACCCAACCCCATATGCACCTTTTTCTGAGGGACAATTATGTCATCAGAACAAGAATGCTACGGAATGGCAATACCGCTGAGCTGAAGCAGGAGGAAAAATAAATTAACACATTTCTTTGTTACGACCACAGCCAATGTTATAGTGTGCTTAAAAATCATGTTTCCAGTTTTCAATGTTGTACAGTGCAATCCTATGCATGTTTACTCAGGAGTAAGTCCCACTGTATTCAATGATTAGTCCCTCATAAATGTGTTTAAGGCTTCACCTTAAATGTTTGTTTATATATATTAATGTTATGGCGTCAATCCAAAGAAACAGGGAAACAGTGGAGGGCTTCACACATTGGTCCAGAACAGGGATGGACAGACTTCAGACTTGCGAGATCTATTTTGTTTTTTTAATAGAGTCCACTAGACTACCATCCAGAGCCAGACACAAATTGGTGACTCAGCTGAGGAGCAGATTCAATTATCTATTGCACCCCATGAACCATACATACACTGGGATATATACAAATCTACATGTGAGTTACCAAAGATCAGGGATTCTAACACAACACTCCAAGACTGGTCAGGAGAGCTGAACAAAAACGTGGTCAAAAACACCCAATTACCATTCCTGTTTTACAGATGAGGAATACAGAGGGTGAGAAATACACATTTAGCACAAGGGAAGCCATACTAAACATGCTTTTCTTGGAATTGTATATGCTCTCATTAAAGTATTGGGAGGCAAAAAGCCTTGGAAAACTACTGGTAGATCTGTGAGTAATTTGCAATAGGTCCTAATCTACCTTCTGCTCCCCCCAACCCCAGTCCAAAATATCTGGAAGGCATCAGGTTGGCTATCCCAGGGTACAGGATATGGTTCTCTACTGCCACCACAAAATAAATTGTTTTGCACCATAGCATAGCAGACCCTTATTCAGAAACCTGCCTCCAGATATAGACTGCATGTACTGTATCACAACTTAGACATTTATTAACCCCTATTGTATTTTCTTTGAAGAGAGCTTTCCAGAAAACCACTATTCCAATTTTAAATTTTATCAGAAAGCCTACATCTCCAGCATACACACAGCAACTCTCACACACATTTTTTCCCAACTTGGGAAGTTTAAAGAGGCGCTTTGGAATTTATATAGAGAGACAAAGAAGAAATCAACAATACCCATATATATGGGGATAGGCAACCTTTTTGGCCCTGAGAGCTGTAGCAGTACCAGGTGGTGGGTCCAAGGCCACATATGCACGTGACCCTCACATCCACAGGGATGGGGCTAACTTGGAGTTCCTGGAGGAGGAGGAGGAGGCGGTGGCAGCAACTAAAGCCCCCTCCTGCCACCAATGACCCTAACTGAGATCACTGCTTTGGTGCTGCCATCAGAGGCACAAAAGCAACAATCCTGGCTGCTTCAGAGTTGCTGGGGGATATGCAGGCAATCTCAATTAGCCCAGCTGCTTTAGGATTGCTGCTTACAAGCAGCACCAGAACAGTGGTCTTTTCCCACCCACCCCTGATGAATATACACACAAAAGATTCTGGCTAATGCTTTAAAAACAAGCTACTTTCGCCAATAAAACTACCACTATTTAGTGAAATCCTTATTATTTAGATACAGAGTCACTATTAAGAAACCGTCAAATATCAATTAGTGGCAGCATTACAGCTCTGACACATATTGCAAATTTTAATCTGTATAGTGAATTATGTTCATTCAAATTAAATCTTAGGTTATATGTATCTAAACATGTAAAATCATATCTGGATTGCAGATTGTGTACAAGTAATGGAGTCCCTGAATACTAACACTTCATTCCCAAATAAGTCCCTAAGTCATAAAAGCCCAATAAAGCTCATCTCTTCCAACTCTCTTCCAGCGCTCTTCATTAAAAATCTGGAAAATGCTACATTTGTCTGAAGTCATTAATTTCCTGGTGACATGACTATGTTTTATTTACTCAACTTACAAAAATGTTGCAGTGCAGTATGTTCAGAGGTCAACACGGATCAAAAATGCAGGAACCAAAGAAAGTTGACGCTATAAACATGATACTTGCTCTCACAGATAGTATCACAGGTTTACAACCCTCCCGGCTTAGAATTTCTTATGCATGTGCCCAAAAGAATTTCACAGTGGCAGGAGGGACAGGGGGACAGGACAAGATAAGGTGAGAGATGCAGATAAGGAGTTTGTTAAGATGTGTTTCTATTTGCCTGCTTGGTGTTTTTAAAAGCACCCTAATGCTCCCTGTCTTCCAAGAGAGAATGAAACACAACAATAGCCATTACTACCTACAGCAAGGATGTAAAAAGTGCAGCCCATGAGACACAGGTGCACCCTGCACAAGTTCTGTATGGGACCTTCATATCTGTGACCTTCCGAGTGTAAACTATGTGTTCTGCCCACTAAGCTACAGCCCTCCTGCTGGTAACAGAGAACTGCCCCCAGGTTCCTGCTTCAAACATTATTCACTAATTATGAGAAGCAAGGTGATTTTCCAATCTCTAAACCAGGGAGGGGGGAAGGGGGGAACTTTAGAACAGAGCTTTACCATCCAGCCTGCAGAGGCTTGGGGAAAAAATGTTGTTTTCTCCATTTTTTTTCTGAGGACCATTTTTGTTTTATTCCAAAAAATTAGAAAAATTGAACAGCTTTGGATTATGAATTTTTTTTTAGAATTTAAGACAAAGTATTTATATATTGTTTCCCACCATTTCCCAGTTTTTAAAAACTATGTAAGAAGAACACTTTTATAGAAAGACTAGAGATCTAGAATGTCTGGAAATAATGAAGCCATGGGGGAAATGTTTTTTAATCCTCTGTATGATTCCCAGCATAGTTATTTCTTTCACTGCTCATTAAAATTATTGATCTAATGTATATTTTACTGACAGACATTCATGCTCAGTTTTCCAACATGTGAGTACAGTCACCACTGTGGATTCTTGACAGTAAATGTGCATTCTTGATAGTTCTGTTTTTTTTCCTATAGAGTCCTGTGTTTCTGATGCTGTAGCAGTCATTTAATGTAGTTCTAATCTATTCAGACAATAATTACAAATTTACTACCTGAGTTTACTCTTAAACATTTTAAAATATAACGATAATTTTATGAGCAAATGGAGGGAGCAATCCTGTGGCCACTAGGCAGTGGCTAGACGGCCATTGGTTATGATGTTTTCTGGGAACCGACCTCCCCCCACTTCCACACTGCCTCGGAGGCAGCGCAGAATAGCCCCGTCCTCCACACTTGCAAGAGGAGCGCAGAGCAGCCGAAAAGGGGAGCAGCTAGGGGCATTCTGGGGCAGGGAGGGCAGAACTGCCTGTATGACACATTCAGTGCGTCGTACAGCAGCCTCTGTACCCGCACTGTGCTCCCACAGCTAGACGGCCACAATCAGCTGTCTAGCCAAAAAGCAGCGCAGGAGAAGCGTGGAGGGAATGATCTACTCCGTGCTTCTCCTGCCCTGCTTTGGATAGGCAGTCACCTCCAAGTTCAGAGGCAGCCACCTATCTCCATAGGATTGCACCCCAAGTGATACATAAAATAACCTTAGGAACAGAAAGGCTGCTTTATGGCGCCCTCCAGATGTTTTGGACTACAGTGCCCAGCATTCCTGACCATTGGCCATGCTGGCTGAGGCTGATGGGAGCTGAAGTCCAAACTATCCAGGGGGCACCAGGTTGGGCATCATAGTGACTTCAGATCTGTAGAGAGTGCTAAAAAGATAAGTATTGGTTATTTTTCCATTTTCCCCAAATTTCCATTTTTCCCTGAAAAAACTTGGGGAAAAAATGGGTTTTTCCATGGCCTCAAAATTTCCAGAAATTTTACATCTCTACCTGTTGATGCTAGCGTATCAATTGTTCGTGCTTCCAGGCTACTGATCTGCAACGAATTGTTGTCAAAGCCGATGTTTTGAATTGAGGAAGGACTGAACAGTCACTCACTGACTCATCCCAAAGCAAAATACACACACACACACACCAGTGTTGACATGTTTTGCAAAGCCTTCCTTCCCCGACTTCATTGTGTACCTCAGCAACTCACTACAGGATACAAGCAAAGTGCTTTTTAAAGCCTTTTTAAAGTCTGAAAAAGAGAAGTTCTTCCCTCAAGAACTTTGGCTGCCCAATCCCGTTTGCCTGTGCCTGGACATGAAGCCAGCAACTGAAGTGACTAAGGGAACTGCTCTGCAAAAGCCTTGTTACTATTCACACTTGAGCTGCTGGAGTTCAGAGTATGAATGGAGGATCCCTAGGATGGATAAGGGCTAGGTGAGAAGTCCTTCACTTCTGGACAAAGCTCCAGGATGCCTAGCCTTATACTACTGCATTCACATCAATGATCCAAATTATGTACAGCAGCATATAATATTTTATATTTAATATAAAATTTTATATGCTGTTTTATTACATCTTAATGGTACTGGAATAAGAAATGAAATTTAAGAGGAGGCAGCTTAGAGTTAGGCATAAGCAAATAGTCTAAACTGTTCATGTAAGGAAAGTCTGCAGCATGGAGTTCCACAGCTACAATACAAAGTAAGCCATACAGATTCAACAATGAATCCTCCAAATAGTTTTAACCAAAATTATTTAATCATTACCAAGTTGAGATCCAAGATACCAAAACAAGCCAATTACTACATAAAACTGTTTCCTACGAAACAAAGGAGACATGGGCTGCAAAGATAAATAAGGTTAAGATGGCTTGTTAACCACACCAACTATCAGGTTGGGACAACATAACAAGCCACAGTAATGGCTTGAATATTCAGAACTTGCCCAGCACACACCACAACCCACCATGTTTTAAATAAGCCGCTGTGTGCTGTGGTGATCATGTGAACCCAGTCAACAACATACTAAAAGGCTATCTTGTTTTCAAAGAAAAAAGAAACAGTGACTTGCCTGGGGGGCAGGGGCAGTGGGAGAGGCATCCATTTGAGAAGAAATGGTATTGATGATAATGCTATGGATTCACAAGTGAAAAGCAGAATGTAACAAATCATCCATACCATGTCAGTCACATGTATGTTGAGATTACAATCAGTATCACAAAAAGCATTGTCCTTCAGTAGCGGGGGGGGGGGGGGAGGGAGAATCCCAACACACTGTTAATTGCAATTCCTATTTGGAACATACTGTTTCCACAACCTTGTATCTTTTTGTGCAAATCCATTAGTTATGTACAAGTCACCATATTTAAAAATTATAATATTTAAAACCACATTAAAGAATAATAATAAGGTCCTATAAAAACAGCTCATCATTATTCCTGCTCATCTTCCCAGGAACAAGCTGGCTTTTCATAATATTAGCTTTTTGAGACGTTGCTTTGACAAAGCAACCAAATATGAAGTTTAATTTTAGTAATACCAGCTAAAAATCACTATTTTCCTGAAGTTAATGGCGTAACTCCCATATTTTAATGGCCCTAGATTGAACACAGTCCAGGGTCCCAAGCACAAAGGAGCCTCCCAATTTTATCTATGGGAAAATTTTGTGAGCACTGGGAAATACATTTTCTATTACAAATCTGTGGTATTTAGAAACCAGTCAAGTAGCTTTAACCTTTACAAAGCTTAGCTTATAGGTAAATTGTAAGAGTTCTAGTCTTTTTTTTTTAAAGCACATTAACATTTACAAAGCTCTAAATACATTTCATTCTATTTCATATCTTTTGATATTTGTTAACAATACCTTACATAAGTGATGTATTGAAACAGACTATTCTAAACAATGAGATCCTAGTAACAAAAGCATTCGCTCACACACAAATGTAGCACAAATTAAGATTAGAAGAATATACAAGTTTTGATGTTTGCTGCTCAAGTCAAGAGTCCATTAGTGTGTTTTTCCCCATGGTGGCAGAAACCATATGCTTGGTTGTATAGAAACAACTGAAGCACTGGAAATTAGCAACTGCAGCATGATTGTTCTTTGTTTCCATATGCTCAGTATCTGTGCAATAAAAATAAACTTTACCAAGGTTAAGAGACACAAATTGATTTGTATAATACGGGTAGAAATTGTGTAAAACAAAAAAAGCTGAAAGCTGAAATCCTATGCATCCTTACATAGCAGTGTGTTTCACTGAACTTAGTGGGACTTGCTTCTGAGTATATAGCATATTTCTTCAATAAGAGGATGTATCCATTTCAAAGAAAAAATATTGCAGCAATCCCATCACTTGCATTATGCTTAATAATGGTTACTACAAAAGCAGGTTTAAACACAAATTCTATGGGATATTGTTCTTGGAAGCAAGAAAGCTTTTAAGGTAAATTTGGCAGTCTTATTTTAAGGCAGTAACATTTTAAAAGACAAATACTATGAAAAGAATTCTTAAAGTACCGTTTCAACATATTTGATACATACTAAACTGTTTTCAGGCTGTAATTCTAAACACATATTAGGAGGTAGACATCACAGAACCCAGTAAGGCTGACCTCTGAGTCATCATGCACAGAACCGGGGCGGCACCACAATTCTAAACGTGTTATGTGGAAGCCAGTCCCACTGCTTATATCGACAACTTCTATTTCAGTCAGTGAGATGCCCATGTCATGTAGAAGTGCACTGAACTACTGAACTCCACTGGACATGTTTCAAAACAAACATGCATAGGACCAAAGTACCATTTATAACTTCAGACACATTAAACTTCACACAATCTACTCAGATTTCCTACCAAATGCACACATGTACACACCAACCACTCTAAAGTTAACTCTTCTTAGCTAAATTTAAGCTGTTGGCTAAATCCATTCCATTTCTATTGCTTTGTTACTAGGTTTGCATTTCAAATGAAAAGCATGATCTACACATGCCACTACCAGTTGTATCTGCAGCCCATCAACCATACAGACATAGCCAAAAGATTAGTAAGAAAGCAAGTTTAAACGCTGTGACCCTCCCATAGTCCAATTAAAAATCTGAGAAACTACAATGAAAATTATAACATTAGTTACACCATCTCACTGCATAAAAAAGAGAGCATAATCTCTCTTTTGCAAGGCCCTGTACCAGGAAGAATTTCTTTAAAGATACAAACAGCAATTTCTAGGACAACCAAGCAGAGTTAAGAGAAGGGTAGCAGTAACAACGTGTATTATGGTGTTACATAGACTAGTAATACAGTATTACGGTGCTACATAGACTAGTAATATAGTATTATGGTGCTACATTGACCAGTTATATAGAGTAGCCTTCAATCTTTTCTGATCTGGGGCCCACCTGTAACCCCAACCAGCAATGTGGGACCCTCTCAATATTTTACTGTATCCCTTTGTTCTTATTCTCCCCTTCCTCCACTTTTTTTTTTTTTTTTTTAAGGGGGAGGTTGTTGTGGCACTACTGTTGGAACCCATCATAGATTGGGGATCAATTCAATTGTGACCCAACAGGATAAGGCCAATGCTATTTCAGGTAAACAAGCTGGAGTTCCCTCATTCAAATATGCATTAAAATCATTATCAAATGCACCCCACAGGTAGATGGCAAAATGCTCTGGACACTAATTATTGTGCTCAGCATCCCTTCTCTTACACTAAGTTCCACTTAGTTTAACCTGTGCTATTAGTTACCATTTCATATATAAACAAAACCATGTCTTAAATAAACACACCCCCATGGGGCAGCTGACCAGGCAAAAGACCCACCACACAAGACCTCTTTTTCACCTGCCTGCCAGAAAAGTAGAAAAGTGAAAGCATCGGGATCTAGTCAGAAAACAATTGTTCATCCTGACCTTCTCTGAAAAGATCCATAGGTAGCTGCCAGTCTCAACAGCTGACCCTTTCAGATCAGAGTGAAAGTTGTCAATTACCAGTCTGACAACAAGGCTGAATAGAAAGGGGGGGGAGAGGGAGAGAAAGAGAAGGACACCCAAGCGAAAGCTGCAGTTTCAGCTGGAAAGAGGGATGGCAGAGGGTTGTTTTGTTCCTTCCCTCATCTCCCAAACTTGCCCATGGTCGGTGGCACCGGTGAAACAAGGCTGCAACACCGGCCAAGCCCCACCTAACGTTTGCAGGGCACTGGGTGCGAATCCTGTCCGATCTGCTTGAAACGGCTTTACCGAAGGAAGGCGAAAGAAAGAAAGCTCAGCCAGCTTACAATGCACCAAGCTCCAAGAGCGTGGACTGGTTGGCAGGACAGGACACAGCAGGGGAGTTTGCCTTCCTTCCACCGCCCTCCATTCGCTTTCCGGTTACCGGAGAAAAACACGGGAAGCCGAGAGAGAGAGGAAGGTGGGTGGCTGGGGAGCCGCAAAGCCACAGCTCCGCCTGCGCGAGTCCCTGCGGGGCGCAATCGCCCGCGTTGCGAGAGAGAGGCGCGGGCGTGCTGGGGGTGGAAAGCCAACTGGGGAGGGGGAAGAGCCAGTAGCCGAGGGGTGGGGCCGAAGGGCGCGGGAGGGGTGTCAAATCCCGGCTATAAAGGCCGATCAAGTTGCTGCTGCGAGCGGCTAAGCAGGAGGCGGCGGCGGGCCTCGAGCTGGGCCCGGGGTGGACTGTCTCTGTCTGCCTCTCTCTCTCTCTCTCTCTCTCTCTCACACACACACACACACCCCTCTTTCACTCCCCACCCCCCACCCCCGCCTTCAGACTGCAACAATCCTAGGCACGCGTACCCCGGGAGCAGCCCCTTCCGAAGAAAACTGGCGCTTTGCTCGCGAACGCACAGCGCAATATCCGGCTGCAAGCCTGCGAGGCGCTTCAAGTCCATATGCGCTAGGATCGCGCGCCGACCCTGGGGCTCGGCGCCGCGCGGGGCCGCCGTCCTATATGGAGGAGCAGGAGGGGAGCACAACAGCGGGCCCTCCCGTCGAGGGCGGGGCGGGGCGGGGCGGGGCTGCGCTCCCCGGACCGAGCCGGCGCACAGGGTTGCGCGGCAGGGCCGCTCCCCTCCTTAAGCACTCGCGGGGCGCGCCACGGGATCGGGCCGGCGCAGCGCGGCGCGATCCCGGCCGCGTTCCCTGGGCGCTCCGTGGCAACGGGCCTCGCGCCCCAGGCGGCGCAGCAGCCGCGCGGGTCCCCCCCCTCCAGCAGCCTGATCGGGGCTCGCTCCCGAGGGGAGCGTGTGCAGGATGGCAGCCTGATCTCCCCCGCCGCCGCCGCGCTTCTCTCCCTCGCTCCCCTTCCCGGCAGGCGGCAACCCCCCCAGCCCCAGACACACTCCCTCTCCCCCCTCCCCCCCAGCCCCACACTCCCCCTCCCTCCCCCCAGCCCGACACACTCCCCCTTCCCCCCTCCCTCCCCCCAGCCCCAGACACTCCCCCCTCCCTCCCCCCCAGCCCCAGACACCCTCCCCCCTCCCCCCTCCCCCCTCCCCCCCAGGCCGCCACTCACCAGGGAGAAGAGGTTGGCGTGACAGTCCTCCAGGCTCGCCCCGTTCGCCACCGCAGTCATGATCCTCCTCGGCGAGCCCGGCCTCCAGAGCGGGGCATGTCTGAGGAGGAGGAGGAGAGGGGCGGAGCGGGGAGGGGGCGTCGGGGAGGCGCGGGGCGGGCCCGGCCGACGGAGCGGGGCGCTCCGCGAGCCCCCTCCCCAGCGGCCCGCCTGCCGGCCGCCTTCCCGGGAGCTGGCGACGACGGGGGGGCCGGAGGAGGAGGAGGAGGGGCGCGGGCGCAGGGGGGCCGCCGCCGCCGCCTCGCCCACCCGGCGCGGGCGGGGCCGGCCGGGCTCCCCCCGTTTCTCCCGCCCGCCGCTGAGGGAGGCGGAGGAGCCGCCGAAAGACGCGCGGGCGGCGGCGCGGCTGCGAGCGGGCGCCGCCGGGCGGGTCGCGTCGCGTCGCGTCGCGGAGGAAGGGGCCTCGCCCGCCGCGGCCGGCTGTCCGCCCCACACGCAGCCCGGCTGCGGGGCGAGCGCGGCCTCCCCCGCGCGCCCGCCGCCTGCCTCGCTCGCTCGCTCGCTCGCTCGCTCCCCCCGCCGCCGCCGCCTCGCTCGCTCGCTCGCTCCCCTCAGCGCCGCCACACGCGCGCGCACACGCACAGGCGCTCGCTGGCTCTCCGCTCTGACAGCAATGGCGGCCGCCAGCAGCACCGCGCCTCGCCATTGGCCCAGCGCGCCCCACGTGGGACGGCCCTCCCGGCAGGACGGGAAGGAGGGAGGGAGGGAGCGAGCGAGGGGGGGAGGAGGGGATCGGGCGACGCTCCGAGCGCGCGCTTCGCCGCCGCTGGGGGCGCTGCGGAGCCGAGCGCGGGCGGCGGCGCGGCGGCGGCGGGGGAAACCGGCCTGGCCGCCCTACCACGCCGTCGCGCGATGCGCGCGCGCCGCAGCGGGCTCTCGCGCCGGTTTTTCTTCTTCTTTTTTTTTTTTTTGAGAAGCCGCGGGAGGCTTGCAAGAGCGATGGTAAAAGGCGGGTAGGAAATAAGCTCGGCTTAAGCACCCGCACGCGGGGCGGCACGCGGGTTTCTCGGTTCTGCCGCAGCCACCTACAGCCCCTTCGCCGTGTGTGTGTGCGCGCGCGCGTGTGCGTGTGTTTTCCCCCAGGATCGAAGTCTGGCGTTGGATCCAATGTTAGCCCTACTTAGCCTAGGCCCATTGAAATGAATGGGATTTCAGTTAAATCCCATTCATAGAATCATAGAAGAGCCGGGTTGGAAGGGGCCTCTGAGGCCATCGAGTCCAGCCCCCTGCTCCGCGCAGGAATCCAAGTCCTTCATTTCAATGGGGCTGTTCTAAGCAAGCCTAACTTTGGATTCAGCCATGTAATTGTAAGTTTCTTGGGGCAGAGTCCTGACCTCTGGTATTCCATAAAGCACCTGCACACAGATTCTATGTAAATAAATTATTATTATTATTATTATTACTATATTTATACCCCAGGCCTTCTGCTTCTGGGGCGCTCAGAACAGCTTATTAATTCAGAACAGAATTAATAAACAATACAGCACACATTTTTAAATAACGATATTTATGAACTGCTTACATTAAATAAATTTCTAAGCAATGTACAAAAACGATTCTTCATAGGACTTTTTTCTGTCTAAACATGCATAGGATTGCGCCCTAGGTAACTTCAGGCTGAAAACTGTATAATTATTGTGAACCGCCCAGAGAGCTTTGGCTATTGGGCGGTATAGAAATGAAATAAATATAATATTAATTAATTTAATTAAAACATATCTCAGCCTAACCTGCCTCACTGGGTTGTTGTGAGGATAAAGTGTAGGAGGGGGAGAATTATGTACACTACCCTGAGCTCCTTGGAGGAGAGGTGGAATATAAAGGTAACTGATAGTAATACTGCAGGTGGCTTTTGCATACATCTCAAATATTCCTCATTGGAATGTACAAGCCATACTCACACTTTTAGCTAGGGATGTACAAAAATCACCGTTCGCGGATTATGCTGATGGGGGGAGGCGTTCCGTCCCTCCCCCCGGAATCCTGGCCGGGGGGGGAGGCGCTCCGTTCCTCCCCCCCGGAATCCTCCGCGGCTGGCTGTGCTCCGCGGCAGCTTCGTGGAGCAGCCGGCCAGGCCCAGCCAGGCCAGAGCCGTCCGCAGCCGGATTTCCGGCCGCGGAGGGCTCTGGGTAAAAAAAAAAACCTGCGTACGCAAATTTGCATTCCTTCTTTTTGGCCATCTTAATCTATGTAAATATTTACGTAGACTATGATGGCGAAAATAAGGGGAACGCAAATAGCGTAGCGGACGCTATTTGCATTCCCCTTATTTTCGCCATCTTAGTCTACATAATTATTTACGTAGAGTAAGATGGCCCAAAATAAGGAACGCAAATGGCGGCAGCCATAGCCACCATTTGCATACACTTTTTTTTTTTTTAACCCAGACGTTTTAGGCTACGTAAAAACTTATGTAGCCTAAAACGACTGGGTAAAAAAAAAAAACGCAAATGGCGGCGGCAGCCGGTCAGAAGACCAGCCGCCACAGCCGCCGCCACTGCTGCCTGGAAGATCCGCCCCAGGTAAATCTCGTCCCAGGGGGATCCACAGGGGGGGTGGGGGGGCAGGCCATTCCGCCACAGATTTCGGGGGGCCGAATGCACTGGCATTCGGCCTCCCCGAGATCCATGGCGGAATTCTCTGCCATCCCAACTTTTAGCCCTTCAATTCTCCCATCTAGGACTTAGTTCAGTTGATCTAAAAAGGTGTTAGAAAATAAAGCATACTACGGAAACCTTCCATTCATCCTCAGCTGCTCAGCAGTTATTGCTGCTGAATCATGGAGGTTGCAATCCCAGGAATACTTACTTGCAAGTAAGTCTGTTTGAGAACAATAGGGTGCATTTGTCAGTTATTGGGATCTGGTGAATCTCAAATAGGAATACCAAGTTCTCTCTCTCTCTCTCTCTCTCTCTCTCTCTATATATATATATATATATATATATATAAAACATTTCTATACCGCCCAATAGCCAAAGCTCTCTGGGTGGTTCACAAAAATTAAAACCACAAAGTACAGAATGAAAACCGTATAAAATGTATAAAACTACAGTATAAAAATACAATCAGAATAAAACTTAGTAGCAATGCAGAGATTTAAAATACAGTAACAGATTTTAAACAGCAAAGTTAAAAGGCTATAATGCTACAAGGCTAAAATGGATGGTCTTCCAAGGACATTTTATGGAATCATTAACTTTTTTGACAGTATTTTTAATTACTAGCAGTGCTGGGAGAGCACCATCATATTGCCTTTTAACAGGTTTAACAAGTGGCCTGTGTAACAAGACCAAAATTACGAGAATGTTCTTTTCACTCCTCCTAAGTCCCTCCCCCCCCCCAAAAAAGAGCCATTTTGCCAAAAATTCTCCACCATTTTTTGTGGTGGCCACCGCCTTTCCCATAATACTCCCACATGATGCTATGTCCAGGGTAGGGTTGGAGATACAACATGGCAGCTGGGTTGTGAACACAGGAACTTTGCTGGTGCCGTTAATGACAGCATTCTCTGTCTATATATCTATTATATATGAGAAAGATAGACTAACTACAGAGTATTTAAAAATACATATTTTGAGCTAAGCGTTTCGGCTTCTACCCTCATCAGGACCTATGCTGTTAAATGGATACCAGGAGTGGCAGTTTGGAATGCTTAGAGAGAAAAAACAGAGGTATGACTGGTATAATGTTTACGAATTGTCCTCCAGATTAAGGCCATTTGGACTAAGTTCTGAGTCCGTAGATCCAGAAGTTTTCCCTTTTGCCAAGCACGTCAGTGTCTTTTGTTCTATTGGAAGCAAGTATAAATCAGAGAGACTATGTGCAGGTGAGTTGAAATGTCTCGCAACAGGCTGCTCCAGTTTTTTGGTAAGAATCACAGATTTGTGGTTACGGAATCTTGTTCTTAGGCCCTTTGTAGTTTTTCCTACATGTTGCATATGACATCCTTTTTTTCTTTTTTACATTCAATTAAAAGCACAATCCTGTGGCCGCTAGTCAGTGGCTAGACGGCCATAGGATATGTTGGTTTCCGGGAACCGACCTCAGAGCCCTCACTCTGAGGTCGGTTCCCTGAGAATTGACCTCCACCCCCTCCTGCACTGCCTTATAGGCAGCGTGGAACAGCCCCGCGCTCCTCTCCCGGAAGAGGAGTGTGGAGCAGCAAAAACTGGGCATTCCTGGGGCATGCCAGGGTGGGGAAGTCAGAAATGCTGGGATGACACATCCTGTGTGTTGTCCGGCTGCCACTTCCCACGATCCGAGGTCCCATGGCTAGACAGCCGAAATAGGCTGTCTAGCCACAAAAGCAGGGTGGCAGGACTGGAGAGGACATCTGCTCCTCACCATTCCTCCCGCCCTGCACTGGATAGGTGGTCGCCCCCAGGCTCGGAGGCAACCGTCGATCAAGGTAGGCTTGCTCCCTAAATAAATAAACCACGTTTGTGGAAGTGCATTTTACCGAATATCTTTGGGATGAGTTAGGATATTTTAGAAAATGTTTTTACTGTAGAATTTTATTGTTTTTAACTGTTTTAGTATATACTTTGTACATCGCCCAGAGTGGCTGGGAGACCAGCCAGATGGGCGATTAATAAATTTAATTAATAAATAAATAAAATATCTAATGCAATAAGTTTTGTTAGTAGCTGTCATTGCTCTATCTATCTTATATATTTTAACTTAAGACTGTCTGCATCCATAGCGGATCCAGAGTTTCCATACATATATGGCATTGCTAATGGTCACCTCCTGTAAGGAACTGTTTCCCTTACCCAGAGAATATTCAGCAAAATAGCCCCTCCAATTTGGTCACCTGTGAATAAGGTGGAGAATTTTGGCAGCCCATTTTCACACAGCTCACCCTTGTGTGTCTTCCACATGTGCCCTCTTTCCTCTCCCTCCACTTTGACTAACTATGGGGCAGGGAAGTGATGAGACAGCAGGGCAGAGAAAACTTTGATCTCCTTTCCCCACGCACACCACCCTAGGAGAAAGAAGCAGCTGGGAACAGGCAGCACACTTCTTTCTGAGCAGCAATGCGACATAATAACTGACATCAAATCATAACTGACAGCCATATGGGTGAGTGTTGGAGAGTTCCGTGTTTTTTGTAATACAAAAGCATAATAAATATGTGTGTTTAATAAGGCTTTGGAACAGCAAAGGGGTTCTTCCATTGCACGGAGGGAACAGATATAGCCAGGGGTGCAGAAATCTAGGCACCATTGACAACTTTAAAATGGGGCCTCTCTTCCTGAAGTGAGCAGGAAGCAGATTTTGACACTTCCCCTATGAGCTAGCAGGTGTAGGACCTTGCCACCACCTCCTCTTACATCTTTTTTCGTGCACAGAATCCTCTCCCCACCCACCCCCACCCCTGCCTCAGCAACAGCACTATTTTTAATTTTCTCTACAACTTCTTAGTTCTTTCTTTTTTAACCAAACCTCCTCAGACCCAAGCTCCTCTTCCCCTCTGTTCCTCTTTTTTTCTTATTTCTACTCAATATTTTCTTCCCCATTCCACTCCCCCTGCCCCGCTCCCCATTTTTAGCCTTTTCCATTTCCTTTTTCTCATCTCCGTATCAGTGGTGTGGTGCGGTGCTACATTTTGAAGGGGAGGTGCTCACCAAGGCAATCCCCATAGCCACACCCCCAAGGACAGTCCCAAAATTCAGGCAGCTGGGTGGATCCATTTCAACAACACCTTTCTAGCAGTTTATTTATATCTATCTATCTATCTATCTATCTATCTATCTATCTATCTATCTATCTCCACCAGGAACAGGTGGAGCATTTTGCAATGCTAATAGGCCTTAAGTGCCCATTTAAGACCAAGCCACCCCAAAAGACTTTCCATTACAAAAGGAAACAATATATTATTGCTGGGGGGGGGGGAACCATTTCCCCCAACTGCTTTGAGGATTGCAGCTAAGCTCGGAGGGAACAGGGAATTGGTGGGTGGGGGTGGCAGATGGGAACATCCATCCCTGCTAATCAAAAAGTGCTGGTGCTGCGTCCATGAGAGCCCGGGCTCCACTACACCACTCTTCCCCACTCTCCTCTTCCTGTAACCCTTGCTAATCCCCTTTTGCTACTCGCAGAGGCTGGCAATGCCTCTGGCCTGCGCACCATGGCAGGGGTGGGCACACTTCAGGCATGTGGAATCTACTTTGGGCTGGATCCAGACTTAGTCATACTTAGAGTACATCCATTGAAATCAATTGAAATTCCCTAGGGAGGTGGTGGGCTCTCCCACACTGGAGGCGTTCAAGACGAGGCTGGACAGCCATCTGTCAGGGATGCTCTGACCTGGATTCCTGCACTGAGCAGGGGGTTGGACTCGATGGCCACGTAGGCCCCTTCCACTCAATGGCCTTGTAGGCCCCTTCCAACCCTCCTATTCTATGATTCTCCAATTCTATAATTGTATGACTAAGTCTGGATCCCATCCTTTGTTTTCACTTGAACCCCCAAATCCACCATCCAGAGCCAAATGCGAAATAGCCTCTCAGAAGAGCTAGAATGCACTTAGAATTAAGGAACAGGCTACCTGTTGAGCACACGTCAGCCCAAACAATATTTTTCAGTACCAGAACCAGAACTGACCTCAACTCTTTCAACATGAAATCCACTCCTGTTTCACTCACCCACCCCCTGCATCTGTTGTTGTTGTTCAGTCGTTAAGTCGTGTCCGACTCTTCGTGACCCCGTGGACCACAGCACGCCAGGCCTTCCTGTCCTCTGCTCTCTCCCGGAGCATGCTCAAGTCCATGTTCATTGCATCGGTGATGCTATCTAGCCATCTCACCCTCTGCCGTCCCCTTCTCCTTTTGCCTTCAGCCTTTCCCAGCATCAGGGTCTTTTCCAGAGAGTTTTCTCTTCACATTAGGTGGCCAAAATATTTGAGTTTCAGCTTCAGTATCTGTCCTTCCAATGAGCAGTCAGGGTTGATTTCCTTTAATTTTAAAGGGGGGGGGGAGATTTTTTACAGTGTAATCCTATATGTGTCTACTCAGAAGTAACCCCACTGAGTCACATTCCTTCTAATTTCCGATGTTCAGGCTGTGAGTGCTGTTCCTTATGTAGCCAAAACAGCACTTTGCAGAAGTACAAAAAAATTTTTTTTTTAAATGCGGGCTGGAAAAACCTCAAAAACAGATGAATGAGCAGTGGCCACAGACTGACTGGCTTAGGGGTCAGGGGGAGCAACAGAAAAGTGGATGGGAGGAGGAATGGAATGGGGTGGTTGGAACCTTGAATAGTAGGACTCCACATAGTAACATTTTGTTGCCCGTCTCACTTGCTCTTTCTGTTGATAAACAATTGGGACTCAAGAAACCCTTGCTGATCCACTGCTAATCAGCCGGAGACCTACCAATAGATCCTGATCTCGCTTCTGTCCACACCTCATTTATATACTACTATAATTTGTTCAAGAGCAATATCTTAAGGAAACACAGCAGCTAGGACCACGGTATGCCTTCATGTGGTACCTGGTCTCAAAACAGCATGCAAACAATAAAAGCTGCTTCTATTCAGCACTTTAAAGAAGTGATCGTGAACTTTTTTTTTTTTATTGAACTTCAATGTTTTAGTCATACTGTCAAGTTCATTTTTTCCATTTTCTTTCTTTTTAATTGCAAAAAAAGCTGAAGGACTTACCACCAAACTATTTTAGAAGTCATTCACCATATTCAAAGCACAACTCAGACTTCAGTAATTCAAGGGATATTTGGGATTATCTTTCTCTCTGGTTTTATCAGAGGTGCCTGTTTACCCAGTGTGCATATCACATCTCCAATCTCATTTGGTGCCCACTAGGCTCCCTGCCTCTCCCAATTGTTATTTTTCTAAGATTTTTCTTTTTTTAAAAAAAAACCCTAAACATGGGAGGCTGGAAGTCTCACCTACAGCACCATCTTTATTTGGGTTCAAAAGAGTAGTTTTGGGTTTTGAAGCTCAGATCCCACTGCTACCTTGGACTTTCATTCCTGGCCTGTGCAATATGACAGGGTTGGGCAGAATTCGGGCTTACAGTTTGTATATATGCACAGATGCTTTTCCCCTGACCCTGCCTTGGGGCGGGGGGGGGGGGGAACCTGGCCTCCGAGACAGACTGGTAAAACATGGACCAGATCAGACAGAACTTTACAGAATTTCCTAGCACTAGCCCCCTGCCCCGCCATCCCCATTGGGCACCAGTCACCAGTAGTTCTTGGGCAAGTTACTTTTCTTTTAGTGTTACCAGTTTGCCTTCTGGGAAATGTGCATTTTGTGACCAGCCATTCCCACCATGGCAGCCATTTTGTGAGAGCACCCACAACACTCTCCCAACATTCCAAATGTGCCCAGCGACCCAAAAAGCTTGTGGACCACTGGACTGGGAATGTTATCAAAAAAATTAAGTACTTATTTCATTTGCTTCCCAGCTTAAGCACGCACTGATCATATTTTATATGCACAGTGAAAATAGAAGGGATATGGGAAGATGTTTACAAACTGCTGGAGGGTTTGTGTCCTTTTGTTTTGTTTTGTTTTGGGGAAATGTCTTCATGATGTCATGCACACTAGTCAATTGGTGCTCTACACAGGAAGGACTGATATTTCCTTCTATTTTAGGGCACCCCTCCACCAGATGCCCACTCCCTGCTTTTTAAGCGTCCGCAAATTGTCTTCACAAGAGCAAGAAAAATTAATTCTGAGATGCCACTCTTGCAATGATAACACGTTACATTGACAACTAGGAAACTCTGACTCAAGATTGAAATGAAATTTTCAACTCTCTAGAGTAGAGGTTCAGAAACTCTCTAGGGGAGCAATCCTGTGCATATTTAGACAGAAAAAGTCCTCCAATTCCCCGCATGCACCAAGCAGCATGGCTGGCTAGAGGAATGCTGTTAGTTACAGGCCTCTTTGCTCTCTAAATATACATAGAGTTGCACCTTAAGGCTGGAGAAAGACTATCACTCTCCATGGAGAACACTTATTTCTTTTGTCCCAATCTCACCGCTGATCAAACAGTTGTCATTTTCTGAAGCAACACATAACAATGCAAAGCCCATTTACCAGAGGCAAAAGTGGCATGAGAGGACATGTATGTATGTATGTATGTATTCCGCTCAAGAGACTTTACATGGTCCTCCTCCTGCTCTCCCTTTTATCCTCACAACAAGCCTGTGAGATAGATTAGGCTGAGAGTCAGTGACTAGCCCCAAATCATCCCAGTGAGCTTCGTGGCCCAAGTGGGAACTCGAACCCAGATCTCCCAAGTCTCAGCCTATACCACACCACACCACACCGGCTCTCATGAACTAGGGATGGAGAAATCAGTCCATTTACAGCCTGTATCCCTAGTGTGTGCATTCATCCATAAGTCCACCCTGTTTCTGCATTCATCTTCAATTTTTAAAAATCTGCATGAGGTTTTGCATACATATTTTAATGCTCTTTCTCTCAAAATGCACATTTCTAAACATATTTTTTCTCAAAACATGCATCTCTAAACATATTTTCTCTTGAAACTAGAAGAGGAAGAACTGGTGTGGTGTAGTGCTTAGAGTGTTGACCTGGAACTCAGGAGATCTCAGTTCTAATCCCCACTCAGCCATGAATCTCGCTGAGTGACTTGGGGCCAGTCACTGACTCTCAGCCTAAGCTACCTCACATACTTGTGAGGATAAAAATGGAGAGGAGGGGGACCAGGTAAGCTGACTTGGGTACCTTGCAAGAGGGGGGGAAAGGCAGTTAATTAACTACTACTATTATTATTATTATTATTATTATTATTATTATTATTATTATTGCCAGGAACTGTTCTGAAACATTTGAGAGGGCAAAACTCAAGAGGATATTGGATAACTAAGTTCCAATCTGTACATTAGTCTGGGAGGTGTAGATGAGGCCAGTTCAGATTGGAATTCGCAAAGACCAAATTCCTCAACTATCTCTACCATGAACAGTGATCCCTCTTTCAAACTGCCCTCAGCTGTCGTATAGTTCAATCCTATGCATGTTTACATGGCAATAAGTCCCATTGTATTCAATGGAATTTACGTCCTAGTTCAGAGGTGTTGAACCTCTTTCAACCTGAGAGCTGAATTCCATTTTGAAATTGAACTTGGCTGAATTCTATTTTGGAGTTCCATTCTGGAGAAGCTCTCAGGGGCCACATTCCAGTGGTGGGCAGAGCCAAAGAGAAAAAGGTTGAGACCCCAAACACAGAAAAATCCCAGCATATTTTAGCTTAAGGGTGCAATCCTATGCATGTTTAGACAGAAAAAAGTCCTACAACTCCCAGCCTTCCCCAGCTGTGCTGGCTGGGGAATGCTGGGAGTTACAGGACTTTTTTCTGTAGGATTGTGCCCTAAAGCTCTTACGGACAGTAGTTATGCCTTAGGAGATACATATCATAGAATAGTAGGGTTGGAAGGGGCCTACGTGGCCATCAAGTCCAACCCCCTGCTCAATGCAGGAATGCAAGTCAGAGCATCCCTGACAGATGGCTGTCCAGCCTCATCTTGAATGCCTCCAGTGTGGGAGAGCCCACCACCTCCCTAGGGAATGGGTTCCATTGTCATATTGCTCTAACAGTCAGGAAGTTTTTCCTGCTGTTCAGCCGGAATCTGGCTTCCTGTCACTTGAGCCCATAATTCCGTGTCCTGCACTCTGGGATGATCGAGAAGAGATCCTGGCTCGAGAAGAGATCCTGGCAACCTTTTAGAATGGTGAAAAAATTGTACAGAAGCTGGGAAACACCACCAAACATCAGGGGTCGGGTCAAAGGAGTCCCCAGGAGGGCCACATTTGGCCCATGGGCCTGGGGTTCCCCACCCCTGCCCTATGCCAAATGTTTTGGATTGGGGTCTGAAAGAAGTATCACCTCTCAACCACGGTGAAGAAGCTCTACATTTACTTCTGTCTGCAGAGGGCTGCGAGCTGCTGGAGACTGAACACATTCATACTGAGAATGCACCCATCGCCTGGCATACAGCTGAGCTGCCTTGTGCTTGGGGAAGGAGCCAGTTGCTTGCCTCTCCAGACAGATTCCAAAATTAGATTCAAAACACAGCCATGGCTGATATCGGAGGAAAGATCGCTTCATTCCAGAGCAACTTAGCACATGTTAAGCCAGCTTGGCCTAGTGGGTGGCTGAGCAATTTCACAGCAGGTGTTCGTTATTTTTTCAAAATAAGAAGGGACAAAAACTGACGGTCAAAAGGCTACAACATCCTCAGTGGAGAATATATAAATGAAACATCGGAACACTTGTTATTGTTGTCATTCGGCCTTTCAATATTTTACATTCTGGGTGGAAAAAATAAATGCATTTAGAGCCGTAGCAATGATGTCGCAGGAACTGGTGTAAAGGGGGGAGTAGGGAGGAGTGTGACCCTCCACCCTTGTCAAAGACGCAGGCTGAATGGTGCCATAATTAAATGAGAAACATTTCATAATCATGACTGTTTTATTAGATTGAACTTAGAAGTTAATTGAAATACACTACATCAACATCCTTCTTGTTTTCTTGGGGTAATTTTGCACAACTTTGCTAATGAACGTCTTGAATGCAGAGCATTCGTTTTCAGTTGCTTCTTGTGTTTCCAGAAGTTCTGGTCCTTCAGTTGATACAGTGGAGGTTGGTGGCCAGTCTGACTGGTGGGACGGAGGGCAGGTCAGCAGAGGTGGAGCCAAGGGGATCAGTGGATGTGGAGCGGTGAAGATCTTTCTTTATTAACTAGACAGGTAGGTGCAGGGGGTGGGGAGAGCATGATGGCACACAGAGAGTCCTAATAATAGGGCCACCACTGAGTTAATATTAGTTCACTGAAATAACTGCGCATTTCAAGAAACTTAGCACCAAGACTGGGTCAAAATGAAACTGCGACAACGTGGGACTGGCTGTGGCACATGGGTGCCCTTATGGCCGGAGTTCTCAGAGTCCAAAGACGGCAAAGCAACCTCCTCTGGATGATCTTTCTGGGAAAACTGGGTCCTGGGTGCCTTGTGGCACCTGAGCATGAGAAGGCCCAATTTCTTGTTGTTCAAAGACTAATAGACTTAGATCTACAGTATTTGAGAACTGTTCCAAATAAAACCTGCTCTCCATTACTCTATACTAAATATAATAATCTAAATAATTACAGAATCACTGCAGCTTCATATCTGTATACATTAACCATTCCAAAGTATAGAAGAGCATTTACTCTTGCCTGTTTTAATGTGCTGCCATCGGCACTATTAAACGGACAGTTTAGTAAGATCCCGGTTAGTGAACGGATATGTTTCTATGGTGCTGGAGTAACAGAATCGGTTGAACATGTTCTCTTGCATTGAGACCTCTATAGGGAATGTAGAGAAAAGCTAATTTCCCCACTGTCCCAGGAAGTCACTCTCCACCACTTTGGTATCATCCATTTGTTTAAGGGATGTGCCTTCTTGGGTCACTGGAAGTGTTGCCAGGTTTTTTATGATTTCAATGCAAACTAGAAAAAAATTATGTTATTTTCTTGAGAGAAGGAACCTCACAAATTGTATTTTATTGTGCTAGTTTTAACTGTATTTTATATGTTTTATATTGATTTTGCTGGTCAGTGACCATAATAAATGAATTCATTCATTCACCTTTCCGTGACCAAATCCTCTCCCTGAACCGGGAACTCTGGATCCTCTTCTTCAGAGGACTGCTAGTGCAATGGAGAGTTAGCACTTTGTAAAGGAACCAAGCAGAAGCACTCGTTTCCAGGTCGGGACAGGTCAGCTCCCTTATGCGAGTTCCGCTGACCAGCCCCATTCTGGAAGCAAGCATTTCCACATGGTTCTAGTTATTACAGGAAGCACTCACTCTCTGTTAGTGAGAGTAGCAGTGGGTCCTGCTGATGCTTGAGCAGCATTAGATACTGCCCTATATCTCTGCATTTTGAGGCAGTCCAGATGTAATCATAGAATCATAGAACAGTAGGGTTGGAAGGGGCCTATAAGACCATCAAGTCTAACCCCCTGCTCAATGCAAGAATCTAAGTCAAAGCATCCTTCACAGGTGGCTGTCCAGCCTCATCTTGAATGCCTCCAGTGTGGGAGAGTCCTCCACCTCCCTAGGTAATGGGTTCCATTGTCGTATTGCTCTAAGAACATAGAATCCTAGAATAGTAGGGTTAGAAGGGGCCTATAAGGCCATCGAATCCACCCCCCTGCTCAATGCAGGAATCCAAGTCAAAGTATCCCCGACAGGTGGCTGTCCAGCCTCATCTTGAATGCATCCAGTGTGGGAGAGCCCTCCATCTCCCTAAGTAATTGGTTCCATAAAGCCAAGCCAGGGTTCAGCATTAACTGAAAGAGCAGTTAAGCAAGCCAGGTAGGGCAGTTGGAGAAATCAGCAGTGGAACCAAATGAGTTTGGATTTTCAAGAATCCGACCTGTGGATTCCACAGCAGACCAGCTTTTCCCCTGTCGGGAGGATTCTGTGGACTTCCAGGCCAGTTTTCTAACTTTCCTGAATGTTGTGCCATAGAAAAATACACAAAATAAAAAAACTGGCTAAAAATGTGCATTTCCCTCATAGGCTAAAGCATGACAATGCACATTTAAGGGGAATTTGTGCATTTCCGCATGTGCAAATTTGCTCAAATTTGCATTCAAACAAATTCAGAAAAAAAAACCCAATTCTGTGGATGGGTTGATGACAGAACAAAAGCTGCCTGACAATTTGCGAAACACAGACAGAATGGACTTTACACAATCCATACACCCCAGGGTCATGTCCTTGGCTTCCCCCTCTTCTCCCACACTGTGCTTCTTGGCCTCTGATCCTGGGTTGAGGCAACCCATGGTTTGCCCTTTCATCTGAATGAACAAGCTACGATTTTGGCTTGCCCTGGATCAGTCCCTGGTTTGCAAGGCAAAGAAACCACAGCTTTCTGGCTTGGCTGAAATGGCAAAATATGGTTTGCCTCAACCCACTGAATGGAGGCTCTGCAGCATCCTACATTCAATGTGTCTAGTGCAGCCTTGTATTTAGCAACCCCTCTGCTCACCATAGGCAACCGGGAACTCCATGTAGGCAAGTGCATAGAATTCCATGCAGGCGAGGGAGTGGGCTGGCATCTCTCTGTTCAGTTCTCTCCATTCCTCCTCCACCTGTCTGTTTGGTTTCTGTGCTGGCTGCAGAGAAAGGGCGACCCGTCCCTCAACTCTCTTCCTCCTCTGCAAGCCTGTTTGGTAGAAGGCAATTTTATTTTATATTTTACTAGCTCGCTAAGAGGCTAGTAATTTACACTTCCCCTCCTCTGTGGCTGGCATGGAAACACAGACTACTAGCCTCTCTTAGCAGCCTCGCAACTTTCCTGGGCTTATTTACAATGTCGTTGTAGCACAGAGATAGGCAGCTAAGGGCACAATCCTATTGCGATGGCTGTAAGCCTCCGAACGCAGAGGCTTATGGTCATCCTACGCAAGGTGGGAGAAGCAGCAGAGGTGATCTTCACCTTCCCATCCTCCTCCCACCCTGCATTTTTGCTTGACGGGCTTTTTTGCAGCCAGCGCGGAGAGCAACCAGAGCAATTCTTTCCACTCTGGCTGCAGAAGGGATGGGGTTGGAGCTCTGATTCCCAGCGCCGAGGTCGGGGTGCTGCCTCTGACCTCAGATCTGGGAATCTGAACTATCCTATGGCCCCTCAGATGCTGTCTAGGGGGCATAGGATCATTCCCGTAAGGCATTTACTTTGTTTTTGACCAGAACCATGAGGTTCACCAGCTGGAGCCTGGTGCAAAATAGTGGCTCAGGAAACTGGATGGAGAATTGAGGCACGAGAGACCTCTGAGCACATGCTCAGCCCAGGACTTTGTTTTCAGTGCTAGAACTGGAGGCTGCACACAGATTCTTTCACACATAGATCTACTCCTGTTCCCCACTCCAAGCTTTCTTGATTTCTTAATGTAGTGCAGCAAGAAGGGACAAGGCTTTTTAATGTTCTCATTGTTAAATGCTTGGAAGTCAGAAAATCCCGGCTGATCTATTATAAGTCACTTGGAAATCTACCAATAAATTCTAATCTACCTTCTGACCACTCATGCTCTCGTGCAGTGGTGGGCAACTTGAGGCCCTCCAGATGTTTTTGCCTACAATTCCCCTCAGCCCTAGCCAGCACAGCTAATGGTGAGGGATCACAGGAGTTGTAAGCCAAAACATCTGGAGGGGCACAAGTTACCCACTGCTAATCTACTGTGCTCATCTCAGAACAGTCTGCTTGTTGAATTCAGGATTTCTAGTACAGACAGATGTTTACAATGCTATACCATCTGCATCTGTGGGTGGTGTGTGTGTCAGAGAGAGATTTCCCCTTTGAATTGTCATTTCCAGGAAAATGAATAATCAGATGCTTCTACTTTCTAAAACATTATTCTCTGGTCCTAATGAAAAAGCCTATCTTTCAAGTCAGAGATGAGGGCTTTGTAAAGATTTCATGACTGCACCTCCAGAATATCTTTGTACAGCCTCCAGATTTGTGGAAATGAGACATTCTTGACATTCAGTCTTAACAAAAACACCAAGAAATCCAAGTTACTTCAAAGGAAAACCAAATAATAGGTTGAATAAATAAAAACAAAACAAAAAATGTTGAGAGGAGGAGAGAAAAAAAATAATTCTGTTGGTTTGATTTGGCTCTTTAGCTTACTAAATACATTAAAGCTTCTTCTTTTTTTAAGTGCATTTTCCTAATATCATTGCAAAATTACCTGCAACACTAGAGCAGATGTCATGGGGAAAAAACTTTCTCCATTTTCCCTCCTAAAGCTCCCTCAGCTCTAGGATTGCCACTAGAATTGTCAACTGACCAGGAAAAAGGTCCTCCCTGCTCTTGTACATTAACAGCAGCTTTATGCCCTGAAATCAACAGGTGAAGTTTCTCATGGAAAAGAGTTAAGCATACTAACTGCTAATATTTGTGTGTTAAGGTGAAGGAGCAGCAGATGGGTGAAACGTTGGCAACCTGAAATGCCAGACGCTTCTACAAAATCACATTTACAAGTTCATAATAATTCATGTTTTGATACATGATACATGGTACATACACGATACACGATACATGGCTACTTAGCCTATGCCCACCTGTGTTTCCATGTTTCAGTGATTCCATGACAACAGTGGAAGCTTATCACCTTCAGTTTAAGACCGCAATCCTATGCACACTTACTTAGGAGTAAGGCCCATTAAAATCAGTGGGACTCACTTCTGAGTAAACATATACAGCAAAGATTTATTTATTTACTTACTTACTCACTCACTCACTCACTCACTCAAAGCATTTATATCCCACGCTTCAAACAAAAGACACCCAGACCGGCTTACAACAATCAATCATCACATAGTCCCTGCCCTCAGGCTCACAATCTAAAAATACACGAGACACAAGGAAAGCTATTGGGAGGGGGGGAGCGTGATGGTGATTCACTCAGCTTGATGGAGGGGAATATAGCAATTGTACTGAGCTTTGCATGTCTATTGTCCTTCTGAGCTGGCCCGTTCCTCTTTTCTTCTCTTCTGCAGTTTCTGTTCTTTCCAGTCCAAGCTTAATCTGTTTTTCTCCCACCCCCTCAGGGCAAGATCATAGAATCATGGCGTTGGAAGGGGCCAACAAGACCATCGAGTCCAACCCCCCGCTCAGTGCAGGAAGCCTGATTCCCAGGCAGTCTCCTGTCTAAGTATTAACCAGGGCTGACCCTGCTTAGCTTCCAAGATCAGATGAGATCAGGCACATCCAGCCATTTGCTGTTCATCAGACATCTTGTTGGGGGAGGGAGGGGCCACCACTGGGAGCTGGATGGTGACAGCTCACCAAGCTTGGGAAGATATTTCCTCAGACACCCTTCTGGTGGCAGTTGGGGGAGGAAGGGGCCACCACTGGGAGCTGGATGGTGACAGCTCACCAAGCTTGGGAAGATATTTCCTCAGATGCCCTTCTGGTGGCAAGTTGGGGGAGGGAGGGGCCACCACCAGGAGCTGGATGGTGACAGCTCACCAAGTTGTTGGCAAGATGTTTCCTCAGATGCCCTTCTGGTGGCCTTCCTTATGATAAGATTATGGAAATGTGAGGAGGATTTTCAGAAGCTGCTAACATGGCTAATCCAGTACTTGAGATTCACTACTTGAAAGGCTATAGCAGCCTTTCCCAACCTCAACCCCCTCCCACATATTTGTTGGACTACAATTCCCATCATCTGTGGCCATTTACCATGCTGGCTATGAGTGATGGGGGCTTTTAGTCCATCATTTGGGGATCCAAGGTTGGAAAAGTCAGCACTAGAGGATATAATGGAAGCCCCCCGACACTTGGAAAAACAACAGATATGCTGCTGCCATGAACAATCTGTGGGTGGAACGCCCCAGATATACCACCAGAACACTCTGCCCATGCAGCCGCTGTGCCACAGGAATGACTAAACCAGAGTGGAGCACACTTATGGCAGCATATCTCATTCAGGCCACTGTCATCCAGAAGTTTACACTGACCTCAGAGCTGATATAAGGAAATTCTCCCACCTGCACCTCAATACAACAGAGAGGGGAAATTAATTAAAAATCAGCCACCCCCATGACATCTACGGCAGTGCATATGGTAACAGACCACACCCTGCCCACATTACCATGACAGAGTATAGGACAGGGTGTAACTCAGCACCCAATCACAGCAGCTCTTGGGTTGTCATTCTCTGGCATTCACAACTCCCAGTCTAGAAGTTAAATCTAGGGAGGAGCAAATCAATCGAATTCCAGCCTGTATACCTTTGTGTATGTTCATCCATACATTTGCTTTGTCCTGTTTCTGCATTAATGTTCAAATTTCTATTTTTTTAGAATCTGCATGGAAATTTGCATTTAAATACATGTTCAGATACATATTTTTAAAACAGACTTTCTCTCAAACTAAACATATATACTTAAACAGCTAAGCACTGTGCTTCAACATATAGATAAATGCAAAAGCTGGCTAAGTTAAGTTTCAATCTATGCATTAGTCTGAGAGGTGATCAGGACTGAATTCCTCAGTCATCCCTAGTTAGAGGCTGCAATCCAACATGCACTTGCCTGGGAGAGAGATCTACTTAACTCAATGGGACTTGTGTACATAACCAACTGTAGGACAATATATGTTTTCAAGCATATCTGTTGAACCTAAAGAGCTTTGGCTTTTGAAGTAGTGCACAGTAAAGGCAGTAATAGTGCCATGTGGGTTCCATCTTAAGAAAGGCATTTGACAAACTAGAGTGTACACAGAGGAGGGCAACCAGGATGGTGAAGGGTCTGGAAACCAAGTCCTATTAAAGAAACTGGGTACATTTAGCCTGGAGAAGAGGCTAAAGAGGCTAAATCCTGGAGAAGAGAGGATTAAGGGGAGACATGATGGATTTCTTCATGTATCAGAAGGGCGATTGCATAGAACATGGAGAAGAAATTGCAAGGGAGCAGATTTCAGCTAAACATCAGGAGAAATGTTGTAATGGTAAGAGCTGTTCGAGAGTGGAACAATCTGCTTTGGGAGGTGGTGGACTCTCATTCACTGGAGAGCATAAGAACAGCCATAAAACAAAAGGGAGCACAAGCTTACACAAAGGTGATGCAAGCAGACAATAAGAGATGCCAAAAAGCATTTTTTGAAGAGCATATTGCTAACAACATCAAGGCCAACAATGAAGAATTCTTTAAATATATCAGAAGCAGAAAATCAGCTAGGGAGGCAGTTGGACCATCTGGATGATAATGGAGTTAAAGGAGTAGTGAAGGAGGACAAAGAGATTGCAGAGAAGCTGAATGAATTATTTTCATCCATCTTCACTGCAGAAGATATAGGACAGATACCTGTGCCTGAACTGATGTTTTCAGGAAGGGAGTCTGAGGAACTGAGGCAAATCGTGACAACAAAAGATGAAGTTCTCAACCTTATTGATAAACTGAAAGCAAATAAATCACCAGGCCCAGATGGTATCCATCCTAGAGTTCTCAAAGAACTCAAATATGAAATTGCTGATCTTCTAACCAAAATATGCATCATGTCCCTAGGATCAGCCTCTATACCAGAGGACTGGAAGATGGCCAATGTAACACCAATTTTCAAAAAGGGATCCGGGGGGATTCAGGAAATTACAGGCCCGTTAGCCTAACGTCTGTTCCAGGTAAATTGGTTGAAGGCATTATTAAAGATAAAATTAGTAAGCATATAGAAGGACAAGCCCTGCTGAAAAAGAATCAACACAGCTTCTGCATAGGTAAGTCCTGTCTCACTAAACTTTTAGAGTTCTTTGAGAGTGTCAGTAAACATGTAGACTGGGTGATCCAGTAGATATTGTCTATTTGGACTTCCAAAAGGCTTTTGATAAAGTCCCTCACCAACGACTCCTGAGCAAACTTAGCAAGCATGAAATAAGAGGACAGGTCCTCTTATGGATCAGTAACTGGTTAAAGAACAGAAAGCAGAGAGTAGGAAAAAATGGTAAATTCTCCCAATGGAGGGAAGTAAATAGTGGGGTCCCACAGGGATCTGTATTAGGACCAATACTTCTCAACCTGTTCATAGATGATCTGGAATTAGGAGTGAGCAGTGAACTGGCCAAGTTTACCAATGACTCCAAATTATTTAGGGTGGTTAAAACAAAAAGGCATTGTGAAGAGCTCCAAAAGGATCTCTCCAAATGGGGAGAATGGGCATCGACATGACAAATGCAATTCAATGTAAGCAAGTGTAAAGTGATGCACGTTGGGGCGAAAAATCCCAAATTCAAGTATAGCGTGATGGGATCTGAGCTAGCAGTGACCGACCAGGAAAGGGATCTCGAAGTTGTGGTGGACAGCTCAATGAAGATGTCAGCCCAGTGTGCAGTTGCTGTAAAAAAGGCAAACTCCATGTTAGGCATAATTAGAAATGGAATTGAGAATAAAACTGGCAATATCATACCGCCCCTATACAAATCTATGGTGCGGCCACACTTGGAATACTGTGTCCAGTTCTGGTCACCACACCTAAAAAAAGGTATTGTAGAGCTGGAAAAAGTTCAGAAAAGGGCAACTAAAATGATCAAGGGGCTGGAGCATCTCCCTCCCCTATGAGAGAAAGTTACAAGCTGGGATTGTTTAGCTTGGAAAAAAGAAGGGTAAGGGGAGACATGGTAGAGGTCTACAAAATGAGAATGTGGACAGGGAGACATTTTTCTCCCTCTCTCAAAATACTAGAACCCGGGGTCATCCTATGAAGCGAATTGGTGGGAGATTCAGGACAGAGAAAAGGAAGGACTTCTTCACACAGCACATAGAAACTATGGAATCTCAACTGGACAGCCATCTATCAGAGACACGAGTTGCCATATCGCATTGCAGATCCTGCACTGAGCAAGAGGTTAGATCAGGGGTCCCTAACAGAGCATCTACAGGGGCCTCCAGTGGCACCTGCGAAGCTTTCCACTCCCTGCCCTCTTCAAAAATTTAGTTTTAATTCAAAAATGTGAAAAATGTTAGGACGTCAGGTCCTCCTTCCTGTTCCTGAACCTGCTGCTGATCAGCTGTTCAACGGGAAGGAAGAGAAGGAAAGTTGCTTCCTGGCCCCACCCCATCTTCTTCCTTCCCCACAGAACTTTCCCCTTAGCGCTTGCTCACTTTCTCTCTCTCTCTCTCTCCACTCCCAGCCTTCAGCCTCGCTATTTCTCTCCACACAATGCCTTTCCTCGCCATTTCTCTCCCTTCCCCGTCCCTAGCCTTCTCTCTCTCCACTCCCAGCCTTCAGCCTCGCTATTTCTCTCCACGCAATGCCTTTCCTCGCCATTTCTCCCCCTTCCCCGTCCCTAGCCTTCTCTCTCTCCACTCCCAGCCTTCAGCCTCGCTATTTCTCTCCACGCAATGCCTTTCCTCGCCATTTCTCCCCCTTCCCCGTCCCTAGCCTTCTCTCTCTCCACTCCCAGCCTTCAGCCTCGCTATTTCTCTCCACGCAATGCCTTTCCTCACCATTTCTCTCCCTTCCCCGTCCCTAGCCTTCTCTCTCTCCACTCCCAGCCTTCAGCCTCGCTATTTCTCTCCACGCAATGCCTTTCCTCGCCATTTCTCCCCCTTCCCCATCCCTAGCCTTCTCTCTCTCCACTCCCAGCCTTTAGCCTCGCTATTTCTCTCCACGCAATGCCTTTCCTCGCCATTTCTCTCCCTTCCCCGTCCCTAGCCTTCTCTCTCTCCACTCCCAGCCTTCAGCCTCGCTATTTCTCTCCACGCAATGCCTTTCCTCGCCATTTCTCCCCCTTCCCCGTCCCTAGCCTTCTCTCTCTCCACTCCCAGCCTTCAGCCTCGCTATTTCTCTCCACGCAATGCCTTTCCTCGCCATTTCTCCCCCTTCCCCGTCCCTAGCCTTCTCTCTCTCCACTCCCAGCCTTCAGCCTCGCTATTTCTCTCCACGCAATGCCTTTCCTCGCCATTTCTCCCCCTTCCCCGTCCCTAGCCTTCTCTCTCTCCACTCCCAGCCTTCAGCCTCGCTATTTCTCTCCACGCAATGCCTTTCCTCGCCATTTCTCCCCCTTCCCCGTCCCTAGCCTTCTCTCTCTCCACTCCCAGCCTTCAGCCTCGCTATTTCTCTCCACGCAATGCCTTTCCTCGCCATTTCTCTCCCTTCCCCGTCCCTAGCCTTCTCTCTCTCCACTCCCAGCCTTCAGCCTCGCTATTTCTCTCCACGCAATGCCTTTCCTCGCCATTTCTCCCCCTTCCCCGTCCCTAGCCTTCTCTCTCTCCACTCCCAGCCTTCAGCCTCGCTATTTCTCTCCACGCAATGCCTTTCCTCGCCATTTCTCCCCCTTCCCCGTCCCTAGCCTTCTCTCTCTCCACTCCCAGCCTTCAGCCTCGCTATTTCTCTCCACGCAATGCCTTTCCTCGCCATTTCTCCCCCTTCCCCGTCCCTAGCCTTCTCTCTCTCCACTCCCAGCCTTCAGCCTCGCTATTTCTCTCCACGCAATGCCTTTCCTCGCCATTTCTCCCCCTTCCCCGTCCCTAGCCTTCTCTCTCTCCACTCCCAGCCTTCAGCCTCGCTATTTCTCTCCACGCAATGCCTTTCCTCGCCATTTCTCTCCCTTCCCCGTCCCTAGCCTTCTCTCTCTCCACTCCCAGCCTTCAGCCTCGCTATTTCTCTCCACGCAATGCCTTTCCTCGCCATTTCTCCCCCTTCCCCGTCCCTAGCCTTCTCTCTCTCCACTCCCAGCCTTCAGCCTCGCTATTTCTCTCCACGCAATGCCTTTCCTCGCCATTTCTCCCCCTTCCCCGTCCCTAGCCTTCTCTCTCTCCACTCCCAGCCTTCAGCCTCGCTATTTCTCTCCACGCAATGCCTTTCCTCGCCATTTCTCCCCCTTCCCCGTCCCTAGCCTTCTCTCTCTCCACTCCCAGCCTTCAGCCTCGCTATTTCTCTCCACGCAATGCCTTTCCTCGCCATTTCTCTCCCTTCCCCGTCCCTAGCCTTCTCTCTCTCCACTCCCAGCCTTCAGCCTCGCTATTTCTCTCCACGCAATGCCTTTCCTCGCCATTTCTCCCCCTTCCCCGTCCCTAGCCTTCTCTCTCTCCACTCCCAGCCTTCAGCCTCGCTATTTCTCTCCACGCAATGCCTTTCCTCGCCATTTCTCCCCCTTCCCCGTCCCTAGCCTTCTCTCTCTCCACTCCCAGCCTTCAGCCTCGCTATTTCTCTCCACGCAATGCCTTTCCTCGCCATTTCTCCCCCTTCCCCGTCCCTAGCCTTCTCTCTCTCCACTCCCAGCCTTCAGCCTCGCTATTTCTCTCCACGCAATGCCTTTCCTCGCCATTTCTCCCCCTTCCCCGTCCCTAGCCTTCTCTCTCTCCACTCCCAGCCTTCAGCCTCGCTATTTCTCTCCACGCAATGCCTTTCCTCGCCATTTCTCTCCCTTCCCCGTCCCTAGCCTTCTCTCTCTCCACTCCCAGCCTTCAGCCTCGCTATTTCTCTCCACGCAATGCCTTTCCTCGCCATTTCTCCCCCTTCCCCGTCCCTAGCCTTCTCTCTCTCCACTCCCAGCCTTCAGCCTCGCTATTTCTCTCCACGCAATGCCTTTCCTCGCCATTTCTCCCCCTTCCCCGTCCCTAGCCTTCTCTCTCTCCACTCCCAGCCTTCAGCCTCGCTATTTCTCTCCACGCAATGCCTTTCCTCGCCATTTCTCTCCCTTCCCCGTCCCTAGCCTTCTCTCTCTCCACTCCCAGCCTTCAGCCTCGCTATTTCTCTCCACGCAATGCCTTTCCTCGCCATTTCTCTCCCTTCCCCGTCCCTAGCCTTCTCTCTCTCCACTCCCAGCCTTCAGCCTCGCTATTTCTCTCCACGCAATGCCTTTCCTCGCCATTTCTCCCCCTTCCCCGTCCCTAGCCTTCTCTCTCTCCACTCCCAGCCTTCAGCCTCGCTATTTCTCTCCACGCAATGCCTTTCCTCGCCATTTCTCCCCCTTCCCCGTCCCTAGCCTTCTCTCTCTCCACTCCCAGCCTTCAGCCTCGCTATTTCTCTCCACGCAATGCCTTTCCTCGCCATTTCTCCCCCTTCCCCGTCCCTAGCCTTCTCTCTCTCCACTCCCAGCCTTCAGCCTCGCTATTTCTCTCCACGCAATGCCTTTCCTCGCCATTTCTCTCCCTTCCCCGTCCCTAGCCTTCTCTCTCTCCACTCCCAGCCTTCAGCCTCGCTATTTCTCTCCACGCAATGCCTTTCCTCGCCATTTCTCCCCCTTCCCCGTCCCTAGCCTTCTCTCTCTCCACTCCCAGCCTTCAGCCTCGCTATTTCTCTCCACGCAATGCCTTTCCTCGCCATTTCTCCCCCTTCCCCGTCCCTAGCCTTCTCTCTCTCCACTCCCAGCCTTCAGCCTCGCTATTTCTCTCCACGCAATGCCTTTCCTCGCCATTTCTCTCCCTTCCCCGTCCCTAGCCTTCTCTCTCTCCACTCCCAGCCTTCAGCCTCGCTATTTCTCTCCACGCAATGCCTTTCCTCGCCATTTCTCTCCCTTCCCCGTCCCTAGCCTTCTCTCTCTCCACTCCCAGCCTTCAGCCTCGCTATTTCTCTCCACGCAATGCCTTTCCTCGCCATTTCTCCCCCTTCCCCGTCCCTAGCCTTCTCTCTCTCCACTCCCAGCCTTCAGCCTCGCTATTTCTCTCCACGCAATGCCTTTCCTCGCCATTTCTCCCCCTTCCCCGTCCCTAGCCTTCTCTCTCTCCACTCCCAGCCTTCAGCCTCGCTATTTCTCTCCACGCAATGCCTTTCCTCGCCATTTCTCCCCCTTCCCCGTCCCTAGCCTTCTCTCTCTCCACTCCCAGCCTTCAGCCTCGCTATTTCTCTCCACGCAATGCCTTTCCTCGCCATTTCTCCCCCTTCCCCGTCCCTAGCCTTCTCTCTCTCCACTCCCAGCCTTCAGCCTCGCTATTTCTCTCCACGCAATGCCTTTCCTCGCCATTTCTCTCCCTTCCCCGTCCCTAGCCTTCTCTCTCTCCACTCCCAGCCTTCAGCCTCGCTATTTCTCTCCACGCAATGCCTTTCCTCGCCATTTCTCCCCCTTCCCCGTCCCTAGCCTTCTCTCTCTCCACTCCCAGCCTTCAGCCTCGCTATTTCTCTCCACGCAATGCCTTTCCTCGCCATTTCTCCCCCTTCCCCGTCCCTAGCCTTCTCTCTCTCCACTCCCAGCCTTCAGCCTCGCTATTTCTCTCCACGCAATGCCTTTCCTCGCCATTTCTCCCCCTTCCCCGTCCCTAGCCTTCTCTCTCTCCACTCCCAGCCTTCAGCCTCGCTATTTCTCTCCACGCAATGCCTTTCCTCGCCATTTCTCTCCCTTCCCCGTCCCTAGCCTTCTCTCTCTCCACTCCCAGCCTTCAGCCTCGCTATTTCTCTCCACGCAATGCCTTTCCTCGCCATTTCTCTCCCTTCCCTGTCCCTAGCCTTCTCTCTCTCCACTCCCAGCCTTCAGCCTCGCTATTTCTCTCCACGCAATGCCTTTCCTCGCCATTTCTCTCCCTTCCCCGTCCCTAGCCTTCTCTCTCTCCACTCCCAGCCTTCAGCCTCGCTATTTCTCTCCACGCAATGCCTTTCCTCGCCATTTCTCTCCCTTCCCCGTCCCTAGCCTTCTCTCTCTCCACTCCCAGCCTTCAGCCTCGCTATTTCTCTCCACGCAATGCCTTTCCTCGCCATTTCTCTCCCTTCCCCGTCCCTAGCCTTCTCTCTCTCCACTCCCAGCCTTCAGCCTCGCTATTTCTCTCCACGCAATGCCTTTCCTCGCCATTTCTCCCCCTTCCCCGTCCCTAGCCTTCTCTTTCTCCCTTCCTAGCCCCTAGCCTTACTCTTTCTCTCCCACTACCCCCTTTATCTTGCTGTTTCTCTCCACTCCTGGCCTCTAGCATCGCTCTTTCTCTCCCCTCTACCCCTTTGCCTTGCTAGTTCCCCCTCCCAGCCTCTAGCCTTGCTATTTTGCTCTCCCCCACCTCTTTTGACTAGACAGGCCCACACGGCAGACATTATGTGACCAGCCACATCATCCGTGGGAGCCATTATGTGCCTACAGGTCCAAAAAGGTTGGGGAACCCTGGACTAGACAATGCCAGGGCCCCTCCCAACTTGAGAGAAACCTCCTAACAGTAAGAGCTGTTTGGCAGTGGGACAGACTGCCTGGAGGGACTGAAGCAGTGACTGGACAGCCCTCTGTCAGGGATGCTATAGTTCACTGAGCCACGGATGAGAGTGAATGACCTCCCAACCAGTGGAGGCTGGTGGCTCTGATGTCAGTGGGGCGGTGAATCTACTCTGGGTTTCAGTCAGAACCAGGAGCTCACAGAGAAGGAATCCAGAAGATATCTTAGGGTCCAGGCAGATGCATATGGGAGGAGGCGATCCTTCAGATAACCTGGCCTTCAAGCTGTTTAGGGCTTCGAATGTTAATACCAGCAATTTGAATTGGGGCTGGAAATGGACTGTAAGAAAATATACATAAAACCAGTGAAAGAGAATACAGTGTTGTTGTGTTATAAAAAACTACTCACACCAAAAATAACCAATACCCAGTGGTGTAGTGGAGGCAGGACGAAGCCCCCGCACTTTTTCATGAGCAGGGACTCTGATATCATCTGCCACCACCCCCCCCCCCAGATTTCCCTGTTGCCTCTGAGCTTAGCTGTGATCCTCACTGTAGCTGCGGGGGGAATGAATTTTCCAAGCAAAAATATATTGTTCCAGAACCAGGCTTTGCACCTTGGATTGCTCCTTTAGAGTTCTGACTGAAACCCAGAGTGGATTCACCGCCCCACTGACATTGGAGCCACCAGCCTCCACTGAGCACCAACTCTAAAATTCTATGATTCTACAAATACCACAGTGAGCAAATGAGCCCTCCAGAATGTGCAATGTGGTGGTTGTGGGGAGAGATCAGGGAGTAATGCTTGGTAAGAAACCTGCGCAAAATGTCGAAATGCACGCACTCTGCACCCATCCAGATTCACGCCTAATGGCATCTTCAGTTTTTACTAAAAGTCTGGCCGGGCGTCCCTCCAGGCTTAGCTTTTTTTTCTTTTCTTCCTATCTCTATAGTCAAAATTTTGCTAAAAGCAATACGGTGGAGAAGAGGCCACTGAGCCAGAGAAAGACTGGGACACTGTTCAACAGCCACATTGGCACTCTATTTGCTGTGGCTCAGAGGATGGGATTATCATACGAGTCCAGTGTTCCATCACAGCTATAAAAAAGCAACAACCCTACCTGGAATCCCAAAGGAATTCATCATTCTACATCAGGCGCTCTCAGTGGATGTTGGGCCTCTTGAGTCATGGTTACCCAGCATCAAAGAGGTAGTTATGATCTGGCCTGTGATGAGGAAAGCACCTGCCAAGAGCTCATTTATTAAGAAGAGGTTGCTGGATGGGGGTCAGGCCGAGAAAGGGAAACCTCTGGAAATGCTGGATTGCAGGAAAGCACATGCATCTTCATTCATGAACACGTTTTTGACCTATGAAGTCAAGCTCACTTCCTCGATTTCTTATAAAGCAGAGCCTGGCAGATGCAGTGCAAGGGCTGCGTTGTTCTGCTGGAAGCAGCCCATCAGGGAACGCCATACACGGCACATGTGGAATGAGGGCTACAGAGTTAAAAACCAGCCCATAAAACATTAGTGCAGTTCACAGAGGAACAAAACTTTTCCCCTTTTCTTTTTGGCATGGATTAAAATGCTCTTTGCTTTGGCATCAGGAGAACAATCAGGAATCATCCTGCCATAATGTAATATATCCATTACATGGATAGCCCGCCTTTTCTCCAAGGAGCTCAGCCCCCATCTTATCCTCACAACAACCCCGTAAAGTAGATTAAACTGAAAGATGGTGTCTAGACGAAGCTCACACCATGAGTTTCGTGGCTGAGTGGGGATTTGAAGCTGAGTTTCTCCAGTCCTCACCCCTTCAATCCAGCCTTCTCCACCCTGGTGCACTCCAGAGGTGCGCCAGGTTGGGGAAGGCTGCTCTAACCATTGCAACACACTGGCAATCTATTATAACAATAATTCATGGATGTATATGGGTCTCTAGGGGCTGCGGTGGCTTAGTGGTTAAGATGCTGAACTGCAGACCGGAAGGTCGGCAGGACAGCAGTTTGAGACCCGAGTGCCGTGTGACGGAGTGAGCTCCCGTCTTCAGTCCCAGCTCCTGCCAACCTAGCAATTCGAAAGCAAGAAATTGCAAGTAGATAAATAGGTACCACCTCGGTGGGAAAGGTAACAGCGTTCTGTGCACCTTGGTGTTCAGTCATGCCGGCCACATGACCACGGAAGCGTCTTTGGACAGCGCTGGCTTTTCGGCTTAGAAATGGAGATGAGCACCACACCCTAGAGTCAGACACAACTGGTTGGGGACACCTTTACCTTTATATGGGTCTCTAATATAAACGGAGGCCCATATACATTGCTGGATGTGCATGTGTGTGCTTGAACATAGAAAGATTCCTTCTGCCAGGCAAGACTATTTGCCCATGTACCCCAATAGTGTCTACTCTGATGGGCAGCAGCTCTCTAGGATCTTTCTCATCTGCTACCTGATCCTTCCTTAACTGGAAATGTAAGGGATAGAACCTGAAACTTTAGGCAGGCAAAACATGCACTCTGCCACTGAACTAGGATCCCAGTTCTGAGGTAAACTTTTTGAAAACATTGTATAAATAATAATAATAATAAATAATAATAATAATTATATAATTATAATAATTATAACTACTACTAGTACTACTACTACAGTGAACAGATTCCCAGGCTACAAGTGAAGGAACCAAGCTGACTGCACAAGTTGAAACCTAGCAGCTGGACATATTAAAAACCCTATTTGAGGAGTGGGGCGAGGGGGAATACACACACACACACATGCCAAAACCTGAGAATTTATGATGTATGAAATCCTGGTACAGAAAAAGGGGGTAGGAATCTCAGGCGTTTAATATCCAGTACGGACTTTTATAATGTGCAAGGGCATATTGGAAGATTTTATTTCCCCAATCACCTGCAGACCATCATGTCTCTCTATTCTGTGTCTCCTTGGCCATAATTTCTCATTGCCCCTTTTTTCTCCTGTGCCTTTAAATGGCTGCACGATAGGCAGAAATTTCAACTTTCCTCGGCATGGACGGGTAGCAATGTGGGAATGCCTCCCCTGTTATGCTTCTGCCTGTTAAAGGCACAGGAGTCCCACTAGATTCTAGAAGGGTGGCCATACTCCCCCCCCCAACCAGGTTGGTTCCACTCCCTTTCTGCTTTCCCCTCCTGCTCCAAAGGATGCTTTCTCTTCCCCCACCCCCACCCCACCCCTACTGCTTTGGCATTCTTCTAAATCTTTATTAGCCTCTTGTAAAACAAATCTTATCTTGTAAAGTTTCTTGTGTAACTATTTGCCCAGTGTCTTAACTGGCTCCAATTTATATGTATTTCCTGATTTTACTGTCATTCACTCCAAGCCTTAGTAGGAATGGGGTGGGTTTTAAATTTAAAGGAATGCATTGCTGAGAGATTGAGGACATGGGGGGAGAATCCTGTGGGATAAGGCCTTGTGAGAACACACACTCACACACTTTAGATCTGTACAGTACTCGAAAATGGTCTTACCACACACAAAGAACAATTGCTGGAATGGTTTCCTTTGGCAGAGGTGCCAAATCTACTTCAAGTTGATGTACATTGGGGAGAGAAACCTTCTTTTCAGTCAAGGGCAACATTACCTTTGGCCCTATGGCTTAGGGGTAGTCTCTGGGGTGGGGGCACATGCTCATGGGGGGGGGGCAAAGCCAGCAGTAAACAAGGCCAGAACACAGTCCAGAATCTGACCACTTCTGTCTACCACCTCATTCTATGGGCTTTTCTACACGAAACATTTATCGTGCGCTCATCGTTCCCTACCCAGTACCCATGTTGTCTATAGGTTCTTTAGATGACAATGTAACCCTCCAGTTTCGCTTCAGTGTCTAACCAGCGCTTTCGGCAAGTAATTTTAGAGCAGGGAAAATATGGCATTTAATCGTGAAAGCGAGAAAGCACAATTTCCTTTTGTGTATTTGCACTATTCTGCTGTACCACAGCACCACCTAGAGGTTATGTAGCAGAAAAGCAGGAAAGGAAAGGCTCCTCCTGGAGTGCTCGGAGCTCAAGTCTGTGATGAAATCAAAAGTCGATTCAGTGGATTAACAGCCAATTAACAGCCTCATATAGAAAAGCTCTATGTAATGCTTGGGGGCCTTTCCATTTCAATTCCATTTCAGAAAGGCTTTTGGAGTCACATTCCAGTAGTGGGCAAAAGGGGTGGGGCCAAAATACCAGCATATTTTACTGCCAGTAAAGCAGCCCAATGGCCAAATAAAATTTCAGAGAAGCACTCGGGGGGGGGGGAGGTTTCTAGTGGGGGGGGGCAAAGGCAAACGGAGCAGGGCTGAAAGTAAAAGGGATAGGGCCAAAAAAATACCAGCATATTGTAGCTTAAAATACCAGAATACTGTAGCTTAAAATACCATCCTATGGTAGCTTAAAGCTCTTAAAGGTGTTTCAACCTTTTAGAATGAGAAAAAAATCCACAAAAGCTGGGAAACCACCAAGCGATTCATGGTTCGGGGGAAGGGGGCGTCGTTTTGGGGGGGCATGCCTGAAGTTCTTCACCCATGGTGTAGATTTATTTGAATTGTTTGCTTTATTTTATTTACTTAAAAAACATTTATCTGCTGCTTTTCAGCCCTAAAAAGGGCTCCCCACGGGCTCTTGGTTTTATTGTACATTACTGATTTTATTGCATTTTAACTGTTTTATTTATTTATTTATTATTAAATTTATTAATCGCCCATCTGGCTGGTCACCCAGCCACTCTGGGCGATGTACAACATACAATAAAAACAGTTTAAAACAATAAAATTCTACAATAAAAACATTTTCTAAAATACCCTAACCCACCCCAAATGCTTGCCTGAACAACAACGTTTTTAATGCATGACGGAAGCTCATTAAAGAGGGGGCATGACGGAGTTCCCTAGGGAGGGAGTTCCACAGAGTCGGGGCCACCACAGAAAAGGCCCTCTCCCTCGTCCCCACCAGTCTAGCTGTCCTGGCTGATGGCAGAGAGAGAAGGCCATCCGAGGCTGATCTTGTTAAGCGGCCTGTCTGGTGCTGCTGGAGGCGCTCCTTAAGATAGGCTGGGCCAGAACCATATAGGGTTTTAAAGGTCAAAACCAACACCTTGAATTTGGACCAGAAAACAACTGGTAACCAGTGCAACTTCTTCAGCACTGGAGTGATGTGATCTCGCCGGCGGCTGCCTTTAATCAGGCGAGCCGCCGCGTTCTGTACCAGCTGCAGCTTCCGAACCATCTTCAAGGGTAACCCCACGTAGAGCGCATTACAGTAGTCTAAACGAGAGGAGACCAGGGCATGTACTACCGATGGGAGCAGATGGTCGGGAAGGAAGGGGCGCAGCCGCTGTATCAGATGGAGTTGATACAGCGCCGTCCGGCTCACAGCTGACACCTGAGCCTCCATGGACAGCTGGGAGTCCAAAATGACCCCCAGGCTGCAGACCTGGTCTTTCAAGGGTAGCCGTACCCCATTCAACACCAGGTCAACATCCCCCAGCCTCCTCTTGTCTCCCACCAAAAGTACCTCGGTCTTGTCAGGGTTCAGCTTCAGCCTATTCCTCCCCATCCAGCCACTCACCATCTCCAGACATTTGGACAGGGATTCTACGGCCAACCTTGGTGAAGATTTAAATGAGAGGTAGAGCTGCGTGTCATCCGCATATTGATGACACTGCACCCCAAACCTCCTGATGATAGCCCCAGCGGCTTCACATAGATGTTAAATAGCATCGGGGAGAGAATGGAACCCTGTGGCACCCCACAAGTAAGTGGCCACGGGTCCGAAACCTCCTCTCCCAATGCTACCTTCTGGTACCTGCCGGAGAGGAAGGACCGGAACCACCGCAATACGGTGTCCCCAATGCCCAACCCCTCCAGGCGGTCCAGGAGGATACCATGGTCAACTGTATCAAAAGCCGCTGAGAGGTCGAGGAGAACAAGGAAGGAGCATTCACCCCTATCCAGAGCCCTCCTCTGTTCTGAAACAACTGTTCTGTTGTAAGCTGCTTTAAGCAATGGGAAAGACCTCTGCTAGGGAACTGCTACCAATCAGAGGATTCTGGAGTAGATGGGCCAATAGGGCAGCATTCAACTGTGTCATGCCATTAGCGCAAATGCTGTTGCACTAGTGGAAACTAGGTTCTAAACTATGCGCGAGAGAAGAATCCAGCTAAAGTTATGTTTGCATGAGAGCAGTTGCAGAAGCAGTTGTGCATTATTCTTGTGCAACTCATTGTGCATAACTCTTGTGCAACCTCACCTGTGGGGCAACCCGTAATTGGCAATGGCCTGCATAATGGGCAATGGCCTGCACGATGGGAAGATTCAGCAAAGTGCTGCTAGCACAATTTGTGTTTGTGGAATGACATTGTTGAATACTGCCCATAGTCTGCTCTAGTAGAAGGCCGCTCCCTATGTACGCTTGTTTAATGAAAGGCCCATAGCTCAGTGTTTTGCAGCAGAAGGGATACCTAACCCAAACTGGAGATTTCTCCCAACTCCTTAGTAATATGGCAACAAAACAACTGGGTTCCGTGTACTGGTGAGAGTGAATATAATTGGAACAATATCTTATCTAATTTTTATCCATATAATTGAAACATATACATAAAGACAATAAGATGTCCAGTCTTCCTCAGTGGTTGAAATGCAGTTGGTTTATTTGGTATTGGGAATAGTGTAGTGGCAAATTCAGAAGGGCAGGGTGTCAGGGGTGTTTCTGAGTGCAGGGAGTGGGATAGTAGTTCAGATTCTGAAGGAGAACCGCCAGACATGGGGAAGGTGTTTTTCCAGGCTAGTCCAGATATGACTAGGCCGGCTTCCCAGGTTACAAATGTCCAGATGGCTGAGCTTGAGAGTCCGTCCTCACACACACACCCGTGAGAGGCAGCAAACAGGAGGATGAGCTAATAGATGTCAGACACAGGCGCAGAGCAAAGAGGGAGAAGGCAGGGGCGGAACTTAGACGGTCTACCCAATTGGCCTTGCGTGAAAAGCTGTGCTTAGAGGCCTCACGACAAGAGAGGGACCTCCCCCCGTTAAGTTAGGCTAGCAAGACCGCCTCCCTCTTCAAACGGCGGGCACCTCTTGTAAATTCCATTTGAATCCCCTGACGGCATTCCTTTGTAGATGGGGAGTCTCTGAGAATTTGCATCTCTATGACCCTGTGAAGTAATGGATTAAAAGCTGTAGACTGAAGCCTCTCATCTGTGTATGTTTGGGCGTTGAAGTGAAGTGGGGGCTAAGGGAATCCTGACACAGGGTCCCTTCATGACAGTCACAGCCACGCCCCCTTCTAAGATTATACAACCTTGACAGATATACAGCCTTCAACTAGGATCCAAAAACAGTGCAGCTATGAGTAAGGCAGGGGTATATCAATTGGCCGTCTGAGAAAAAATGCAGGGGTGTTAAAATCTTTTTCACTCTCTCACTCATTCATTCACTCACTCAAACACAAACATTTTAGGTTTTCAAAATATGATACTCTATGGAAGCTTCACCCTCCCAACTCAGCCTTCATGGACAGATCCCTTCTCAATTAAACAGCCCCCTTAGCACCCCAACATTACCCATTAGCCTTCCCTAAGCTCCTTCATTATATCTCCCCCCCTCCCCCTCCAACAGAAACATTCACACACCAGCTGGATTAAACTACACACACACACACACACACACACACACACGCATTGGTGTAGTGGTAAATCTGGACATGCAGGAGCTCACTGTGACAGTCTCCAAGGGCAGCCCAAACATTTCAGGCAGCTGTGTCAATCCATATCAACAAACCAGTTCTAGGAGTTTTCATCTCCACCAGGAGCACGTCTTTGGTAAAGCAAATAGGTCTCAATTGCCCATTCCAGACCAAGTCATCTCAAATACTTTGCATTCCAATATGGAACAATATATTGTTGCTTGGAAAATTCATTCCCCCCGCAGCTACAGTGAGGATCACAGCTAAGCTCAGAGGCAACAGGGAATTCTGAGGGGGGTGGCAGATGACATCAGAGTCCCTGCTCATGAAAAAGCGCGGGGGCTTCGTCCTGCCTCCACTACACCACTGGGTATTGGTTATTTTTGGTGTGAGTAGTTTTTTATAACACAACAACACTGTATTCTCTTTCACTGGTTTTATGTATATTTTCTTACAGTCCATTTCCAGCCCCAATTCAAATTGCTGGTATTAACATTCGAAGCCCTAAACAGCTTGAAGGCCAGGTTATCTGAAGGATCGCCTCCTCCCATATGCATCTGCCTGGACCCTAAGATATCTTCTGGGTTCCTTCTCTGTGAGCTCCTGCCAAAGGAAGTGAGGCGAGTGGCTACTAGGAAGAGGGCCTTTTCTGCTGTGGCACCCTAGCTGTGGAATGAGCTCCTTGGAGAGCTTCGCCTGGCACCTATGTGGTATTCCTTTCAGCGTCAGGTGAAGACCTTTTTTTATTTTCCCAGTATTTTAGTCTTTTAGCTTCCTAGTCTTTTAGCTCTGGTATTTTAAATCTGTATTTTAAATCTGTATTTTAAATCTCTGCATAAACTTCCTGACTGTTAGAGCAATACGACAGTGGGACCCATTACCTAGGGATGTGGAGGGCTCTCCCACACTTGGAGGCATTCAAGATGAGGCTGGACAGCCATCTGTCAGGGATGCTTTGACTTAGATTCCTGCATTGAGCAGGGAGTCGGACTCGATTGTCTTATAGGCCCCTTCCAGCCCCACTACTCTATGATTCTATAAATGTGTCCTAATTTACAGAGGGTAGCCCTCTATTTGAAGGGCTGTCCAGTCCATGTACAGTTTAAGAATATAAGAAGAGCCATGCTGGATCAGACCAAGGATCCACCAACCCGGCATTCAGTTCACGCAGTGGCCCACGGGAAACCCACAAACAGAACATGAGTGCCACAGCACCCTCCTGTCCATGTTCCCCAGCAACTGGTGTACATAGGCATACTGCCTCTGATCCTGGAGGTAGCACATAGCCGCAGGACTAGTAGCCATTGATAGCCTTCTCCTCCAGGAATTTGTCTAACCCCCTTTTAAAGCCATCCAAATTTGTGGCCATCACTACATCAGGTGGTAGCGGATTCCATAGTTTGACTATGCGCTGTGTGAAGAAGTCCTTCCTTTTATCTGTCCTGGATCTCCCGCCAATCAGCTTCATGGGATGATCCTGGGTTCTCATATTATGAGAGGGGGAGAAAAATAAGGAAAAAAAGGAGAGCAGGGGCCTTGAAGTTGTCCATCCACTGTCAGCAGAACCTGAGCAGCTGCAGGCACACAAGTCAGTCACATCCTTTCCCAATATGGTGAGATTATTGACTTTCTATTTAAGTTATATTAGTTTTTTTCTAAATCTGCATCTATATCCATACATTAACATATGCACATTTCATGCAAACTGGTGTCCTCTTTTATCTTCTTTTTTGGATGTTGTATTTCCCCCATTTTTGTCAATGTGTAAGCAGCCACCCTAGGAAAGAGTGTCCTTGCCTTCAAGTGATGCCTCAAGTATTGATAAACCTGGAGCACTGAGCTTTTGTTGGGATTACGAGAGAGAAGAAAAAGAATTAAAAGAGACACAGGATGGAGAAGAAACGTTTCCACCAACTCCTTGGGGTGACACCCCAGTTTTCCTGTTCCATTAAACAACACTTGCAGAAAGCTTAAATATTTCCTTCTTTGCTTCTGCTAAAATCTGTTTGTTTCCCTTTTTTTTCTTGTTGTAAAATACTTTCAGAACTTGGCAACAACAGGCCAGGAATTTCGAGAATCGTGCATTTTAGGCCACAAAGCGCCATGCTCATGTCGAGAATGGCCTTGATATGAAATGGAATAAAGGGGAAACAAAGACCTCCCCCTACACACAGCTAAAAGATAAACTGAACGCAGAGCATATAAAAACACCAAGAGGTAATGCCAAAAGTCATGTAAAACTCCTCCACCACCTTCCCATGAAAAGAACTGGATGAATACCTTTAAAGAAATTTTCTCTTTGATAGTAAAGCCTGCCTATGATTCCTCAAGTGTTGATAAACTCGGAGCAGTGGGATCTTGCTGGGATTGCAAGAGAGAAGAAAAGAATAAAAAGAGACACAGGATAGAGAAGAAAATTTTTCATCAGCTTGCTGGGCTGACACCCCAGTTTTCCTGTTCCAGTAAATGGAAAGTTCTTTCTCAGGCCTTCAAGCCTTCACAAGCCTCAGCTTTAAAGGCTTGGAGGGAAGGATTACAGAGAAAATCCTATTGTATTACCACTTGCTGCTACAGACAATTTCAGATATTAGGCCAATGAAGAATTACAGTAAATGAACGTATTTGCAGTTTAATTATTCAAGAAACTAGTAATGACTTGAACTTCTACTCCCTTTTTTTCTTTTTTTCTTTTCCTTTCAAAAAGGACAGCCTCTGACGTGAAAAGGATGCCAGCTCATCCTTTACTGCTTTACCTTGGGCTTCAGTGAAGCGAGCCTCCCAGGAGAAGGGAACATCATTCGTTTCGTTTCGTTTCGTTAAAAACCCAACGAGACTATCCGCTTTGTATTTAGCTATATTCTTTTAAAGAGAAGGTCTTTGTTTCAAAGGTAAACATTCTGGTATCATCAAGGATTCTAGAACCAAGACAGAATGAGAGTCAGTGTGGTGTAGTGGCTAGAGTGTTGGGATGAGAGCCGGGAGATCAAGGTTCTAGTCCCCATTCAGCCACGGAAGCTCACTAGGTGACTTTGGGCCAGTCACAGACCTACCCAACCTACTTCACAGGGTTGTTGTTGTGAGGATAAAATGGAGAGGAGGAGGATTGTGTATGCCACCTTGGCTTCCTCAGGAGGAAAAAAGGCGGGATATGAATGTAATAAATAAATAAATAACATCTGGAATATTTGGGTTTAAGAACATAAGAAGAGCCCTGCTGGATCAGACCAAGGGTCCATCTCGTCCAGAGCTCTGTTCACACAGTGCCCAACCAGCTGCCCACGGGAAACTCACAAGCAAGACATGAGGGCAACAGCACCCTCCCCCCTATGTTCCCCAGCAACTGGTGTACATAGGCATATTACCTCTGATACTGGAGGTAGCACAGAGCCATCAGGACTAGTAGCCAAGTATCTGGTTGACCACGGTAGGGCACTAGGTGCTGGAATACATGGTCCACTGGTGTGATCCAGCAGAGCTCTTCTTATGTTCTTAAAATATGAGAGGCAATGTTGTTATAAAACTTTTTCTGAAAAACGATTGTGAAAATGAACAGGTGTGTGTGTGTGTGTTTAATGCTATATCAATGATTAACAGCAACAGACTCTGCACAGGTAAAAGATGACAAACACCTTAATCATCCGTGAGGGTAAGGTAAGATCCATGGATCTATTTTGCTACCCCTACATGCACCAGTAAACAGTGACAGGCTGAAACTTCCTAGCGCATGTACGTAGAGTGGAACAGATGCACTTGTGATCAGCACCTGTGACGACCGACATGTGACTGGCATGCTTTTCCCCTCCACACAAGTGCCTTTCCCCTTGGAGATTGTCACGTTTGAAATGGACCTGAGTTAGCCAAGGATTTAATTTTTGGAGGAACCTGCCAGATGAAGAAAAACATTCCTCTGTAGCTCTGGGTTATTTCCCCCTCAGATTTGCTGTTAAACCCAGTCCCCAGTTTTTGTTTTTTTTCATGCACTCTCCTATTCCTTGATCCAAAAACGGTGCAACTCGCCCTCTCTGCTTTCAACCTAGATTCCATTTCTAGGTAACGGCTCCCATTCAGGGAGCAGGTCTAAAACACATTTATGGGCTGTGTTTAGGTGGGTTCGGAACAGGTCACTAGTCTCTGCTGCTCAAAGAAATGGATTGTTACAAGTGCTGTTACATGACTCGTTCTGGCCTCATTCCTGCTCCCCACAACCCACAGTGTTTAAGCATTCCAGCCTCCCTGCCAACTTCCCTCATGCAAATACTTTTCTTTCTTTATGTCTGTCTCATTCCATCTGTTCCATGTGCTCCCTCCTTCTCTGCTCTGCATTCACTGGCATGGCGTGCACAAGAGGATGCCCCTGCCAAAGCCCTTTTGAGTGCCAGTTGAATGAGCGAGCGAGCTATTTGGGTGGATTCAAATGATCAGGCCTGAGAATCCATCTCCCACCACCACAACAGGAAGGCAGCAGAAATCCAGCCAGTGCAGCTTTTCCCACTGTGATGTAAAACTTTCAATTGGTGCAGCTTCCCCCAATATGGAGATGAAGAACCCCAGCAGGGGCAGCTTTTGCCCCAATATGAACATGCGACTATTCAACAGGTGCAGCATTCTCCCAATATAGAGATGCAGGAACTCAACAGGTGCAGTTCTCAAAACAAACTACACGTTACGCATTCATGCATCTCTCCATGCTTTTTAACATATTCATGCTTCTTTTAAAAAAAAACCCACCTCAAAAAAAAACCACTTCATGTTTAAGGAAAGGTAGCTATGGGGTCACAAGCTAGAACATGCAATCAGCGCCTTCAGGACAAATAGCAGACTGGGATGGGGTGATTTTCAGCAGGGGAACATGGTATGGGACCTCCCAACCTGGATCAGGACCCTGCAGCTGTGTTTTCTTCAAAATAAAACTGGTAGGTTTAAGCACATTTTAAAAGTGTGAATAATGTGCAATTTGGCCAAAAGAGGTAGGGAAAACAAGGGATGGCTGAATGTGTCAATTCTGGTTTGTCATTATTCCAGGCTTACGTTTATTTTGTCCCATTTCTTCAACAGTTTGTGATTTTCTTTTTAAAAGTCAGCACCAAAATTCATATACATTTTTGTATGCATTTATCCTAAAATAACCATTTTGTACAAATCTTTGCCTAACATATTCATTTTTGCAAACAGTAATTTGACTAATCTAATGCATTTTTCTATAGAATCATAGACTAGTAGGGTTGGAAGGGGCCTATAAGACCATCAAGTCCAACTCCCTGCTCAATGCAGGAATCCAAGTCAGAGCATCCCTGACAGATGGCTGTCCAGCTTCCTCTTCAATGCCTCCAGTGTGGGAGAGCCCACCACCTCCCTAGGGAATTGGTTCCACTGTCGTATTGTTCTCAGAGTCAGGAAATGTTTCCTGATGTTCAGCTGGAATCTGGCTTCCTGTAACTTGAGCCCATTATTCCATGTCCTGCACTCTGGGATGATCGAGAAGAGATCCTGGCCTTCCTCTCTGTGACAACCTTTCAAGTCCTTCAAGAGCAGTATCCTATCTCCTCTCAGTCTTCTCTTCTCAAGGCTAACCATGCCCAGTTCTTTCAGTCTCTCTTCATAGGGCTTTGTTTCCAGTCCCCTGATCATCTTGGTTGCCCTCCTCTGAACCCTCTCCAGTTTGTCTGCATCCTTCTTAAAGTGTGGTGCCCAGAACTGGACATAGTATTCAAGATGAGGCCTAACCAGTGCTGAGTAGAGGGGAACTAGTGCTTCACAGGATTTGGAAGCTATACTTCTATTAATGCAGCCCAAAATAGCATTTGCCCTTTTTGCAGCCACATCACATTGTTGGCTCATATTCAGCTTGTGATCTACAACAATTCCAAGATTCTTCTCGCTTGTAGTATTGTTGAGGCAAGTATCCCCCATCTTGTAACTGTGCATTTACTTTCTTTTTCCTAAGTGCAGAACTTGGCATTTATTCCTATTAACTGTCATTTTGTTGTTTTCTGCCCAGCGCTCCTGTCTATCAAGATCACTTTGAATTTTGTTTCCATCTTCCAAGGTATTAGCTATCCCGCCCAATTTTGTGTCATCTGCAAATTTGATCAGCATTCCCTGCATCTCCTCCTCCAAATCATTAATAAAAATGTTGAAGAGCACTGGGCCCAGGACTGAGCCCTGCGGTACCTCACTCGTTACCTCTCCCCAGTTTGAGAAGGTCCCATTGATAAGCACTCTTTGAGTCCGATCCTGTAGCCAACTGTGGATCCACCTGATCGTTGTTTCATCTAGCCCACTTTGAGCTAGTTTGCTCATCATGATATCATGGGGCACTCTGTCGAAAGCTTTGCTGAAGTCGAGGTATATGATGTCCACAGCATTCCCACAGTCCACAAGGGAGGTGACCTGATCCAAAACTGAGATCAGATTCGTCTGGCAGGATTTGTTCTTGACAAATCCATGTTGGCTTCAAGTAATCACTGCATTGTTTTCAAGGTGCTTACAGATGGATTCCTTTATCATCTGCTCCAGAATTTTCCCAGGGACTGATGTCAGACTGACTGATTTGTAGTTCCCAGGTTCCTCCTTTTTGCCCTTTTTGAAGATAGGGACATTTGCCCTCCTCCAGTCATCTGGCACTTCCCCCGTCCTCCATGATTGCTCAAATATAATAGACAGTGGTTCTGGGAGTTCTTCTGCCAGTTCCTTTATTACTCTAGGATGCAGTTCATCTGGCCCTGGAGATCTGAACTCATTCAAAGTAATTAGGTGTTCCTTCACCATATGCCTATCGATCTCAAACTGCAATCCTGCCCCTTCAGCCTATACTTCGCCTTTGCCAGGGGGTCATAGACCCTCTTTGGGAGAAGACTGTGCCGAAGTAGGAACTTCAGCTCACTACTACAGATGTACACTACTTTTATTAATCTTTGCATTTTTGTGCACACATTTCCCTAATATACGGGTTTCTGTACAATTTGTTTTAATTGGAGAACTGCATCATAAACATTCAAAGAAATGGGAATATCAGAGTATAACTGTATTTTGTATTGGTTCGAGAAGTGTGGATTAATATGCAAACCAAATAAATTTCTCCCCCCCATCCACTCAGAAAACACCATATATCTTAGGTTTTTTAAATTGTTAGTAGGGTGCTTGTTTGTACCATCCTGCCCTAAGAGCCTTTGTTAGGAAACAGAGGTGACAACCCAGTATGAAAAGTTCTCCACCGGCTACAAGTTTATACAACTCAAAGTGTTGGTTTTGACCTTTTAAGCCCCAGACAGCTTGGGAGGATCAGGGTCCCTAAAGGGATATTTTCTCCCACATGAACCTACGAGATTATGAAAAACAGCCTCAGAGGTCTTTCTCCCGGTCGGTGCCCATGCTGACAGAAGTAAGGCACGTGCTGGTGACCAGAGAGAGGGCCTTTTCAGTTTTGGCACCCCATCTTTAGAACACTCTCCTCAAACAAATTTGTGAGGTGCATACATTAACATCATTTAGGCACAGGTCAAGACCCATCCTACTTTTCTTGGTTTCATTGACTTCTGCTATCTGATCCTGGAGTTGTTTATATTTATTTGTATTCTTTAAATATATCAGAAGTAGGAAACCAGCTAGGGAGTTTATTTATATTTATATTTATAAATATAATTTATATGTAAATTATATTTATATTTATTTATATTTATTTGTATTCTTTAAATATATCAGAAGTAGGAAACCAGCTAGGGAGGCAATTTACAATAAATAGTAAATTCTCCCAATGGAGGGAAGTAAATAGTGGGGTCCCACAGGGATCTGTATTAGGACCAATACTTTTCAACCTGTTCATAAATGATCTGGAATTAGGAGTAAGCAGTGAACTGGCCAAGCTTGCCGATGACTCCAAATTATTTAGGGTGGTTAAAACAAAAAGGGATTGCGAGGAGCTCCAAAAGGATCTCTCCAAACTTGGCGAATGGGCATCTACATGGCAAATGCGGTTCAATGTAAGCAAGTGTAAAGTGATGCATGTTGGGGCAAAAAATCCCAAATTCAAGTATAGCCTGATGGGATCTGAGCTAGCAGTGACCGACCAGGAAAGGGATCTTGGGGTTGTGGTGGACAGCTCAATGAAGATGTCAACCCAGTGTGCGGCCGCTATAAAAAAAGGCAGACTCCATGATAGGCGTAATTAGAAAAGGAATTGAGAATAAAACTGCGAATAACATACTGCCCCTATACAAATCTATGGTGCAGCCACACTTGGAATACTATGTCCAGTTCTGGTCACTACACCTAAAAAAAGATATTGTAGAGCTGGAAAAAGTGCAGAAAAAGGCAACTAAGATGATCAAGAGGCTGGAGCATCTTCCCTATGAGAGAAGGTTACAACACCTGGAATTGTTTCGCTTGGAAAAAAGGAGGGTAAGGGGAGACATGATAGAAGTCTTTTAGAGTTCTTTGAGAGTGTCAATAAACATGTAGACAGGGGTGACTTCCCAAAGGCTTTTGACCAAGTCCCTCACCATAGACTCCTGAGCAAACCTACCAGTCATCGAATAAGAGGACAAGTCCTCTTATGAAACAGTAACTGGTTAAAGAAAAGAAAGCAGAGAATAGGAATAAATGGTAAATTCTCCCAATGAAGTGATGTAAATAGTGGGGTCCCACAGGGATCTGTAGTGGGACCCATGCTTTTCAACTTGTCCATAAATGATCTGGAATTAGGAGTGAGCAGCGAGGTGGCCAAGTTTGCAGATGATAGCACATTTAGGGGGTTAAAACAAAAAAAGACCTCTCCAAATTGGGAGAACGGGCATTAAAATGTGGTTCAGTGTAAGCAAGCGTAAAATGAGGCATGTTGGGGCAAAAAATCTCAACCTCACATATAAGTTGATGGGATCTGAGTTACCAGCAGGGCTGGCTCTCTCATGAATCAGGATGGGGTACCCACATCCGACAGATTAGCAGGGGGGGCAGTGAATTGCACTGCTCCCCCACCCCCCAGGAGAGCCTGCTGCTGCTGCCCCACCACCTCCAGCGGGTGCTCTGGAGAGCCCTGCCAGCCGCTCTCTCTCTAGAACAGCCACCCGCCCTCTGTTTACCTTGTCATGTGGAGAGCTTCATGGTCAGAAGAAGTGGCAGCAGGGGTCTTGCAAGAGCCTGCCTGGGTCTTGAGTTCTGGGCAAGCTGAAAGCCTCTCATCAATGTCTTCTGGCCACAGGCTTCTCCACATGACAAGGGAAACAGTGGGTGGGCAGCAGCAAAGGTAAGGGTGTGTGTGTGTGTGCAATGCAGCAGCAGTGGGGAGGGGTGAGATGCAGTGGCAGCGTGTGTTCTCTCCCACCTCAGGCAGTGGAAGAGCGTGCACCAGGGCTGGCTACTGGTGATTGACCAAGAAAAGGATTTTGGGGTTGTGGTGGACAGCTCGATGAAATGGTGACCCAGCGTGCGGCTGCTGTGAAAAAGGCAAATTCCATGTTAGGCATAATCAGGAAAGGAATCGAAAATAAAACCTCCAGTATCACACCTTAAACAAATCTATGGTGTGACCACACTTGGAATACTGTGTATAGTCCTGGTCACCACACCTGAAAAAAAACATTGTAGAGATGGGAAAAGTGCAGAAATGGGCAACTAAAATGATCATGGGGCTGGAGCAATTCCCCTATGTGGAAAAGTTACAATATCTGGGAGAGTTTCGCTTAGAGAAAAGGTGAGTGAGAGGAGACAGGATAGAGGTATACAAAATTATGCATGGTGTGGAAGAAATTGATAGGGAAACTTTTTTCCCCCTCTGTCATAATACTAGATGCTAGAACCCAGTGGGATCATCCCATGAAGCTAATAGGTGGGAGATTCAGGACAGAGATTCAGGACAGGTTCTTCACTCACAGTGCATAGTTAAACTATGAAATTCACTTCCACAAGATGTAGTGATGGCCACCAGTCTGGATGGCTTTCAAAGGTGATTACAAAATATTCATGGGAGAACATAAGGCTATCAATAGCTACCTCCAATATCAGAGGCAGTATGCCTATGTACACCAGTTGCTGGGGAACATGGGCAGGAAGGTGCTATTGCACTCATGTCCCTCTTATGGGTTTGGCCACTGTGTGAACAGAATGCTGGACTAGATGGACCCTTGGTCTGATCCAGCATGGATCTTATGTTCTTATTTGATTTATGGTAGCTGGTTTTTAAATGAATTTTATTGCTTTATTATTTATCATATTATTACACAAGGCGGGGAGGGGGGTGGCCCCCCCCCAATATTGCAGTTGGAATGCTCCTGTTCAGGGAGCCAGCCAGCCAGCCAAGACCTCCTCCAAACTCCAGCCCCATGCCCCAGTCAGCTAGCATTCTGTGGACACTGAACATGCTCAGTCATTATTGGGCTGTTTCCCTACCCTACCTCTTTAGGGAGTGTTTCCCTTTAAAGAATTGTACTTTGGAACACCTTGGAATTCCTTTAAGCCTTCTGATATCTCCCTCTTGTGTGTGGACGGCACCATTTTGGATCCACACTCAGGACTTTTCTACATGAGGAATTTATCATGTGCTTGTCATTCTGTACCTATGGTTCTTTATGGATTCTTTAGATGACATCATGACCTCCTGGTTTCACTTCTGTGTCTAACCAGCACTTTCTGCGAATGTTTTTAGAGCAGGGAAAATGCGGCATTTAATTGTGAAAGCGAAAGAAAGCACTATTTCCTCTTGTGTATTTCCTAAAGGTAGCTCCTTTAGCATTCTGGCTAGTTCTGACTGAAACCCGGAATGGATTCACAGCCCCACTGAAATCGGAGCCACCAGCCTCCTCTGGAATGGAGTATCCTGGAAAGGGGCATAGAATCCTGAATGGGAGTACTTCATGCTGCAACACTTTGTTGCAGGCCCCACTTGTTTCATTCTACCCCTAAATGTGTTTTATTCCTAAATCAGAAACTCCCTTTTGCAATCCCCCCCAAATGGCTAACAGTGAGTTTCTGTGGGTAGCCATTTTATTTTAAACTATTTTATTTGACATACACTCTTTCATTCTAGGTTACTTCCCCCCCTCCTCCTTTGTGACCCTCGCTTGTTTTATGCACTGGCATTTCATCAGGGGATACTGAGCAGGAAGTCTCACTGTCTCAAACACTGGGAGGGCGGCAGGGAGGAACACTGTTGTTTGTGGGTGAAATATTACCATCTGCAACGTGCAGTAAACATGGAACAAGCACAGATATTTCACAAACCCGCATGCCGCCATTTCTGCTTTCATGGGGTTAGAACAAAGCAATATATCACAGGTGCCTCTGCAGAGAAAAACAAGTTGAACACGTTCTTCATGAAGAGTTTCCACGTGCACAAGAGAATACATATACTTATAAGTTTGGGATGATATATGATGTGTGTGTGTGTGTGTGAATAGTTGCAAATGAGTACAATATTACTATATTGGATTTTTTTACAATAGGATTTTTTTAAAAACCCACCAGAGTGTTCACAAGCCTTGCTAAATGTAGAGTTGATTCTGATTTGCAGTCACAATTTAGAAATAACCACCCCTTCCCCTTGACCTTTGATATACAGTTGTTTAGCAATGTTAAAGTTACTACAGAGCTGACATTGGCAGATTAGGGGTTGTAAAAACTGGTCCATGTAGAAAAAAATTCTGATCCAGGAGCTACAATCTTGATACATGCAGGAGTCGCCTTATGCATCTGAAGAAGTAGATGTAGGTATGGCGCACAAAAGCTCATGGCTACAATAAATTAGCTAGCCTTTTAAGGTGCCACAGGACTATTTGGTCTAGTGCAGACATAACACTTTACCATGGTTAGTGCCTTAACCCTTAAAATCCCAAACATAACAGTGAAATGATGGTTTAGTCTGCCAAGCTAAGTTCTTCCTCTGTGGAGGGTAAGTATAGGGGGACCTCAGGAAGATCTAGTTGTCACTTTGCAAAGCAGAAAGGGTGGAGGGGTGGGGCAACTCTCTTAACTATGGTTTGCTCAATGTAGATATCATGCTTAACCCATGGTTAAGCAAACCATGGTGTGCAAGGGCACTTTAAGCCCTAGTTTCACATTCTGGTTGTGGCCAGTCTTTAAGAATGATTAAGATGGACATAATGCTGCAGCCAGACTATTGACTAGAGCTGGTTACCGTGAGCACGCAACTCCCTTGTTACAGCAGCTTCACTGGCTACTTGTCTGTTTCTGGGCAGAATTCAAAATGCTGGTTATGACCTATAAAGCCCTATACAGCTTGACTCCAGACTAATTGAAAGATCGCCTTCTCCCATACAAGCCTGCCCAGTAACTAACGTCTTCTGGAGAGGCCCTTCATTCACGGCTGCCACCATCAGATGCATCATTGGTGGTGACACAAGAAAGGGCCTTTTCGGTGGCCGTCCCCAGGCTGGGGAACTCCTTCCCAAGGGAAGCTAGGCTTGCTCCCTCTCTGATGTCTTTCTGCCAACAAGCAAATACCACTTTATTTGAGAACGCCTTTGGCATGTAAGTGGGTCTGTGGGTTGGGTGCTGTTTTTATTCTGTAATTGTTATGTTTTTGTTGTATTTTAATGTATTTCGTTGTTTTAATCTATTTTACATTGTTCTTGTAAGCTGTCTTGAGAGCCATTTTTTGGTGGAAAGGCAGTGTATAAATCAAATAAATCAATAAATTGATACCCTAACCAATGGCTAAGGAAAATAAAGCATGGTTAAAAGCTATGTCTATACAGAGCATTTGGCTGTCCTCACTACAAGACTAATTGCCATACCAAATATCTCCCTAGGAATTTAGCACATAATGAACAAATAAGAAATCAGTTTAAGACCTTCACCTTCCATTTTTAATGGGTAGAACTGTCTGAGGCAGAACCAGCTACACACCCTTGGTATAGTCACTTAAAAGCAGGGAACCCATGGAGAAATTGTTGTCCGTAGCTAACCATGCAGTTAAGCCCAGTATTAATCCCTTGCACAGAAGCACCTCTGTAAGTAAACAGAACACCATTAGTGTGACCACAGGGAGGACAGAGATTTAACTTGAGGGGAACAGATCAGGATATTCCGGTATTCATTAGGAACTAAATATCCAGCCAGGCCTAACTCACTTCAGACCCTTGTAGGCTTGGTTCTTTCCCTGCTTTTGAGCTTTTCTACACAAGGCATTTATTGTGATTCCATACTCACAGATGTTTACAAGTTCTTTGGATGAGGCTGTGATCCTCCAGTTTCGATTCTGTTTTTTAAGAGCGCTTTCCGGGGGGGCGGGGGAGGTAGAGCGGGGAAAATCGGGTATTATTTCTGAAAGCAAAAGAAAAGGAAGTTTCCTACTTGGGTATTTGCACTATTTCGTTCTAGCACAGCACCACCTAGAGGTCATGTAGTGGAAAAGCAGGAAAGGAAAAGCTCTCTGTGTAGAGAGGTCAGGTCTCAATACTGTGACAAAACTGAAAGTAGATACAGTGATTAATGGCCTCCTGTAGAAAAGCTCTTTGTTAAGGGCTTTCTCCGTATAAATAATGCCAGAGTGGTGTTGGCTAGTTAGTGTCATGCAGGGCAGGCCGCTTGTGGCCCTCCAGGTGTTTTGGCCTACAACTACCATGCTCCCACCATTAGCTATGCTGGCTAGTGCTGATGGGAGCTGTAGGTTAAAACACGTAGTAGTGGCTAAAAGTGGGCGACTGGAGGCTCACCATCACTGCCTCAACACAAGCAGTGGCAAAACAGGTGAGCCTGGGACAGCCGTTTCAGTGCTCCTTGCCCCTGTCCACTCCGTATGTCCTCCCGGACAAAATATAGTATATTAATTAACTGATGGAGGGAGCAATCCTATGGCCGCTAGACAGCAGCTAGACGGCCATAGGATACGCTGTTTTCCGGGAAATGACCTCGGAGCCCACACTCCAAGGTTGGTTCCTGGAAAACCGGCCTCCCCCCACATCCACACTGCCTCAGAGGCAGCGCGGAGAAGCCCCATCCTCCGCGCTTGGAAGAGGAGCGCAGAGCAGCTGAAAACAGGTGGGGCAAGGGGCATTCCGGGGCGGGGAGAGCGGATTTGCCTGTATGACACATTCTATGTGTCGTACAGCAGCCTCCTCTCCCACTCGCCCCCCCCCCCACGGCTAGATAGCCAAAAACGGCTGTCTAGAAGAAAAAGCAGGGCAGGAGAGGCACGGAAGGAACGATCCCCCACCCCGTGCTTCTCCTGTCTTGCTTGGGATAGGCGGTCGCCTCCGAGTTCAGAGGCGGCCACCTATCTAGATAGGATTGCACCCTAAAACTCATAGAGTTAAGTGAGCCAGGCTTCTTCAGTTGAGTCACAGCTGGATCTCAAATGCGGCACAAAGCCACCTGCGTGGCAAGGGAGACCAGGACAGAGCAGAATATTTAAGGGACAGCTTGCACATGGGAAAGGGCTCTCTCCTATCATTTCCCACAAACTATGAAATTCACACGTTGTTGCAGTGGGAATTTTTGAAATGCAGGCATTGTGACCGTCCCCATAGCCACGCCCCCAAGGAGATTCCAAAAATGCAGGCAGCTGTGTTGATCCACATCTATGTCTGTACACACAGAGACACACACAGCAGCAGCAGCACATGGCATATTACCCCATTCATGAGGATCAGAATAGTGAGCGAGCATAGAGGGCTTAGTTCAAGATCCATCTTCCGCCCCTGCCGCCCCAGCTAATGTGAGGATTCCAGCTAAGCTCAGAGGGAACAGCAAAATCTGAGTGGGGTGGCAGATGACAGCAGCATCCTTACTAATCGAAACGTGTTGGTGTTTCAACCCGGCAAGCCATGGCTCCATGACGCCACTGAATGCACTCCCTCAAGAAGCATGATTGGCCCCCTCTCCTGGCTTTTAGAAAAGGTGTGAAGACGCATCTTTCTAATTTAGCTTTTTAAAATGTGTAGCTTTAATATTCTAATGCCTTTACTGTTTTTGATGTTCTTGTTTTTATTGTTTTAAGTTTTTATTGTTTGTACATTGCCTTGATGGATTTTTAGCAGATAAAGCAGTATATAAATGTTAATAGATAATAATTAAATAATAAATAGTTGGGAGAAAGTGCTACAGCCAACAACACAGTGTCGTTCTTTGTCGAAATCCCAAAGGCAAGCAGGCCAGGAGAATGAGGCGGGCGGTGGAGGTGGTGGCAGGACTGCTCACCAGATGGTTCAGTCATTTTGAAAGCCTTCTTGACCCTTCTGGATTGGAATTTCTGACTCCACAGTTGCTCTGCTTTGACTCAGAGTAGGAAACCATTTCCTGACCACATGTTTCTTTTTATAGACACCAACTTTTATTGCCAGCTTCCTCTGGAGTTCAAGATTGTTCCTCGTAGCCTTTAAACCCTGCGCCAATTGCAGCTTGCAAAGTGCGAGAGAAAGCGACCTGCATGCCCCACGAGTTGCATAGGGAGGGCCTAATCTGGAAAGAAAACAAGAAGGGTAGAGTTTCACTCAGTGAATCTCCCACGGTCAACACAGGAGTTTGAAAGCAGCCGCTGCCTACTCAGTTCCGCTTTGACTTGGACAGCCTTTCGCTGTTCACCAACACTGGTGATATTTCCCAGAAGTCTTGGAAGTTCTCGGTGCACTCCAGGACTGAACTCAGAATGAAACATGAAAAGGCTCAATGTTTTCAGTCTCTGTATTGTAGCAAATTCAAGGGTTAAGTGCAGCAGAAATATAGACTAACTCTATTAGTTGTTCAGATAGTTTAATTAATTAGCATGAGCTTTTGTGGGTTACAATCCACTTCATCAGATGCTGCAAGTGGAACTGGAGGCTTTGGGTCTGAAAAGACAGTTAAACCGGTAGATCTGCAGGAAGCATTATATCCTCTTAAAGCAACCGTTACAAACCATAAGGTGCACTGAGAGTCTTCATAGTGTGCATAGAAACCATAGTCCGTATTGAGTCCCTGAGTAACACAATCAAATCCTCTTGTTCTGCAATCTTGCGTTCCAAGTCAGCCCCTGATTTCAATTTCCTTAGAACTGCCACCCTGAGGTCCTCGAAGGAATGTCCAGGGAGGTTAAAGTGTTCACTGACAGGTTTACTGATGTTCTTATGCTTGATGTCTGATTTGTGCCCGTTTAATCTTTGCCTTAAAGATAGACCTTTTTGGCCAGCATAAGTGGCTTTGGGGCACTTGATGTAAGAGATCAGATTTGATGATATGCAGGTATATTTGCCCTGGATCCAATTCGCCCATTGAATCCACTTACATTATCACAGGTGTTTATTAATGAGCACAGTTGGCATTTAGGTTTATTGCAAGGTCTAGTACCTTGTTCTGAGTCCAGGGTATTGAAATAGACACTGAAAATCATTTACTTCACCTATTACTTTGGAATAAGCCAGAACACCTGGGCGATACCACCTCTCTCATTCACTTTAAATCCTTCCACAAAATCCACCTTTTCCATGAAGACTTTGACTCCACCCTCTAGATTCCGTGTGCTCCTCCAACCAAGGCAGAGCATATGGAACTGAAACTATTGCATATGTTTATCCTTGACCTCATTTCCTTCCCATTCCTCTGTTGTTTCCCCTGTGTCGATTGTTAGATTGTAAGCTCCTTGAGGCAAGGTCTTCTGCTTCTCTGTAAGCCACCATGCACACCGATGGTAATAAATAATACCGGAGTGCCACTGATCAGTCACGACAAAGAGTTTACATTTCTCAGTGCCCTAAATGACTGTGTCCTGGAACTGTATGTCATGGAACCAAACAACAGGGAGGCAACCCTGGGTTTAAACCTAAGTGGTACCACCCAGGACCCAGTGCAAGATGTGAGTGTTGTGGAACCAATTGGAAACAGTAACCTTGGTCTGATCCAGCACAGGCCTTTTTATGTTCTTAACCAATTCAATGATTTTTCATTGATCAGTCACCCCAACTTTTAACCAATTAAGCAGTTCATTAAACCATTCAATTGAAATAAAGGTACATATTTCCAAACATCAATATCAGTTCGTAGATACTGAAGAGGGTATAAGACTAATTTCCACTTGAATAAACAATGTCTGCCACTCATTGTCAGAAGGGAAGGCCATGATGATGATGATGTCAGGAGTGTCCTAGCTGCCTCTTGCAGTCCCCTCCAATAGCCAATTCAGGACACAGATGACAAGGATTCTTTCCAAGGCTTTATTCTTTTATTCCTTTATGACTCTTTCAGATACTAATCACTAGCGACTAAGTAAGGAACAGCACTGGGGTAGATAGCAGAGTAGCCTAAGCTCCAGGTAAGGCAGTTGGTCCCCGTTTGAAGGAGAACCGCGGGAAGACCCTGAACTTATGGGCTAGGGAGAGATCCTCCCTCTTTCCCTTGGGTCCTCGGGACGCGGCTGTTGTTTCCGCGCCAAACGAGCGCTACGCCTCTTTTCGGCTCCCTCCATCTGTCGTCGCTCCCTGCGTCTGCGCCGAGCATCCAGCAAGCCCCCCTCCACCGCTCTCTCACTGCCAGGGTCACTATCTATCCCAGGAATGCTGGCAGGAGGAATCTCTGCCAGCTGTTGTGCTTGCAATGAGCAAGCTCCTTTCCCACGGATTGCTGTTCCTCCTCAGAATCAGAACTGCTCTGGGGCTCTGTGGGCTCAGTTTCCACCCTGACATCTGATGATGTTCCCTTTTACAGTTACACACCAAAAAGAAAATAGCTTCCAAAAACCAAAACAGAGGAGAGTCCTTTGGCAGCCATTCTAACATTGGGCTATTCTCTGTAAAAGGGGACATGTGGCCACCCTAGGCACTCAGGTTGCAGGGATAGAACATTGTAGCAGTACATGCCATTGGGGAGCTGAGCATCCTTCTACCACCTAACATTTTCCACAGCATGCAGGCTAGGTGAATGTTCTTGGTCAGCAGTCAGACTTTCTGAGGTCTGGATACTCACCCTGTGCCATACCAAAACTCCATAAGATATGTAACCAATACAAACTGTGGTCATTTTATGCCTCAGTATAATTCTTGCTCTGGCATTCTGGGCACAATACTATACCAGTCTTTTCAATTAACATCTGCATTCATGCGTGAAAACTGGCCTCCACCACTTAATCAACTCACGTTTTAGTAGACTGATCTGCTAATGAGCACTTGCATCCCTAGCTGCTACATAAATCTCTGACAGTCTTTCCTGCATCTCCGAAACGCTTTGAGGAAGCAGCAGTTTCTTACTTAAGAGCATAACTTTTCCCAGTAGCAGCTCAGAGACTACACCACATTCAGTGCTAAGAAAGCAGAAACTCCATCTCCATCTGCATTCCTGGGCTCAGCGTGAACTTTCAACCCTGTTGCATATATACTCTAATTGCTGGAACCAGCAGGCTTAATTCCACGACCTACTTTCTAGGCCTTTTCTAGGCCTTTTTGCTAGCGTTGGGTGATACTGCCTGGCCTTGGCGAATTGGAGGATCTCCTGAAAACCCACATTTATACTTCCAAGTAATGAAGTCAGGAATGTGTCCTCCATCCAAACCGCGTCCTTAAAAATCACACTAATATTCAAGCTGAATGGATGCTGGTAGGAAGGATCTTCCCATCTCTCCTTCACATCATTCCTGTCCTTTCTTGCTCGGAGCCACAGTGGATATTGGCTAGCTTCAGACTCTGGTCAGTACTGTCATGGCATGTCATCTCCTGGGGAGAGATTTTGATTCTTCCACCAACATTTGAATGGACCAGTAGATCTGACTGCTATGTTATCAAATGATCCACTGGTTCCATAGGATTTATTTACTTATGTATTATGGGTTGGATCCAGGATCTGCCTTCCGTAACAGAAGGGTTTCACCTACAGAAGGTGGCTTTGCCCAATTTTCAGGGATTTCCTCTTCTCACCTGCACCACAGCTCACCCCATTCACTGTGGTCCCTGTCCATCTAGGTAACATTTTCAAGGGGCTACAGTGGGGAGGGGAATGGGGAAGTCTGCTTCCACTAGGCCTGCTGAATGCACCGAAATCTGGATTCAACCTTATATTTAGAATCATAGAGTTGGAAGGGACAAGGCCCGTAGCTCAGTGGCAGAGCACATGTTTTGCATGCAAAAGGTCCCAGCTTCAATTCCCAGCACCTTCAGGTAGGACCAGGAAAGAATCCTGCCTGAAACCCTGGACAGCCACTGCCAGTCAGTGTTGATAATACTGGGCTAGATGGACTGATCTGACTTTATATATGACAGCTTCTTAGGTTCCTAAGGGACTTTGGGGATCATCTAGTCCAGGGATGGACAGCTGTCAAGCTTGTGGGATATTGTTTATCTCTACTAAAACCCTGAGATCCACCAAATGGAGCTTGGTGCAAAAGACACACACTTAGAAGTAAAGAATTCTGAGCCCAGGAATTTGTTTTGAACTGAATAGAGCTCGCAGTCATTCCACACCTTCATTTCCGCAGTTCAATTTAGGTGGTGTGTGTCATTTTCTTGTTGCTATGGTTAAATAATTGGGAGTTAGAAATCTTTGTCAATCTCTGGAAAATCACCCAGAGATCTACTAGCAAATCCCCTGACCTAGTCCACCACCCCCTGCTCAATGGAGGATCTGCAATGCAGGATGCAATGATTCGAGCCCAAGTTACCCAAAGGACCGCCTTCTCCCATACCAGCCTGCCCACACTTTGAGACCATCAACAGAGGTCTTTCTCATCTGCCCGCCACCAAGGGCAGTTAGACTGATGAGTACAAGGGAGAGGGCGTCTTCAGTGGTGGCCCACAACTCTGGAATCCATTCCACCAGGAGTTCATCAGGCTCCTTCTTTACAGGTCTTCAGGGAGGCTCTGAAGACCCATGTTTTCAGTGGCCTTTTTAAAAACTATGGGCCATAGGTTTTATTGCTGTCATCTGTTTTTATAGTATTTTATTGTATATTTATTTACTGTTTATATACCTTCAGTACATATATGTGAAGACCACTATCATGTCTCCTCTTAACCATCTCTTCTCCAGGCTAAACATACCCAGCTCTTTCAGCTGTTCCTCTTGTAGAACTTCATTTCTACGAACTTCATTTCCTTTTATCAGCTTAGGCTGGTATACCAACTATGCCCTTATCTGGACAGAGATGGCCTAGCTACAGTGATCCATGCTCTGATAACTTCTCGTCTGGATTACTGCAATGCGTTATACGTGGGGCTGCCTTTGAAAACGGTCCGGAAACTTCAGCTGGTCCAAAATAGGGCAGCAAGGTTGTTAACAGGGACTGGCCTGTGAGCTCATATTACACCAGTACTTTTCCAGCTGCACTGGCTGCCAGTCCATTTCCGGGCCCGATTCAAAGTGCTAGTATTAACATTTAAAGCCCTTAACGGCTTGGGGCCAGGTTATCTGAAGGATTGCCTCCTCCCATATGTGCCTGCCCGGACCTTAAGATCATCGTCAGCAGCCCTTCTCCGTGAGCCCCAGGCAAAGGAAGTGAGGTGGGTGGCTACTAGGAGGAGGGCTTTTTCTGCTGTGGCACCCTGGCTGTGGAATGAGCTCCCTAGTGAGGTTTGCCTGGCACCTACATTGTATTCCTTTTGGAGCCAGGTGAAGGCCTTTTTATTTTCCCAGGCATTTTAGCATTTTAGCTTTCTAGACTTTTAGCTTTGCTGTTTTAAATCTGTATTTTAAATTCCTGCACTGCTGCTAGGTTTTATTGTGGTTGTATTGTTGTATTGTGGTTTTAATGTTCTATATATTTTAAATTGTTTTATTGTGTGCCGTTTGGCTTTAATTCTTGTGAACCACCCAGAGAGCCTCAGCTATTGGGCGGTATAGAAATGAAACAAACAAATAAATAAATAAAATTAAAATTTCCTGACCATACTGCTGCTCTGGTTTGTCAATGCCTGCAATTTATTGTTTCTTTTTCTTCATATGTACCCAAAGCAACATACAAGAAAGACGTGGTATTGCCTTCTTTCTTTCCTAAGCCTATGTGCCCACAAAGAGGGCCTGGCATAAGCTGGATGTCAGGAGGTCACTCCAATTCTATCTGGATAGAATGGCATCCATTAGAAAGACCAAAGTTTGTTTGTGTCCTGCTGGAGAGTTCCTTGGGGAAAAAGGTCCCAGCCTCAACTATCTGCAGATGGTTGAAAGAACGTATTATTTTGGCATGCCAAACCCAGAGAAAGGTGGCTCCGATGGGGGGTCACAGCACATTCACTTAGGGGAGCAGCCACCACAGCTGCTTTTCGGGGTCGAGTATCTCTGAAGAAGATCTGCCTCTTTGCATACACATGTGGCTTTTGGCAGAGAAGGATTCATGTCAGCCATTAGGTTCCACTGAGGGCCGGCTTGTGTTTGGTCATTTTCCAGCCCTACCTGGAGATGCCGGGGTTCAGACTTCA